>NW_027507748.1:470206015-470907047 GCF_037356315.1 Lithobates pipiens | reverse complement strand
TCTCTCTCAATATCTCTCTCTCTCTCTCTCTCTTCTCCTCTCAATATCTCTCTCTCTCTCTCTCTCTCTCTCTCTCAATATCTCTCTCTCTCTCTCTCTCTCTCTCTCTCTCTCCTTGATCTTGATCTCTCTCTCTCCCCATCTCTCTTGATCTCTCTCTCAAATTCAAATAATCTTTATTGGCAGGACCAAATACATGTTAGCATTGCCAAAGCAGTTGAGGTTGTATAGGAAAAAGGGGGAAGGGTAATGGGTAATATAAAGGGGAATGGGCATAAGTCTCTGTAAAGGATTTTTAAGTCCTCAGTCTTTCATGTCCCTCTTAGTCGGTGACACGCTATTGGGCAGCTATCTTCACCATTTGCTCCTCCAGTAGAAATTGGAGTTTCCTCTTCTCTTCTATAGTGAAGTCCAGTATGAGAGTTGAAAATCTCTGGAAGTGAGTGTCCCTCACTCTCTCTCTCTCTCTGCCTTGATCTCGATCTCTCTCTCTCTCCCTCTGCCTTGATTTCTATCTCTCTCTCTCTCTCTCAATCATCTCTATCATCTCTGTCTCTATCTCTATATCTCTATTCCACACAGCCCACCTCAGGATCCTCCCTTCCGATACCTCCCACCTCTACGACTAAGCCCTGGGTGGTGAAATTGGCCAGTTGGTTGGTCTCTAGGCTGTTACTATATCCAAGGTTATTGCTGAAATTTTGCCTGCTGCATAGGACCAAGTTTTATTCACAACTATAATAATCCTCTTCACTTAGGATGTGTGCAAATTGATGGTAAAGTACTGTATGTGACATTGGTAATCATTTATGCCTGGTATTTTCTGACATGTCAAGTTCTTTTGACTAAGTGATTTTTTATTTTATTTTTTTGTGTGTGTGTGTGACTTTTCAGAAAAAAGAAATATTTTAATTGCGGGATCTATTGGCCCTTATGGAGCATTTCTTCATGATGGCTCTGAGTATACGGGAAGTTATGTCAAAGACATGAGTATTGAGGTATGTTACAGAATCTGTTTAACATAAACCAGCTGACCACCAACATAAACCAGAAAAAAAATCAGCATTAGTTTGCAATGAATAGTTCAGTCATTTAGAATGTTCCAAATATGTTGTAGATACACTAACAACAGAACTCATACACTGGTACTGATTATTGCCTTTTGACAGATGAAAACTATTTTGCAAAGTAGAGAAAGTAAATCTACTCCTTGCTCTGTCGCGCTTAGAAGACTTAAGATGATGAGATCCTGAGTTAACAGTCCAGACCCTGTAACCTCTAATGCCACAGTAAAATCCACAGATACATGCTTTTTGGTGGTCCGCAAAATGGCTCGTTCATGCTACCTGCATGGTAAAAGGCAGCATTTTACCATAGAGGAAGTGTTGGTTCTAGGTGACAGTGCCAGAACACTGTTTGTGTTTTTTTTTGTTTTTTTTCTAACTTTTTTGAACTGTCACAATGGGGGAGATTTACTAAAACTGGAGCATGCAAAATCTCGTGCAACTCTGCATAGAAGCCAGTCAGCTTCAAGATTTTATTGTCTACACCCCAAGCGGTTGGCATGCAAATACATGTATGGTCCTATTGACTTCAGTGGCGTATTTGGCAAGCTGCACTGCCTGCCAAAAGTAACTTGCTGAGTTCAATTTTCTGCACCACAGCTGTGAAAATGTGAATGGACCTGAGTGGCTGCAATGTTCTTTTGAAGGTAGGTATTCAGGGGGAGGTAAAAGCACACATCCACTTCCTGTTTTTAACACACTTGCAAACTAAGCCTGTGAGTTAACCATTCATAGCTCTTTTTGGTAATGTATTTTTTTTTAATATAGTATCATTTTATTATTAGAATTGACAGAACTATTCATACCACAGTAGTGTTCGATTAGACACCTTTAACATAGGGTGATTGAAAAAAGCAGGGGATCTGTGAGATGATCCTCTGCTGATCAGCGCAGATCAGGGGGATGACACATCCATGTCTGCTCAGTATCTACAGAGTGGACACGGACAGAGCCTGCTCTGTTCTATTGGCGGGCAACAGTAAACGGACTACATTGTTTATACTTGGCTACCTCTGATCCTCTCCTCTAAACAGAACAGGATGGAGTCCTCTCCTGTTTTTAGCAGGCCTGATCGGACATAAGTCCATTGACACCCGCCTGTCCATAGGGATGAACGGATCTTCAGAACGCCCATCTGAAAGGGGCCTTAGTCTATAGGTGAGAGCAGCAACTGATTTATATTAAAGGGGTTGTAAAGGCAGAAGTTTTTTTTTTTATCTTAATGAATTCTATGCATTAAGATAAATAACCTTCTGTGTGCAGCAGCCCCCCCCTCAACCCCCTAATACTTACCTGAGCCCCATCTCTGTCCAGCGATGTCCACAAGTGGCTCGGCCACCTGGGACTCTCCCTCCTGATTGGCTGAAACACAGAAGTGGCGCTATTGACTCCTGCTTCTGTCAATCAAAGTCAATTAGCCAATCAGCAGAGGGGGTAGGGACAGGCCACAGCTTTGTGTCTGAGTGGACACAGGCACCTGTAGCTCAGGTCGGATGCTCCCATAGCAAACTGCTTGCTGTGGGGGCATTCAATGGGAGGGAGGGGTCAGGAGCAGCGAAGAGGAGGATCCAGGCTGCTCTGTACAAATCCACTGCAACAGAGCAGGTAAGTATTTAAAAAAAAAAAAAAAGAGACTTTACAATCACTTTAAATACATTATTTTTGTATACCTAGATTATCTATCTTAAACAGCAAGGTTGCTGCAAATACGACATAATTAATAGACTTTACTCTTTCCATTGGTGCACAGTAGACTTTATCACCATATGTTTTAGAATCTGTTTCAAAAGCTATTAATGCTCTACTAGTCTACTAAGGCTTTAGTGAACTTGAAAGTCGCACAGGAAACTTTTTTTTTGTTTCTGGTTGCAGGAGTTAAAGAACTGGCATCGGGTACAGATGCAGTGCCTGGCATCTGCTGGAGTTGATCTGTTTGCTATAGAGACTATTCCTAGTCAAAAGGAAGCAGAAGCCCTGGTACAGGTTCTCAGGGAGTTCCCAAATTCGAAAGCTTGGTTGTCCTACTCATGTCAGGTTAGTGTGTTCTAATTAAAAATCCCCTGTAGGTATACATGGTGTAGCTTGTATCTGCATTTCATATTGCCCATTCTGTTTGCTGCTGGAGTATGTGGCTAACCCAAAACCTTCATCCTTGTGTATTGGGTTGTAGGAACATCTATTGCTAGAAGCATATTCTATGAGATCCATATACACGTCATCTTTGTAGCTATTCACTCAGAGTTTACCTTTATTTGAGGGTGAATCAAGAAAAGTAAATACCATGCTCCTACTTTGCTTCACAGTGGCTGTGTTGGCAGTGGTTGGGTGGGTTAATAGTAAGAAGATCTGGTATATTAATCGTTCTGGCAGAGTTCAGGAGATCTGGAAGGTTTAGTTATTTACTTATATAATTCTTTGAATATTTAGGAAACTGTATCAAGAATGTGCTTTTTAAAAAATAAAAATAAAAAAATGTATGTTTATTTTTTTTATTATGTAGTTATGTGACGCGTTTGTTTCTTCTGTTTCATTTAGAACATATCGTCTACCAGTTATGGAGATAAGTTTGAAGAAGCAGTAAAAGTTTCAGCAGCAACACCCCAACTGGTGGCCATTGGAGTGAATTGCTGTTCCCCTGATATCATTAGCCCCCTCCTATCTTTAGCCAACAAAAAATGCAGTCTACAGATCGACTGGATTGTTTACCCTAACAGAGGAGAGAAATGGGATCATGACCTGGGGTAAATTACTTTAGGAGCTGTCTTGTTTTCTTTAGAAAAAAAATATATACATAGGAAACCCCATGCAAAAAAAAAGTCCACACCAGACCATTATCTGAACATGCACCCCCTTTCCCCTCAAACCACATCAGGTTACTTGCCCTCAACATAGAGATGTACTCCCCCCCCCCCCCCCCCAGAAAAGCATGCATGTTGATGAGGACAAGGACCTCTTCCCCACATCTCTGACCCATTTTGTTGTCTGGGTATGGGGGGGCTTATTGGAATCTGGAAGCCCCCTTTAAAGTGGTTGTAAACCCTTACAAACCACTTTGACCTACAGGTAAGCCTAGATTAAGGCTTACCTGTAGGTCCAAGAAATATCTCCCAAACCTATACGGTTTAGGAGATATTTGCCCGAAGACAGCCACCGCTGTCTACGGCGCATGCGCCGTAGACAGCGGCGCGCAGGCGCACTGAGCGTTGCATCCTCGATAACAAAGATGCCGCGCAATGCGTCTCGGCTCCCGTGCACATGCGTGGGAGTGACGTCATCGCGGCTTCGCCACATGACAGCGGCGGACCTGCGAGACCCACCGAGAACATGGATGCGGCGGACTACAGGGGACAGCGGTGACTTCGCTGGCTCCTGTGTCAGGTAAGTGACACATAATGGGCTACTATGCGATGCATAGTAGTCCATTATGCTTTGCCTTTGCAGGGAATGAAAGAGGAAGTAAACTCATCAGGGTTTACTTCCTCTTTAATAATAAGGGGGCACCCAGATATGATGCACGAAAACGTAATTGTGCTACACATATTACGTATTGACGCTCACGCTGGAGTAAGAACAATAATTCTAGGCCCCTTGTGGTTATCTCTAAACTGATAAACTGTGTGTGTCCTAGGGCCAGGGCTGTGGGGGAATAGGCCTTTGTCCTCATTAACATGGGCACATTGAAGGCATGTGGTCTGGTAATGTTTAGGTGGAGGGGTGCACACATGCTCATTTTCCCTCCCTTCCTCCCGTCTGGTGTGGATTTTTGGGGGACCTAATTTTTATTTTTTTTGCAGGTGGGTGTTCCCTCCTAAAACCCATACCAAACCCAAAGGGTCTGGTATAAAATTTGGGGGGCCTTGTGCTTTTTTTTTTTCCATTGTAGTCCCAGCTTTGTAAGTGAATGGGGCAGGTGATGTCACTGGTTATTAAGGACTCGGCAGTGCGTGCACCTGACAGCATCCTTAACAACCACCTACAGTGGTAAGCTGTTATCTATAATCGCAGCAGTAGTAATACCACTGTTATACATGACGTTCAGCTACTTCCTCACGGGTAAGTGTTCAGGGCTAATGTGTGAACTTACAGTATGTTTGGACCAAACCTTAAAGTGTTTCTGAAGGCAGAAGATTTTTTTACCTTCATGTAAGCGGGGCTGCTGCACGCAGGTTTTTTTCATCTGAATGCATAGAGCATTCAGATGAGAAAAACCTGCGTGCAGCAGCCTCGCCCCCCCCATAAACCTGAGCCCCACCATGATCCAGCGATATACATGAGAGCCTTGGCTCTCCGGGGACCCTCCCACCTACTGGGCTAAGACAGCAGTGGGCATCATTGGCTCCCACTGCTGTCAATCACAGCCAATGAGAAGAGAGGAGGCAGGGCTGAGGCGGGAGCGAGCTTGCTCGGGTGCCCCATAGCAAACTGCTTGCTCTGGGAGCACTCGGCTGGAAGGAGGGGCCAGGAGCACCGGCGGAGGACTGAGAAGAGGAGGATTAGGGCTGCTCTGTGCAAAGCCACAACACAGAGCAGGTAAGTATAACATGTTATTTTTAGTGGGGGAAAAAAAACTTGCCTTTAATATCGCTTTAAGCTCATCCATACTCTACTTTTAAGCTCTACCCTACTTTTAATCCCAACTCCAACCAAAACCTTATATATGAAATTAATAATAAATGCAGAAAATATTAACAGGTGCCCTGATACTAAAGCGACTAATTAAATGAATGCAAATCACAAAGAATGTCAAAAAAGGAACCAAGACTACATACTGCAGATGAAAATATATAATAATATGTGACTAAATTAAATAGTGGTAGTGCTGACCCAATGCAGATAAGTAATGAATGAACGAAGGCCTGGCTCACAGTTTCATACCAAAGCTGTTCTATCGGCTTGAGGTGCAGGCCAGTCAAGTTTTTTCACCCCAAGCTCGCTCATCCATATCTGTATGGGCCTTGCTTTGTGCACTGGTCTAAATCATTTGGCCGAGAAGGGATTATGGTGTGTGTGGTTGTATTTCAAGGGTTGGGCTTAGTCCCTTAGTTCCAGTAACGGGAACTCTTAGGCAGCATTAAATTGTCCAAAATGTCTTAGTATGCTGATGCCCTAAGACAGCGATTGCGAACCTTGGCACTACAGATGTTTTGGAACTACATTTCCCATGATGCTCATGCACTCGGCAGTATAGTTGAGCATCATGGGAAATGTTGTTCCAAAACATCTGGAGTGCCAAGGTTCGCCATCACAGTCTTAGGGCATCAGCATACGAAGATGTTTTGGACAATTTCAGGCTCCCAACTTTGTGGGAACAGTTTGAGGTGGCCCCTTCCTGTTCCAACTTGACTGCGCACCAGTGCACAAAGCAAGGTCCATAAAGACATGGATGAGCGAGTTTGGGTGGAGGAACTTGACTGGCCGGCACAGAGTCCTGATCTGAACCCGATAGAACACCTTTGGGATGAATTAGAGCAGAGACTGGAAATCAGGCCTTCTCGTCCAAAGTTAGTGACTGACCTCACAAATGCGCTTTTGAAAGAATGATTGAACATTCCCATAGACACACTCCTAAACCTTGTGGACAGCCTTCCCAAATGTTGAAGCTATTATAGGGTGGGCCAAATCAATATTGAACCTTATTGACTAAGACTGGGAATTCATTTAAGTTTATGTGCGTGTAAAGGTAGGCGTCCAAATACTTTTGGTAATATAGTGTATTTTCATATGTGCTAAATATAGGGTGTCCAGCACACCTCTTTGGAGAACATAAGTCTAGTAAAATCAATGCATACATTTTTATGATGTACTGCCATGTACAGTGTATAGAATAAATGTATTTGCTGGATGTGTTCTGCTTGCAGAGTTGCAAATATTTTTGAGTAGCTATTAAAAGCCACCTGCTATTTTCTTACTTGAATAAAGTGTGTTCAAGACCAGATTTCATGTTGAAAATACTGACTTGTGTCACATTTTGTTGCTTGTTTAGCTGGCAAAGCGCAAGTAATGAAAAACCTCTATCTGCACATGCTCTTGAATGGTTCCAGTTAGGAGCTAAATGGATTGGTAAGTCTAAGTTGCCTTCTCTTACATTTTTTGAACTGGTTCCAAACTTTGCAACAACTGTATAGATTTGCTCAGCGCCATTCTAATAATCTTTTTAACAAATATTTGATTCCATGAATGTAGTATTGAGTATCTCCAACTATCATCTCCTTCATGCCCCTGAAGAAGGGATTTATCTTGAATCTACCAAAACGCGACGGGCCATAAAAGAAGTGCTTTTTGCCCTCATATACTATATATGGATATTATGTACTACTTTGTGTATGGTTGTTCTTGACTGTTACACTGTTTTATGAAATGTTTTGAAATATTGTGTCTTCAAAAGTTCGCCCCTAATGTCCCTTAGTACCAGGGGGTACTCATTCTCTTTAAATATATAATATATTTGGGATGGTGGCAACAATAGAGTTGTCTTTCCATAATGGTTCTCTTTAGATAAACAAAAAAAAATAAAATACACACATATATATATATATATATATATATATATATATATATATATATATATTCATATATATATATATTCATACCCATAGTTAAATAGTTTTCCCCATACCTGTTCTCAGGTCCCTACAGTTCCATCACGTAGGTAGCTCATCTCCCTGCGGAGATACTGATTACTCCACTTGTGCATGCTTTGCATCGGCAGTATGTGTATTTCTGGCAGGACTTGATGGCTCTGGTGGAGTGAAAACATATTGACAGACTTACCTGTTCTTTACAAATGGCTCAGTTAAATTATACATAAAGAGTTGCCTTCATCAAGCTTGGTTTTATTTAGTCCCACTCATGTGGTTCTTTTGACCCTACACACAATGCTGGCTAATTGAATTGAATATGTACAATTTTTGTGGAATAAAAATAGAAATAAATAGAAAAATAATTATATTTCTTCTTTAAAAGTTATAATTACAATTACAAAGCCTCCTTTGCATGATCTCTCACAAAGCTAGCCACTGAATATGAAGCTTTTACCTTATAATTGACATCGGGTTGAATTAACTGAACCTGGAGAGTGCAAAATCTGATGCAGCTTTGTATAGTAACCAGTCGGCTTCCAGGTTTTTTTTTTTTTTTTTTTTTTGTCAAAGCTTAATTGAACAAGCTGAAGTTGGAAGCTGATTGGCTACCGTGTAGAGCTGCACCATATTTTGCACTCTCTAGTTTTAGTAAATCAATCCTATTGCTGTAATAAAAGGGTTTGATGGAGATTTGTACTAAGCATCGTAACTATGTAATATAACCCTAATACAGGACAAAACAATCCTTTTTGTGAATTTTTTTTTATAAATCTGTTCATAGGATGCCCATGGCTATAATACTAATAAAGCTTAACAAATTAGGAATGCTGTTTAGCCTTCCCCAACTGTTGATGGGATTGAAAATGATCATGTTATAATAGGGGTGCATATATAAAACAAATATTCTGGATATATTATTATTATACATGATTTATATAGCACGCAGCAGTTTACAATGTATAGGGGGGACAACACAATTACCGTACAATTCAATACAAAAGGTACAGGAGGGCCCTGCTCATAGAGCTTACATTCTGAAGGGAGGGGGTGGTACAAAAGGTAATAGCTGCAGAGAATGATTTGATGGGGATGTATATACTCAGCTAATATGCAGATTAACAGCCAATTTAAAGCATTTGTTACCCCAACACTTCTTGTATGAGAACGTATCCTATTCTCTTTGTATTGTTTCTTTTATGTGAAATCCCTGGTGTTCCTACTAGTCCCCTTGCTTTCCTATTAAAAACTGACCACAGTAAGCAGGTGATCACACCATAGTCAGTTATCCTAGCTATGCTAGGAACTTAGTGTACTCTCCACCAACGATCAGACTTTTTTCCTGACACGCCCCTACTGCACAACCATTCACTGGGAAGCAGTGGCGTAACTAAAACCTGCAGGGCCCCGATGCAAGAAACCATGAAGGGCCCCCCTGAACCCCAGCCAGGGCCCTTCCCTCAGAGTCCGGCGGTAGAAACCCAGGGCGTGGTCACAGGTATAACCTTTGTGAGCCCTGTAGATCCACCCCTGGTATCCGTAGTTTTTTTTATTATTTTTTTTTATTTTTAGGTCCCCCATTGGGGGACTGTCCCTAGGCAGGATGGGGTCCCCATCCCCAGAAGAGATGAGGTCCTTTTCTCCAGGGCAGATTAAGTTACTGCCCCCAGGTGAAAAGGGGTCCCTGTCCCCAGGTGAGAAGGGGTCCCTGTCCCCAGGGGGAGATGGAGGGGGTATGTAATAGTGTGTGGGGGATGGGGTCCTCTCACTCACCATGACCAAGCTGTAGGCTGCGCACTCATCCATGTTGGCCTGGGCTCCATCCAGTGTGCTGGACGGGTGATCAGCATATCTCCCAGAAAGACCTTTCATCATCTGTGTATGACGGGGAGGAGGGGGCTGGCAGACAAGCCTGCAGTGTCCTCCGGAGAGCTCTCATAGGGCTGCACTGCATCTGTGTGCTTAAAGTTTGTTTACCCGGGAGAAGTATGCAGTGCAGTGTGGGCCGGACTCGGGTGGGGGAGTGGGCGGGCACTCTGGCTGGGGAGAACAGACATCGGACTGGGCGGCAATGCATGGAGCAGGAGAGGGGTACTCTGAGGAGCCGGCCGAGGACACAGGTCATGCGGGGAATGCACAACTAAAGAGCAGCCAGTGCGATAGTCGAGCATGGAGCTCTGCTAGTCACCCTCCACCTCCAGCCACCCGTGTGCATGGTGCACTGGTACCCCTAGCTGCCTATGCTGCTGCCGGCCATATGTAGAGGGGGCTGCATGGGCCCCTCTGCATCACAGGGCCCGGTTGCGGTCGCAACTGCTGCACCCCCTATAGTTACGCCCCTGCTGGGAAGTAAACGAATAGCAAAAAACTGCACTAAATCAAACTGCAATACAGAAACCAAAAAAAAAAAGCTGCAACATACCATGTGATATAAAAACATAGCATTAAAATGTAAATACAAAATGTTGTGCTAAAACAAAAATACAAAGAAATGATCCCCTTTCACCTAGATCAGTGAATGGCGATCCTTGGCACCCCAGATGCTTTGGAACTACATTTCCCATGATGCTCATTCACTCTGCAGTGTAGTTGAGCATTTTGGGAAATGTAGTTCCAAAACATCTGGGGTGCCAAGGTTCACCATCACTGACTTTAGATCCACAATGGTTCTAGTGATCAAATCTCAGTCTTTGATTTTTAAAATTAAAGTCCAATGCGTGATAATAACTTCCTATGGATACATGCATGTCGTGTCCAGACCTCCGCCAGGTGATCAAACACAAGGCTTACCGGACAGAATTGACCATCCACTACAGATAGATCAATTTAGGCATGTAGTAAACTATATCCAATGCTCCTCAATGGTGAAGGGCCATCACAGGAAAAACCTCCCCACACTATGATAACCAAGTACTCCACAGTATATATGTTAGGAATAGACAAAAAGACCTTGCATAGCATAATACCGTATGTAAAAATATTTATTGAACAAAGGCAATATTAACACTTGCATATCTTCCAAAAACAAAGCGCTTATTAATATCAATCTGCGGGTACAACCAGGATAGCTTCCCGATCGTTTCCAGCACCAAACGTAGTGACGTCACAACAGGCTTTGTCTTATGCGTTTCATCATACCTGATGTCATCTGAGGCCCCACATTTTTTTTTTTTTTTTTATATCTATACAAAAAATGTTTTTCCTTTCATTTCTATTTTTGACTAAATGGGTTGTTTTACAAGACGATCGGTTACAACTACTTTAATCCTTAGCAATATTAATAAACTTGTTTAATGACAATTTTACAATATCACTTAATATATTTTCCTTTTTTTACAGGAGGCTGCTGCCGGACCACTCCATCCGAGATTGGAAGTCTACGAGAAACTTTATTGACTAGAACTCCACACAAGCAATAAATATATTATAATATATATATATATATAATTATTTTTTTTTTTTTATTATTTTTTTTTTTTCCAAGTGCACTGTGAAAACTTTTTAATGCATTTAAGGATAGTAAAATGTGTTTTGGGTTTAGTTTTTACATGTTAAATTTCTATGAAGCAAATTACTATTTAACAAAGCTTACTTAGGAAAAAGGCCAAGGTAAAGATGATGTTGAAGAAGAATATCATAGAGGTAAGCTACTAAAAATCAATATACATTTTATTACACATAAAACATTATCATAGACACCATATTAAAAACACAGATATGCATAGAGTAACTTTCCAATAAATACAAAAATCTGTAAATCTGATGGATACATGTACTTGCAATGGGTCTACGCGTTACGCAGGATCCTCTACTTCTTCAGGACCATACATATATTGCAAGTGTGTTTATATACAGAGTTTCTTAATATCCTGAATCAACAAAAAAAGTAGAGTAGAAGAATATAGAATCTATCTTAGATGTTTCACCTGTCAGCCCATAGGATCCTGACCTATAAAGGTAGAAGTAAACATAAATATCCAATCTTTGCCATAGGAGAGGTGGATATGTTCTTAGCACAATACCAGCCTATGTGATTGTCACAGAGATGCCTGGTTTTCTTTGTATTTTGGATTTATCCCCTCTGTCTTAAATAGATATTGGGATTCACATTGTTTGGAGTATATTGATATACACCAGATATTTATTTTGCCCTCTTGAATATTTGTTTACTTCTGCATTTATAGGTCCTGACTATATCCTATGGGCCGTTAGGCAAAACATCAAAGACAGAGCCTGTATTCCTTGCCTCGGCTTTGATGTTTTATATTGAGTAAGAAACTCTGTATATAACACACTTGTAATATATGTATGGTCCTGAAGAAGCGTGGGATCACGCGTAACATGTAGACCTGTAACAAGTACATGTATCCATCGGATTTACATATTTTTGTATTTATTGCAAAGTTTCTCCATGCATATGTATGTTTTTAATATTGTGTTTATGATCATTTTTTATGTGTAATAAAATGTATATAGATTTTTATTTTGGTTCTGTTCTTATTTGGCATATTTAAAGTCCCACTATTCTTTTGTTTCAAAAATACCATATTCATGTATGGGATGATGCCAATGTGAACTTGAGATTGCATTTTATGACATGTCCTCTACCTTACAACTTTGTAAGCTACTAAAATGTGAATTATAAATGGATTTAAATTTTAAATGATCTAAGAAATATATTTTGACTTCCCGTTTTTCCTGTTTAAAGAGAAAAAATAGGGCATGCTTACCAATCTTACCTTTTTAAAGTATTTTTTATGCAAGCTTTACATATTTAAAGAAGAACTTCAGACAGTCCTGGAAAAATGAAAAGTCTGCAGCTACAAAAACTGGAGCTACTGACTTAATTAATAGACACTCACCCGCCTTAAGCCTAGTACACTATTCGATTTTTTTTTTTTCATTCAACCTGGTGGTCTGAACAAAAAAAAAAAACTGAAGAGTTTGGGAGGTGCCACTGTACTAACTATGCGAGGTTAGTACAGCAATCTCCCCCACTTGAGCTATTGTGTTCTGACAGGGGGACGCACCACCCCACCCCACCCCACACTGGCTGGGAACACTGCTCAGAGTTGGGCTAGTATGCAATGTCACTTTAAATCTGAGGGGTAGATCTGAAATAAGGGGAAGCTCTGCTGATTTTATCATCCAATCATGTGCAAGCTAAAATTCTGTTTTTTATTTTCCTTGCATGCCCCCCCTCGGATATACAGCGATTTTACTTCCAAGTTCACTTCCTGTGCAAAGTGGATTTGCCTTTAGTAAATAACCCCCAATGTCTTGCCCAGTGGAAATCCAAATAAGAGTAGGAAGCTCAGTACTACGAGCCAATACTGAACTGCAGCAGTGTAATCAGGTCATTTAGGGCCGGTGTTGATGAGCTTTGAGCTTGTGTCATTGGTATCAGTTTGACAGCAGTTTAAACAAGGCTTTTGAGATCAATCGTGCATTTGACCTCATTCTGAATCAGCTTCAAGCAGGCTTTTGCATTTGTATAGACTTGTATGGAAATTAATATAAAAAATAACTCTTAAACAGAACAAGAGACTGTTAGCACAGGGCCCTCTATAGTACTCTATGAACAGGTAGCGTACATAAACAGGAAATTGTGGTGTCGCCTATGCTGAGTAGCAGAGGTGTAGTGTTTGGAGAGTACTGTAAACATTTTGGAAGGTGAAACCACCCTCTTACAACTATGTACTCTATGGAGTTGTCATCTGTTTTTTCCCAAACTTTGGAATCACTCTTAATTTCCACAACATAGGGAGTCAAGCTAGATTTCCACTTATGCAGTGCTGGAAACGCTATGAGTTGATGTGGTTCAGATGTGATTGTAATGTGTTTTTTATGCGATTCAGATACCGCTGCAATTTATGCCTCTCTCTTGGGAGGTGAGGAAGAAAGCAAAGACTTGCAGAAAACTTACTGGAATCATGTTACTTTAGGACAGATAAGCGCTCTTCATGTGTTTTCCATTTAAGTCCATGGAGCTAAAAATCACACAGCACTAAACCCACACAGGGCCCTTTTTAAAAATGCATCAGATTTTCAGTGCATATATGTGAACGACCTCTGCAGGAAGTTATTTCACTTGTCTTGTGATCCCATGCGTTCTAAAACGCATCAGTGTGAACCACGGCTTACAGCAAACAAAGGTTTGGCCCATAAAATGACAGCATGTTGTTGATTGATTACAAAAAGAATATAAATGTTGACAGACTGTAATTATTACCCAATGATAAAGGTGGTCCCCTGGAAGAAAATATTGTGATTGGCCAGCAGCATCATGCCATACAAGCAAGTGCCCACATCCACTCATCCAATTGATGATCGTGAACATCAGGCAACAATTACTGATGTTTCAGAGGCTTAGGAAATGTAGGGAAAAAAAAACACTCATAAGAATGGGGTTTTACATTTTATGAATTTGATAAGAAATCAGTGATACAATAGCAATTAATGAAGTACAACTATAAAAAGTAGAAAATAAGTTTTACTAGTAAGCAAAATCATTTTCCTGTTCTACGTAGAGTAAATAAGATTTTCCAGCATTAATAACATGCTGTACAGTTTGGTATAATAAATCTATCTTATCTCCTACCTGAAATATTTATAAAATGTCCCATTCAAATCAGTAAATGAAAAAAAGAAACCATTCTTCAGGATCCTATCAGAAGATTTGGGGATGAAGAATGGCGAGATCTTTAGTCAATAAACCATGCAGATCAAATCCATTACATACTTGATACAATACCATGCTAACTTACATCTTTATAGAGATAATATTCTTTACACACCTTAACTGTTGTGTCCCAAGGGCAAAGTCAATGCAATACTGAAATTATATCACTACACATGTGCTTATGCTAAATATCTGATGGGTCACTGTCAATGGCTGGATGTCAATTCTAAAATCATAGCGGGAAGCTTTCTATAAGCCAGTGATCAACCTATCAAATAATAAAGCTTTTGTAAATATATAGAAACTTTCTCAAAAGACCAATTTTATTTTCCAAGGTATTTATAAAAATTTGGAGAACTAGAGTTTTATATTCTAGAATAAGCAGAATTTCAGTAACAGATTTAGTTACAGAAACTACACCTGAAAAAGTGGATCAGCCCTTAAAAATAAGTCAGGCTTGTGTACTAGCACAGGAATTGAATAAAGTCCTTGTCAGCTTGGGTTGGCGAGGGTCTGCCATTAAAACCCCTTTCACACTGTGCCGCCTAGGGCGTCAGCGGTAAAGCGGCCGAAAAGGGGTTAAATCCGCCCGCAAAAAAGCCAGAGCAGCGTTTTGCTGGCGGTATTGCAACGCTGCTCCATTGATTTCAATGGGGAGCAGCAGTGGAGGAGCGGTGATTTCACCACTCCAAAGAAGCTGCTGGTAGTACTTTTTCTGACTCCCTGCCAGCGCACCGCTCCAGTGTGAAAGCCCTTGGGCTTTCACACTGGAGTGAATGGAGCTGCTTTTTTCATGCGCTATGCAGGCTTTATTTTTAGCAATGTAGCGCCTGAAAAATGCTCCAGCGTGAAACAATCAAAGTTTTATCTTTAACTGCACATTTAAGTAAAAAATACTTGCTATCAATCCGATGTATCCCTTGTGCATCTGGCTGTCGTTTACTTCAAATCCACCCCCCACTATTATCTTCCAGAGAAGCATGGGTTAATAGATCTGAAGGACCAGTCGTTTGCACATCCAGATTGCCAACTATGCCCCTTTCTGCCCACCTCCTCCATTTATAGAAGCTGTATTAGTTTTTCATTCATAGAAATCTATGAATGAAGGAGACAGACCTTTCATTCATTCATAGAAGCTATACTAGTTTCTATGAAAGGGGGGGGCGCGCAAGACAGGCTGCACTCTTGACGTGTGCCTGTGACAGGTTCATCAGCACCCCCACGGCACCCAAAGATTGAGGAGTTGAGGGGGGGGTCACATGAGGAAGGTTTCATTTAAACAAGTGCAAGCAGCATAAGGAACACATCAGATTGATAAGTCATGTCCCTTGTTCCGATTTTTTTTTTTTTTTACTAAATTTAGGCTACATTTCCTTGCTTAAATTAGAAGCTCCAAAAAAAAAAAAAAAAAAGTGTTTAGAGAGGAGCTCCAGTCTCCTGTGTAAAAATGAAAAGCCAACAGCTACAAAAACTGTAGCTGCTAACTTTTAATAAACAGTCACTCACCTGTCCCATTATTCAGCGATTTGCCCACCCCAGCCGTTTTTACCTCATCTTCTGTCTTCGGTGCCAGCATCTTAGCTGTAGGCACCTGGGTGCCTGCAGTGCATCGTGAATGGTCCCGCAGTCTTCGGGGACATGTCCCAGAACAGTGCTGGGAGGGAAGAGAACTTCTGCTTTAGATGACCTAGGCCAGTGGTTCTCAACCTCAGTCCTCAAGTACCCCCAACGGGGGCCATGTTTTGGGGACTTCCCTTAGATAAAATAGCTCTTATTAATACCATGTCATTGATAATGATTTAAAGCAGGTGTGCAAAGGAAAAATCTGAAACCATGGCCTGTTGGGGGTACTTAAAGACTGAGGTTGAGAACCACTGACCTAGGCGATCGGAGCGTAAACCTATCAAAATCTGGTACCCACCCCCTCCCCCCCTCCAAATGTGCCACTACTGAAAGAGGAGTGGGGGGAGGAGATCTTAAATCGGAACTTCCCCTTTTGGGTGGAGCTCCGCTTTAAGAGTCGGAGATTTTGGAGATAACTGCTGCTATCTATGCAAAAGCAGCAATCTCAGTTGGACTCCTCCCCCCTCCAAGGTCAGAAATAGTGCTCTCCAATCAGCATATGCTTTGATAAATGGAGAGTTCTAGATCTAACTAGGTTGGGTGTTTGTCTAATTGAGACAGCGGTTTCACATAGCTAGCACGGCAGCACTGCATCTTCCTGTCCTTAAACACAGATATGTACTAGTCCTTAAGCTATTTTAGGCTAGCCAATTAAAGTAACCCATTTATATAACACCATTTTCTGCACACTTTAAATATGCAGTTAAAATGTAAACTTCAATTAGGCTTTAATAATAAAAACTTTGAAGGTTATATAGAAAATATGTTGTGTGAATGTCCTGGCATTCGCAAAAAAAAATAAAAAATCCCTGTAATGTTTGTAAAATGTGTCATTTTCTATGCATTTCCTATGATCGTCTGCTCCATCTAGTGGCCATAATGCAACATATTCTTGATAGCAATATTTCAGGAAAATACCACTATGTCCACTAAATGGAGCTGATGATCATGGGAAATGCATAGAAAATGACGTTTTACACATAGTACAAACATTATAGGGATGGTTTTCATTGTTTGTGCAATTACTAAAACATCCCCACAGCAAATGCTTTTTAAAAACACTGCAGGGAATCTCTGTACTGAATACAAATCTTGACAAATGCACGTTTAGCAAAGCATCAACTGATGATTATTGTGTCACTTGGCCAAGTGTCAGGTATGGATGGCATTGCAAAGTCTGCCCGTCACACTTCCTCCCTCCACACCCCACTTTCAGTTGTGAAACCACACTTGTAAAGTGAGGACAGTCTTTAAAGATCACTTTAAGTGTTTTTTTTTATTAGATTAGGCCATAGGTTTCCTAGATTAGATAGTGATTTTGTTTTCCAACAGGCTGCCCATGGGAGTTTACCCAGCTTCATGGATTTGAGGCAACAAAGTCTTTGTTATACATACAGTATCACAGTCATGACCACAGTATTTCAACATCATGAGCAGCTTACACCAATGTGTAACAGAAAATGAACAAAACAAACAAAGAAGAGGTACATGCGTGGTGTTTATACCTCTAAAACACAAGTTCATCATTCCAACACTATTGCTGTGAACTGATAAAATAGCACACATTTCTAGTAGAATATTAATTTGCAATGTTGACTTTCAGGTCAGTCAGTTCCATCACCATCTGTATCGCTTTCTGGGGAGCCACTGCCTCGTCTCTCACTGACGTTATATATTCTCTTCCATGCAAGCTCCTGCTGAAAGCCAGTACTGAATGACCTTCCCAGGCGTCCGTGTTGTTTCTTTGTCACATTATCTTCACTTTCCGATTTAGGAATTCTCCTTGTTTGAGCTGGAGGCTGGGGGTCAGGTCTCAGGTTGCCAAGCTGAAAGGTCCATGGACCAAATCTTTGCCAGCTGAGTCTTTGAAAAGCCATGATACAATGGAGATTTCCTCCAGTCTGAAATAAGATTACATTATAGATTTAAAAAAAATAACTTAAATTTATGGTGCTTAAAGTGATTGTAAAGTCTGTTATTTCTTATTTTTATATAGAAGAAAAAACAAACAAACATGTTATACTTACCTCCTCTGTGCAGTCACAATCATCCTCTTCTTGGGTCCCTCTTAGGCTCTCCTGGCCCTTCCCTTCTATTGAGTGCCCCCACAGTAAGCAGCTTGCTATGGGGGCACCAGAGCTGAGCTGCAGCTCCCTGTGTCCATTCAGACATGGAACTGCAGTTCTGCCTTCCTATGGTGGCACACCTGAGAAGAGGAGGAGCCAGGAGCAATAATAGAGGATCCCAGAAGAGCAGGATCGGGGAAGCTCTGTGCATTTTTTTTTCCTCACTGGGTAAAGCCAACTCTTTTATTCCATCATTAAAAAGGCATAGAAACAGATGCTAATGCATTTCACACTGCTGCGTGCGATCCATGTTTCTCCTCTCATGATGTGGTTGCTGTTCATGCTTTTACAATGATGGAATAAAGAGTTGGCTTTACCTAGTGTGCAGTTATCCCTGAAATACTGTATTGAACTGGTGGTGGTTAGCTGAACCTTCACCTTGATGACTATCAGGTAGACTGGCCAGGAACTGACTTGGTGTTACATTTGGTTTGTCTCAGGTTATACTACCACCTACAGAAGTTTGGGACATACAGACAAATTGTAAGCCAGCCCCTCCTTTACCCAACATGCCCTTTTCTTCAGCTCTGACAAAAGTAAAGATTTTAAGTTAGCTCTCACAATTTGTGGAATTTTTTCCCCTCGGACTTCAATCACGATTTCTTTTGTGGCACTTTTGTTTGAGTTGGTCACTACATAGCAACTAACCAGTTGCTGTTTCCTCAACAATAGCTTGAGACCACACCCAGATGCTGCTGGACATGCAGGGCTAGCCTGGAATGTGACCTGTGAGTACACCTTGGTACTGTTTTAGCTACAAAACACTGGGTCCAGAGCATTGTCACAGCCCCAGGTGTGAACCAGTCCTTGAAGGCTCACTTAGGCCAGTTAAGCTGAAGTACCAGGTGCTACCTCGCTATTTTTACACTGGGTACCATTTCAACATTTTGCAGAGGTAAAGGAATTAACTGCAGACATAATCTTCTAGGTGGATGTCTGCATGTGCTCTTTCCCATCATTCAGCCTACAGCAGCCTTTATCAACCAGGATGCAGTGGCACTCTGAGGTGCTGTCTGAGTTCTTCAGGGGTGCCTTGGTAAAATGCCTAAAAACTGCCCCAACAAAGGCATGCAGATTGATCAAGCCTACATTTTACACAGAGTACTGGGTTGTTAATACTTTTAGTACTGCAGCATTACAACACTGACACTGAACAGGGCTGCCAACAGATGTCATCTGTTGCCATGGAGTACGTTTGGCACTGACACAGTGGTCCTAGGTTTTACCCTCCAACCCTGCCAACCTCCCCTGCCTTTTTTTACTAGTGTCAAGGCTATGCTGGCTATGTGAGGGCAATCAACTGAGGAAGAAATGCTGGTTAATAGCTGCTTTAGCTGGGTTCTTCTGCAAAGCTGCATTGAAGCGGTCCAGAAATTTTGACTGTGAGCCTGTGACGATTACTTCTGAAGATCTGAATATTGTATTAGGTACAAGGCAACTGTGTATTACAAACTACTAACCACAAAAAAAACTCAGCTTTTTTTAACCGATCCTAGATCAATAACAAGTACAGGGAGCAACTTAGCCTGTGGTTTAGGAGCTCCATATCTGCCTTCATCCATTCGTGCCAGCATAAAGTGGTATCATCCCATTGCTGCTCCTGTGGATTTCCGGTCTATTTTCACTGCCCGGGTACGTGATTTAGTCACTACTGGCTGCCTGAAACACTAATCAGCATTAGCTGCCTTAGTTTGTACTTGAAGCTTTGTCACACATACATTATCAGAGTTGTCCTCAGTGTCTAATGCAGCTCTGTTGAGTACAGTCGAGGCCTCTCCCCCACGTCAGTTGTGGACTTCGTGACCGTTTGTGCTCAAATACTGGTACACACCGCCCACAGAAGTTCTAAGCATGCTCCATTGCCAACCCCTGCAGAGTCTATCACCGACCCTCTGAAGCCCCTAAACCAAACCAGGCCCGTGGCCCATTACCATCTCTGTTTCAGAGTCCCAACAATCAATTACTAGAGAGACTGTTTTAAGGCACAGCAGTCTCCTGCAGGCGATTCATACAGGAGGCAGTTTTAAACCTTATTATTGCAGTGTGTACTACCCTGCATATAGAGGATCAGCCTGCTGTTCCAGGCATTGGGTCTTTTAGAGGCCCTACAGCTGAAAGAGCGTCCCACTATATTTATGCCATTTCTCTATGTAGATGAAGATTTCTGGGTCCTTCCAGGAAATTAACTTCTAAATTAGTGGTCCATTCCCACCGTGGACACACCAGTGATCCACTTTAACAAGCAGACCACTAAGCAGGTTGAAGGTATGCTCACTTTTCCAGATTGTATCGCTAGACAAATTCCCTCCTTAATTCCCAGTTTGATTTATTTAACGTGACTCTCCATCCTATGTTAGCGTTATAGTAAAACCCAACTCTAAGAAAATTAAAAAAAGCCACCCTTGCAGTGGTGGATCCCTCATATTGCACTGGTTAAATGCTCATTTAGTCTATAGGTAGAGGATTAAGGAGCAAATACTAACCTTACTCCAGCAGGGTCCCTCCAAGGCTGTGACTGGTCCCCTGCAGCCTGCTCTGTAAGCTTTGACCGACTTTGATCTCACTTCAGCCTCCTCAGCATTAAATATTCCGGGCACCTGTACTGTATGTGATGATGCAGAGGCTCCAGCCACTCCTCTGCTGAGGTAGCCCCTGTTTCACAGAGGGGTTGGAGCAAATGATTGGAGCTGTGTTCTTATGCTGTGAGGACTTGCTTTAAGCATCTAAACATGCCTCTCATTGGACTAATATCTGTACACATGCTTGGGAAGCTGATGTCGCATCCGATTTGGTTTACCTTTGAAGGACAACATTCCTTAGGACCTGCTCTTGACACCATCATTAGCAATGTCATAGTTCACCAGAGCATGCTTCCGCTTCAACATAGGATGACTGTGGTGGGGTTGGAGGAATTTAACCTCTCCCCTTCAATTAGCAGTAAGTAAAGATAAGCATTTGGAGCCTGTCTCTCACATATGCCATAGGGTTTGAAGTCAGATAACCACTCTGTTAACCCTTCTGCATGAAGCCAAAGCTGTGTCCCTTCTGTAGAGAGTAGACATCTCCCTCTGTCTCTCCCTGAATGGTGGTCTCCACACTGCAGAGTGAGGCAAGGGTTCTGCATCTGGATGCTTCTCATCTTCTACATAGTAGGAAGCATCCATTGCTGGATGACCCAAGATCCTCTCTCATGGGCATAACAGCAAGTGCAGTGCAAGTGCTGCCTTCATGGGACCTGATCACCGGAAGCTGAACCCTCATTCTCATATGGCCGATTGCAGCCTTTTGAGGAAGCTCCTTCAGATTCCTCTCTCATTTCTGTTCCTAGTGAGGTGAATGTTTAGTGAGATCATGAATCCAGGCCCTCACTCCTTCACTGAGCATGCTTCACCGTAGTGGGTTAGGTTGGATGAATCTTAGAACCAGGTTTATTTGGATGAAGGTTAGTCAGGTTTTTGTTTGTACGATCACTGAAAAACCTTCAGGTGTATAAGTGGATGAGGTTTTACTCATCCTTCTGATGACAAGTGCCCCAGTCTGTGTTGTGGCATACCCTCATCCCTGTCTACACTTTTATAGGCAACTCTAGGGCAGCTGACTTCTTTCAGTCAGCGTGACTTAGTAGTTGGTACCCTTGGATTTTTCCACATGCCTCAAGGGTCATTTAGATGTCGGTTGAGATAATCTTAATATCTCGCTGCAAGATTTGTTGTCTGAGCAGTCAACCTCTTTTCCCTAAATCCCGAAGATTAGTAATATGAAGCTTGGGCCTTCTGATGTTGACCAGCTGTTTGATTTTTGTTTTTTTTATTGACCTGTGTTGATTATCCAAGGTTCCCTCAGGTTATGATGGGATTTTCCCAGTGGCTTTTTCCACTGACCTCATCTCATGTTGGTCGCATTTTCCTCTTTTGGGTTCTTGTGCTGTTCCACCTGTTTTGGGTGGATTTGTTGGTTCTCACAGCCTTGCTGTCTCAGTGTTCTTTAGGCTCTGTTCTCACTAGTGCGACTCCGAAGTCACACATTTTTCAGTGCGACTTGTTACACTATATGGCAGTGATGGCGAACCTTGGCACCCCAGATGTTTTGGAACTACATTTCCCATGATGCTCTTGCACTCTGCAGTGTAGATGAGTATCTTGGGAATTGTAGTTCCAAAACATCTGGAGTGCCAAGGTTCGCCATCACTGCTATATGGCATTCAAGTGGCAAGAAAGTTCATCAAAGTAGTGCAGTAGGGATGAGCACCAGAAACTGCGAACAGACCTAAACTTCGTGTGAACTTTAGAACCCTATTAAAGTCTATGGGACTCGAACGTTCACAATCTAAAGTGCTCATTTTAAAGGGTAATATGCAAGTTACTGTCCTAAAAAGTGTTTGGGGACCTGGGTCCTGCCCCAGGGGACATGGATCAATGCAAAAAAAAGTTTTAAAAACGGCCGTTTTTTCAGGAGCAGTGATTTTAATAATGATTAAAGTGAAACAATAAAAGTGTAATATTCCTTTAAATTTCGTAGCTGGAGGGTATCTATAGTATGCCTGTGAAGGGGCGCATGTTTCTGGTGCTTAGAACTGTCCCTGCACAAAGTGTCATTTGTGCAGGAAAAAAAGTATTTTAAAATCACTTGTGGCTAAATTGTCGGCTCCCCGTAATACAGAGAACATTCAATGAGTGTTCTCTGCATTAGCCGACAATTCATTCATTGATAAAAAAAAAAGCGTGGGGGTTCCCCTAAATTCAATTACCAGGCCCTTCAGGTCTGACATGGATATTAAGGGGAACCCCGTGTCAAATTAAAAAAAAAAATTGACGTGGGGGCCCCACTAAAAATCCATACCAGACCCTTTATCCGAGCACGCAACCTGGCAGGCCGCAGGAAAAGGAGGGGGGGGACGAGAGAGCGGCCCCCCCTCCCTCCTGAACTGTACCAGGCCACATACCCTCAACATTGGGAGGATGCTTTGGGGGTCTGTGACCCCTCAAAGCACCTTGTCCCCATGTTGATGAGGACAAGGGCCTCATCCTCACAACCCTGGCCGGTGGTTGTGGGGGTCTGCGGGCGGGGGGCTTATCAGAATCTGGAAGCCCCCTTTAACAAGGGGACCCCCAGATCCCGGCCCCCCCTGTTTGAAATGGTAAGGGGGTACCCCTACCATTTCACAAAGAAAGTGTCAAATGGTTAAATAAGACAAACACACTTTTGAAAAATTCCTTTATTAAAAATAAAAATAAATAAAAAAAAAAAAAAAGATTCCAGCGGTGCTAATCCACTCTTGCTATTCAGCGATGGATCTCCGGGGTCCAGCAATGGATGATCATATCCAGCAATGGATGATCATATCCAGCGACGGGGGATCTCTGTCCAGCGTTGTCCATACATCCTTCTGTCTCCACTGCGGAGATCCCAGCGCTGACGTTTCTTATATTAGGAGGGCGGGGCCACCCGTCACCTGACCCCGCCCCTCTGACGCTGGAGAGGGAAGCCAGGGGTTCCCCAGTGACGTGTGGGTGACCCCGCCCCCTCTGATGTAACGCAGGTTTCCGTTACATCAGAGGGGGCGGGGTCACCCATACGTCACTGGGGAACCCCTGGCTCCCTTCACCAGCGTCAGAGGGGGCGGGGTCAGGTGACGAGTGGCCCCTCCCTCCTAATATAAGAAACGTCAGCGCTGGGATCTCCGCAGTGTCTCCGCAATGGAGACAGAAGAAGGATGTATGGACAGCGCTGGACTGAGAGATCCGTCGCTGGATATGATCATCCATCGCTGGACCCCGGAGATTCGTCGCTGGATAGCAAGAGTGGATTAGCACCGCTGGAATCTTTTTTTTTTTTTTTTTTTTTTTTTTTTTTAATAAAGATTCCAGCGGTGCTAATCCACTCTTGCTATCCAGCGACGAATCTCCGGGGTCCAGCGATGGATGATCATATCCAGCGACGGGGATCTCTCAGTCCAGCGCTGTCCATACATCCTTCTTCTGTCTCCATTGCGGAGACACTGCGGAGATCCCAGCGCTGACGTTTCTTATATTAGGAGGGAGGGGCCACTCGTCACCTGACCCCGCCCCCTCTGACGCTGGTGAAGGGAGCCAGGGGTTCCCCAGTGACGTATGGGTGACCCCGCCCCCTCTGATGTAACGGAAACCTGCGTTACATCAGAGGGGGCGGGGTCACCCACACGTCACTGGGGAACCCCTGGCTTCCCTCTCCAGCGTCAGAGGGGCGGGGTCAGGTGACGGGTGGCCCCGCCCTCCTAATATAAGAAACTTCAGCGCTGGGATCTCCGCAGTGGAGACAGAAGAAGGATGTATGGACAACGCTGGACAGAGATCCCCCGTCGCTGGATATGATCATCCATTGCTGGATATGATCATCCATTGCTGGACCCCGGAGATCCATCGCTGAATAGCAAGAGTGGATTAGCACCGCTGGAATCTTTTTTTTTTTTTTTTTTTTTTTTTAATAAAGGAATTTTTCAAAAGTGTGTTTGTCTTATTTAACCATTTGACACTTTCTTTGTGAAATGGTAGGGGTACCCCCTTACCATTTCAAACAGGGGGGGCCGGGATCTGGGGGTCCCCTTGTTAAAGGGGGCTTCCAGATTCTGATAAGCCCCCCGCCCGCAGACCCCCACAACCACCGGCCAGGGTTGTGAGGATGAGGCCCTTGTCCTCATCAACATGGGGACAAGGTGCTTTGAGGGGGTCACAGACCCCCAAAGCATCCTCCCAATGTTGAGGGTATGTGGCCTGGTACAGTTCAGGAGGGAGGGGGGGCCGCTCTGTCGTCCCCCCCCCTCTTTTCCTGCGGCCTGCCAGGTTGCGTGCTCGGATAAAGGGTCTGGAATGGATTTTTAGGGGGACCCCCACGTCAATTTTTTTTTTTAATTTGATGCGGGGTTCCCCTTAATATCCATATCAGACCTGAAGGGCCTGGTAATTGAATTTAGGGGAACCCCCACGCTTTATTTTTTTTTTTTTTTTTTTTTTTTAATCAATGAATGAATTAATTGTCGGCTAATACAGAGAACACTCATTGAGTGTTCTCTGTATTACGGGGAGCCGACAATTTAGCCGCAAGTGATTTTAAAAGACTTTTTTTCCTGCACAAATGACACTTTGTGCAGGGACAGTTCTAAGCACGGGAAACATGCGCCCCTTCACAGGCATACTATAGATACCCCCCAGCTACGAAATTTAAACGAATATTACACTTTTATTGTTTCACTTTAATCATTATTAAAATCACTGCTCCTGAAAAAACGGCCGTTTTTAAAACTTTTTTTTGCATTGATCCATGTCCCCTGGGGCAGGACCCGGGTCCCCAAACACTTTTTAGGACAGTAACCTGCATATTACCCTTTAAAATGAGCACTTTAGATTTCTCCCATAGACTTGTATAGGGTGTTCGCAGCAAATTCGAAAAGCCGGAACAGCCCAAATTGTTCACTGTTCGCTGAACAGGCGAACAGGCAATGTTCGAGTCGAACATGAGTTCGACTCAAACTCGAAGCTCATCCCTATAGTGCAGGGACCTTTTTTGAATTAGCAGCAATTAGAAAGGTTGCCATTGAAATACATAGTTTTCAACTTGTCATGAGACTTCACGTTCATTTTGCATGACAAGTCCCACTAGTGAGAATGGAGAATTAGTGACATTTCCCTTGGCTGTGCCCTGGTATAGACCACCAGGTTGATCCTTTGTTGCCTCCCCTTGGTCATGGCTGTTCTTCTCTTTGCTAGGGCTTTACCATCTGCCCAGGTTTGGGCATTCAATTACTTTCGAGTTACGTAGGGTTCCCAAACTTCTTGGGACTGTTGCCCACTCTGCAGCTGGACTGCTTTTGATGTCCCAATTTTTCCTGAATTCCTATTGCTCTCAATGTATAAGAAAGAAAATTGGATTTTTGTACGTACCATAAAATCTCTATTTTTATGAGGCCATTGGAGTAAACCGGTTCCACCCCACTGTTTTTTTACTGGCCCTGTGTCTTGCTTGCTTTACAAACTAAGGTATGCTGGATAGAGGAGGGGTTTGGCTTGTCAGTGTCCCCATCACCTGTAGGCTGCAGTATAACCTAACTGTTTTTGAATTCCTTTATCCTTTAATGGACTCCAAATAAGTACGAACGTATTAACCAGAAATCTCTCTGCTGCCTGTCTCTTTGAAACTAGCTTCACTTTATTGGGGATCTGACTACCCTCTCACATGCTAGTAATTGTTTTTTTCCCACGTGCATGATTCAGTGTAAACACAGGTTCCCTTTATTCATCATCAACATTCACCTTGCTTTACATCAATTGCACAGATAATGCGATTTAAGCCTACACATTGAAAAAAAGTCATAGGGAAACAGAAGGAAAATGTCATGGCCCATACACACAGTGGGTATAGAAAATAATTACCCCCTTAAAATTATCAAATTTTAGTGATTTGCGGCCTGAAATGGAGACACCGTTTTTTGTTTTTTTATCCAGCTGTATTTACTAGTGCAACTTATAACATCTAAGTAAAGGATATAACACCAACATGTCAGGAAAAAAAAAAAAAAAGTCACCACCTCATGTCAGTATTTTGATTACAGCCTTTATACTGTTGGAATATGTCTCTACTAACTTTACACATCTAGAGACATTGCAATATTTGCCCACTCTTTGCAGAACTGCTCAAGTTCAGTTACATTTGATGGCAACTGCGGACTACAGTCTTCAATTCATTAGGATTTTTAAATAGAGTTACATAGTAGGTGAAGTTGAAAAAAGACACAAGTCCAACCTATGTGTGTGATTATATGTCAGTATTACATTGTATATCCCTGTATGTTGTGGGTGTTCAGGTGCTTATCTAATAGTTTTTAGAAATTATCAATGCTCCCCGCTGAAGCCACCGCCTGTGGGAGGGAATTCCACATCCTTCCCGTTCTTAAAGTAAAGAACCCTATATTCAGTTTAAGGTTAAACCTCTTTTCTTCTAATTTTAGTGAATGGCCACATGTCTTTTTTAAATTCCATTACAATTATTGCTTCTCTGGGCTCTCTCCAGTTCCAGCACATCCTTCCTGAGGACTGGTGCCCAGAACTGGACAGCATACTCCAGGTGCAGCCGGACCAGAGTCTTGCAGAGTGGGAGAATTATTTTATCTCTGTAGTTAGTCCCCTTAATGCATGCCAATATTCTGTTTGCTTTGCTTGCAGCAGCTTGGCATTGCATGCCATTGCTCAGCCTGTCACCTACTATGACCCCCAGGTCCTTTTCCATCCTTGATTCCCCCAGTGGTTCTTCCCCCAGTGATTAGATTGCATTCATATTTTTGCCACCCAAATGCATTCATTTTACATTTTTGCACATTAAACCTCCTTTGCGATGTAGTTGCCCACCCCATTAATTTGTTCAGATCTTCTTGCAAGGTTTCCACATCCTGCGGATAAGTTATTGCCCTGCTTAGCATTGTGGTAAATACAGAGATTGAACTGTTTATCCCATCCTCCAGGTCATTTATGAATAAATTAAATAGGATTGGTCCCAGAAAAGAACCCTGGGGGACCGCACTACCCTCCCCCCCCGCCCTTTATCACCACCCTCTGAACTCTCCCCTGTAGCCAGTTTTCAATCCATGTACTCACCCTATGGTCCATGCCAACGGACCTTACTTTGTACAGTAAACGTTTATGGGGAACTGTCTCAAATGCTTTACAAAATCCAGATACACCACATCTACGGGCCTTCCTTTATCCAGATCGCAACTCACCTCCTCATAGAAGGTTAATCGATTGGTTTGGCAAGAACGATTCTTCATGCATACATGCGGATTACTGCTAATTATACCGTTGTCATTACTAAAATCTTGTACATAGTCCCTTAATCATCCCCTCCAAGAGCTTGCATACTATTGTTGTTAGGCTAACTGGTGTTTAATTCTCAGGGATGTATTTTGGCCCTTTTTATAATATTGGTGCTACATTGGCTTTTCTCCAATTAGCTGGTACCATTCCAGTCAGTAGACTGTCAGTAAAAATTAGGAACAATGGTCTGGAAATTACTTGACTGAGTTCCTTAAGGACCCTCGGGTGCAAGCCATCTGGTCCCGGTGACTTATTAATGTTATGTTTTTCAAGTCTATTTCTAATTCTGTCCTCTGTTAGCCAGAGTTTAAGTCTGGGCTCTGACTAGGCCATGCAAGGACATTCTCCTTTATATCTTTTACTTGGATGTTATAGGTTGCACTGATTAAAGTGGTTTGGTACCTAAAAATGAAAGTTCATGTTATTAAAATCAACAGATAGCATACTTACCTAAACGAACCCTGAAAAAAAAAAATATTATTTACTTACCTTTTATTTCTGATGTTTCAGCTGACTTCCGGGTTGTCCTCCCGTGGGAGTAGGCGTGGCTATCGTTGTCGCATTGGTCCCTGGGAAATTTCCCAAGAATCCATGGGGACAATGAAAGTTTTTCTTTCCTTGTCACTGCTCTCACTGAGCATGTGCAAGATGGAGCGGAGCATGCTGGGAGCCAGACGTCATCATATACCAGGAAGTAAATGCCTGTGGGCTTCAGACGCCCACAGTTAAAATGGAAAACGCCAGAGCAGGTTTTTATAAGTCATCCTGAGGAAAAGATTCGTCGCGCCGGGGGTCAAATAAACGCCGGACGTGGATGCCAATCGAAGGTAGCACTCGCCCACCAGTGAGACAGGTAAGAAAAAAATAAAAAAAGAGCGGAATCCCGCTTTAAATACAGCTGGCTGCAAAGCAACACAATGTGATTTTAAAAAAAAAAAGGGGGGGGGGGCGATTCTTTTCTTTCCCCATAACATATGGCTGCCAACAACTGTTTCTATACATTTGTTTTATTGTAGATTTATATAAGAGTAATAAAAATCACCTTTTTAGTTTTTCTGTATTGTAGGCCCCTTTCAGTGTGTCGAATATCAAAGAATTCCGGATTTTGTGTGTTTAAATCTGTAACAATGTCTGTCCATCTAGAAAATTAAGAAAAACACTTATGCAGCAAATACGTTATTTATTTAAAGCAATTTTTGTGTGTGAGGAGAACAGGCTACAAGTTTTCAAAATATTTATAGCTGACAGAAATTGTTTAATATTACATGAATTGTACTAAAACAAATACAAACTTCAAGTTTTGCAGACTATTCTTAGAACCCTTTCACACTGCTGGCCATGTTAGCGGTAAAGCACGCTAACGGGGCGCTTTTAACCCCACTAGTAGCCAAGGAAAGGGTTAACACTGCCTGCAAAGCGGTGCTTCGGCAGTGCTGCTAATTGATTTCAATTGCAGGGGCAGTTTAGGAACAGTGTATTCAATACACCCACATCACCCCAAAGACACTCCATGCAGGACTTTTTTTTTTTCTGTCCTGCAAGCACACCACCCCAGTGTAAAAGCACTCAGGCTCACACACTGCGGAGGCTTCAGAGGCACTTTTCAGGCACTATTTTTAGCGTTAAACACCTGAAAAGCGCCTTTAGTGTGAAAGGGGTCTTGTAGAACAAGATCATTTATACAACATGTAAAATGGTTTAGTCTAAAAAAAAAAAATTAAAAAAAAAAATTTCATACTGATTTGATACAACTGCATGGCAAATTATTTTGCGATTCCAGGACACCCAAAAATGTAAACCTAGCTTTTCAGAAACTTATATAAGACCACCAAAAACTGGTCAGGGCTCATATGCTACAGTTTTCCACCTATGTTTAGGACGATTTGTCAGATGTTATTTGTTGGCCAGCTAAAAAGGTATACATTTTGTTCACCTCCTTGCCATCATGCTACATCCACATTTCAATTACTGTAACAGACATTTTGCATGACGTATTCGCCACTAAAATTAATGCATCAAAATGCTTGTCATGAGGCATATGAACAACAACGTATGTTCGTGACATTGGTTTTGATACATTTTCATTAATTTCAATGGAAAAAACATTGGGGGGAAAAACAAAGCATTTTGCCTTAGAGTGTAGTTCCTTTAACCACTTAAGCCCCGGACCATTTTGCTGGCCAAAGACTAGAGCACATTTTGCGATTTGGCACTGTGTCGATTTAACTCAAAATTGTGCGGTCGTACGACGTGGCTCCCAAACAAAATTGACACCCTTTTTTTTCCCCCCACAAATAGAGCTTTTGGTGGTATTTGATCACTTCTGTGGTTTTTATTTTTTGCGCTATAAACAAAAAATATAGTGACAATTTTGAAAAAAAAAAATAATTTTTTTAAACTTTTTGCTATAATAAATATCCCCCCAAAAAAATCTAGTAGTTTATTGATCTTCCTGCAACTCAATAACTGCCTGTCCATATCGGAGCTTTACTGGCAGTCTGCAGGAGCCTGGTATTGCATCCCCACTCTGCTGATCACTGGTGCAATGCTTAACAGGCTCCTAAGAAAAAAAAACAATTGTTTACCTGCAAAATGTGCATTTTTTTTATTTTTTTTTATTATTTTTTTTTAAGGCAAACCTAGCCTTTAAAAATGTGTTCTAACCATCTTGCCATGATTTGACATAGTAAACATTTCAGCGTTTTGTATTTGAAAGTAAGATGCTCATAAAATATTTAAACCCTTATGCATCAAAGTGTCTGATGGAAGAACCGTTCTAGCTGCCCCAGCAAAGCAACAGAATTCTTCATTTTAATGTATTTTGGGGGGGGGGAAAAAATGTAACTACAAAAATTGCTTTTCCCACTTATTGTTTGTTCTTTAAAAAGGCTTATACTCAAGACCCAATGCGATTTGCTAGTTAACGACCAACATACTTTTTGCAGTGAATTGTTGGATGTTTTCTGCTTGGCTCTCCTATTAATATCCAGTATTCTACTTCATGCTGGAAGAGCTGACCTCTAGAACAGAAATATATTTGTTAACATGTAATTAACAGTATGTTTTACAGTGTACACTCTTAATATTTCAAATGGTTTAGCTTTATAAACAATTAGGGTTGTACCCATACCACTTTAAGACCGAGTACACAAATACGATACTTTTTTTCAAGTACTTCCTGATACCAATTTTTTTTTTTTTTTTTTTTATGTCATGTGACAGTTATACTAATATGCAACACTGATGAGGCGTGGACTGTTTTTTTATTATATTTCATGATAGAGATAGAGAGAGATACACACACACACACATTTTTTTTTTTACAATGTTTTCTTTTTGGGGGGAGTGGACAGTGTCATTTTTTTTTATTTTACATCAACCCTGTTGGGGGGGGAGCTTTGGTGAGATATCAGGGGTCTAGACAGACCACTGATATCTCCCCTTTGAGACAGGGAAAGGGACTGAGGATAGAGATTCACCAATCCCTTTCTCTGCAGTCTCAACTGCACTGTAGTTCATTCATAAACTGAAGCATCTTAAACACAGTTTACTCTAGTGACAGTTATGAATAGACAAAGTCAGTGATCACTGACTGACTGCATTCGGAAAAGGAAGGAGGCGGTAAATGACAGATTTCCCATCTCTTTCCTCTGCTCTTCATTCTGAAAGATCCAGGACATGAGGGACCCGGAGGAGGACACAGGGAGCACAGAGTGGGACACGGAGGAGATTCCAGGGAGCACAGAGGGGGACAACTGGGGGTGATTGCTGCAGCGGTGGGGGTAGTTACAAGCACCAATCTCCCCGACAGCTGCGGGAGGGAGAGGAGGAAAATTGTCCATCAGAAAAGCTATACAGAGAGATCGGTGCTTGTAATCCCACCACCGCACTGGTCATTTGAGACTGTCCAAGTACAAGTACTCATGCAAATGTTTAGTATCGGCACCGATACTAGTATTGTTATCGGTGCAACACTAGAATCAATAATAAAAGTGCTTATTAAATTAAACCTATTCTGAAAGACATATGGAGGGCTGCCTTTGCTGGCCCCTTTGTGAAAAGGCCAGCCGCCAGCCCATTTCTAAGTTTAATACTTCCCGAGTCACTGAACAAGTATGTAGATAAAACAGGATTCCTTATCTGCATACTTAAGTGACCAAGTCGGAAAGTATTGAAACCACTAGGTCAACATAACAGCCAGGCACCTAGCATTTTGAAAAGAGTTTAGAAATAGCAGCCTCCATGTGCTTTTCTAATGATTTATTTTCAAAAGATGTTTAGAGTTTGGTTAATATTTCACAAATTGACACAGCAACTACCTGGAATATGGCGATTATAGATAATCATCTCAATGTAGTTCTTCTAGAGCTTAGAGTTTGCTCACCTGTATGCTTTACATGCCTTTAACGGAGTGGCTTCAAATCCAATAGGGCAAAAGTAATGATTCTGGCAGTGATAAATGTAGGCCATGCAATCATCTTTCAAACCCTGAGTTAACTTTGACAAAGCTCCAGCAGCTAAAAAGCATAAATGAGAAACCAGGTCAAAACAGTAGAAATGCATTCAATAAGCACACCAAAAAAAAGACACACTGCAGTCAGGGAAGGGGCTTAGGGACTCATTAACAATCAGGTTGTGCAATTTAAACCACAGCTAGTATAATTTCCCTGAAATCTACCTTTTTATAATATTACTATACTCTTAATTCACACTGCTGCATGTAGGCAACTCATTCGAGTCTATTAGGATGCAGAGGCTGTGACAGGCATGTGGAGGCATCGGAACGACCCCAAACGCAAACTGTGTGTGTTCTCAGGTCCTCTCATCAACACCTGCACACTTGTAACATTAGGAAGTATGTCCTTGGTCATGCAGCCCCTGCATCCTAATAAACTTGAATGGGCTGCCCACATGCAGTAGTGGGCACCTGGAGCCTAGAGATGCAGGAAAAAAAAAAGTCCCGTTAACAGTATATGGGCCGCAGCGCTTGTGTGAACAAGGCCTTATTTAAACTTTCAGATTGCTGACGGGATTGTGTAAAGCAGTTTTCATAAAGGGTGGTTTGTATGTATGTTTAAAGTGATTTGTTAATTAAAATAAAATGTAATACCTGCTCTGTGCAATAGTGTTGTCAATCCCTTACCTCCTTTTCTGGCGTCCCCTGCTGGTGCTCTCCACAGCTACCTTCTCAGGGGTGCCCCCTCGGCAAGTTATGTGCAGAGGGAGTACCTGTGCTGGCTCACTCCTGAGCCAGGCTGTGTGTATCCATATACATGCACAGCATGGCTTGGCCATGCTCCCCCTTCATAGGATTTGACTGACAGCAGCAGGAGTTAATGGCTACATGCTGCTCTCAACGTGTCCTGTGAGAGCAGGATGAGGACTACAATTCAACTTTAAAAAAAATATCATGTAAAATCTAGAATATTTACAGAAAAACTCTAATGAAAGCACTGACATTTAAAAAAGCTCACTTCAAGAATAATAAAACAAACAATGTCAGAACAAAGATTTATTTGTCCATAAAAGGAGATCGGTGCATTTATTTGCATAAAGTCAATTTATAAATGTTATATAGAGAAAGTGAAGTCACATAATTAAGAATTTACCCAGTTTCAACATTAAGTTAGTTCACTAAATAAAATAAATAATAATAAAAAATAAAAAAAAAACACAAAAAAACAGTATGCTGCGTGTCGGTACCATTCTCCATATTCATATAACAATACAAATGTTTGGAAAATTTTGAAAAATATATTTGCTATATCTAGTGTCTGAAGAAGCTTATTTTTTTACTACTTTTTGTTTCCCTTGTATCAAGAAAGTTGTGGAATTGTGGCTCCTATATTTTCAGACTTATATGTACTTAAAAAGATTTCCATATTACAGTATTACCAAGCACTAGACAAGTACTAACAAGCCTCCAGTGACCTAGATGCTGGTGATTTGAAGTAAAGTATTCTTGAAAATTCTCAAAGATCACAACCAAGACTGGTTCACACTATACCAGTTTCCCTGTGGCCTCATTTGTGTGGACACAGCGGCCGCTCTACCAACAGAAAAACACTGGGAAGAAAGTTCTTGCACTTTTTCTAAAAAGCGCAGTCGGAGAGAAGTGATAGGCGGTTCCCGGCATGGGAAAACACGCTGCATTTTCTAGTGCATGGCAGTGCCATTAGGGCTAGGTTCACATTTCTTCGGGTGCAGGACTGCTTCTAAATTGCACACTTTCCTGAACCAAAAACGCACTGCTGTTAATGGTACCCTTGTGCGAGTACTAATTGTTAATGTCTCCCCCGTGTACTGGAAACCACAGCAAGTTCTCCTGTGCTGGGGACCTTCAATCACTATGTGGTTTCCCTGTGGCTGCAATTTTGAAAAAGGTGCAGGGACCTTTTCCTTGTGTTTTCTGTAGGTACAGCAGCCCATTCAAATGACTGGGCTGCTATGCCTGCATAAATACGGTTGCAGTAAAACTGGTATAGTGTGAACCTAGCCTTAAAAAGGAAGTCACCCGTCTATGTGATGTACATTGCAGGGATTTTAACAAACTTTGTTGCAGATTCCTACCTTTTGTTATTCTGAAAAAAATTGTTGTCTATTTGTCTGTTTCCATGTGACTCGAATAGGAGTGATTTTATAACCATCAATCATCTGCTTCACCTGCAGGGCTCTAATGAGGAAATTGGCAAGGTCTGCATCCCTTTAGACATGATTTGCCTTTGGGAGTATCTCACCAAAAATTGTAAAAAAATAAATAAAAAAAAATAAAATAAAAAAAAATAGGATTTTTGTACTCACAGTAAAATCCTTTTCTCTGTAATTCACCAACCGACACAGCACCTCTCTATAACTAAATGGGTTTGTTAGCCTGCCACTAGGAGAACTAGGCAAAATTGTAACACAATACACAGAATTGTCAGTACCGCCCAGGGGGCAGACCCTGGGCTAACAACCCTCCCTGCTGCCCCAGCAGACTCCGTAAGTGAACAAGCAGTATAACTTAGAGAAAAGGAGGGGTGGGTGCTGTGTCGGTCGGTGAATTACAGAGAAAAGGATTTTACGGAGAGTACAAAAAGTCTATTTTCTCTTATATTCACCGACCGACACAGCTCCTCTCTGTAACTAAATGGGACGTCCCCAAGCAGTGCCAAACGAGGGGTGGGAAAAAACAGCATTAAAACTTCACCATGGCAAGTGGGAACTAGTGAAACTAAACCCACAAAAAACAGCAGTGTACGAAAAAACACACCGCCATATAACCGGGTATTCTCAACAGGAGAGATCCCTAACACCGCAAACTTTTTGCGGAAGTAATGCAACAGTGCATTAACAAACAGTACTGCGTTTTTATCAACAGGAAAAAATCTCAGTTGCAACTACACGGCCGCCCACAAAACTTTGCGGCCAAAACAGGCAACAGCCGATGCACTGACGTCTACCTTGTAGAACTTGTTTAACGTATGGACAGACGACCAGGTCACCGCCTTACACACCTGAGCGACCGACACTTGGTGTTGGAAGGTCCAAGATTGCCCTTGTAGAGTGGGCCGTGACCTGAAAGGGAGGCACCTGCCCCTTCAAGGTGTAGGCTTGTACTACAATCTGTCTGATCCACCTAGAAATGGTGGCAGACAAGACCGGCATACCCTTCTTTGGACCAGCCCCCGAAACAAACAGTGAGTCTGACTTCCGAAAAGGGAGCTGTGACAGACAAATACACTTTTAGGGCCCTAACCACATCGAAAGCGTGAAGGGCCACCTCTTTGGGGTGCTTCGGCTTAGGACACAACAATGGTAATACAATGTCCTCATTGATATAAAAAGCCGAGACCACCTTTGGTAGAAAGGACGGTTTCGGACGCAACACCACCTTATCCCTGTGGATGACCAGATAAGGTGACTTGCAGGACAAGGCCGCCAATTTCGAAACCCTCCTAGCCAATGTTATGGCCATTAGGAAAACCACTTTCCGTGAAAGGGTCAACAAGGGAATCTCCCTGATATTCTCAAACGGCGGCTTTTGAAGCGCCAACACCAGGTTCAAATCCCACGGAGGTAATGGTGGACGCACCGGAGGGACTACACGTCGTACCCCCTGAACAAAGGTACTCACTAATGAATGAGACGACAGGGGTCGCTGAAAAAAAAAAAAAAAAAAAAAAAAAAAGACAGCCAGAGCTGAAATTTTCCCCTTAATGGTGCTCAACACCAACTTTTGGTCTACACCTTGCTGAAGAAACAGGATTCTGGATATAGAAAAGGAGCGCGATTACCACCATTTCTCCTCACACATGGAGATATAGGCCTTCCAGGTACGATGATATATCTACCATGAAGAAGATTTCCGTGCCCTCAACATAGTCGGGAATCACTGAGTCCAACAGACCCCGATTCCTCAGCACCTGACTCTCAATAGCCATGCCGTTAAAGCCAGCGATGGTAAAGCAGGGTGAAAGATTGGACCTTGAGACAGGAGGTCCTTTCGCAGTGGCAGTCGCCAGGGAGCGTCTGCCATCAGGATGCACCAGGTCTGCGTACCAGGGCAGCTGAGGCCAATCTGGGGCCACCAGGATTACTGGGATCCCCTCGGCTTCCACTCTGCGCAGCAGGCGTGGCAACAGTTTTAGAGTAGGAAAGGCATAGATCAGCTGGTACTGATCCCATGGAGCCACCAGCGCGTCTGACGTGTCTGCCCATGGATCCCTTGTCCTGGACACGAATCTCGGCACCTTCCGATTGAGGCGGGAGGCCAATAGATCCACATCTGGTGTGCCCCATTTCAGGCACAACAGCCTGAATATCTCCGCATCCTGGATGTCCAAGGACGCCAGGGAGTCCCCTTGATGGAGTGCAACGGCTGAGCGAGCTGATTCCATTCGAAACCTCTGCACTTTTACAAAGTGATTGAGGGCTTTTAAGTCCAAGATCGGACGTACCCCTTCCTTCTTGGGAACCACAGATTTGAGTAGAACCCCTGGAAGCGTTCCGATTCCAGAACTGGTACAATCACCCCCTGATTAAGCAAGTCCCTCACTGCCCCTAACAGGGCCACCAGTGCGGATGCCAGTACAGGTCACATGACTGACCCCACAACCGTAAACAAGGAACGAGCCACCGCCTCCTTCCTGTCCATGGGATCCTTGAATGCAGGAGTCCCCTCAACCGGGATCGTGGTTACTTTATTTAACCTGGATACTAAAGGGTCCATGACCGGAGGAGCCGACCATTTCTTGAGAAGGCTTTCCTCAAAGGGGTAACGCACTGCCATGTTTTTGGGGACTGAAAAGGTCCTTTGCGGCCGACCCCATTCCCTGTAGATGAACTTGTCAAAATAAGTCAAATATGGGAACACCTTAGGTGAACGTGCTGGCTTGCGGGATCCAAAAGGGACCGATACATCAGCAGAGGGATCCGTTGGCTCCTGGATCTTCAGGATATCACGCACAGCTGTGATAAGTGCTCCAACAAGCGCTTTGTCGCGCCCAGACCCGGAATCATCCTCGCTGTCCGAATGGTCCTGGTCAGCCTCGTCTAATAGGTCAGAGCAGGGGTCACCAGCCGCAGCAGAGCCCGAGTCTGCATCAGAGCTCTCCCCAGGGGACGGGGAGCAGGGGCCTTTTACGCGCACCTTTCCTTCCACGCACTGCCTCTATTTTTGCAACAAAAGAGTTAAGGACCGCCGTCGGGGTGTCCATGGGCGCAGCGCTATCCGCAGGTGACCCGGTTGCAATAGCTTGGATTTCGGGGATTTCTGGGGGAAAAACACCAGTTTCTGAAGCCATGCTGACCCTACCCTGTCTGCCACCTGAAAGGGGACTTAGGACAGTGAAGGTCCCACCCTCCTGCTACCGCCGCCTGGGGGGGGTTCCTAGCGCCAGACTCACCACCCTGGGGCATTCTGCGATGGTTACTAGCCATGCTTGTAGTCTACAGGTTTGAGAAGAATTCTCAGGATTCTCTTATAATCTGCAGAGTCTTGTTCCCACATTGGGAAAAGCTTTACTGATATTTCCTCCTTCGTGAACTCTCATGCTGTTTAGGTGATACTTAACCATACAAGTCCCATCCTACTCCCCCTACTGCTTCTGAAGATTTCACACCCCTAGTATCACGCTTTACATCTGGTGGACATGACCCAAGGTTCAGTGCCTTTGGTTAAGAGTACACCTCTACATTAATTCTATCTAAAAACTTCACGTTCCAAAAACACTTTGAGGCCCTATTGTTTCAAGTCTCCAAACAAGATTTTAGCCCACATAGTCAGTGCCGCCAAGCAAACTATTGCTAAAGTTTGGAAATCCACTACACCAGCGGTCTCCAAACCGCAGCCCTTTGCATGCTTTTATCTGGCCCTTGGAGCACGATTTCATCCACCGTTACCAACAATGGGGCATATTGCCCCCCACACACACACACACACACACACACCAGTGAAGGGGCACAATTCCTCCCAATGATGCAAGAGATGGGGCATAAGTCCTCCCACTGACACCATTTATAAGGCACTATTCCTCCCACCAACACCAACAATAGGGCACTATTTCTCCCACCAACACCAACAATAGGGCACTATTTCTCCCACCAACACCAACGATGGGGCACCATTCCTCCAAATGACACCAATGAAGGGGCACAATTCCTCCCAACGACACCAATGATGAGGTATGAATCCTCCCAATGACACCAATGATGGGGAACAATCCCTCCCAGTGACAGCAATGATATGGCATAATTCCTCCCGCTGGCACCAAAGCTAGGGCATGTTTTTTTCCTGCTGACTTGGGGACCTGTTCTGCTTCCAATGGCCACAGTCTGGTCCCCCTAAAGTCTGAAGAACAGTAACTGACCTCTTGTTTAGAAAGTTTGGAGACCCCTGCCCCTACACTAAGCTTTCAAGAGTTTGAAAACAAACTCAAGGATATAGTCAAAAACACATACAGCTATTCTTCTGGACACGCACAGAAAATTGTTTGATATCTACAGACAGATCACTCCAGCCTGTTAGGCCTGGACTCTTCCCCCCAAAACTCTGAAAATCGATATGCCCTAAAATCGCTGCATCTTGAACAAACTGCCCTGTGTCTCACTTGGGGAAATACTTTTCTCCTTCTCTGCCCACTCCTTCTCCTTAATCACCCCCTATCACTTTTTTTTTCCCCTTCTCTCTCCTCTTCTTTCTATGCCACTTTACTGTAGCATCCTCTCCACTTAACTTCTACTATTCACTTCCCCAACCCACAGCTTTGTAAAAGAAAAAGCACCGGGGCAAAATTTTGACATTTGACAGCAGCATACCCTTTAATAAATGTTTGTACTGTATACACTCACCGGACTCTCCAGCAGTCTTGTTTTTTCCATGAGGTTTGTAAAGAACATATGAACACCCCTTCACGTGAAAATGATCATTTATTTGTCTGAACCATCTGGAAAAAAAATTACTCATTAAGAGATTCAACTGAAAAAAATGAAAAGTTATAATGAATTCTTACTTTGCCCAGAAGAGTAATCTACAGTGTTGGCAATAAAATTAAAATATAAGAGATACCCTTCATTGCCCTACTGAAAATTTCATATAGTACAAGCTTTCGAGAATACTCAGTTGTCTTCATCAGCAATGGTGTCATACAACAATGAAGAGAAACACACACATTTCATTTTTTTCTTTGCATGTTACTTGTATGATACCATGCCTGAAGAATAGAATGGAGTTAACACTTACACAAAAAAAAAAAAATCAATCTATCTATCTATCTATCTATCTATACACACACACACACACACACACACTACCATTCAAAAGTTTGGGGTCACCCAAACAATTTTGTGTTTTCCATGAAAAGTCACACTTATTCACCACCATACGTTGTGAAATGAATAGAAAATAGAGTCAAGACATTGACAAGGTTATAAATAATGATTTGTATTTGAAATAACATTGTTTTTACATCAAACTTTGCTTTCGTCAAAGAATTCTCCTTTTGCAGCAATTACAGCATTGCACACCTTTGGCATTCTAGCTGTTAATTTATTGAGGTAAGCTGGAGAAATTGCACCCCACGCTTCTAGAAGCAGCTCCCACAAGTTGGATTGGTTGGATGGGCACTTCTGGCGTACCATACGGTCAAGCTGCTCCCACAACAGCTCAATGGGGTTCAGATCTGGTGACTGTGCTGGCCACTCCATTACCGATAGAATACCAGCTGCCTGCTTCTGCTGTAAATAGTTCTTGCACAATTTGGAGGTGTGTTTAGGGTCATTGTCCTGTTGTAGGATGAAATTGGCTCCAATCAAGCGCTGTAAACTGGGTATGGCATGGCATTGCAAAATGGAGTGATAGCCTTCCTTATTCATTTATTTAATGAAGATGCCAGTTGGGGACCTGTGAGGCATCTGTTTCTCAAACTAGAGACTCTAATGTGCTTATCTTCTTGCTTAGTTGTGCAACGCGGCCTCCCACTTCTTTTTCTACTCTGGTTAGAGCCTGTTTGTGCTGTCCTCTGAAGGGAGTAGTACACACCGTTGTAGGAAATCTTCAATTTCTTTGCAATTTCTCGCATGGAATAGCCTTCATTTCTAAGAACAAGAATAGACTGTCGAGTTTCAGATGAAAGTTCTCTTTTTCTGGCCATTTTGAGCGTTTAATTGACCCCACAAATGTGATGCTCCAGAAACTCAATCTGCTCACAGGAAGGTCAGTTTTGTAGCTTCTGGAAGGAGCTAGACTGTTTTTAGATGTGTGAACATGATTGCACAAGGGTTTGCTAATCATCAATTAGCCTTCTGAGCCAATGAGCAAACACATTGTACCATTAGAACACTGGAGTGATAGTTGCTGGAAATGGGCCTCTATACACCTATGTAGATATTGCACCAAAAACTAGACATTTGCAGTTAGAATAGTCATTTACCACATTAGCAATGTATAGAGTATATTTGTTTAAAGTTAGCTTCATTGAAAAGTACAGTGCTTTTCCTTCAAAAAGAAGGACATTTCAATGTGACCCCAAACTTTTGAACGGTAGTGTGTGTATGTATATATATATATATATATATATATATATATATATATATATATATATATATATATATATATATATATATATATATATATATATATATATATACACATATATATACATATACACACACACACACACACACACATACACACTTTACTCTGACATAATAAAAGACAAAAGCCAGGCAGTTCAAAGACATAGAATTTAGGAGTGTCTTGAGTTTGTGGTTACTGAATGTTCTTTACTGTCCTTGTAGTCTAGCATAAAACACAAGGGAATTATATGACCGTTCATCCGTGAAGCACGCACACCTTTTAGCTTGTTATTTAAAAATGAGACTGTATGTGATGCAATGTCCTGGACAAAAATAAATTGGAAAGACTGACCTCATTAAAGTGGTATTTCCAGTAAAAGGACCAAACCGAATTTCTTCAAAGGGTGGCTGGAAACCCAATATATGCAGAGCTTCTTCTTGAGTGATTGGTGGGAGGCTTGGTGAGGAAAAATAAAATAAAAAATCATATAACTCAAAATAGAACTCTAACATGTATATGTTGTAAAGTGGGAATGAGCTAATTCTTGTGGGTGTTACAGCAACACTGCACACTATTTGCAATTATGCCATTTATTCTGATGGCGTGAGGTGCAGCGCAGTGCCAGGCAACACATTGGTGCGCTGCCAAAAAAGGTACAGGTCCGATTTCTGGGCTGCTGGATGCATCCCAGCCCATTCATTTTGAATGGGCTGCCCAACACAGCGCACATTACCGAGCAAAAAAAAAAAACCTGCATTGCACCTCAGCGGTCAGGTGGTCACTGGTAGCCAATGGAAAAAACGCCTCTTACATTGGTAGTCAGTGAGAAGGATGCTCCTTACATTGGTGGTCAGTAAAAGGAATATCTCCCTCACAGATACAGTAGCTAAAAAAATAGGTGGTGTCAGTAGTTACAAATGAGGGTCAGAAATTGCTCATGGAACCCCTAGCAACTTCTGGATGAACCCTAGTTAAGAGGGCCACTCTAAAGTAATTTGTCAGAAACCTAGGCAATACATACATACATAGCATACGGAGCATGCATAAGCAGAAGTCACCTTCAGCCACGTTAAAATAATTCATACAGACAATTTTAGTTATATGCAAATATTCATTTTTCCAGTAAAATTCGAGCTAAACACCACTATCCCACCTTCCTGATCTCTCTATTGGTCATTGAGGATGCCAATCTTATTAAGGGGCCAACGATAGAGTTCAGGAGCCAGGATTTAGTGGGCAAAGCTAGACCTTTACAGAAAAAATTAATAATTTGGAAATACAATAGTACCTTGGATTACAGGCATAATTCGTTCCAGAAGAATGCTTGTAATTCAAAGTACGCGTAAATCAAAGCAAGTTTCCCCATAAGAATCAATGGAAAAAATCAGATAATTTGTTCCACAGTGACTGCTGGTGTATGCAATACCGCATGTGGCCAGAGGTGCAGGGGCACCAGAGATGATCAGGAACGGATTGTCTCTGGCACCCCCGTACCTCTAGCCACATGCGGGACTGCTTACCCCAGCGGCTTGAATCCTGCTCGTCTTGGGAGACAGCTTGTATTGCGAAGCGCTCATAAACCGCATTACTCACAATCTGAGGTTTTACTATAAAAGTGATTGTAAAGTCTCTTTTAGGTAAAAATAACAAACGTGTGTATACTTACCTGCTCTGTGGCAGTGTTTTTTGCACTCAACAGCCTGGGTCCCACGTCGGTGCTCCTGAACCCCTCCCTGTTGAGTGCCCCCACAGCAAGCAGCTTGCCATTAGGTGCACCCGGGCCGAGCCACAGGTCCCCGTGTCCATTCAGACAGAGCCGTGGCCCAGCCCCCTTTCTGTCATCATTGGTTGGCTGTCTGATTGGCAGCAGCAGGGGCCAATGGTGCCTCACTGCTGTCTCAGCCAATGAAGAGGGGAGTCCCGAGCAGCGGAGACACTCCTGCAACATTGCTGTATTTAGAGGGACCTCAGGTAAGCATTAGGGGGGCTGCTGCACACAGAAGGCTTTTTATCTTAATGCATAGAATGTATTAAGAAAAGATCTTCGGACTTTATAACCACGCTGCCTATATCTCCGGATCTACTGATCATTGACATTCAGTTTTCACTGAAGGTTAAAGCCTAAGGCAGGCCATAGATGATTTGATTTCCTGCAACCACGGGTGGAATCCCTCCCGTAGCACTATTGTGTTCTGCTGGCAAGGTGGCATGGGGAGTCTTCCTGGCCATGAGATTACTGCTAGCGGCTGTAGCAATCGCATTCCAAAGATCTGACAGGCTGGTTGCACTGAAATCAATTGATGGATCGTCTTTAGTACAACCAACCTGCCCATACATGAATCAAATCCCTGCTAAACTGGCTGAAATTCGATCCATCTATGGCCCGCTTAACTCCAAGTTTTAATAAAGTTTAATTACTACAGTTCCTTTGGACCAAGCTGGTCCAAACAAACTACTCTCTTAACTAACAGATACAGCAGCTGTGTGCATTGTATACATTGTATGTAGCCTCAGCTACATGCAGTACATAGGGAATTTCCTGTCCTGCTTCCAGAACAAAATTGAGTCGCCATTCACTGGGAGCTTTGTATTCTATGAATGAATAAAAAGTTTCTTCTGATTTGGAGAGGCGGGCAACATTGCGATCTCCACCTCAGCCAATCAGAAGAGGTTTCTGTATTCATTCATTCCTGTAAATGGCTGAGCAAGTTCTGTTTCGGGAACAGGAGGGGAAGGTCCCTGACCCGCTGCTGAAGCACAGCACTGTATACTATATTTAGCCTTATCTACATACAGTTTATACAGCACATACTGCAACTGTTAGTTAAGTAAACCATTCATTTGGACAAGCTTGGTCCAATCAAATGATTTAAACTTCACTAAAACCAAGAGTTAGACTTTAATCTCTATTTATGCATTTCCTTATCATGAGTCATGATTCATGACCTCTGTTTGAATTTGAGGAAAATATAACATTACAGGTTACTAAAAGAACATGGATTTCAGTCAGTCTTCTGCATTTTCTAAATATGCTAGTAGCCATTACTCAGTGCACTATACCTTCCTGATCCCAGAGTGCTATACAGAAAGTTCCAGCAGGATACGAGAGAGGAGATACCACAGGACGTCTTGTACTGGGGTCGACTGATGCAATACCTGCAGAGACAACGTTTTTTTAATGTATAAAATACTGCTGTTTAAATACATTTATACAGATTGGAAAAGGCTTCATGGATTTTTGTACAAACACCAACTATTATGGCACAGAGGCTTGATCTGTATGGAAAGTTACAAATGCTCAGTCAATAAACATGTACTCCTTCAGTACATTTTCCTTTTTCCACTGACAGTTAACTTGATACAACAATCTGCTACTACAACAAAATTATTGCATACAATTTTGAACATATTAGCAAAATTGAAAAAAAAAAAAAAGAAGTGGGAAAAAATAAAAAAATCTAACACGTGGGACTTCGGAGCCACACCATGTTACATTAAAATACTACTTCTTTTTATTAGACAACATACATAAGATATTATATCTTAATATTTAATATTTTATGTATGTTGTCTATTAATAAAGAAGTAGTGTGCCTCCAAAGTGCCACATGAGATCCCCCCCCCCTTTTCAATTTTGGTAATATATATATATATATATATATATATATATATATATATATATAAAAACAATTCCCCCTCCTTTAATAGATCTTTCATTTTAACATGTTAGATTGCTGTTGGTCACATCTGAGTTTTCATCTCCTTATTTGCTCCTTTTATATAATAAAAGGGCTCCTCCATAGACCTGCTCCTCATCTTCAGAACATAGAAACTTATATAGCTGCAGAAGTGATCAATGGGAAACCTGACCCTGGCACGATGCACACTACCTCCCGAGCAGCAGAGACATTACTGCAACATCGCTGGATTTAGAGGGACCTCAGGTAAGTATTAGGGGGGGCTACTGCACACAGAAGGCTTTTTATCTTAATGCATGGAATGTATTAAGATAAAAAAACTATGGACCAATGTGTGGCATGTTAAAAATTAATACTTTATCATAAAATTGGATAGTAGCAAAATAATGAAGTAAACATCCACTAAACCACCACCACCACAATAAAAATATGGTAAATCAAACACACCACAAAAGTCCAGGTACCACAAACCCAGTGCATTCCAATATAATAATCTCCACTTTTGCTAAGAACTTAAGAGTTGGTGAGCCCACTCTCACCTCCCACAACTCCCTACTGGACACTGAGGTTGCCCATCAAGCCGACGATCCAAAAGGGAGCTATGAGAGGCTAGTTGGAACTGGCCAGCTCTTGGTTCAGAAATGCATCTCAGAGCACCTCAGGATTTGGGGGTTCTGGGGTGTTCCTGAAGATTAAGATAGATGTGTGAAAGCTATTGAGTATTCAAGGATTTAAATACAGCTGCCTTATTACAGGATGTTTAAGGGTTACTTAAAAAAAAGCATTTCAATCTTTTCTTTTGTAAAGTATTGTAACAGTTGAAGGAAAAGTACCATCTCCGGAGATCTAAAACTTTACGTTGTTTAATCTCATCTGCTATGAAGTGTTGTGTGCATTCCCTCAGTGGCTTCACCTTTCTGTCAGGCTTCTTCTTCGGTGCTTGTTTAGCTACGCCTAGATAAAAAAAAAGAACAGAGGAAGTGAAGGCTTACCTGAAGTGCTCACACATTAAAAAATTTATAAAAAATAAAAAAAATAGTAGGCACACTAGAAAATAAAATTACACTTATTACATTTTAACCCGTGGTGAAGTTTGAAAGATTGTGTAGGTGGAGGCCTTGATGGCTTCACAACTTTATCACTCTAAGACCACATTCAACTTTGGACATCAAAATTGCATTACAAGTCGCAGCCAATGTTTTCCAATGATAAACATTCATATATGTGTGACTTAAAGTTGCAGGGACTTGAAAGTACTTCATGCAACTTTTGAGTGTTAACATTAGTCTTTGGCCCTTAAGTTGCATGAAAGTCTTAACTGAATGTTTTACATGTAACAATGGTGCAACAGTGGGTCTGATTTTGCAGAGGGACAAAAACTCACATCCAAAATTTCGCCAAAGTTACACGACTTTGGAATCGTACAAGGGGTAATGGAGCCTTAAGCCCCACTACAGACTGAAACTAGCTTTCTACCACCTCTAACCCAGTGTTTCTCAACCAGGGTGTCGAGAGCAGTTTTCCCCTGGGTGCAGTATGGTGCTGGTGGCCAGCCCACCTGCCCCATGGCAACCTACCATGTTGATCCAGGGCAGGTATTATGCAGGGCCACCCCAACATTCAGAAGAGGGTGAAAGTCTGGCTCCTTTGGACCTGCTCCACTTGCTGCCCTCTGCCGGCACCTGGAGCCAAAAGCTAGAGTTCTGATCATAATGGGGGAAATCTGATGTGATGGGGGAGCCCTGATGTGATGGAGGACTTTTGATGTGAAGTCCATTTCATTAAGGAGGTAGGGTGCATTGTGCCAGGCTCAGGTTTTCCATTGATAAGTAACATTTACATTTTTTTTTAGACAGGTGCTTTGAGATTTTACATACTTTTAAAGGGTGTCACAGCTGAAAAAATAGTTGAAGAATGCTGCTCAAAACCATCTTGTCTGGCTTTTTTTTTTCCTTACCTGGCGAAGCCAGCAATACTCACCTAAGTTCCCTGTCCAGGCTCCGCTCCACTGTCAGGTACAAGGGACCGCTAATCCAGCGCTGCAATGATGCCCGAGATGTTGGTCCACTCAACCTCCATCTGTTGACTTCAGTTCTCTTCTGAATCCTGAGAGAGCCCCCACTGCTGGTCATTCAATGGGAAGGGTTGTCCATGTCACGCAGGCAGTGACGTGGACACTCGAAGGAGGACTCAACCAGGGAGTAAACAGAAGAAGAGAAGGCTTGGGGCTGGAGCATCTCATGGCTGCAGCTTAAGATAAAAAGAAAGGGACATTTAGATTTTTTAATAAAGCGATCGATTAGAAGGTGGTGGAAAGGAGGGAAAATTACCTTTATCCCAGCCAGAGAGAGGCTTCATATTAGTGCTTATTACACTGATCGTTCACTTTTGCATCTGTTCAGAACTGGCCCTTATGTGTCTATGCAAGATTGGCACAAGGTGACATTTTCCCCCATGACTGCCCCTATATTTAATGTGCGTTTATGTAATTTTTTTTTTAAAGACAGTAAAAGAAAAGGCTCAACTATTTCTATTAGAACAGGAAAACGGTTTACCTGTTTTAGGTTTTAACTTTGTAGTCATTGTGTTAAAGTCTGATGTGTCAATTTCCCAGGCAAGAGGATATGTCCCAACATCACTGGATAAAGAGTCCAAGCTAGTATCCTCATATATGCCATCAGAAGCACTAGCCGGAAGATCTATGTAATTCAATGGGTTGGTAAAGCTGGGTTTCTCATGGGAACTTGCACTGCTAGTAGAACTGGAAGTTTTGCACAATGATGTTGCTTGGTTTAGGAAAGCATAGTCTGAACATATAGTATAGAACTTTTCTCTTGTGTGAGTCACTGGACATCCCCAAGGATGACGGTCATTAGCATGTCCCAGGCTTCCAACATTGTAGGTCTTCACATTGGTTTGGAGATTGTCTTTCTCAGATTTCTCTGTAGACGTCTCCTCGTTTCTGCCAGAACCATTAGCTTCTCTGACGGCCTCTACGTTAGGCATTGAATGAAAAGGCAATCTGGAGTTTACCAAAATTCACCTTGTCACCAAGGACTGCTGGAGTAAAGGAGACAAGCTATTTCATTCGACGAGCTTCACAAGGAATGCTCTACCTGAAAAAAAGAGAAAGAATAATAAAGAGACCCTGTCACCAACTAAAAAAAGGCAGGTAAAGCACAAAACCATGCATTTTAAATGCTTAGTTGCAGCGTATTCCCTTTCCATAAATGTTTTTATATTCACTTGAATGTGCCTCTGAACTTTAATCCATTACAGGTACTTATATAGTCTTGGCAATTTATACAGACACACAATTACCAAAAGTATTGGGACACCTGCCTTTACACACAAGAACTTTAATGGTATCCCATTCTTAGTCCATAGGGTTCAATATTGCGTTGGCCCACTCTTTTTAGCTACTTCAACTCTCCTGGGAAGGCTGTCCACAAGGTTTAGGAGTGTGTCTATGGGAATGTTTGACCATTCTTCCAGAAGAGCATTTGTGAGGTCAGGCACTGATGTTGGTGCCGATGTCTCCGCTCGAATTCACCTCAAAAGGTTTTCTATCGGGTTGAGGTCAAGACTCTGTGCAGACCAGTCAAGTTCCTCCACCCCAAACATCACTCATCCATGTCTTTATGGACTTTTCTTTGTGCACTGCTCCAAAACATTTGGGGGGGTATTATAGTGTGGGGTTGGTTTTCAGGGGTTGGGCTTGGTCCCTTAGTTCTTACTTTTAGTAATATCGTGTATATATGTACACATTCACATCTGTCCCTGAACTCAAGGCGCTTACAATCCAAGATGTCTAGTACACACAATGAGAAATGTGATCATTAGTACACAGTTTTGGAGAGCCAATCACAGTTCATGTGAAATTATCGGAAGGGACAAACAACAACGTTTTTTTCGTGCGATACCAGATTGTATGATTTTCATTTATTCAGTACTGTTTTAGTTGAAAAAAAAAAAAATTGGAAAAGTAAGATATTCTCAATGTGTGTATGAGACTTAACTCACATTCATACATATAGGGCCAATTTAGACAGGGGCCAGTTAACCTACCAGCAGGTTGTTTGAGTGTGGGAGGAAACTGGAGTACCCAGGGGAAACCCACGCAGGCACAAGGAGAACATGTATACTTCAGGCAGGTTGTGCCATGGTTGGCGATTCAAGCTGACAACCTTAGTGCTGCCAGGCAGAAGTGCTGAACGTGCTAATAAATATGACTCCCACTGTAAAGTCCATTAGCTAGCACTGCTCCTTCCATCTGAGTACATCATAGCCCTCTCTTCTCTCTATGCTGGTCCAGCTCCCTCATTCCTCCCCACATTACCTTTTATGTAGCTGCCATGGGAGGAGTGAATGAGAATACTATAGAGCAGGGGTAGGCAACCTGGGGCCCTCCAGCTGTTGCAGAACTACAAGTCCCATCATGCCTCTGGGAGTAATTGTAACTGCCAGCCTTGCAATGCCTCATGGGAAATGTAGTTCCACAACAGCTGAAGGGCCCTGCTATAGGGGGTCACTTACACTAGGGAGGTTTTAACCAGTATTCATTTCAGTGGGCTGATCTACGTGCATGAAACGTTCAAAAATAGCACCAACACGATATGTAAAACTTCACCACACCAATTGGCATGGTACTGTGGTACCATATGTTTTGGCAGGCGCAAATGCACACAAGTTTGCCAGATGTGTGGGGCTGCCTTTATGAATGGCTCCCTGTGTGCATCTGCAGAGGGCAGCATATTGTCATATGGTAATGGTGGAGCCCCCCCCCCCCAATGCTTACCTAAGCCCCCTCTCGATCCAGCGATGTGCACATGAGCCTCAGCTCTCCTAGATCTCCCTCCTCATTGGCTGAAACAGCAGCAGTAGCCGCTGGGTCCCCGCTACTGTCAATCACAGCCAGCAAGCCAATGAGGAGAGAGCAGTGCTGAGCCATACACCATGTATGAATGGACACGTAGAGCAGCGGCTCAGGAGCCCCTAAAGCAAGCTGCTTTCAGTGGGGGCACTAGGCAGGAAGGGAGGGACCTGGAGAGTCAGCAGGGGAGGATTGGGGCTAACCACTGCACAGAGGAAGCATGTATGATATGTTTGTTATTTAAAATATAATAAAAGCCGAACCTTTAGCCCCCCATTCACACTGGAGTAACTTGTCAAACCGCAGCTTATTGTTGGCAATCCCACTGTGGCACCCAGCACAGTGGCAGTTGAGCCATGTTTATAACCACGTGTCGTACATAAAGCTATAGGCATGTTGGTTTACATTAGTGCCAGCTGCAAGCATGAACCTAGCCTTACACCTTGCTTAAACTGGCATTAAAGCAGAACTAATCCATGGGCCACACCAGTGCAGCTTTGAAATTGCGCTTCTTCAGTGCGATTTCAAAGCCACTCAATCAGTGCGATTTTGATGTGTCATTTCATTGCAGCTTGTGACTTTGTTTAATGAGCGGAGGGAGGCGAGAGGTAAGAAATCATGTGCTGGAGATCACATTTGTAGATCATCGCTTTGATTAGAAATAAATAATACATTGCTTCCGATAACAACACAATAATCATCCCCACATATGGTCCTAATCCTACATGAAGAGTCTAGTAAGAGGTCCAAGGACGTGGGAATGAAGCCCCATGGAAGGACGTGGGAATGGAGCCCCAAGGAAGGCCGTGGGAATGAAGCCCCAAGGAAGGCCGTGGGAATGAAGCCCCAAGGAAGGCCGTGGGAATGAAGCCCCAAGGAAGGCCGTGGGAATGAAGCCCCAAGGAAGGCCGTGGGAATGAAGCCCCAAGGAAGGCCGTGGGAATGAAGCCCCAAGGAAGGCCGTGGGAATGAAGCCCCAAGGAAGGCCGTGGGAATGAAGCCCCAAGGAAGGCCGTGGGAATGAAGCCCCAAGGAAGGCCGTGGGAATGAAGCCCCAAGGAAGGCCGTGGGAATGAAGCCCCAAGGAAGGCCGTGGGAATGAAGCCCCAAGGAAGGCCGTGGGAATGAAGCCCCAAGGAAGGCCGTGGGAATGAAGCCCCAAGGAAGGCCGTGGGAATGAAGCCCCAAGGAAGGACGTGGGAATGAAGCCCCAAGGAAGGACGTGGGAATGAAGCCCCAAGGAAGGACGTGGGAATGAAGCCCCAAGGAAGGACGTGGGAATGGAGCCCCAAGGAAGGACGTGGGAATGAAGCCCCAAGGAAGGACGTGGGAATGGAGCCCCAAGGAAGGACGTGGGAATGGAGCCCTATGGAAGGACAGGTGAATGGAGCCCTATGGAAGGACAGGTGAATGGAGCCCTATGGAAGGACAGGTGAATGGAGCCCTATGGAAGGACAGGTGAATGGAGCCCTATGGAAGGACAGGTGAATGGAGCCCTATGGAAGGACAGGTGAATGGAGCCCTATGGAAGGACAGGTGAATGGAGCCCTATGGAAGGACAGGTGAATGGAGCCCTATGGAAGGACAGGTGAATGGAGCCCTTGGGATGGACAGGTGAATGAAGCACTATGGAAGGACAGGTGAATGGAGCCCTTGGGATGGACAGGTGAATGGAGCACTATGGAAGGACAGGTGAATGGAGCACTATGGAAGGACAGGTGAATGAAGCACTATGGAAGGACAGGTGAATGAAGCACTATGGAAGGACGGGTGAATGAAGCACTATGGAAGGACGGGTGAATGAAGCACTATGGAAGGACGGGTGAATGAAGCACTATGGAAGGACGGGTGAATGAAGCACTATGGAAGGACGGGTGAATGAAGCACTATGGAAGGACGGGTGAATGAAGCACTATGGAAGGACGGGTGAATGAAGCACTATGGAAGGATGGGTGAATGAAGCACTATGGAAGGATGGGTGAATGAAGCACTATGGAAGGATGGGTGAATGAAGCCCTTGGGATGGACAGGTGAATGAAGCACTATGGAAGGACGGGTGAATGAAGCACTATGGAAGGACGGGTGAATGAAGCACTATGGAAGGACGGGTGAATGAAGCACTATGGAAGGACGGGTGAATGAAGCACTATGGAAGGATGGGTGAATGAAGCACTATGGAAGGATGGGTGAATGAAGCCCTTGGGGTGGACAGGTGAATGAAGCACTATGGAAGGATAGGTGAATGAAGCACTATGGAAGGACGGGTGAATGAAGCACTATGGAAGGACGGGTGAATGAAGCACTATGGAAGGACGGGTGAATGAAGCACTATGGAAGGACGGGTGAATGAAGCACTATGGAAGGACGGGTGAATGAAGCACTATGGAAGGACGGGTGAATGAAGCACTATGGAAGGACAGGTGAATGAAGCACTATGGAAGGACATGGGAATGAAGCACTATGGAAGGATAGGTGAATGAAGCACTATGGAAGGACATGGGAATGAAGCACTATGGAAGGATAGGTGAATGAAGCACTATGGAAGGACATGGGAATGAAGCCCTATGGAAGGATGGGTGAATGAAGCACTATGGAAGGACAGGTGAATGAAGCACTATGGAAGGACGGGTGAATGAAGCACTATGGAAGGACGGGTGAATGAAGCCCTATGGAAGGACATGGCAGGCCTGTGACATCGGATCCAAGACAACCCGATGACAACAAAGCAGCGGCAGCGGTGTGCGGAGCTCCTATGGATGACAGGCACACGAGGACCGATCCTACAGCACGGCTCCTCCATCCACCCCCAACACATTGTCCTCTCTATGACACATCACCGGATCTTACCTGTCCGCACACCTCCTGTCAACAGTACGATGTCAATCAGGATGGATGAAGCACCCCTGTCCCCTCCGTTATCCACCACTCCCCAAACAGACCTGGGGATGATCGCCACCTACTGGACGGAGGAGCACACCATTTAACCTGCTGATTTCTAATAGGCGTCTGTGGGCAGCTACACAACCAATGGCGTGGCTTGATTTTATTCTAAAAAGTGTCACCTGTATAAACTGCATAGCTCCCAACTGTCCCTGGTTTCGAGGAACTGTCCCTGATTTATAGCAATGTCCCTCTGTCCCTCATTCCTCCTCATTTGTCCCTCATTTTGGTCTGATCTATACAGTTGTATATAAAATGCACTTTTTATTTATCAAAAAGTGTTTTCCAGCCCTAAACCTTTCATCTGGTTTATAAATTGCTGCATTTGTAAATTCCAAAAGCCAATATAAAGGAATAGCAGTGGTAAAACAAAAAGTACTTGAGGGTTTAACCAATTCTACTTTAAGGGGGCGTGTCAAGGGGTGTGTCCTTTGCCTGCATACTTTTGCTGATAGGTGTCCCTCATGCCCATCTCAAAAAGTTGGGAGGTATGAAACTGTGACTGATCTACAATTTGTAACTCTTGATGTATAATTTGATTTATAAATGATCTTGGTTTATAATTGGATCTATAATTTCTTTCATTCGGAACGATAAGCAAAACTTTTTTTTTTTTTTCAGTTCAACATCAAAACAGTATCACGGACATCAAAATACTGTATTTCACGATATAATCTCAGTTTAGCTGTAAAAATAAGTGTGAAATGCAAGACTCCAGTGGGTGTAAAAAGATGTCCACTTGGTGACTTCAGACTGTAGGCTTACTGCGGCCAAGTGTGAGGTGTACCAAGATGGCTGTGACAGAACATCACTTTGGTTACAAGTTTTGACGGGTTGCCCAATCTGACGGAACAGGGGCACTTTTGCGGGAGCATTCCTGAATCCTGCTGCTGGGTCCATTAACACAGACAGCAGGACTCAGCCCCCCCCCCCCTCCCCCCCAACTCTTGTGTCATTGGATTTCATTGACAGCAGTGGGACCCAATAGCTTCTGCTGCTATCAATCCATCCAATGAGGACCTGGAGCTGCTGGGCTCGTGCTCATCGCTGGAACGATCGGGTTCAGGTAAGAAAAAGGGGGGGGGGGGGGGGGCAGCACAAAAGGTTTTTCACCTTAATGCATAGAAGGTATTAAGGTGAAAAATAATGAGACTTTACATACAACCTCTTTTATTTCTTGCCGCATAGCCAAACATGAAGTGAGAGGAAATCCCTGCAAATGAAGGGACTTCCTTGGGGACCCCCAGGTCACCAGATTCAGTGTCCCCATTGGAAGATTTCTCCCCTATTACTTTTCTGAGGACAGCCCAAAATTTGGGATATTCTTTCTGACTGATGTTCTAATCCATCTCCACTCTGTCCAAAACTAAAGCCCTATACTATCACACTATCAGATTTTCAGCTGATTTTTGTCTTCAGATTTACCAAAACCATGTAGTAGAAGGGCCTGTCTGACTGCATACAAATTGAAACTCCTAAGGTTTGACCTCATATTATATGGTTTTGGTAAATCTGAAGGAAAAAATCAGCAGAAAATCTGATAGTGTGTATGGGGCTTTAGAAAAAAGTTTTGCCTTTAGTTATACTTTAAGATAGGTAATCAGCTGAATGATCACACAGAAGCTCATTACACCCATCAGGGGCGGCCCGTCCGTTAAGGGTGCATGGGTGCCACCCCCCCCCACACACATCTCCATGCGTCCGGCCCCTTGCAGGATGCCGGATGCATGAATTCCAATGGGGGGGGGGGCGGGGTTGTTTTTATTAAGCGCTGATTAGAGCCAGAGTCTCTAATAGGCTTCAAAATAGGGTGGGCTCGGGGCGCAGAGAATGCGCTCACAGCCCACCCAGGTGTGTTACAATAGCCAATGAATATTCGCTATTGTAACACTGATCTTCCTCCCTCCAATCAGGAAGTGGGTTTTGACACCCGTCACCCGATTGGCTGAAAGGACAGACGACCTTTTTGGATGCCTAGGAGGAGTAGAGGAGCCGCAAGCTGAACACTGCCGATGGAGGAGAAGACATAGGAGCCGCTGCCTGCCAGCCGATACCCGCCTAGATAGGGAAAGTCATGGACTGTCAGACAAACGGCAGGGGGAGGTGCCGCCGGTTGCTCAGGAGGGGTGGTTGTTTGCCGCTGCCCCCCCCCCCAAAAAAAAACACCAGCCACCACTGACGTTCATTGTGATCTGATCGTACAATCTCCTAATATAAAAAGTATCACTTGTATAAACAGTGACTGATCTAGAATTCTTTAACTCTTGATGTATTATTTGATGTATAAATGGTCAATGATCTCTAAATGATCTGGATGTTCAATTTGATTTATAAGTGATCTATGTTTTACAAATGAAAAAATGTGCTCAGAAAGTAATTGTTTCCCATACCCGCTTTTTAGATAAATATAAAGTGAACAGACCCCTGGTCTATACAGAAACTCTTTTGGTATTTGTGATTTTAATAGGCTGTATAGATGCTTATATTTTTATTTTATCTTTCAGTGTTTTGTTCCCTCTACTTTTCTCCTGAAGAAGCAGGAGACCGTGAAACACGTTGAGTAAAATGCTCTACACATAATGATCTTCTCTGGAGTAGCTCCCCAGGTAGAAGTAACCCTAATATTGGGGGGGGGGGGGTGTAGCAACCATCAGGAGGGAGATAATTTGCATATTGCATGTTTATATGATCTTTTATACTGTATTGTAAAATTATTTGTAGTAATTACTTACTTGTTGTAATGTTCTATGACGGTACCAAAAAAAATCCTGTTGCCCCACTCTATCTCTTTTTTTACCATATATTTTATAAATGATCGATGATCTATAAACAATCTTGATGTATAATTTGATCTATAATTGATTTATGTTTTATAAATGGTCAATGATCTATAAAATAATCTTGATGTATAATATGATCTATTATTGATCTTTTTTAATGGTCAGTGATCTATAAATGATCTTGTTTTATAATTTGATCTGTAATTAATCTAAGATTTATTTTATTCTTCAAGCCGGGTTCCCACTGGTACAACACGACAGTCTTACCGACTTTGCCCTGTGACTTGAAGTCCAAAATGCATCCGATCTGAGTTTGGTCCACCGACAATACCAGGCACTGTGTCTGGTATGAATCTTTAGGGTAAACTTCACACACAATGTAAAAAAAAAACGACATGGGTTCCTCCTCCAAGAGCATTCCAGGCCCTTTGGTCTGGTATGGGTTTTCAGGGGAATCCCCACGCCGAAAAAACAGCGTTGGGGTCCCCCCAAAATCCATTCCAGACCCTTACCCGAGCACACAGCCTGGCAGGTCAAGAGAGGGGGTGGGGACGAGCGAGCACCCCTCCCTGAACCGTACCAGGCTGCATGTCCTCACAATGGGGGCGGGAGGTGGGTGGGTGCTTTGGGGTAGTGCAGCCCTGGGCCACAACCCCAGAGCACCTTGTCCCCATGTTGATGAGGACAAGAGCCTTTTCCCGACAACCCTGGCCATTGGTTGTCAGGGGTCTGTGGGTGGGGGGCTTATCAGAATCTATAAGTCTCCTTTAACAAGTGGTTCTAAAGTCAAAAAACATTTTTTTTTACCTTAATACATTCTCTGCATTAATGTAGGAGCATGTCCACTAACTATCCTACCCCCCCCCCCCACACTTACCTGACTCCTCTCTCTCATCCAGTACTGGCCCACCTGCAGCACTGCTCTCCTCTCTTACTAGTCCCACAGGAGACACTGAAGGCAGCAGAAGCCATTGGCTCCTGCTGCTGTCAGGCAAACCTCTGCGAGAAGAGAGTGGGCTGCACAGCATACCAGCGCTGTGTTTGTCTATGGATGCACACCGCTCAAATCGGGAGCGTGGCCATACAGGTGCCCCTATAGTGCATTACTAGCTAAGGGGACACTTGGAAGAAGGAGTTGTCAATGCCAGCAGGGGACCACTAAAGAGGAGGTAAATGGCCACTGTGCAAGTTGGATCATACTGCAGATAAGTAGAACCTTTTTTTAGTTTAACACATACAAAAAACACCTTTAGTGTCCCTTTAAGCATGCATTGTCTGTAGATCTGAGGCTAGGAGGGAGAGTAACCAGTTTTCCATGCAGAGAAAGCAGTCTTGGAGAATGTGAGCCTGTGGAAATATTGATCACTCAGGAGGATGTAAGACTATCCCTTGAAATAGAGAACGGCTGTTCAGCCCTGTGCAGAATAACATTTCAACAATGAAAAGATTGCAAGGCTACTACTTTTTATGTATCGTCAAAATAATCTTATCAGAAGGTAATGCAGTTTCTTTAGTAGATGAAAAGGGATGAATAGGGCTACAGAGAGATTTATGAGCTGATTTACTAAAGGAGTTGCGACTCTTCACACGATAAATTGTGTAACTATTCGTTTTAGTAATCTAATCATGTAAAAAGCAAATTCCTGTTCATGTTGAATACACAATCAGATGAAGATAAAAGAGTTAAATGGGAATTCATTTTTTATGATTGAAGCGATCATTCACATAATTTAATGAGTGAGAATTCTTAGCGCCTTTAGTAAATCAGCCTTAGGTTAGGTTTACACAAGCCAGAAAGGTAAAACTCAGCTTTTTACTGTGCGAACTAGTGACAGCGCTGGCACTGGCAGAGAGGTTTGTTTCAGCGCATTGCACTGCTTGAATTTTTTCTTTTTTTTCTTCTTAATGTGGCAATCTAGGCTAATGCTATTTAGTCGTAAACCTGCTCCCTCCTCACACCTCTATTATAAGCCCTATACCAGTGATGGCGAACCTTGGCACCCCAGATGTTTTGGAACTACATTTCCCATGATGCTCCACTACACTGCAGAGTGCATGAGCATCATGGGAAATGTAGTTCCAAAATATCTGGAATGCCAAGGTTCGCCATCACTGCCCTATACTAACTCTCCTGTATAGGAAATATGCCTATACTTACCTTACCTAATCTAAGGGCGATTTGGTTCGTTCATGTGATCTCCGCTCTGGTCCAGTCATGTGATCTCTGTTGTGGTCCGGTCATGTGATCTCTGCTCTGGACCTGTCATGTGAGCAGCCTGCTGCAGGGGAGAGGAGAGAGCAGCAACAATGGCTGCAATCCCTGGGTGGTGACATCACCCAAAAACTTAATATGGGGCATCTGTTGTCAGCTGTCTCTCCTCTTCCCTGGAGGCGGCGCAGGGAGCTGATCACTTGACCAGAATGGAGTGCCCTTAGATAAGGTAACTATACATATTTTCCTATACATAATAGTTAGTATAGGGCTTAGAATGGGAGTGGGGGCTGGTTCACGCTTAGATAGCTTTAGCCTGGGCTTCTACTTCAACTTTATTTGAATTAGGTAGTGACACCTCATTCAAATCAGAGAACAGCAGTGTGGTGCATTGCACTGCTCTGACCAGTGTTGTAGTGTGAGGAGCCAGCACCTGGGAAAGTATTCTGCCCCTTAACCCATGGACCATTAGTACTTCTTGAATCCCTTCAAGAAGTGCTAATTAGAATTATATACTCTATATATCATAGTTGAGACGCTTAGTCTTGTTTCCATGTCTTATGCACGAAAACATAGGAACTGGGGTGCAGAAAAAAGCCAGCAGGTGCTCTGAAATGATAAGTCAAAATTTGAAATATATGGCTGTAGCAAGGAGGCAGTTTGTTTGCTCAATGGCTAGAGAAAGGTACAATAATGAGTGAGTGTCTGCAGGCAACAGTGAAGTAGGGATGAGCTTCGTGTTGGCTGTTCGTCCGTTCGGCGAAGTCCGAACATTTTGGTCCGTTCGCGTCAAATTCGCGTGGCGCTCACGACCCACAATGCACTGCGATGGCGCAATGCATTGCTGGCTCATGATTGGCCAAGCATGCACTGTGACCCCACATGCTTGGCCAATCGCAGCGCCAGCAGCGAGGAGAGCCATGATTGGCCACAGGCAGGATGCCTGTGGTCAATCATAGCTCAGGCTGTGTAGTGCACGCCCCACACTATATAAGGCCGCCAGCGCGGCGGCCTCGTGTAGTGTGTTGGCGTCTGAAGCAGTGGGTGTTCTGTGTACCTTCAACACAGTACACACCGATCGTTTTCGGCCGATTTTCGATCTTGCTGTTGTGTAGTGGTTATTGTCTGCGTGCCCTGACCGCAGTATACACGCTATATTCACCTCACCTATATAGCTAGTGATCTATCTTTTATAATAGAGCTTGCAGTCAGTAGTGTTAGGAGATAGTGCGTGCTGTCTGCGTGCTCTGTACCCAGTACATACCGCTATATCCACCTACATAGCTGTTCTCTATTTGAGACCACTTGCCATCTGCAGGAGTTATTGGAAGTTGTGTGTGCCTCCAGCACAGCACAGTATACATCTGTATATACCCCTTTATCTCTGGTGTTCTCTGGTTATTGTCTGCGTGCCCTGACCGCAGTATACACCGCTATATTCACCTCACCTATATAGCTAGTGGTCTATCTTTTATAATAGAGCTTGCAGTCAGTAGTGTTAGGAGATAGTGCGTGCTGTCTGCGTGCTCTGTACCCAGTAGTGTTAGGAGATAGTGCGTATTGTCTGCGTGCTCTGTACCCAGTACATACCGCTATATCCATCTACATAGCTGTTCTCTATTTGAGCCCACTTGCCATCTGCAGGAGTTATTGGAAGTTGTGTGTGCCTCCAGCACAGCACAGTATACATCTGTATATACCCCTTTATCTCTGGTGTTCTATAATAAAGGCATCTGCAGGAGTTAGTGGGTGTTGTGTGCCTCTAGCACAATATACACTACCCAACTGCTTTTTTACCCAACTCCCTTCAGGCCATTACCATGTCTGGAAGGCCAGCAAGGAGAGGCAGACAGGCGCGAGCCGATAAAAGAGGGCAAGCAGGCTCTGTGTCTAGAGACAACAGTGCTGGTCGTGGACGCGGTGCATTGTCATCAGCACGTGGCCATGGGACACGCTTGTCCTTCTTTTCGGCAGCTGGACATGTTGAACCGCAACATGCCAACGACTTGGTAGAGTGGATGACCAAGCCCTCTTCATCCTCCTCATCCTCTCTCACCCAGTCTCAGGGTACTAGCAAAGCAGCTGCCAACGCATCGTCTTCCCTCCTCTCAATGTCATCATCAGTGACTCCTTCCCTAGACCCACCACGTCCTCCTGAGGAGTCTCCTGAACTCTTTGAGCACAGTGTTGGGTACATGCTCCAGGAGGATGCCCAGTGTTTTGTGGGCTCTGATGATGACACTCAGCTAGAGGAAGGCAGTAGCGTGAGCGCAGAGAGAGGGGATGCTCAAGAAGGACAGCAATCTGGCAGTCATGTTCTACAAGCTGCAGCATACTGCCAGGTTTGCTACAGCGATGAAGAGGGAGGGGATGATGAGGGCACTGACTCCACGTGGGTGCCTGGAAGGAGGGAGGAGGAGGAGGAGGAGGCACATGTCCAACGAGGCAGGATGCCCTCCGGGGGCCAGCTTAGGGGCAGCACACCGACTGAATCACACCGCAGAGCTCCGCCTGTGCAGAGCGCTGCCTCTACGCGTTATTCTAAAAGTTCTTTGGTGTGGGCCTTTTTTGAGACGAGTGCATCAGATCGCACCGCTGCTATTTGCAACATATGTCTCAAGCGTATCTCACGTGGCCAAAACATCAGCCGCTTGGGCACCACATGCTTGACCAGACATATGTTGACCTGCCATGCAGCTCGTTGGCAAGCGTAGCTCAAAGACCCACACCAAAGAACAAAGCGGACCTCTCCTTGCTCCTCATCAGCTGGCATCTCCAACCCCACTAGACCTTCAGTCCTCTCTGAAACCTGCTCTGAGAGGAATGAAGGTGTAGAATTAGGTGTGTCACAGCCAAGTGCTTCCGGGAACTCTGCTAGCGGTACACCCACGTCCGATTATAGCAGGCAAATGTCCCTGCCCCAGCTGCTGGACCGGCGGAAGAAGTTCACTCCCAGCCATCCACATGCCCAGCGGTTGAATGCTAGCTTGGCTAAATTGATAGCACTTCAACTGCTGCCTTTTCAGTTGGTAGACTCGGCCCCCTTCCGTGAGTTTGTACAATGTGCGGTTCCTCAGTGGCAGGTCCCCAAACGCCACTTTTTCTCACGGAAGGCGATTCCGGCTCTCTACCGGCATGTGGAAGGCAATGTCCTTGCCTCGCTGGACAGGGCAGTCAGCGGTAAGGTGCATATTACCGCTGACTCATGGTCCAGCAGGCATGGACAGGGACGTTACCTGTCTTTCATGGCCCATTGGGTCACTCTTCCGGCAGCTGGGAAGGATGCAGGACAAGGTGCAGTAGTGTTGGAGGTTGTTCCGCCACCACGCCTCCAAAATGCTACTATTGGTTGTGACACACCTCTCTCCTCCACCCCCTCCTCTTCTTCTTCCTCCATGGCCTCTTCCAGTGCTCTGTCCTCAGAACCAGCGGTGCTCCGTAGGCGTTCCAGGGGCTACGCAAGTACGCAGGCAAAACGATGCCATGCCGTGCTTGCGCTGGTTTGTTTGGGGGACAGGAGCCACACTGGGGCGGATGTTTTGTCAGCTCTGCAGGGGCAGGCCGAGAGGTGGTTGACGCCACGCCAGCTTAAGCCAGGAATGGTGGTTTGCGACAATGGCACCAACCTCCTCTCCGCCCTCCGACAGGGACAACTGACCCATGTGCCCTGTGTAGCTCACGTCCTTAACCTGGTGGTGCAGCGGTTCTTGGGCAGGTACCCCGGCTTACAGGATGTCCTGAAGCAGGCCAGGAAAGTCTGTGTGCATTTCCGCTGATCATTTAATGCCTGTGCTCAGCTGGCTGAGCTCCAAAATGAGTTGAACCTGCCCAAGAACCGCCTTATATGTGACATGCCCACCAGATGGAACTCAACATTGGCCATGCTGCAGCGGCTGCACACGCAGCAGAGGGCCATCAATGAGTACCTGTGCGACTACGGCACCAGGACAGGGTCAGGGGAGCTCGGTTTTTTCTCACCACGCCAGTGGGGCATGATCAGGGATGCATGCACTGTCCTGTCACCGTTTGAGGAGGCCACAAGGATGGTGAGCAGTGACAGTGCATGCATCAGTGACACTGTACCTCTTGTCCACCTCTTGGAGCATACGCTGCGTGGAATAATGGACAGGGCACTTGAGGCAGAACAGAGGCAGGAAGAGGAGGACTTCCTTGCCTCTCAAGGCCCCCTTTATCCAGACAGTGTTCCTGCTGTGCCACCCATCACACAGGAAGAGGATGAGGAGGAGGAAGAGGAGGAGGAGGATGATTGTGTCAGCATGGAGGTGGAGGCTGGCACTCAGCATCAGCAGCAGCAGCAGCAGCAGCAGTCTTGTAGGGATGATTTACAGTCCCAAGAAACACGTGGAGTTGTACGTGGCTGGGAGGAGGTAGCTGCGGATCATGTTGTCCTTAGTGACCCAGAGGACTCCGGACCGAATGCCTCAGCTAACCTACGCTGCATAGCCTCCCTGATATTGCAAAGCCTGCGGAAGGATCCTCGTATTCTTCGGATCAAGGAGAGGGACCATTACTGGCTGGCCACTCTCCTTGATCCACGGTACAAGGGTAAGGTTGCCGACCTTATCTTGCCATCGCAGAGGGAGCAGAGGATGAGACATCTCCGGGAGGCCTTGCAGAAAGGTCTGTGCAATGCGTTCCCAGAGACTGGGAGGTTACAAACTCCTGGTCCTGGACAACGTGTTGCTGAGGCATCGGTCAGAAGGAGCGGTGGAGAAGGTGGCCGTCTGACTGATGCTTTCAGACAATTTTTTAGTCCGCAGCCCCAAGGTATGATCGGTTCCAGCACCCATCGCCAGCGTCTGATTTACATGGTGCAGGAATACCTAGGGGCAAGGTCAGACTTGGACACCTTTCCCACCGAAAATCCTCTGGCTTACTGGGTCTTGAGGATGGATCACTGGCCAGAGCTTGCACAGTATGCAATTGAGCTACTGGCCTGTCCTGCATCCAGCGTTCTTTCGGAACGCACCTTCAGTGCTGCTGGTGGCTTTGTTACCGATCACAGGGTGCGCCTGTCCACCGAATCAGTTGATCGACTGACCTTCATCAAGAAGAATCAGTCTTGGATCACCCACAGCTACCAAGCACCTGAAGCTGATGTAACAGAATAATTTTATTTGAAATATCACATCCCTTCAAGACTGCCTATGCTGATGCTGAGTGACTGTCCTGTTATGTTGATTGTCTATCCTCTTCCTCCTCCGCTGATATGTTGGAAGAACATTTCTGGTTCTGGTTGATGCCATCAGCCCAATTTTTCTGCCCCTGTTTAACAGGGGCGTTTAAGTACACTTTTTGATGCAATGCTTTGCAGCAGGGCTAATTCCTGCAATAAAACTAGAGTATATGGCAGAGGTTGCAGTGTGGTGGCACCAGCACCAGTGCCTAAGGCCCAATTTTTCTGCCCCTGTTTAACAGGGGCGTTTAATTACAATTTTTGATGCAATGCTTTGCAGCAGGGCTAATTCCTGCATTAAAACTAGAGTATATGGCAGAGGTTGAAGTGTGGTGGCACCAGCACCAGTGCCTAAGGCCCAATTTTTCTGCCCCTGTTTAACAGGGGCGTTTAAGTACAATTTTTGATGCAATGCTTTGCAGCAGGGCTAATTCCTGCAATAAAACTAGAGTATATGGAAGAGGTTGCAGTGTGGTGGCACCAGCAGCAGTGCCTAAGGCCAAATTTTTCTGCCCCTGTTTAACAGGTGCATTTAAGTACAATTTTTGATGCAATGCTTTGCAGCAGGGCTAATTCCTGCAATAAAACTAGAGTATATGGCAGAGGTTGCAGTGTGGTGGCACCAGCACCAGTGCCTAAGGCCCAATTTTTCTGCCCCTGTTTAACAGGGGCATTTAATTACACTTTTTGATGCAATGCTTTGCAGCAGGGCTAATTCCTGCAATAAAACTAGAGTATATGGAAGAGGTTGCAGTGTGGTGGCACCAGCACCAGTGCCTAAGGCCCAATTTTTCTGCCCCTGTTTAACAGGGGCGTTTAAGTACACTTTTTGATGCAATGCTTTGCAGCAGGGCTAATTCCTGCAATAAAACTAGAGTATATGGCAGAGGTTGCAGTGTGGTGGCACCAGCACCAGTGCCTAAGGCCCAATTTTTCTGCCCCTGTTTAACAGGGGCGTTTAAGTACAATTTTTGATGCAATGCTTTGCAGCAGGGCTAATTCCTGCAATAAAACTAGAGTATATGGAAGAGGTTGCAGTGTGGTGGCACCAGCAGCAGTGCCTAAGGCCAAATTTTTCTGCCCCTGTTTAACAGGGACATGTAATTACAATTCTTGATATAATATTTCACAGGAGGGCCCGTTCCTGTGCCCCCCCAGAGTAACGGTGAGGACTTATAGTGTTGTGGCACCAGCACCACAACCATCAAAGGTAAATTTTTCTACCACTGTTCAACAATGGCATGTAATTACAATTCTTGATATAATCGTTCACAGCAGGGCGCTCCAGCGCCCACCAAGAGTCACTTTGAGGGCTTACAATGTTGTGGCAAAACCAACACCTTGTTCCGCCATTTCTGCAGAGCATATAGGGCAGGCCCCTACTTTCAAACATCCAATTTACAAACATCTCCTACTTGCAAACGGAAGGAGACAACAGCAAGTGAGATGAAAAAAGATGGACGACAAAACAAATTATACAGGGGTGATAACCCTTCCCTATGTTTTCCAAAAAGCTTAAAAATAGTTTTTTTGACTGGAGCTACACTTTAAAAATGTACCAGTTGAAAATTACAAACAGATTCAACTTAACACAACAAACCTACACAGTCCCTGTCTTGTTTGCACCGCCTGTATACTGCTGTTCTGAGTATATAGGGCCTGGGGGCCACACGCATTTCCTTTTTTTAATATGGGTACGGGGTTCCCCTTAATATGCAAACAAGACCTAAAGGGGCTGGTAATGGGCAGGGAGGGCTACCCATGCAATGTTTCTCAATGATTTTCAACCATATTGCAGGAACCAGATATAACATTAAAACCGCAAGCAGTTTTAAATGGTGTTATTTCAGTTTAATGTCATTTTGTGCAGGGACTGTTCTAAACACGGGAAACACGTGGCACTTCACAGGCATACTACAGACACCCCCCAGGCACCATATTTAAAGGAATATTTCACTTTTTTTTTCACTTTAATCGTCATTAAAATCAGTGCTCCCGCCAAAACGGCCATTTTTAAAAACATTTTAGGCATTGACCCATGTCCCCTGGGGCAGGAGCCAGGTCCCCAAACCCTTTTTAGGACAGTATCTTGCATATTAGCCGTTAAAATTAGCACTTTTCATTTCGAACGTTCGAGTCCCATAGACTTCAATGGGGTTCTAACGTTCGTACGAATTTGGGGTCCGTTCGAAAGTTCTGGTGCGAACCGAACCGGGGGGTGTTCGGCTCATCCCTACAGTGAAGCATGATTGAGGTTCCTTGCAAGTTTGGGGCTGCATTTCTGCAAATGAAGTTGGAGATTTGGTCAGGATCAATGGTGTCCTTAATGCTGAGAAATACAGGCCTTGACTATTGCAACTCCCTTCTCATTGGCCTGCCTCTCCATAGGCTATCTCCTCCTCAGTCTATCATGAATGCTGCTGCCAGACTTATCCACCTTACCAACCGCTCAGTGTCTGCTAATCCTCTCCTCCAATCCCTATACTGGCTCCCAATCACCCAGCGAATTTAATTCAAAATACTAACCACAACATACAAAGCCATTCACAACTCTGCCCCAAGCTACATCACCAATCTTGTCTCCAAATATCACCCAAATCATCCCCTCCGTTCTTCTCAAGACCTCCTACTCTCAAGCTCTCTCGTCTCCTCCTCCCATGCTCGTCTCCAGGATTTCTCCAGAGCCTCTCCAATCCTCTGGAACTCGCTACCTCCACTGGTCTGGCTATCCCCTACTCTTGCTACCTTCAGGCGATCCCTGAAAACTCATCTATTCAGGAAAGCCTATCACGTCTCAAACTAATCTCATACCACTTCCATCAGCTCATTCCTGACAGTTACAACCTTTTGTACCACCTGCCCCACCCTATTAGATTGTAAGCTCTTCTGAGCAGGGCCCTCTTAATCCTCTTGTATTTTATTGTATTTTATTGTATTGTAACTGTATTGTCTCCTTTTTATATTGTAAAGCGCTGTGTAAATTGCTGGCGCTATATAAATCCCGAATAATGATAATAATAATAATTATCCATCATGCCATACCATAAGGGAGGCATGTGATTGGCCCCATATGTATTTTGCAGCAGGACAATGACCCCAAACATGCAGCCAGTGTCATTAAGATCTATCTGCAGTGTAAAGAAGAAAAAGGAGTCCTGGAAGAGATGGTCTGGCCCCCACAGAGCACTGATCTCAACATCATCAAGCCTGTCTGGGATAACATGAAGAGATGGAAGGATTTGAGGGAGTCTACATCCACCGAAGATCTGTGGTTAGCTCTCCAAGATGATTAGAACAACATACCCGCCAAATTCCTTCAAAAACTGTGTGCAAGTGTACCTAGAAGAACAAAGACAAAGGGTGGTCACGCCAAATATATGCCAGTCCAAAACTGTATTTTAAGGACATGGTAGCCCACTTTTATTTAAAAGAACAAAAAAAGGTTCACAAAGACATCAGTATCCCATGCAGGGGGTTCCAACATTACTGTATTTTACAGACTCCAAATGCTTCAGCCTCCTGGCTTACTTTATTGCCACATTGCATCAGGTCTGTAGCCTAGGCCTTAGGTCTGCTCCTTAGAACAAAAAGTGATTTCCTAGAGTTAAACTCTCTCCTTACTTACTCCTGATCAGCACCTTGCCGCTCTGTCACAAAGTACATCCACCTCCTGCAGACATGCATGCTCAGGCTGCACACATGCAGCCTCTGACTCCTGCAGAGGAATGGGAGACCACCTGACTCCCATGCACAGACTCCCTGTCTGTGGGGTGGGGCCCTGAGCCATAGTCAGGTCACAGCTACAGTAAATACCCCAGCACACAGCTGTGCAATCAGCATGGCTTTCTCTGCAAAATCTGCCATAAACTGGCAATCTTCCAGGTAGCACAGGGTCCCACTGCCACTATATATATGTGATGTATGAAGCAAAGCCAGTACAAAAGGTCTACTCAGCAAGTCAGTTAGAAGGAGTAATGCATTTTCTATGGGTAACCAAGTACTAGTGAAAGTTACAGTGCAGCCAGTAGCTAGGCATGGTAACCAGTGCAGGTGATGGGTCCTCCAGTAGCGTGGGGGTCAGAGTCCTGGCTCCCTCCCCAGGGGTCGGTCTCCCGTAGCAACTGGGACCAAACCTATGTTATGGAGGTCCTTAGCATAGCCATATGGACGTAAGGAAGGAGTTAAAAAGTGCATGCATTAGGTCCACGCTAAGTGCCTAATGGATCCCATGTCTGTTACTGGGAGTGAAGTAACAGAGGTATGCTGGACTGGTGGAGAGGGCACAGGCTCAGCAGTGTCCCTCCCAAATGCACCATTCCACAGGCAACAGTGTGTAGTGACAGTGACATGGCTCATTTCTAAGTTGGTGAACCGCCATCATTTTTGATTCTTACATGAACGTGGTCCCCGCCTGGCCCTGGGCATTAATGAGCGCGTGCACAGCAAAAGGTACCCCCACGTGCATGGTGAATGTCCCTCTTTCCAATGTAACAATACTGCCTGAAAAGTGTCCCAAATGCTTTATTGGCTTGTCCAATGGTATGTGGTGGTGGTGGTGGTGGGGGGGTTCTGAACTTTCATCTTTATAACTGTATGTAAAAAATCGGAAAGCTGTCACAGCAGAGTAAGAGTTGTCTCCAAAAACACACTGGTGGGTTATTTAGCTCCTGTCTAAATGTATGTAGTATGTGTATGTATTTATGTGAGATTAAAGATATTGGCCTACCTTCACATTGGGGTGATTGGGCATGCGATTTGACATGTCAAATCGCATGCCAAATCGGAGCCTATTTCCGGCAATGGCACCGTTCCGAATGTGACGCTGACTTTGCGGCACCACACCGATTCCCAAAAGTAGTTTATGCTTTTGGGGCAATTTTAACAGACATCTGTGCATGATCCTGTGCATGATATCTGTCAAATCGGCCCCCGAAGTTGGACTGAAATGCCGGTTTGCAATTGTGCGAATTCAGCTGAACTCGCACGATTTCCAACTCGCCCTCAGTGTGAACGTGGGCTTAGATTGTTAGCTCCTTGAGGGGAGGGATTGATGATGTGAATGTACAATATGTAACGTGCTGAGTAAATTGTCAGCACTATGTAAATACCTGTAATAAATTAAAAAATAAGTAAAACACAAATTGTAACATGAAGACTATAGGAGTATATTTCTATGAGATTGGATTTACTTTGGATGTAGTTTTCACAAGCATCTTGTTTTAGTTCTCTTACTACAAGGCCTGGTTACAAAAACTGCCATAAAATGCGCCATAAAAGTGTCATAAAATGTGCCATAAAAGTGTCTTAAAATGTGGAATGCAGCATGTTGTAACTTTGCCCAAATGTCTAAACGCCGTTTACAATAGTGCTTTTGCATAATCTGTAGCACATTTTTGCACGTATTGATGTGCATTAATGCATTTTTGATGCTGATTTGGCCAATGACAAGCAATATTTGTGGTGACATCAAGCATTGTTTTCCTTTTATCTGCTTCCTCTGTGTTATGATATCTGACCAGTCATGTTTGTTATGCCATTTTTTGGCAGGACCACAGTTGTAATGAGTCTGGGTAGGCATCCCAATGGACATAAACAGTGCTGGCAATATGATTCCTCCTTTGTAATCTTTGTAATTCTTCTTCTTGGGATCAGCAATGTCCTTTCAAACAGCAGCTGTATGGTCTTGTTCACACGGGTGATGATGCCCCTATACTGTGAACACGCCATTTTTTTTCTACAGTGTCCCAGCTTCCAGGTGTTGTGTGCAGGCATCCCATTGAAGTCTATTAGGATGCAGCGCCTGTATGGGCACAGCCGCTGGGCCTAACGTGGCAGGCATATGGGTATGGGTGAGCGCGCTCCAAAAGTAGACAGCATGGGATGGCCCGTATGAATGAGGCCTAGTAGTGATGGCCGAACGGTTCGCCCGGCGGTCGTTTCGCGGCGAATTTCCGACATTCGCGGTCCGCACGTTCGAACGCCTTTTTCCGTCGTTCGCCGCGGCGGACTTACGTGTTTAATGTATACAAGAACTTTAACCTTTGGTGACACGTTTATCATGTGATACAGGACAGCCAATTGAGACATGACAGCACATGGACACTTGTACATTCCCCCTAACCTATAAATACACCCGATCCGGTGGCCATTTTACATTCTTTCTTCTGTTACGATAGGGACAGGTTCCTGTGTGGAGTAGGGAGAGATAAACCACTAGCTATTTGGTACACAAAAGTTCTTTTCAGGACTGGTATAGGTGTTAGGTGTTGATAGGTTTGCTGTGCTGCTGATTCTTGCAGCAGCCTGAGTGTCTTTTGTTAGTTTAGAGAAAGGGAAAGGACGGTGTATGCTACAGGGACAGCCAGATTAGTCTTTCATCATCATCATCATCATCATCATCATTAGCTGTTACTATCAAGGTCCACAAAAGAGCTGTTCCAGTAACCACTAATCGTTCTCTTTTTTTGCCAATTTGTATAGGGACAGGAAGGAAGCAGTGTTGTCAGGCAGTGAGGGTAATTTTAAAGACTTGCTGTTATTATTAGTTCCACAAAGGTTCTTTTCAGGACTGGTATCAGTGGTACAGTAATAGGCTTGTACATGTATAATATTCTTTCTTCCAAATATAGAAAGGATATTATACTTGACTGCTGCCCTTCTGCTGCAGTCTGCTAAACATTCACAACTCACTTGTTCCACAAAAGTTCTTATAAGGACTGGTAACTTGGTATAGGGTGCTACGGTACATAGGCTTGAGTGCGGTACAGTCTGCTGTTCTGTAAGGACCGCTATCGGTCCACAATAGATAGGGTTGACGTGCACCACTGCTGACCGCTGCCCTATACTGCAGCAGTCCTTCAGCGGTATAGGGACTGACGTACAGTCTGCTAATCACTAACACACAACCTGCTTGTTCCACAAAAGTTCTTATAAGGACTGGTAACTTGGTATAGGGTGCTACGGTACATAGGCTTGAGTGCGGTACAGTCTGCTGTTCTGTAAGGACCGCTATCGGTCCACAATAGATAGGGTTGACGTGCACCACTGCTGACCGCTGCCCTATACTGCAGCAGTCCTTCAGCGGTATAGGGACTGACGTACAGTCTGCTAAACACTAATACACAACCTGCTTGGTCCACAAAAGTTCTTATAAGGACTGGTAACTTGGTATAGGGTGCTACGGTACATAGGCTTGAGTGCGGTACAGTCTGCTGTTCTGTAAGGACCGCTATCGGTCCACAATAGATAGGGTTGACGTGCACCACTGCTGACCGCTGCCCTATACTGCAGCAGTCCTTCAGCGGTATAGGGACTGACGTACAGTCTGCTAATCACTAACACACAACCTGCTTGTTCCACAAAAGTTCTTATAAGGACTGGTAACTTGGTATAGGGTGCTACGGTACATAGGCTTGAGTGCGGTACAGTCTGCTGTTCTGTAAGGACCGCTATCGGTCCACAATAGATAGGGTTGACGTGCACCACTGCTGACCGCTGCCCTATACTGCAGCAGTCCTTCAGCGGTATAGGGACTGACGTACAGTCTGCTAAACACTAATACACAACCTGCTTGGTCCACAAAAGTTCTTATAAGGACTGGTAACTTGGTATAGGGTGCTACGGTACATAGGCTTGAGTGCGGTACAGTCTGCTGTTCTGTAAGGACCGCTATCGGTCCACAATAGATAGGGTTGACGTGCACCACTGCTGACCGCTGCCCTATACTGCAGCAGTCCTTCAGCGGTATAGGGACTGACGTACAGTCTGCTAAACACTAATACACAACCTGCTTGGTCCACAAAAGTTCTTATAAGGACTGGTAACTTGGTATAGGGTGCTACGGTACATAGGCTTGAGTGCGGTACAGTCTGCTGTTCTGTAAGGACCGCTATCGGTCCACAATAGATAGGGTTGACGTGCACCACTGCTGACCGCTCACCTATACTGCAGCAGTCCTTCAGCGGTATAGGGACTGACGTACAGTCTGCTAATCACTAACACACAACCTGCTTGTTCCACAAAAGTTCTTATAAGGACTGGTAACTTGGTATAGGGTGCTACGGTACATAGGCTTGAGTGCGGTACAGTCTGCTGTTCTGTAAGGACCGCTATCGGTCCACAATAGATAGGGTTGACGTGCACCACTGCTGACCGCTGCCCTATACTGCAGCAGTCCTTCAGCGGTATAGGGACTGACGTACAGTCTGCTAAACACTAATACACAACCTGCTTGGTCCACAAAAGTTCTTATAAGGACTGGTAACTTGGTATAGGGTGCTACGGTACATAGGCTTGAGTGCGATACAGTCTGCTGTTCTGTAAGGACCGCTATCGGTCCACAATAGATAGGGTTGACGTGCACCACTGCTGACCGCTGCCCTATACTGCAGCAGTCCTTCAGCGGTATAGGGACTGACGTACAGTCTGCTAAACACTAATACACAACCTGCTTGGTCCACAAAAGTTCTTATAAGGACTGGTAACTTGGTATAGGGTGCTACGGTACATAGGCTTGAGTGCGGTACAGTCTGCTGTTCTGTAAGGACCGCTATAGGTCCACAATAGATAGGGTTGACGTGCACCACTGCTGACCGCTCACCTATACTGCAGCAGTCCTTCAGCGGTATAGGGACTAAGAGTTTTGTCACAGGGTCATTTAAAAAATGACATGCAGAGGAAGAGGCAGGCCCTTCCGCAGGGGTGGTAGGGGTAGGGCAGGAGCAACAGGCTTGAGCCAAAGTGGGAAGTTGCAGAAGGTGCGTTCAATTACTTTAAAGGATGCACCAGACTTGGTTGAGTGGCTCGCTCAGCCTTACTCTTCTGCACCCTCCTCATCCTCTCGATCTGCACCCTCTTCTTCACTCTCTGCTATGTGCACCCCCAAAGACACTACCACCAACAACACGACCACCACCACCACCACCACATACCTTCCGCTTGAGTCACTGGAATTATTTTCCGATCCATATCAAGAGGACATTTCTGATGCGCAGCCACTCTTGGTATTGGATCAGGAAGAGGAGGTAGCAACAAGCGCTACTCAGCAGTCTGACGCCAGTACCCAGATCAGCCCAAGGAGGAGGTTGGTCCCCGGTGTTGCTGCCTACTCTACTTATAGCGGTGGGGAAGGTGACGTTGATGATGACGTGTCTAGTGATGTCACGTGGGTGCCCACAAGAGAGGAAGAGGAGGGGAGTTCAGAGGGAGATATGGACCAGCAGATAGGGAGGAGAAGCAGCAATGACTTACATTGCACAGCAGGGACAAAGCAGACTGCAAATGTATCAGGAGCGAGTCATCGACCATGTACGGTCACATCTGGCGCTCCCAGGACACCGGCACATGGCTCCGCAGTGTGGGCTTTTTTTAACGTGTCCGCTGCTGACAATAGCGTTGCCATCTGCAATCTTTGCAGTCAACGCGTTAGTCGCGGTAAGCCCAATACTCACCTAGGGACGACCGCCTTAAGAAGGCACATGAGCAGCCATCACCGAGCCCAGTGGGAGCAACGGAACACACAAAGCCACACTGCAGGCTCTCACCGTCCAGCCTCGTCTTCTACTTCTCCTTCTCCTCTCTCCTCACAATTGTCCTCCACTCCACCTTCCATCACGCCAAGCTCACATTTTTCTGCAAAAAGGCAGGCTTCCGTGGGCCTAATGTTTGAGCGTAAAAAAATGATGACGCCGGATAACCCTCTTGCCCAACGGTTGGCGGCTGGCTTGTCAGAACTCATAGCCCGCCAACTACTGCCATATAAACTGGTGGACTCGGAGGCCTTTCGCAAATTTGTGGCCATTGGAACACCACAATGGAAGGTCCCAGGAAGGAAGTATTTCTCAGAGAAGGGCATCCCAGAGCTATATGGCCATGTTCAGCGGCAAGTGAATGTATCTCTGGCACACAGTGTCGGTGCCAAGATACATCTGACCACAGACACGTGGTCTAGCAAACACGGGCAGGGAAGGTATATCAGTTTTACTGCCCACTGGGTGAACCTTCTGACGGCCGTCAAGCATGTAACCCGTGGCACCCGTGTAGATTTGGTTTTACCGCCACGGATTGCATGCAGGCCTGACTCTTCTTCTCCTCCTCCTACTCCATCCTCCTCCCTCTCCTCCTCAGCTGCCTCCTCCTTTTCCGCTGCTAGCGTCTCTTCCACTGCACCGCCCAAGCTCCCCAGAACCTATTCCACATGCCAGGTGAGACGTTGCCATGCCGTGCTGCGTCTGTTGTGCCTGGAAGCAAAGAGCCACACTGGCCCGGCACTCCTTTCAGCTTTGCGTTCACAGGCAGATGAGTGGCTAACACCGCTCAATTTGACAGTTGGTAAAGTGGTGTGTGACAACGGTGCCAATCTGCTTAGCGCATTGAAACAGGGCAAAATCACGCACGTGCCGTGCATGGCACACGTCTTAAACTTGGTCGTGCAGCGATTCCTTGTCAAATACCCTGGGGTCCAGGACATCTTGCGGCAGGCAAGGAAAATCTCGGCCCATTTCAGAAGATCTTACACGGCCATGGCTCGCCTTGCTGACATTCAGCGGCGACACCATCTGCCGGTCAGACGTCTTATTTGCGATTGCCCGACGCGATGGAACTCAACCTTCTATATGCTTGATAGGCTGCTCCAGCAGAAACGTGCAGTTAACGTCTACCTGTATGAACTCTGCGAAAGAAACGGTTCTGGGGAGCTGGGTTTTTTTTCACCGCGCCAGTGGCTGCTCATGCGCGACACATGCAGACTTCTGCGGCCATTTGAGGAGATCACCAAACTGGTCAGTCGCAGCCATGGCGCCATCAGTGACATGGTACCTTATGCCTTCTTTCTGGAGCGTGCATTGCGTCGTGTCATTGATCAGGCTGTGGAGGAGCAGGAGCGGGAAGATGAGGAAGTCGCAATGCTGGATGAATTCCCAGGGGGGGCTACTCTATCTGAGACAAGTCAACAACAGGAGTCTGATGAGGAGTCAGAGGAGGATGGTGCCGGGGCGGATGAGCAGGAGCAAGAAGAGCATGCTTTAAACCTTTCTGGGATCCCTGTTGTGCGAGGATGGGGAGAGGAGAATGAAGAGGACGACATTATCCTGGATGATGAGCAGGAGCCAGGCCACCACACCGCTTCCACTTTAGTGCAAATGGGGGCCTTCATGCTCCAGTGTTTTAATAGGGACCCCCGTATAAAAAGCATGAGGGTCAAGGACCAGTACTGGGTGGCAACGTACTTAGACCCCCGGTACAAACACAAAATGGCGGAAATGTTACCGCCGTCGCAGAGGGCTGTCAGAATGCAGCACTTCCAGGCCTTGCTTCGAGAAATGCTGCATTCTGCTTTTGCGTGCGCTGGCAGAGGAGCAATTCCCACTCCCAGAGAAGGATTTGCGGGTACCAATCCAACAGCGCCTGCAAGAAGAGGCCGGTTTGAAGATGTGTTGGTGACTTCGGATATGAGGTCATTCTTTCAGCCGACCCATCGACAGGTGTCATCCGGATCCAGCATCAGGGAACGCCTAGACCGTCAGGTGTCCGACTACATTGGGTTAACGGCCGATGTGGACGCTCTGAGGAGTGATGAACCCCTAGACTACTGGGTGGGCAGGCTTGACCTCTGGCCAGAGCTTGCCCAATTTGCAATCGAACTGTTGGCTTGCCCCTCATCCAGTGTCCTGTCCGAAAGGACGTTCAGCGCAGCAGGGGGGATTGTGACCGATAAGCGTACTCGCCTAGCTCACCACAGTGTTAACTACCTCACATTTCTAAAAATGAATGAGGCATGGATCTCGGAGGAATTCAACACATGTGATCAGTAGACCATGTATATGTCTATAAACAATTTTTGGAATCAAGCACACAGACCTTCTTAATTCATTTGGCTCACTTCCCTGACCCAAAAAAGCACACCGTACTATATGCCCCTACCCTCCTCTTTGAAGAGGTTGAGCGGTGTCATATTTCTACTGGGGCTGCTTATTATGAGGGGTTCCCACCATCCCTGTGCTGTGCTGACTTCCTCCTGGGTGTTCTTATTATGAGGGGCTCCCACCATCCCTGTGCTGTGCTGACTTCCTCCTGGGGGTTCTTATTATGAGGGGATCACACCATCCCTGTGCTGTGCTGACTTCCTCCTGGGGCTGCTTACGGTGCTGCTGTCAGCGCTGTATGTCACGGAGCTGCTGTCAGCGCTGTATGTCACGGAGCTGCTGTCAGCGCTGTATGTCACGGAGCTGCTGTCAGCGCTGTATGTCACGGAGCTGCTGTCAGCGCTGTATGTCACGGAGCTGCTGTCAGCGCTGTATGTCACGGAGCTGCTGTCAGCGCTGTATGTCACGGAGCTGCTGTCAGCGCTGTATGTCACGGAGCTGCTGTCAGCGCTGTATGTCACGGAGCTGCTGTCAGCGCTGTATGTCACGGAGCTGCTGTCAGCGCTGTATGTCACGGAGCTGCTGTCAGCGCTGTATGTCACGGTGCTGCTGTCAGCGCTGTATGTCACGGAGCTGCTGTCAGCGCTGTATGTCACGGAGCTGCTGTCAGTGCTGTATGTCACGGAGCTGCTGTCAGCGCTGTATGTCACGGAGCTGCTGTCAGCGCTGTATGTCACGGAGCTGCTGTCAGCGCTGTATGTCACGGTGCTGCTGTCAGCGCTGTATGTCACGGAGCTGCTGTCAGCGCTGTATGTCACGGAGCTGCTGTCAGCGCTGTATGTCACGGAGCTGCTGTCAGCGCTGTATGTCACGGAGCTGCTGTCAGCGCTGTATGTCACGGAGCTGCTGTCAGCGCTGTATGTCACGGTGCTGATGTCAGTGCTCTGTATTACGGTGCTGCTGTCAGTGCTCTGTATCTCCTGCACCCTCTTGTTTGCCTACCCTGGTCCCTGACCTTCCCTCTCCTCCATTGCCTTCATTAGCTCCATAGTCCTGAATTGTCAGAACAATTTCCCAAATAAAAAAAAAATGCTTGTAGTTATCGATCCCAAATTCACCTCATACATGTATTATGCTATTGTCCAGGTGGTGGGACTACGTGCTACCCCCTAATAATTACCCCGTGGCCGCAAATTCGACCTAAAGGTTTGCGAAATTCGCCTCCCATTGAAGTCAATGGAGCCCGCGGCGAACGGTCGTTTTCGCGAACGTTTGTGTCCGTTCGCGTTTCGCGTTCGCGAAACGTCCCGTCGGAAGTTCGTCCATCACTAAGGCCTAGCTCTCCATTTTGCTTCTCTCTCAATTTTGTCTGCAGCCTAGTTACAGTAGTTGTTGCTGGAAAAAGGAAAACTGGTTGTTTTGCGTACAATTTTGCAAAAAACATGTAAAAAAAGCACATTTTTTTTATGAGTCCATGCACATAGGCTTAACCATTTGACCTTCGGAAGATTAACCCCATTCATGACCCTGACATTTTTTGCGATACAACACTGCTTTAGTTTAACTGACTATTACATGTGACGCTGTACTTTTCGGTAATTTTTTGTTTGTTTAGCAAAAATTTTAAAACCCAGCTCTGATTAAATATCACCAAAAGAAAGCTCAATTTGTGTGGAAAATATGATGAAAATTTTATTTGGGTATGTGTTGCATGACCATGCAATTGTCGTTCAAAGCGAAAATTGGTCTGGGCAGTAAGGGGTAAAAGTGCCCTGTAGGCAAGTGGTTAAGCTCAGCATTAATGCCTGGTTCACACCTACAGTCAATTTAACATGGTTTCCTATGGATGTAGTTCACATCTGTGTATTTTATGGAAAGGGAAACAGAGGCTTTTTTCTGGTTTTTGGTCCCACAGGCTTCAATTGATCAAAAGCGTGTATTGAAAAATGCAAAATTCCCCTGGAATATGCAAACTGCAACCTGCGTAAGTGTGAACCAGGCCTAAGACCCTTTTCACACTGGGGCGATTTTCAGGCATTTTAGCGCTAGAAATAGCGCCTGTAAAGCTCCTCAAAACCACCTTCCATTAATTTCAGTATGACTTTTCACACTAGGGCGGTGTGCTTGCAGGACGTTCAGAAAAGTCCTGCAAGCACTGCAGCATCTACTCACAGGGGGACACCTAAGGATGCAATCAGGGCACTGATCATCAGTGCCCTGATTAAAATAAATAAATACAGTGTAAAAGAACAGTACCCACCAATGCCAGCATACAGTGCCCCCCAGTGGCAGCAATCAATGCCCACCACTGCCCACAAGTGCCACCAATCAGTGCCCATTAGCAATGCCAGTCAATGCTGGCAAGCAATGCCCATCACTGCTGTCGATCAATGCCCATCAGTGTAACCCATCAGTGCCACCCATCAATGCCCATCAGTGCCCATCTGTGCCCACCAGTGCCACCTATTAGTGCCCATCAGTGCCACCCAACAGTACCCATTAATGCCGCCTATCAGTGCTCATCAGTGCCACCTATCAGTGCCCATAAGTGCGGCATATTAGTGCCTCCTTATCAGTGCCAACTAATTAGTGCCCATAAGTGCCGCCTCATCAGTGTCCATGAGTGCCACCTCATCGATGCCCACCAGTTCAGCCTATCAGTGCTCATCAGTGCCGTCTCATCAGCACACATCAGTGAAGGTGAAAAATTACTTAGTTACACAATTTACTGACAGACAAAAGTAAAAAAAAAATTCAAATATGTTGGTCTTTTTTTTCAAATATTTTGGTGTTTTTTTTTTTGTAAAAAATAAAAAACCCAGCAGTGATTAAATACCACAATAAGAAAGCTCTATTTGTGTGAAGAAAATTATAAAAAATGTGTTTGTGTACAGTGTTGTATTCTTCAGCTCTGAAAGCTTAAAATGGCTTTGGCAGGAAGGGGGTGTAAGTGCCTGGTAGGCAAGTGGTTAAACAGCGCTCAGCTGTTGTGACGGCGAGACGGCCCCTGCGCACAATAGCTGATGGAAGAATTTTTTCTGTCAGATTGTGCCTCGCGCTGCGGAGGTTAATGTCGGTGAGGGGCGGATTTATACATGTTGGGGCAGATTGAAAAATTATGGGCAGTGCTGCAAAGATGGGGGCAGATTTTTAAATGATGCCTCATGAAAAATATCTTCCGTCAGCTATTGTGCGCAGCAGGGGCGGACTGACCATTCAGCCACTTGGGCACTGCCCAAGGGCCCCGGAACACTAGGGGGCCCCATCAGGGTTGCCAGCCTCAGTAAAATATGTAAAAATATGTAAAAAATATGTAAAAATCTGTGTTTTTTTTACATCTGTCTCTGAAATGTCCCTTACTGACATCCTTTTGGTCTAAAAATCCTGAGATTATAGCTGCCCCACCTCTCCAGTACCTTCTCAGCCAATAGAAACATGTCTGTGTATACTGTGTGACTGTATACCGTGTGTGTGTGTTTGTGTATACTGTGTGGTCCCATAATCTCCTATTGCCCGGGGGCCCCATGAGTTGTCAGTCTGCTGGTGCGCAGGCGCCGTCTCGCCATCACAACAGCTGATCGTAAAATCAGCTGTTGTGCTGTTCCATACGGCGCATGCGCAGTACATCCCGGGCACTTCCCGATAGCGGCACTATCTGACAGAACACCGGTTCACACTTGTGCGATGCGAACAGGTGCGATTGCACAATGAATGTTTGCTGTTTGTGAGTGCGAGTTTACATTGTGTTTTTTGATTAATAACAGCGCGATTGTAATGTATATCAAATATGATTTCTTTGGTGGTGCACTGTAGAGTAAATACAAAAGCAGCACAAATGATACTAGTGTGAATGGGAGAGTCCATAGCAGGAGTTGTCTCCATTTATTGTATTTATTTATACATGTATATGTTTATTGTAACATTTCCCTGGATAATGTGTTACATATCATTCACGACGTACATGTTTGTTACAAAGTATTCATAATAGATGCTTTTCCCTCATACTCCAAAACTGTCTAGAGCTAGAGCGAGCTGAGGGAATAGCCAACCAGACCGCGTGTGACAAAAGCATCCAATGGGGCGGGCCAGATGTCTGCCATTCAGGTTCGCAGACACAAAAGAGAAGGTGCGTCTGTGTTGTCCCACATTCCGCGCATTGCCTGTGAGCGGATTGTAGGTAGTGCCGCTGTGGTGATGTAGTGCCCGCTCCCAGGCAGAGATGCCATCCAACACATGAGACTGCTGCCCACTGCTGTGTCCCTCCCATATCCTCTGCACACTCGCAGTCATCAATAGAGCTCCGGCTGTGTGTCATATTGTGGTGGGGTTCCCTCCTGTGAATGTTGTCAATGATCTGGCAGCTGCTATTAGTCACAGCTACAGTGTACTGCACTGCCAGCCCCCCCACACTGAGTGCCAGGCTGAGCAGGGTATGGGGGCCGGGGCTCCGGGGACAAGTGCGACTTCCTGCCCGCTACTTCTACATCCAGGCTGTGGACACACACGGGGACAAGTAAGTGATCACTATAGGGACCGTGCTGGGGGAGGGATCAGCGAGTGCTAGGAAAGAAGGGATCACATCTACCATAGACGAGCTCCTTTCCTAGACAGGATCACTTGGGTCACACATGCCCAGACTATTACTCATGCTGGAAGCCCAACAGCACACAAAACTGCCCTATAGTGTATGATGGAAGGATCTCCACTCCTCTCAGGTCCTAACATGGAAACAATACTGCCTCTATAGTGGGCTGCCCTCCTCTGCAAGGGTTATCATAGACCTACAATCATTCTTATGTGCTGGCTGCATTCCTTTTCTTTTTTAGCCTTTTTTTCCCCTTCATTTCTTTATGTTTTCCTTTATGTCACCAGGTGATCCAGTTAGTAACGCACTTATAGCTCCTAACTGTCCCTGATTTGGAACAAGGGGGTCTATTTACTAAAACTAGTGCAAGTGCACCTGGATGTAAAGTCGCTGTAGATCCGAGGGGGACATGCAAGGAAAAAAAAAAAAAAAACAGCATTTTTGCTTGCACATGATTGGATGATCAGCAGAGCTTCCCCTCATTTCAGGGTCTTTCCCTCAGATCTAAAGCGACTGCACCAGTGCAAAGTGGATTTTCCTTTAGTAAAAAAAAAAATGTCCCTCTTTCCTCCATCTTTGTCCCTCATTTTGGTCTGATCTCTATAGTTGTATAGAAAATGCATTATTTATCTTTCAAAAGGTGTTTCCCGGCGCTAAACCTTTTTTTAAATCGCTGCAATTGTAAATGCCAAAAGCCAGTATAAAAAAAAAACCTTCCTGCCCATAGTGGATTGACGGCCAGGCGGTAGCTTTACCGTTCTGACTGGACATCATATGACATCCTTCAGAAAGGGATGCTCCTGCATGCCCAGCATTGCAGTCAGTGGTGCAGATCCTCTCTCGGACACACCACATCACGGTATAGAGCCTGTGACGTAGACTTTTTACCATGTTACCAGCTGTGTCCAACCACAGATGATCACAGATGTAAGTAGGAAATGCCAGTGATCAGCATTCCTCACCTCATGTTGACAGCGTGTGAGGAGAGGAGAGCTGGTAAGCTACTTTTCTCAGTGCCTATCATTGCCACCTATCAGTGTTCATCAATGCTGCATATTAGTGCCGCCCTATCAGTGCAGCTTGATCAGCGCACATCAGTGAATGAGAAAAATGTATTTTTTTTACCAAATTAATAAATTACAAACGACAAAAAAACAGAAACTAAAACCTTTTTTGTTTTATTTATTTTTTTAAAATTTTCGGTCTTTTTTGTTTAGCAAAAAATAAAAAAACCCAGTGGTGATTAAATGCCACAAAAAGAAAGCTCTATCTGTCTCAGAAAAATGGGTACAGCATTGCATGACCGTGCAATTGTCATTACAAGTGCGACAGCCCTGAAAACTGATCAGGGCTGGAAGGAGGTAAAAGCGCAGAAGTGGTTAAAGAGGAAGTAAAGTGCCATTTTGTTTTGACCTGCAAAAGTAAAGGCATAATGTGCTAGTTTGCATTGCATACTAGCACATTATGTTAAACTTACCTGCAAACGAAGCCCTCATCAATCTACTGGAGGCCGCATCCATCTTCGCCCATCTTCCTTCCGTGTCCGCAGGCTCCGGCTACGTGACTGGCTGGAGAGCATGTGTGAGCCCAGCTCACGGGACAGGGTTCTGAAGAAACGGCATGGGTGGCTGTTCCTTCAGAGTGTTTGCGCAGATGATGTAATCGGCTGTATATATAGTAAATATCCCCCAAACAGCGCATTTTTAGGAGATAGTTACAATACCTAATGGTAAGCCTTATAGATTTACCTTTAGGTACAATTTATACACAGAAGTCTACTTCCTCTTTAGCTAGTATTTTTTTTTTTTTTTGTATAATTCTCCTTTAACCACTTCAATACTGGGCACTCTCCCCCCCCTTTCAGGCTAGGCCAATTTTCAGCTTTCAGCGCTGTCACGCTTTGAATGACAATTACGCGGTTATGAAACACTGTACTCAAATGAGATGTCTATAATTTTTTTTCACATAAATAGAGCTTTGTTATGGTGGTATTTAATAATTTGTTTTATTTTTTGCTAAATAAACACAAAAAGGCCAAAGCAACATTTTTTTTTACCTTAAGGCGGAGTTCCACTCAAAAGTGGAAGCTCCGCTTGTTTGCTTCCTCCACCCTCCACTGCCGCACTTGGCACTTTTTGGGGGTAGTGGATACCTGTCAAAACCAGGTACCCACTCCCACTTCCAGGTAAGATCGCCGCACAACGATTCGGCTATCTACAAAATTTCCAGCCCCCCCCTGCTGCCTTCTGGGAGACACACATGTCCTAGAAGACAGCGGGATCATTCAGGAAGTGCAGCGTGACTTCTGCATATGCAGTAAGAATCAGGATGTGAAGCCACAAGGCTTCACTTCTTGTTTCCTTTAGTAAGGATAGTCCAGAAATTGTAATATGAAGGAGAAGGGATCTCACCACTCCAGGAGCACACATGCAGGCTGCAAACTGTTCTCTTCAGCTGGGAAGCCACAGGTGCTGGCTATTACCAGTAGCAACAGAAGAAAAACAAACTCTGGACTGCTGCACTCTGCAGAAAACCACTTTCTTTTATTGGAAAATCACATCACAGCTCAACAGACACAGCGAACAAGGAAAAAATGCTGATGTTTCGCACTAGCTGTAGTGCTTAATCATAGCTATGATTAACCACTTGCAGACCGGACCATTTTGCTGGTCAAAGACCAGACCACTTTTTGCGATTCGGCACTGCGTCGATTTAACTGACAATTGTGCGGTCCTGCGACGTGGCTCCCAAACAAAATTGACGTCCTTTTTTTCCCACAAATAGAGCTTTCTTTTGGTGGTATTTGATCACCCCTGCGGTTTTTATTTTTTGCGCTATAAACAAAAATAGAGCGACAATTTTGAAAAAAACGCATTATTTTTTACTTTTTGTTATAATAAATATCCCCCAAAAATATATAAAAAAACATTTTTTTCCCTCAGTTTAGGCCGATACGTATTCTTCTACATATTTTTGGTAAAAAAAAATCGCAATAAGCGATTATTGATTGGTTTGCGCAAAAGTTATAGCGTTTACAAAATAGGGATAGTGTTATTGCATTTTTATTCATAATTTTTTATTATTTTTTTTTTTACTAGTAATGGCGGCGATCAGCGATTTTTATTGTGACTGCGACATTGTGGGGGACCCATCGGACATTTTTGACACATTTTTGGGACCATTGTCATTTATACAGTAATCACTGCTATATAAATGCAGTGATTCCTGTGTAAATGACACTGGCAGTGAAGGGGTTAACCAGTGGGTGGCAGTGTAGGGGTTAAGTGTTCCTAGGGGTGTGTTACTAACTGTGGGGGGGTTGGGCTTTCATTTAGTGAACACTGATCTCTGCTCCAATCACATGGAGCAGAGATCAGCGTCACTAGTTGCTAGGCAGAATGGAGAAATGCTGTTTACTCTGCATTTCCTCCATTCGGCCGCTCCGTGAGACGATCGCGGGATGCCCGCGGAGATCGAGTCCGCGGGTCCCGCGACCGGACTCACGGGGGTCCCGACCAGCCGATGGCAGGGCGGCATTGAATATTGGACGTACCTGTACGCCAATATGCCTGCCCGTGCCATTCTGTCGACGTACATCGTCGTGCGCTGGTCGGGAAGTGGTTAAGCACTACAGCTAGTGCGAAACGTCAGCAATTTTTTCTTGTTCGTTGTGTCTGTTGAGCTGTGATGTGATTTTCCAATAAAAGAAAGTGGTTTTCTGAAGAGTGCAGCAGTCCAGAGCTTGTTTTTCGTCTGTTCCTTTAGGCTGGATTCACACCTATGCATTTTTAGTGCTTTTTGCATTTTGCAGATTTGCACTAGAGTCCATTTAACATGGTTTCCTATGGAACATGTTCTGTAGTGCAAATCTGAAAAATAAGGATGCCGACACCTGCACCCGAAGCCGATGTACGAATCGGCTAGGGGTGTCGACATTGTGGAATACCTGGACAGGTAAGTGTCCTTATATTAAAAGTTTTATTTTAAACAGGTTGAAACTCCGCTTTAACATGGTTAAGTGTATATACTATTTTAGTTCATAAAGCCTTGGTCTTCTCACAAGCTGAGAATACCAGAAAGTACAGGATATTTTACTAATCTTCCAAGACAGTTACTTGAGAGATGGCTCCACCTTTAACGGGAAACATAAGCCAATAAAAATTGTTAAAGGCCCCCACCACCCATGTTTTGTTGTAATCTGATTGTGATTCTGACCATCCAGGAACACGTACCATCATGTTTTTGTTTCTTTCTCTGGATTAGTGTGGTCAGTGACCTCAGTGTAGTCAGGCATCTGTTATGCAGACTGATGTCTCCTTCTTACCTGGGTGTTTCTCCTCTTTTTGTTACCTTGATGGATCTTGTGACTGCCAAGTCTATAGGCCCATTCACACAGCTGGATATAGCAACAGAAATGTTTCACTGTTCACTGCATATAGCAGCGTAAACATAAAAACCAGAGGCATCATTTTACATTGAATGCATGAAAACATTTCTCATAACGTTTACATGTGTACAGCAGGCAGTATACTGGCACCCAATTCATTGCCACTGCTCTTGGCCAACAGGTCAATCTCAACCATGTGACCTCCAGTATTCATTCATAAATGACTGCCTGGAGTAATTTTGCACATGCGCAGCCAGCACCACAACAGCCCAACAGTGTGCAATCAGTGGTACAGGTATTGCTACTTACACATTGTTGATTTTGACATGTCAGTCCTAGCAGTGTGGGTGGCCAAAATTGTCCCTGTACACTGAAAACTATACGCATTGCACAAATATTACAAGCATATAGGTGTTCCTGACAAAGTCTTTGTGACGTAACATGTAGGATGGAGCTGTTGGTGATATTATCATAACAGACAATCTAGAGCCAGGTGACAGTGTCTCTGATGTGCTCCTGAGTGGACACACTATTAATGCCAGCAAGTTTGTGCACTTTCAAATGTGAGTAGTTTTCATTATTTTATATAAAGAAGTATTTATACTGAGTACATTTCGGCTGGGTGTGTTTTTTTATTTTGAGCAATTGTGAAGGAAATAAGGAGGAAGGAGCAGAGGCAGACAGCCAAGGATCTAAGCTTAATTGCTGGGGAAAGCATGCTTTTACATTAGGTTTTTACTGTCCATCCAGAAAGGTGAACAGATTTCAAAATTGAGGTGGAGTAATAACACTTTCTCACTTAGCCCCCCTTCACGCCGGTGTGAATTGTCATGCGATTTAACAGTTCCAAATCGCATGACAACTTGCACTCCATTATCGGCAATGGAACCATTTAAATTGGCACCACTCATATTGCAGCGACTTTGAAAAGGGTTTCTGCGCTACTTTTTGCTGGTTTCATTGCGACTTGCATAGACTTCTGTTGTATGAAGTCGCAAGCCTCAATAAAATCTGCAGTATAAATCGCACTGATGTGCGGCTTTGAAATCATGCTGAAGTAGCTTAAGGTTAAAGTGGTTGTAAACCCTTACAACACACTTTGACCTACAGGTAAGCCTAGATTAAGGCTTACCTGTAGGTCCAAGAAATATCTCCTAAACCTACACAGTTTAGGAGATATTTGCCGAAAGACAGGCACCACTGTCTATGGCGCATGCGCCGTAGACAGCGGTGTGCAGGCGCACTGAGCGCGGCACCATCAACAGTGAATATGTCGCGCGTGGCGGCTCGCGTGCGCATGCGCGGGAGTGACGTCATCGCGGCTTCGCCAAATGACAGCGGCGGAGCAGCGAGACCCACCGAGAAGATGGATGTGCCGGACTACAGGGGACAGCGGTGACATCGCTGGCTCCTGTGTCAGGTAAGTGAAACATAATGGACTACTATGCGATGCATAGTAGTCCATTATGCTTTGCCTTTACAGGGAATGAAAGAGGAAGTAAACTCATCGGGGTTTACTTCCTCTTTAAGGCTGTACAAGGATACCTATAATTTTTAGTTTTTTCACTGAATGGATTGGAGGAGTGTATGCAACAGTGGTTTGAAGGAGTTTGGGACATTTGGAACAATTTTTTTTGTCTTTCTCTTAACAGAGAAGCTCAGTTTTTTTTTTTTTTTGCTTTTTTTTTAAAGAATCATACTTACCTAAGTGGATGCAGCATCAGTCTGATGCTGCATCTGTCCCCTGCCAACCCTAAGCCCTTGTACACACAATCAGAAAATCCGACGGAAAATGTCCGATAGGACCGCGTTGTGGGATAATCCGACCGTGTGTGGGCTCCATTGGACTTTTTTCGTCAGAATGTCCGACCAACAAAGTTTGAGAGCTGGATATAAAATTTTCTGACTTTGTCCGATCGTTTGTAGAGAATTCCAATCGGACAAAGTGCCATGCATGCTCAGATCAAATTACAAGACCAAAGCTATTGGCTACTAGCCTCAACCTAGTCCCGTTGTAACTAAATAACGTCATCACGTTCCAAACGATTGGATTTTCCGACAACTTTGTCCGACCGTGTGTATGCAACACCAGTATCGGAAAAAATCAGACAGATTTTGTTGTCGGAATGTCCGACCTTGTGTACAAGGGCTAAGATGAGAACAGAGCAATCAAAGAACACTGAACACTTGGTTCACAGTGCTTCATGGTGCCGAGTCAGAGTTGTGGGAGCGGATCCCGTCATATTGTCGCAATCTTGCGCCACCCTGGATTGGCTCTGTAATGTCAGCAGGCTTCAGCCCGATGTCTGCTGAAAATGAGTCAAAGGAGTGCAGAATGAACTGCACTCCTGTGATCTACAGGAGAAGTACAGCCAAGTGAACATTGACTGTCCTCCTTTAAAGTACAACTATAGACAAGACATTTTTTTTTTGATAGAGTGGAGATGGATTAGAACACCTGTCAGTTTTTATTGCTGTCTGGGACTCTGTTAGGGAGATTCAGCCTCTCTATTTGTCTTGTTATAATTGAAAGTGAAAGAAAAAGCAGATTGAAATTTTTAGGTTGTTCCCAGAAAAGTAAAAGAAGAGAAATCTTCCAGTGGGGACACTATTTCTGGTGACCTGATTGGTCTCCAAGGAATTACCTTAACCGCTTTCCGACCAGCGCATGCCAATTTACGTTGGCAGATTGGCACTGGTAGGCAAAATAGCGTACAGGTATGTTCCCTTTAAGAATCTGAGTCGCCCGCCGCGTTCTCCGCGACCGTGACTGTGGGTTCCCGCGGACTCGATGTCTGCCGGATGCCCACAATGGTGTCACAGAGAGGAAGAACGGAGAGATGCTTTTGTAAACAAAGCATTTCCCCATTATGCATAGGGACAGGACAAAGATCACTGCTCTCTGTCATCGAGAGCAGTGATTACTGTCCTGTGTGAAGCCCAGCCCCCTCACAGTTAGAATCACTCCCTAGAACACACTTAACCCCTTTACCACCCCTAGTGGGTGGTTAACCCCTACACTGTCAATGTAATTTACACAGTAATCAATGCATTTTAATAGCAATGATCGCTGTATAAATGCCAATGGTCCCAAAATAGTGTAAAAAATGTCCGATGTGTCCGCCATAATGTCACAGTCCCGATAAAAATTAAAAATAAAAATGCCATAAAACTATCTCCTATTTTGTGCAAACCAATCAATATACGCTTATTGCATGTTTTTTTTTTTATTATTTTAAATCTTTTTACCAAAAATATGTAGAAGAATACATATCGGCCTAAACCGAGGAAAAAAATAGTTTTTTTATATATATTTTTGGGGGATATTTATTATAGCAAAAAGTAAAAAATATTGAGTTTTTTCAAAATTGACGTTTTTTTTTGTTTTATAGCGCAAATAATAAAAACAGCAGAGGCTATCAAAAGGACGTCAGTTTTGTTTGGGTACAATGTCGCACGATCATGCAATTGTCAGTTAAAGAGACGCAGTGCCACAAAAAAGTGCTCTGGTCAGGAAGGGGGTAAAATCTTCCGGGGCTGAAGCGGTTAATTTGCAGGGATTTCCTTACACTTCCTGTTTTGGATATGGGACAGCAAGTGAAGAAAATCTCCTCAATGGGACACAGATGGCAAAATAAACTGACAGTAGCTATAACCCTTCCTTACTCTATACAAAATAGAAACAAAACTTTTGCCTATAGTTCTACTCTAAGTAGTGGTATAAGATTGACATGTTTTATTCACTCTTTTTTTTGTATGGTACTTGAAATTGATGGATTATTTATTTAAATATTTACACACTATATGTGGTATTGATTGATTATCTATTTGAAATCTATACAATAGGATTGGAGTTGATTTGATATACATACGTACTGTATACATTAATTGTTTTGTTCATATATAGATTTATTTATTATTAGTGCCGCGAGACAGGTTCCGACTTGCATAACAGGACAGGCCATTCTAGAAGTCCTAGAGAACAAACTATTTCAGGGGTTCTACTCTCAAGTTTATCTGGTCAAGAAAAGGATGTTCAGAATGATTATAAATCTAAAGAAACAAAACGTTCTGCATGGAAATAATCCTCTTGGTGAAAAATCTTCACTTTCAGAAGACCACAAGTCTCTATAGACTTGCAGGATGCTTACCTGCATGTTCTTTTTCATCTAGTTCACTGTCTCCAACTTGCAGTCCGGGGGCCATTTGCTTGCCCTGCTCTGGTCCTTTAGCACTAATCCATCAACTGACACCATCAATGTGCACTATTATTCTCACTGATATCCTCAATGGGGATATCCTCAATCCTCAACTATTCCTCCTAGTAAAAGCAATGATGGGGCATTGATTCTGGGGCATTTTCTACTCCCACTGTCGGCAGTCTGGCTCCCCTAAAGCCTGAAGACACCAAACTGGCCCCCTTGCTTAGAAAGTTTGGAGACCTCTGATCTAGTTAGTCAAAAATATCTAGGGTTTGCTATTCTTATCTGGAAGTGCCTGTAACATTGGCAGATGTGTACTTTCTTTTGACCTCTCAGAGACACTGAGTATTTTCACTAAGATGTTTGTGTCGATGGCCTTTCTCCAATTCCAGAAAATATTAAATCATTCCTTATCTGGACAAACATTTTTTTCCCCCCAGGACAGGGAGAGATTATGCCTGGATCTCCATTTAGTTTTTTAGACATTCCAGAAACTAGGGTGACTGGTGAATCTGCAGAAGTCAAATCTGAATCCATCACAGTCATTGGTGTTTTGGGGGTACAAAATAGACAAAGTACAGCAAAATATCTTCCTCACAGAGGAAACGGTGCAAAAGATCATTTCTGTAATGCCACGTACACACGGTCAAACTGTATGACGTACTTAGTCTGGCGGAAAAGTACGCCAGACTGTCCGTCGGAATTTCCGAACGCCCTACTTGCCCACACACGGCACTTTTTGAGCGGACTAATACGGCGTACTAAGTCCGCCGTACTATCCGCCCTACTTTTGAAATGAACGGACTCGCCCACACACGCAGAGGAAAGTCCGCTCATTTCGAGCGTGTCTCCAGGTAGGCGGAGCCCACGAGGGAGACGTCGCTGGCCCCGCCGCCTGGTATGGACTTAAAGGGGAACCCCAACGGCGAAAAAAATCGGCGTGGGGGTCCCCCCCAAGTCCACAACAGACCCTTGTCCGAGCACGCTACCCGGCCGGCCAGGAAAGGGGGGCGAGCGAGCGCCCCCCTCCTGAGCCGTACCAGGCCGCGTGCCCTCAACATGGGGGGTGCCTTGGGGAAGGGGGGGCTGCGCGCCCCCCCCCACCCCAAAGCACCTTGTCCCCATGTTGATGAGGACAAGGGCCTCTTCCCGACAACCCTGGCCGTTGGTTGTCGGGGTCTGCGGGCGGGGGGCTTATCGGAATCCGGGAGCCCCCTTTAATAAGGGGGCCCCCGGATACTGGCCCCCCACCCTATGTGAATGAGTATGGGGTACAATGTACCCCTACCCATTCACCTGTTAAATAAAAGTACAAAAAAAAACACAACACACGAGATAAAATACTTTATTGCACAGCTCCGGGGGTCTTCCGTCTTCGGGGGTCTTCTCGCCGGACTCCTCCACTATCTTCTTGTAGCTCTTTTGCTAGCGGAGGAGTCCGGCTTTCTTCCTCGCCGCCGGCCTCTTCTCCCGACTTCGGGGGTCTTGTCCCCCTCTTCGGTTCTTCTGCCGGGCCACCGCGCCTTCTTATAGCTCTTTTACAGGCGGTGGCCCAGTCTTCTGTCGCCGCCGCCGTCTTCCGTTCTTCTTCTTCTTCTTCTTCTCCTGGAGATGTTGACTCGACGTTCTCTCTGGCCACAATGCCAGGGCCGCGCTGCGCGGCCACTTATATAGGGACAAGGGGCGGTGTCACATGGCTTTATGTCACATGGGTTGGTGTCACATGGTGACCCCGCCCCCTTACGATGTCATAGTCCCCATGTGACATCAACCCATGTGACCAACCCATGTGACATAAAGCCATGTGACACCGCCCCTTGTCCCTATATAAGTGGCCGCGCAGCGCGGCCCTGGCATTGTGGCCGGAGAGATCGTCGAGTCAACATCTCCTGAAGAAGAAGAAGAACGGAAGGCGGCGGCAACAGAAGACCGGGCCCCTGCCTGTAAAAGAGCTATAAGAAGGCGCGGTGGCCCGGCAGAAGACCCCCGAAGACGGAAGACCCCCGGAGCTGTGCAATAAAGTATTTTATCTCGTGTGTTGTGTTTTTTTTTTTGTACTTTTATTTTACAGGTGAATGGGTAGGGGTACATTGTACCCCATACTCATTCACATAGGGTGGGGGGCCGGTATCCGGGGGCCCCCTTATTAAAGGGGGCTCCCGGATTCCGATAAGCCCCCCGCCCGCAGACCCCAACAACCAACGGCCAGGGTTGTCGGGAAGAGGCCCTTGTCCTCATCAACATGGGGACAAGGTGCTTTGGGGTGGGGGGGCAGCGCGGCCCCCCCTTCCCCAAGGCACCCCCCCCATGTTGAGGGCACGCGGCCTGGTACGGCTCAGGAGGGGGGACGCTCGCTCGCCCCCCTTTCCTGGCCGGCCGGGTAGCATGCTCGGACAAGGTTCTGTTATGGACTTGGGGGGGACCCCCACGCCGATTTTTTTTTTTCGGCGTTGGGGTTCCCCTTTAAGTCCATACCAGGCGGCGGGGCCAGCGACGTCTCCTTCGCGGGCCCCGCCTACCTGGATACCCGCTCGAAATGAGCGGACTTTTCGCCGGGCGGGAAAAGTCCGCTCATTTCAAAAGTACGGCGGACTGGCATACACACGGCCGGATTGTCCGCCGAAATGCGAGTACGAGCGACAGAATTTCGAAAAATCCGAAATTCTTAGTACGCCGGACTGCACGCTGAAAAAGTCCGCTGAAGCCCACACACGAGCGGACTGTCCGCTGAAATGTGTTTTGGCGGACTAAGTACGCCATACAGTCCGCTCGTGTGTACGCGGCATAAGAATGATCAAGGATCTTTCACAAGTATCTATCAGACATGTCATTGTCCGAAACCATGAATCGGACTGAGACAGAAGTACAATTAAATCACACTTGTTTATTAATAAAAATGAAAAGGTAAATAGAAAAAACGTAGTCAAGCATAGCCAGAGTCCAGTAACCAGATCGGGTAGTCAGCCAGTCCAAAGTTTATTAGCCAGATCGGGTAATCAGCCAGGCCTGAAGTCAGGGATCCAAGTAGAGCAACTGCAAGCAGGATAAGGAGCCAGGAGGGATGTCAGCAAGCCAGTCTTGAAACAAACAGCAGCAGAGACGGTTCCTTGATGTGACCAACACGAAGGCAGAGGAGAAGTGAGCTGGAAGGCTTTAAATAGGCAGGTCAGACGAGCATCATAGGGAACAGCTGGTAACTGTGGAGTGAGAAGAGAGCTGGCAATTAGCCGACAGCTGAGCGGCCAGCCCAGAGGAGGAAGGGCTAAGCCAGCCCTGACAGTCATACAAACTTTAGGTCTTATAAGGGCAGCCTTCCACATGTGGTATGGGCTCAACTTCTATCCAGAAGCCTACAGGTCATTTTGTTGGCAATGTGGAACCAGAGACATGGTTCCCTGAACGTTGCAGCGTTGATTTAAAGAGAAGTTTCTAAGGATCCCTCCTTATGTGGCCATAATCTAAATCTAGTGAAGAGCTATGCCTCTCAAACTCGCCTATGCAAAATAACCATGGATGCCAGTGTCTGGGGATGGGGGGGATTGTACAGTTCTACAGGCGCAGGGAATTTGGGGTGCAGATTTAGTAGATCAATCTTCTAACTTCAGAGAACTTTAAGCTGCTGGGAAATCATTAGTTGCCTTAAAAAAAATATTGCAGAAGAGATGTCCTAGTGTTTTCAGACAATGCAACAGCTGTTGCCTATGTAGGCAGGTACCTACTGTAGGTGTAGTTAGCACCCAGCTGCCCAGGTCAGCGGGAAAGGGTTATTGGTTTTGCTACCTTTTTTACCAGTATGTGTGCAGGCTTTCACTGGGGTCTAGCCTCCCTCCCATGTTCTATAAAAGTGAAGAGGTCCGGATCCTAATGGGGAACACTTGGGGGAAACCCATGGGCAACCTAAGCTTAAGTCTTACTGGGACCTAGGGACCACTCTGGAACACTGATTTGCTGGAAGAAACTTAGAACACTACTAACTTCTCTGTTCAAGCACCGCCAAGTTTGGACTGTCCTATAGGACAGTGGTCATCAACCCTGTCCTCAGGGCCCACTAACAGGCCAGGTTTGCAAGATAACTGAAATACATCACAGCTGATATAATTTGCTGCTCAGTGATTGCAGTATTCTAGTCTGCATCTCCCCAAGGTAATACATAAAACCGGTCCTGTTAGTGGGCCCCAAGGACAGGGTTGATGACCACTGCTCTAGGAGACTTCACCCGTGCAGATAACCTGGGGCAGTGGGGATTCCTACTTTTATGAAATTGAGAAAAAGGGGGCTTTTAACCATTTTTTGGCTTGTGCTTCCTGTTGAAGGTAGGGCCAATCATCTCTCAAGTAGCTGTCCTGGAAGACTCTTGTAAATACTCACGGTTATACTGTAAGAGGAAAGCTACATTCACACTGGCGATTTAAGGCCAGTGCAAATGTGAATGTATTGGAACTGTCTAACAATGTATGAAAAACTAGGGAGAGTGGCATTTAAATGAAACTTGCTTTGGCCTTCACAGGCAAACCACAGGATCCCTTGAAGGAGACCTGTTTAAAGCGGAAGTAAACCCATCCATAAAACAGTTTTATTTCCGGGGCATGCCGGAAATGTAACACTCCCATTGGTTGTACTCTCAATCAAACTGTTAAACCATCCAATGGCTGGTGTCATGACTGATCACATGTGCAGCATCATGGTAGTTTTATATTAAACAGGCAAAGATCGCAGCTTCCTTGGCTGAAAAAGATAGGGGGGTTTACTTACACTTTAAGTATTATTTGCTTACTGTTTGGTTAGTGTAACATGCATTTTTGCTAATAATACTCTCTTTTATTTTCATGTATAGCTTTACTTTTTCACCAACAAAGGATGTTTTTCAAGTCCGTATAACTGCTCCTGGAGAGCAGTATACCAGAGTGGGAGTGCAATTACTTGACCGGAAAGATGGCTCCTTCCTGGTGCGATATAGAATGTATGCCAGCTACAAAAGCCTACAAATCGAGGTTACGCTCAGCAGCAAACATGTTGCAGACTCTCCTTACTTTCTAGAAGGTATGTTATTTTTCAGCATTTCTGTGTTTATAATAAATCTAGTCAAACCAGATAAACTGCAGACATTAACAGGCTGCAATGTGATTGTTAGGGTTGGCTGGGCTTACACAAAATGTCTAAAAGAAGAACTGTTCTTGTGACCCACAGCATCTAGTTTCTCTTTCATGTTTCATGTAGTATATGAAATGGTGAAAGGGAGATACTGGTGTGATACAAGAACTGTTCTTTCTGTACATGTTTTATTCAGAAATATCAATCAGGTTGGTCAGAATAGGGCTGTTGTTTATAACTGACCTATATGTTTTAGGGCTCATGTACACAGGGCATTAGAAAAAAAGAGCTGCCACTACCTATGCCAGGAAAAAGCTGCTGTAAAAACATGCTACTAGTAGCTAATTGTATTGGAGTTAATGCATTTTTAGCAGCGTTTCTCTGCCTCTATTCAAAATCCAATGGTTCCCTATGATTTGAATCGAAGTTGCACCAGAAGTCGGATCATGATGGTCCGACTTGCGGTGCCACTTATGTGTTGAGGATCTTGAAGAGGAACCCCATGCCAAAATGAAAAAAGAACCATTGTGGTGTTCCCCCCCCCCCCCAAGGTGCATACCAGACCGAATTTAAGGGGAACCCCCATGCCAAAAAAAACCGCTGATGACTTCTTCCCCCACCGTTGATGAGGACAAGGGCATCTTCCCAACAACCGGACTCAGAATATTGAAGTCCTCTTGAAGCCCCCTCAGATCCCGGCCCCCACCCTGTGTGATTTAGTAGGGGTACATAGTTACCTTATCCATTCACCCAAAAAGAAAGTGTCAAAAAATAAAAACAGCACACAGGTTTTTGACAAAGTAATTTATTAAAGCAGCTCTGGCGTCTTCACTCTCCGGTTCTTCTCCTCTCACCACTGAGGACTTCTTCTGTCGCTGGGTCTCCTCACTCCGCTGTCTTATTCCTCTGTTCTTCCTACGATATTCTCTCAACGCTCTCTCCCGGTGTAATGCTAGGGCCGTCATGTGACAATACATATATAGCCACGGGGCGGGGCCACCCAGTGACCTAATTTGGGAGGCTCCGCCCCTTGTGACGTCATCACCCCATCATACCTTGGGCAGTGATGTCACAAGAGGCAGGTGGTGGCTCTGCCCACATGTAAAAAAAACGCTTACTGCGGCTTAAGAGTGTTAAGCTGCATTTAGCAGCTTTTAGCAGCATCAGACGTTTTTACAACTCAACCGCCTCTGGTCCTGAACGCACAGGCTGTCGTTTTATTCTAGGAATTTTATCCATGCAAGAAATGCTATGCATGTAGATATACAAAAATAATTGCGCAAAAGTGCAACAAATTTATCTCCACCATTAGTCAGAATGAATATTCAATAAAAGATTTTATTTCTTGTAGAACAGAAGGTGTAGTTTATATTTTAGAATGATTATGTTCTATGAAATATGTGGGCAGAACAAAACGATATGTGGAAACTAATAAGAGAGCATGTACAAAATATCTGAAATGCTTTCCCCAAACATACTGTATCAAAACATTTTGCTCAGTATCATGCAAAAGATCCCTCATGTTTGAAGTTTTGGGCTATAAAAAAATACAAACTGCATTGGAGGGGGAGCCATAAAATTAGAGAGTTGAGCAAAAGTGAGTCAAAATGGATTTTTGAACCCAACACTTTTTTTCTGCATGGAATTAATGTAGAATTTGACCTAAACTGCTTTATATCAGACTACTAAATATTTATACCTAGTTCCTACCTTTTTATATGTGATGATTGAAACTGACTCTAGACTCCTCCCTCTCCCTTGCTTTAGATTTTAGAGGTTTTTAGATAATTTTAGTTTCCTTTTATATGCCTCATTTTTATTTTAAAATATATGCACGCATATTTAGAATTAAGTTTTAACCACCTCAATACATTTTCACCCCCTTTCTGCCCAGACCAATTTTTAGTTTTTAGCGCTGTCGCACTTTGAATGACAATTGCGCGGTCATGCTACACTGTACCCATATGACATTTTTATAATTTTTTTCTCCCCACAAATAGAGCTTTCTTTTGGTGGTATTTGATCACCTCTGTGGTTTTTATTTTTTGCGCTATAAACAAAAACGGCCAGGAAACCGAGGACTTCATATGAAGCCTGCCCAGGATGGGAGATCCCTCCTGCGGACGTCATATGACTATAGGCGGGTAATGAAGTGGTTAAGGTCCAATTAGAGTGTTTTAATATTTAGGAGTTTTCATTATGGATTAAAGTTGTTTGTTTATTTTTATGGAAAAGCGATAGTTATCGCTACTTGCGGAAGTAAGGCATTATGATCCGATGAGTCACCCATCACCATGGTAACATGTAAACAAGCTTGTGCTTAAAACCCGGTGATCGTCACTAGACTCCTTATCCTTTGAAAAAGTCACGTGATCCATGACCCAACGCTTCGGGAGGAGTTGGTGATGTGTTCATCGAGTGTCTCAGTTACACGGTTGTAACGGTGAGGAGAAGAGAAGTGTCTCCCTGATTAGCCTTACATAATACAAGCTATGTACAAGATGATGTAACATGTGAGTGGGATATGTTTTTATCTATGGCTCTAATGTAATTACGTTGATGTGTGATGAAAGGCTGTTTTTCTTTTCCCGAGTAATTTTAGAAGACTGCTGGACCATCTTTTAAACTTTTCGTGCTTTGCATGACCCAAGGGGTCTCCTAAGTAAACGGTTAGACCATCTTAAAATTTGTCATTAAAGTGGTTGTAAACCCTTACAAACCACTTTGACCTACAGGTAAGCCTAGATTAAGGCTTACCTGTAGGTCCAAGAAATATCTCCTAAACCTATCTCCTAAACCTATAGGAGATATTTACCCGAAGACAGCCACCGTAGACAGCGGCGCGCAGGTGCACTGGGCAGGCCGCAGATCGCGGCGATATGCCGCGAGTGTAGGCTCCCATGCGCATGTAGACAGCGGAGTGACGTCATCGCGGCTCCGGCGAATCACAGCGGGATCAATGGCAGCGGCGAAGAGGAAGATGGAGGACCGCTTCAGGGGCTTCGTTCTCAGGTAAGTTATGCATACTAGCTCATTATGCCTTTGGCTTGCAGGGTGTGGTTTTTTTTCCCCCCTTTACTTCCTCTTTAAGAGCTTTATAAGACCAAAGGGGGTCGCCTCCGGGGGTGAGCAGGCATTGCACCTGGTGGTTGAAGTGGTGACACGTATAAAATAATCAACTATTACACTTTGTGGAGGAGCACTTTATTAATATTTATAGACTGTATTTTTGGACTTTTTTTTTATATATGTTATATTATTATATATTTTATGTTTGAAATTATCACCATCTATTGATTGAATTATGCACATTATACACAAAGCAAGCGCTCCATTGTTTAAGAATTGTATACCTTCATGCTTGAGATCATATTGAATGGTGCACCTCAATAGTCTTTATACACATAGCAGCATTTGTATTCAGCCCCCCTGAGTCAATACTTTGTAGAACCACCTTTTGCTGCAATTACAGCTGCAAGTCTTTTTGGGGATGTTTCTACCAGCTTTGCACGTCTAGAGAGTGCAATATTTTCCCCATTCTTCTTTGCAAAATAGCTCAAGCTCTGTCAGATTGGATGGAAAGTGTCTGTGAACAGCAATTTTGAAGTCTTGCCACAGAGTCTCAATCACATGAATATGCTTTGATTTAAACCATTCCATTGTATCTCTGGCTGTATGTTTAGGGTCCTTGTCCTGCTGGAAGGTGAACTATCTTCCAATCAACTCTCACCAGCTTCCCTGTCCCTGCTAAAGAAAAGCATCCCTATAACATGATGCTGCCACCACCATGTTTCACGGTGGGGATGGTGTGTTCAGGGTGATGTGCAGTGTTAGTTTTCCTGCCACGCATAGCATTTTGCTTTTTAGGTCAAAAAAGTTCAATTTTGCTCTTATCTGACCAGAGCACCACCTTCCACATGCTTGCTGTGTCCCCCTTCTTGCAAACTTCTTTTGGCTTTTTTTCAACAATGGCTTTTTTCTTACCACTCTTCCATAAACGCCTTATTTGTGGAGTGCATAATTAATATTTGTCCTGTGGACAGATTCTCCCACCTGAGCTGTGGATCTCTGCAGCTCCTCCAGAGTTACCATGGGCCTCTTGACTGCTTCTCTGATTAATGCTCTCCTTGCCGGGCCTGTCAGTTTAGGTGGATGCCATGTCTTGGTAGGTTTGCAGTTGTGCCATATTCTTTCAATTTTCAGATGATGGATTGAATAGTGCTCTGTGAGATGTTCAAAGCTTGGAATATTTTTTTATAATGTAACCCTGCTTTCAAATTCTCCACAACTTTATCCCTGACGGCTGCTGTTTGTTCACCAAGTTCTCTAACAAACCGTTGAGGGCTTCACAGAACAGCTGTATCTATATTTAATACAAATTAGACATAGGTGGACTCTATTTACTAATTAGGTGACTTCTGAAGGCAATTGGTTTCACTAGATTTTAGTTAGGGGTATCAGAGTAAAGGGGGCTGAATACAAATGCACGCTTCACTTTTCAGATATTTATTTTTAAAAACTTTGGAAAACCATTTATCATTTTCCTTCCACTTCACAATTATGTGCCACTTTGTGTTGGTCTATCACATAAAATACCAATAAAATACATTTACGTTTCAAGGATATATAATATATATTATAATATGGGGGAGGAGAGCAGCATATGACGGAGGCACATAAACTGAGTTTACGGAGGGGAGGGCAGAACCAGGCAGGATCACCCTGGTATTTCAGGTGATACAAAGGGCCAAATTACACAGCACAAGCATAATAGAGTATTTATTTGGATTCACTGTATTGTATTACCTTGTACATGTTGAGCCACTTCAATACTGGGCACTTCCCCCCTTCCTGCCATAGCCAATTTTCAGCTTTCAGCACTGTCACTGTCTAAATGATAATTGCATGGTCATGCTACTCTGTACCCAAACAACATTTTTATAATTTTGTTCCCTCAAATAGAGCTTTCTTTTGGTGGTATTTGATCACCTCTGCAGTTTTTATTTTTTTCTAAACCGATAAAAAAAGACCGAAAATGTTAAGAGAAACAACATTTTTAATTTTCTTTGTTTCTGTTATAAAATTTTGTAAATAAGTACATTTTCTCCTTCACTGATGGGCACTGATGAGGCTGCACTGCAGGGCACTGATAAGGTGGCACTGATGAGCATGGATGAGGTGCCACAGATGGGCACTGATATGCGACACTTATGGACACTGATAGGCGGCACTGATGGGCACTCATAGGTGGCACTGATATGCAGCACAGATGGGCACTCATAGGTGGCACTGAAAGGATGCACTGATGGGTACTTATGGGTGGCACTGATGGTCATGGATGGGCACTAATAGGTGGCACTGCCACTGATTGGCATCACTGATTAGAAGGTACTTGCAGGTATTGCTGGTGGGCACCGATTGGCATCATGTGTAGGTACACATTGACATCATGTGTGGGCACATATTGGCACCCATGGCCACCAGGTAGGCATCCCAGGTAGTCCCTGGTGGGCATCTGAGGGGGGGTTGCGCTGATAATACATCAGCGCAGACCCCCCTGACAGAGGAGCAAGCGATCGGCTCTCCTCTACTTGCGTCTGTCAGACACGAGTGAGGAAAAGCTGATAAACGGCTCTTCCTGTTTACATTGTGATCAGCTGTGATTGGACACAGCTGATCGCGTGGTAAAGATCGGAGTTGCAGTGTGCCAGACTGACACGCCACAACAAAGAACGGCATTATGCGTGCCCACGGGGGTGTGCAACGGCTTGTTATATGATGTCCGGTCAGGCTATTGCAGCCACTTTGCCAACGTCTAAATGGTGGGTGGCAAATGGTTAATGCTATTTGTTTGCTTAATGTTCAGTGATGCCCTTTACTCTGATAAAGGTGACGTTTTAGCTTTTTTAATAAATGTTTGTTTTATATTTTCATTACTGCCTGGGTGTCACAAAGTCCACAAATATCTGGGTGTCACAAAGCCCCGGTGCTCCTCATCATTTCCCCTTCCCTTTGTGGACCATATTGTAATGAATCCTGTTTAATACACCTGGTATTCCATTCAAATTCCAGATCTGGACAAAATTTTAAGGTCTTTTGAACAAAACTAGTTTACTTCATGATGGTAAGAAAGATCATTTTGACGAGAATTTTTGTATGAACACTTACCATATACGAAATTCTACTAATATATGGCCAGCTTAAAGGGGTTGTAAAGCTTGCACTCTCCGGCCCCCCCCAAGCCCCCATTTTTCTTACCTCCCCGAATCTACATGAGCGCGATCCCATGTTGCTTTCCCCCAGCTCCTGTGGGCTCTTCATTGGATGATTGATAGCAGCGCAGCCATTGGCTCCGGTTGCTGTCAATCAAATCAATGACGCAGCGCGCCGGGGGGCAGGGCCGAGTGTATCACACGGGAGCGCACCCGCAAGCTAACCCCCTTGGGTGAACGCTTCCCAGAGGGGGGTTAACTCTTGCGGGGAAGACCCGAGACAGCCGCCGAGGGACCCAAGAAGACGAGAATCGGGGGGCCACTCTGTGCAAAATGAACTGCACTGTGGAAGTAAGTATGGCATGTTTGTTTAAAAAAAAAAAAAGACCTATACAATTCCCTTTGACAGCTTAATGACCTATATCATCAGAAAGATTGAATCTCTTTGTAGGATAGCTACAGTTTTTATATGAACCAACAAAGTAACTGTAATGTATATAATTCTATTTTTCTTCAGGTCCAGTATATAGTGAAGAATGTTATTGCCCTGAACCAGACAGCAACCTCTGGTTGAAACACATGGCTTGTAATAAATTAATCCCACAAATTGAGCGTGATCTTAAACCATTTGCTACTGTGGATCCTGACAAGATTGCTGTGGAAATTCCTGAGAGGTTTGGTCATCGACAGAGTTTATGTCATTACACCATCAAAGACAACAAAGTAAGTTATGTTTCCTACAGACATTGATAGATTCCAAACAGTTTGTTTTTGAAACTTAGCTTTTACCAAGAAGCAGAATCCGTATCATTTGCTTTAAAGCAACCCTATCATTAACCAAACTCCAAACAGGCGTACCTACTGAAGGAAGCTTACCACTTTTTAGGAGGTTATTGCTTTTAGGGACTCAGAGGACTGTGCATGGACCCTATCTGGAGAAGATGTGGGGTCAGCCAGTAATGTTCCTTCGGGAACTGGCTCCTGCACATCTTGGTACATCACACTGAGTTAGCCGCAGGGTGATGTACAGGTCTATGGTCTGCCAGCAGTGGAGCCCTGTCTCTAAAGACCTCTTTGGGGTGTATGCTCATCTTGGAAGGTAAACCCAGTATGGGGCCTGCTCCCTTAAATCATTCCCAGAGTGTAAGGACATCTTCTTTGGTAGGCGCAGGGCTTGCGTCCTTAAAATCTGACCCAGGGTGCTTCTGCTCTTATGCCTAGATAAGGAGTCTTAACTTTCTAAACAAAGGGTCAGTTTACTGTCGTTCAGACTTAAGGTGGGCCAGACTGTGGCCACTGGAATTTGAAAAGGTCCTGATGTCAGTGGGAATAAACAATGCCCCATCTTTGGTGTCAGTGGGAGGAATAGCTTTCCATTGTTGGTGTCAGTGGGAGAAATCATGCCCTATTGTTGGTGTCATTGGGAGGAAAATTGTGCCCCATCTTTGGTATCGTTGAGAGGAATTGTCTACCTATAGTCAGTAGCGGGAGGAATAGTACCCCATCATTGGTGTCAGTGGGGAATAGTGTCCCATTTTTGGTATCAGTGGGAGGAACAGTCCTCCATTGTTGGTTTCAGGGAATAGTGGTTAATCAATTACATATATCAATGGGAGGAATTATGCCCCATTGTTGGTGTCAGTGGAAGGAATAGCAACCCCATCATTGGTGTCATTGGGAGCAACGATGCCTCATCATTGGTGTCAGTGTGAAGAATAGTGCCTATAGAAAGACGTATTCTAAATTACACCACTTCAGTACATACCTGAGGCCTAAGCTGGCATGCAGACAATATGGCAACATATAGAACCTCAAGGCATGTATATTAAATATGTCTGATGTCCAGCAGAAGTATGTTTCTTCATGTAAACTTTCAAGCTGCAAAACTCAAAACCTAATAGTACTACAAGCTGAAATAAGCCACAGATCCTAACATCAGTGGGGTACACCAGCACTTTAAGACAATATTTGGGCTTTAAGATCATGTGATCACTGATCGGGAACCTGTCCTATTGGCTCACAATTGCTTCTTTGTGACTTTGAATACAGCCTACCTGACAGGGTTCCCCTCCCCCAAAATAATAAAACAATATTTTTGCTAAAAGGACAGTAAAATCATAATTAGCAGACACAAACACAAAATGACTTTACACAATTTCTGCTAGATCTAAAAGATTAAACTGTAATGAGTTAATAAATAAAACCCTGTTTGTGAGGTCTTGGGGCTCTTTCACATGGGTGCTGCGGCCTGTACAGTCTGAATTCGTGTTTTTTTATGTGGCTGGAGCTGTGTGCAGGCAGCCTATGATACACTATGGGGATGCAGTAGCTGTATGAACACAGCCGCAGTACTAATTTGACAGGTGTATGGATGCAGGTGTATGGCCCCAAACACAGACAGAGTGCATTTGAGGCCACTCATCCACACCTGCATACTTTTCAAATTAGGACCTGCGACTGTGTTCGTACAGCCAATACGACCTCATAGAATAAAATGCTGTACAAACAAACTGCTAATTCACACTGTATTTGTGTCAGAAAGCATTACAGTATGGGCCAGAGAACCCATGTGATTTTTTATTTTTTTTTATATTTTTTTTTATATTTTTTTACAATGTTTTTAAAATGAAAATACTTGTAAAGGCTGACTTTTTTTTTTTACCTTCATGCATTCTATGCATGAAGGTAAAAACCTTAAGTGTGCAGCTACCCCCTCAGCCCTCCTAATACTTAGGACCAATCTTGATCCAGCAATGTGCACGAGACCCAAGGCTCTCCTAGGTCTCTCCCTTCTGATTGGCTGAGATGCAGGAGCCATTGGCTCCCACTGCTGTCAATCACATCCAGTGAGGCGGGAGTGGAGGGGCGAGGCTGAGCCACGCTCTCTGTGTCTTATGGATGCAGAGAGCTGAGAGTGAGCATGCATAAGTGCTCCCTCGGCAAGCAGCTTGCCATTTGGGCACTCGGCAAGGGGGAGGGGCCCAGAGCCATTGGAGGACCTGAGCAGAGGTGGGTAGGGGCTGCTCTGTGCAAAATCACTGCACAGCACAGAGCAGGTAAGTATGACATGTCATCGTACGTTGGCTCACACGGGCGCTATTGCGGGCGGGAGCATGCCCGTGGGTCAGGCAGACTCGATGTTTGCTGGCAGCCCACGATTGTGGTGGGATCCACATTCTCACAGGGGACATGTTAGAGATCTACTGTTCCCAGTGATCGGGAACAGTGATCTCTGTCACGTCCCTATCAGGCCACCCCCCTATAATTAGAACACACCTAGGGAACACAGTTAACCCCTTGACTGCCCGTAGTGTGAACCCTTTCCCTGCCAGTGTCATTTTTACATTGATCAGCGCATTTTTATAGCACTGATCAATGTAACGTGACTGGTCCCCAAAAAGTATAATTTGGGGTCAGCTCTGTCTGCCGCAATGTCGCATTCCCGCTAAAAATCGCAGATTGCCGCCATTACTAGTAAAAACGATAAAAAATAATAAAAGTCCCTAAATCTATCCCATAGTATGTAGACAAAATAACTTGCGCAAACCAATCAATATACACCTATTGAGATTTTATTTTTATTTTTATTTTTTTTACATTTTTACCAAAAATATGCAGAAGAATATATATCGGCCTAAACTGATGAAGAATTTTTTTTATTTTTTTTGGGCATTGGGTATTGTAGCAAAAAGTAAAAAAAAATAAAAAAAGTTTTTATTTTCAAAATTGTTGCTCTGGGTACATTTGGGTAGAGCGTCGCAAGACCACACAATTGTCAGTTCATTTATCAGTTAAAGAAAGAAACGCAGTGCCATATCGCAAAAAAATGGCCTGGGCCTTAAGTGGTTAAATGTGTGTGTGTATATATATTTTTAAAATGTAAACACAGCGCTGCTAGTAACTTATCTTTATTGGTTACTTTTTTGTTTTTTCATCTTGACCTGTTTGTTCAGTTTAAGTTTCCTAAGGGATCAAAGGTTTTAAAAATACCTTTATTAAGCAATAACTCTTGGATCTGTTGGTGAACCAGGACTTGTACTTTGGGCACAAGGTAATACAGGCTGTGATTTTAAGTGGACATGAGTGTAGTCACTTTAAGCATTAGAATGTTTTTAAGGGTTCATTCAAAAATGAATGTATTCCAGTGAGCATGAATTGGACCACTGCAGTGCTTTAATGTGTGCTTAAAAAAGTGCAGCATTATGCACTTATCGGAATGCAACAAAAACACGCATATGCATGTGCAAATTAGTGAAAAAAATGAAGAAAATAAATTGAAATTAATGAAATTTTTTTCCTGAAAATGCACTGTAAATACACAAATCACTTGCAAATGCACATGCATAAATGCATAGTGAACACAGAGATTGTGGTGTAAATGAGCGCTTAGGATCTATTCACACCAGAACTCGCACTGTATGGGGTGTTTGTTCTGCTGCAGATGTCAGCGTATTCCTAATGACACAACAAACACAGATTGCAAACACAGTGCGTTTGCCTGCACCAGGTCGCATGGTACTGCAATACTATGTGATCCAGTTGCAGTGTATTTTTAAAAGTAGTGCATGCAGTAATTTCGGTGTGATCCAGAGCAATTTCAGCCCATTTAAATGAATAGGTTGAAAATCGCACCACACTAATTATTGTTCTTGCTGGGGGCTTATTTTTAACTTTTTTTTTTAATTAATTACCTATGCATACTGCATACTCTTTATGTTTACTACTGGTCATTTTCAAGAGTCCTTTAAAAATTACATAACCCATGAAATACCATTGGCAGCAATTATACCTGAGTACCCATCTGTCTTTTTATAACATAGTTGAAGTGCTTTGATATAAATGCATAATTACAGATATAACTAATATTACTCAGTTTTTTCTTTATTTTATTAGGTTTATATAAAGACGTATGGAGAGCATGTGGGATTCAGAATATTCATGGATTCCTTTCTTCTGTCTTTAACAAGTAAAGTAAGTTCTTATATTCCTAATAAGTAAAGTAAAACCATAATAAACAATGCTACATTATTGTGTATTGTAATGGCATAACATGAAATATCTATAATTTTGCCTAGTGCTAGTGTGAAAAGTTACTGAGGATCCCCTAAGCAATACCAGTGATTAGCTAGTTTCGTAGGAATCGTACATTCGGAAGCATCCGGAATACAAATTTCTATGCTTCCGAATTGTATACGAAATTTCGTTGATGAATTTCGGATCCAAAGTCTGTTACAACAGAAACATGACTGGTGTTTTGTTGACCAATTAGAGGTTTTCTTCTGCTGCTGAGTGAGGGTTGGGAAAATTACCTTTTTTAATATGGGAGTGGGAGACTGGTACTGGTAGTCGATGGGAGATTCAGAATCAGACAAAATAAGAATGTTCGTTAATATTGTTTTATTATTGTCATAATAATTACAATTATTCGTTATGAAGTTAAAAACCCAAGAAATCAGCACAGCACAGGGATGGTGGGATCCCCTCATAATGAGCACAGCAGGGGTACAGCCCCAGGAGGAAGTCAGCACAGCACAGGGATGGTGGGAGCCCCTCATAATGAGCACAACACAGGGATGGTGGTAGCCCCTCATAATGAGCACAGCAGGGGTACAAACCCAGGAAGTCGGCACAGGGATGGTGGGAGCCCCTCATAATGAGCATGAGTCGACAACTGCCATATTGAGTAAGGTATTTTTTGCTTTTTAAAATCCTCATAACGAACGTTCATAATTGCTACGAAGAGTTAACGAACCTAACGAAAATTTGTATTTCATACGAATCCAAATTGAATCCAAATTGAATACGAATTAACGGCTAATACGAAACGGAACAAAACTAATTTGACGGCGCACATGTCTAGGAGTGATTAGCAATAGTTTCTTACATAATTCACTGATGACAGGGTCCCTTTAGGCCGGGTTCACACTGCTGCGGGGGGAGATCCGGATGTGATTCGCACCGCACTGCAGTGCTAATCACATCCGATCTCCGTAGCGATGCGAGTTCAGCCATACAGATAGTATGGCTGAATTTGCATCGCTCCCGCAGCAAACTCGCACGGGACCCTTTTTTTGGTCCGCAGCAGAATCGGATCGCATGGGTGTTCACACCATGTGATCTGATTCCTGTGCGAGTCTGCAGATCGCACTGCGATATGCGGACGGATCTGGGGGTGTCGTTAACATTTCATTGACACTCCCAGCCGTTCGCATAGGGCAGTGTGAACTGCCGGCGGGAGTCATGCGATGCAGGAAAACGCCGCGGATTCGCGGCGTTCCCGCATCGCTGTGGTGTGAACCCAGCCTTAAAGAATAGGTACACTTTACAAAAAATGTCTTTAGAACATCCTCTTGTCTTGCTCTTCAAACGCTTAATATATTTACCGACTTCACATTAAGATGCTGAGAGATCTCAGTGCTTCATCCAACCAGGTGATCAGGTAGTAATAGCGCATAATCCAAATACCCAAAAGAGCATTTAGAGACAGTATTGTTGGCAAATGGAATTGCTCAAATGAGTTCTTATTTATGTAAAAACAGTCTCCAAATGACTCAGTTACTGTACTGCAGAGCATCCATTTTATTAAAAATTAAGAAAAGCAAAGTCTTATAAATACCAGCATCCAGTTTCATTGTATACCACATGGGTCATTCTAGCGAATGCATGCTACATATGACAGGGATATATCCCTAATGGTTAGTACTTACATAGTCCCCAGGGGCCAGTATCTCCGTGAATAGCAATGATGAAAGGGCCACAAGCCCAAGGCGTACTAGACCACTTTAATATGAAGCTTGACTATAGCCTTTGGCTGGAACACCAGATCTTTCTCATGGGGCAGCGTGGAACCATATATTCCTGCTGCTTTGAGCAATTTATCCTCAATTTATGAAACTGGGAATGTTATGCCAAGATGGGTGGTGACAACTGAAATATTGTAAGTGGGAGTTGCCTCCCGTAGGTTTGCAATAGTTTTTAGTAACAAGGACATCATCCTCATGGGACCGCTCCAAATCCAAAAATACAAGTGAAAAGGGGTACAACATACAGGGGAAATGTAGGCCTAAACCATCATTATTGCAGTGGGACACAAAAGTAGAGAACATATCCAAGCTCCCATTCCAGATAAGCAGGACATCGTCGATATACCTGACATAAAAGATGATATATCTGGCAAAAGGATTGTTGTTCCAGATGAATGACTCCTCACAGTTCCCCATTGCAACATTAGCATAACAGGGGGCAAAGGCGACAAGGAGGCAAGAGATCATCTGTGGTAAAAGGTTTAAGCCCAGCCCTTCCTTCTCTGAGCTGGCCGCTCAACTGTCGGCTAATTGCCAGCTCCTATCTCTCCACAGTGACTCACCTGCTTGTCGGTCCTGCCTACTTAAGCTGCCCAGTCAAGATGATCTCTGCCTTCACCGTGGTTACATCTCTAGAGACGCTCTCCTGTGTTCCTGTTAAAGACTTGCTTGGTTGACATTCCTTCTGGCTCCAGATCCTGCTTGCTGTTCTCTGGCTCCCTGCCATTTTGGCTTGTCTGAATATCCATTCCGGTTCCTGAACTTTGGCTATGTTCTGACTACGTTTACTCTGTTTACCCTTTTTATTATTAAACAAGTGTGATTTAACTGTACTTCTGTCTCAGTCTGATTCATGGTTTTTGACAGTATGCGAAGGCCATGAATTCAGAAGATGCAGTTAATCCACTTGTTGGTAATATTTTTTCCGATTGGATGAGCAGGATCACCACATGAATCGGTTTGCCATGGAGTTACAAACGCTCATGAGTCGCACGGCTCATCTGGAATCTCCCACTGTGGCTGCTCCAGTGTGTTGCAGGCCATCCCTGCTGCTGCTTCAGTCTCTGTGCAGGCACCCATCTTGAGTATTTCCTCTATAAGTGCTATGTCTGGTTCCGCTCCACTTCTCCAGCGATTTGGGGGCAATCCAGTCCAATGCAGAGGGTTTCTCAACCAGGTTGAGATATACTTTGAGATGCTGCCCCAGGTGTTTCCCACGGACAGAAACAAAGTAGGTTTCATGATATCTTTGCTTTCTGAGAGAGCCTTGGTCTGGGAAAACCCTCTATGGGAGACGCAAACACCTGTTGTCTTGAGTTACCCTGAGTTTGTGGCTTCTTTTAAAAGGGTATTTGACGTTGCCACACGCTCTGCTTCTGCTGTAAAGTACCTCAGGTCCATCAAACAGAGTACGAGAACTGTTTCTGATTACGTCATTGAATTACGTACTCTGGCAGCAGAGGTTGCTTGAAACAATGAGGTCCTCATGGCTGCTTTTTCTCATGGTCTCTCAGATACCATCAAGGATGAGATAGCAGCCCAAGATATACCCACTGAGCTGTAGAAGTTGATCATGTTTGCCATCCTCATTGACTCTAGACTCAGAGAAAGACTCTCTTTTAAAGAGCACTTGCGGAAGCCTCCTATACATTTGTTCCCCTCGAGCTTTGCCTCCCTCACCTCCCATGCCCTCGGTACCAAGTCGGTCAGTGAAGGTGAACCCTTGCACTTGGGTTTCACGCGTCTCTCTGCGGATGAGTGAACCTCTAGGAGGAGGGAGAGATTGTGCCCTAATTGTGGCCAGGCAGGCAAAAAACTACTCAGAAAGTAGCCAAGGTCCTGTGCACCTCTTCACTCTCCTCCCTGTTGGAGGAGTAGTGCGATTTTTTTATTTTTTTATTTTTATTTATTTATTTATTTATTTTTTCTATTGATGTCTTTGACAGAGGTCAAGCCGGTAGTTTGCCTCCACACCGGTCATATGATTTCACAATTGACTTTCAACCTGGTGCCATACCCCCTTGTGGCCGGGTTTACCCTTTGTCGGTCTTGGAGGATAAGGCCACTGAGGAGTATGTTGCAGACACACTTTCTCAAGGTTCCATCTGTAAATCCTCCTCTCCTGCTGGTGCTGGTTTTGTCTTTGTAAAGGAGAAGAGTGGTGAACTGAGACCTTGTATTGATTATAGTGGTCTGAATTGTTTCACGATTAAGAGTGCCTTTCCAATTCCGTTGATTACGGAGTTATTTGACCGCCTCAAGGGAGCATCGGTTTTCACAAAGCTTGATTTGAGAGGGACATATAATCTTGTGAGGATTAGGGAGGGCGACGAGTGGAAAACTGCATTTTAATACCAGAACAGGCCATTATGAGCACCTCAAAATGCCTGTTGGCCTTTGTAACGCCCGGCAGTTTTCCAGGAATTTATCAATGATGTCCTCCGAGATTTGTTGCAATTATGTGTGGGGGTTTGTCTCAAAGATATCCTCATATTTTCCAAGTCCCTGGAGAGCCACCACACAGATGTTTGTCGTGTGCTTCAGAAAATAAGAGAGAACAATCTTTATTGTAAATTGGAGAAGTGCGAATTCCATAGTGAACAGGTTAAATTCCTGGGTTATGTAATTTCCACTGCTGGTTTTTCGATGGACCCAGAGAAACTTTCAGCAGTCCTATGCCCTCTGCAGCGTTCTCTTGGCTTTGCCAAATATTATCGTACGTTTTATCCGTAACTTCTTGTCTCTGGTCAATCCCTTGACTGATATGACCAGGAAGGACACTAACCCACAGAGTTGGTCTCCAGAGTCCATTAAGGTCTTTGAAAGTCTCAGGCTGCCTTTGTTTCTGCTCCTGTGTTGGCACATCCTGATCCTACGTTACCTTTTATCCTTGAGGTTGATGCTTCTGAGACTGGAGTTGGCACCCTTCTATCTCAACGTCCTACCTCTGAGAGCGCTATGCATCCTTGTGGCTACTTTTTTGCGGAGTGCAATTACGAGATTGGTGACAGAGTTGTTAGCGACCATTTTAGCCCTGAAAGAATGGAAACATCTCCTCGAAGGTACCACTGTGCCGGTTCTCATTCTCACTGACCATAAGAGTCTCACATTCTTGTCTGAGGCTAAATGTCTCTCTCCCAGAAGGGAGCAATGGGCTCTTTTTTCTTGTCAAGTTTCAATTACATTGCCATATTCTTACCCGGTACTAAGAATGTAAGGCCTGACGCTTTGTCACGACAATTTTCCTCCACTTCCAAGATGGAGTTCTTGTGATTCCTCCTGATCGTATTCTGGCTACGGTTCGCACCAGTCTCACTTCTCCTTTGGGTGACAAAATTCTTGCTGCTCAGGTCCATGCTCCTCCTGAGAAACCTTGCGACCGCTGCTATGTCCCAAAGAGTCTGCGTGCTCCAGATTTACCATTCTCCCAAGGCTGCTGGCCATCCAGGGAAGAATTAACTCTTTTGAGCCATTTCCCCAAAATTCTGGTGGCCTAGTCTAAGTGCTGATGTAACAGCTTTCATAGCTGCCTGTTCTCGAGTAGGGATGAGCTTCGTGTTCGAGTCGAACGTACGTTCGACTCGAACATTGGCTGTTCGTCCGTTCGGCGAAATCCGAACATTTTGGTCCGTTCGCGTCAAATTCGCGTGGCGCTCACGGCCCACAATGCACTGCGATGGCGCAGTGCATTGCTGGCTCATGATTGGCCAAGCATGCACTGTGACCCCGCATGCTTGGCCAATCGCAGCGCCAGCAGCGAGGAGAGCCATGATTGGCCACAGGCAGGATGCCTGTGGCCAATCATAGCTCAGGCTGTGTAGTGCACGCCCCAAACTATATAAGGCCGCCATCGCGGCGGCCTCGTGTAGTGTGTTGGCGTCTGAAGCAGTGGGTGTTCTGTGTACCTTCAACACAGTACACACCGATCGTTTTTGGCCGATTTTCGATCTTGCTGTTGTGTAGTGGTTATTGTCTGTGTGCCCTGACCGCAGTATACACCACCGCTATATTCACCTCACCTATATAGCTAGTGATCTATCTTTTATAATAGAGCTTGCAGTCAGTAGTGTTAGGAGATAGTGCGTGCTGTTTGCGTGCTCTGTACCCAGTACATACCGCTATATCCACCTACATAGCTGTTCTCTATTTGAGCCCATTTGCCATCTGCAGGAGTTATTGGAAGTTGTGTGTGCCTCCAGCACAGCACAGTATACATCTGTATATACCCCTTTATCTCTGGTGTTCTCTGGTTATTGTCTGCGTGCCCTGACCGCAGTATACACCGCTATATTCACCTCACCTATATAGCTAGTGATCTATCTTTAATAATAGAGCTTGCAGTCAGTAGTGTTAGGAGATAGTGAGTGCTGTCTGCGTGCTCTGTACCCAGTACATACCGCTATATCCACCTACATAGCTGTTCTCTATTTGAGCCCACTTGCCATCTGCAGGAGTTATTGGAAGTTGTGTGTGCCTCCAGCACAGCACAGTATACATCTGTATATACCCCTTTATCTCTGCTGTTTTCTGGTTATTGTCTGCGTGCCCTGACCGCAGTATACACTGCGATATTCACCTAACCTATATAGCTAGTGATCTATCGTTAATAATAGAGCTTGCAGTCAGTAGTGTTAGGAGATAGTGCGCGCTGTCTGCGTGCTCTGTACCCAGTACATACCGCTATAATCCACCTACATAGCTGTTCTCTATTTGAGCCCAATTGCCATCTGCAGGAGTTATTGGAAGTTGTGTGTGCCTCCAGCACAGCACAGTATACATCTGTATATAGCCCTTTATCTCTGGTGTTCTATAATAAAGGCATCTGCAGGAGTTAGTGGGTGTTGTGTGCCTCCAGCACAATATACACTACCCAACTGCTGTTTTACCCAACTCCCTTCAGGCCATTACCATGTCTGGAAGGCCAGCAAGGAGAGGCAGACAGGCGCGAGCCGATAAAAGAGGGCAAGCAGGCTCTGTGTCTAGAGACAACAGTGCTGGTGGTGGACGCGGTGCATTGTCATCAGCACGTGGCCATGGGACATGCTTGTCCTTCTTTTCGGCAGCTGGACATGTTGAACCGCAACATGCCAACGACTTGGTAGAGTGGATGACCAAGCTCTCTTCATCCTCCTCATCCTCTCTCACCCAGTCTCAGGGTAGTAGCAAAGCAGCTGCCAACGCATCGTCTTCCCTCCTCTCAATGTCATCATCAGTGACTCCTTCCCTAGACCCACCACGTCCTCCTGAGGAGTCTCCTGAACTCTTTGAGCACAGTGTTGGGTACATGCTCCAGGAGAATGCCCAGTGTTTTGTGGGCTCTGATGATGACACTCAGCTAGAGGAAGGCAGTAGCGTGAGCGCAGACAGAGGGGATGCTCAAGAAGGACAGCAATCTGGCAGTCATGTTCCACAAGCTGCAGCATACTGCCAGGTTTGCTACAGCGATGAAGAGGGAGGGGATGATGAGGGCACTGACTCCACGTGGGTGCCTGGAAGGAGGGAGGAGGAGGAGGAGGAGGAGGAGGCACATGTCCAACGAGCCAGGATGCCCTCCGGGGGCCAGCTTAGGGGCAGCACACCGACTGAATCACACCGCAGAGCTCCGCCTGTGCAGAGCGCTGCCTCTGCGCGTTATTCTAAAAGTTCTTTGGTGTGGGCCTTTTTTGAGACGAGTGCATCAGATCGCACCGCTGCTATTTGCAACATATGTCTCAAGCGTATCTCACGTGGCCAAAACATCAGCCACTTGGGCACCACATGCTTGATCAGACATATGTTGACCTGCCATGCAGCTCGTTGGCAAGCGTACCTCAAAGACCCACACCAAAGAACAAAGCGGACCTCTCCTTGCTCCTCATCAGCTGGCATCTCCAACCCCACTAGACCTTCAGTCCTCTCCGAAACCTGCTCTGAGAGGAATGAAGGTGTAGAATTAGGTGTGTCACAGCCAAGTGCTTCCGGGAACTCTGCTAGCGGTACACCCACGTCCGATTATAGCAGGCAAATGTCCCTGCCCCAGCTGCTGGACCGGCGGAAGAAGTTCACTCCCAGCCATCCACATGCCCAGCGGTTGAATGCTAGCTTGGCTAAATTGCTAGCACTTCAACTGCTGCCTTTTCAGTTGGTAGACTCGGCCCCCTTCCGTGAGTTTGTACAATGTGCAGTTCCTCAGTGGCAGGTCCCCAAACGCCACTTTTTCTCATGGAAGGCGATTCCGGCTCTCTACCGGCATGTGGAAGGCAATGTCCTTGCCTCGCTGGACAGGGCGGTCAGCGGTAAGGTGCATATTACCGCTGACTCATGGTCCAGCAGGCATGGACAGGGACGTTACCTGTCTTTCACGGCCCATTGGGTCACTCTTCTGGCAGCTGGGAAGGATGCAGGACAAGGTGCAGTAGTGTTGGAGGTTGTTCCGCCACCACGCCTCCAAAATGCTACTATTGGTTGTGACACACCTCTCTCCTCCACCCCCTCCACTTCTTCTTCCTCCATGGCCTCTTCCAGTGCTCTGTCCTCAGAACCAGCGGTGCTCCGTAGGCGTTCCAGGGGCTACGCAAGTACGCAGGCAAAACGATGCCATGCCGTGCTTGCCCTGGTTTGTTTGGGGGACAGGAGCCACACTGGGGCAGATGTTTTGTCAGCTCTGCAGGGGCAGGCCGAGAGGTGGTTGACGCCACGCCAGCTTAAGCCAGGAATAGTGGTTTGCGACAATGGCACCAACCTCCTCTCCGCCCTCCGACAGGGACAACTGACCCATGTGCCCTGTGTAGCTCACGTCCTTAACCTGGTGGTGCAGCGGTTCTTGGGCAGGAACCCTGGCTTACAGGATGTCCTGAAGCAGGCCAGGAAAGTCTGTGTGCATTTCCGCTGATCATTTAATGCCTGTGCTCGGCTGGCTGAGCTCCAAAAGGAGTTGAACCTGCCCAAGAACCGCCTTATATGTGACATGCCCACCAGATGGAACTCAACATTGGCCATGCTGCAGCGGCTGCACACGCAGCAGAGGGCCATCAATGACTACCTGTGCGACTACGGCACCAGGACAGGGTCAGGGGAGCTTGGTTTTTTCTCACCACGCCAGTGGGGCATGATCAGGGATGCATGCACTGTCCTATCACCGTTTGAGGAGGCCACAAGGATGGTGAGCAGTGACAGTGCATGCATCAGTGACACTGTACCTCTTGTCCACCTCTTGGAGCATACGCTGCATGGAATAATGGACAGGGCACTTGAGGCAGAACAGAGGCAGGAAGAGGAGGACTTCCTTGCCTCTCAAGGCCCCCTTTATCCAGACAGTGTTCCTGCTGTGCCACCCATCACACAGGAAGAGGATGAGGAGGAGGAAGAGGAGGAGGATGATGATTGTGTCAGCATGGAGGTGGAGGCTGCCACTCAGCATCAGCAGCAGCAGTCCTGTAGGGATGATTTACAGTCCCAAGAAACACGTGGACTTGTACGTGGCTGGGAGGAGGTAGCTGCGGATCATGTTGTCCTTAGTGACCCAGAGGACTCCGGACCGAATGCCTCAGCTAACCTACGCTGCATGGCCTCCCTGATCCTGCAAAGCCTGCGGAAGGATCCTCGTATTCTTCGGATCAAGGAGAGGGACCATTACTGGCTGGCCACTCTCCTTGATCCACGGTACAAGGGTAAGGTTGCCGACCTTATCTTGCCATCGCAGAGGGAGCAGAGGATGAGACATCTCCGGGAGGCCTTGCAGAAAGGTCTGTGCAACGCATTCCCAGAGACTGGGAGGTTACAAACTCCTGGTCCTGGACAACGTGTTGCTGAGGCATCGGTCAGAAGGAGCGGTGGAGAAGGTGGCCGTCTGACTGATGCTTTCAGACTATTTTTTAGTCCGCAGCCCCAAGGTATGATCGGTTCCAGCACCCATCGCCAGCGTCTGATTTACATGGTGCAGGAATACCTAGGGGCAAGGTCAGACTTGGACACCTTTCCCACCGAAAATCCTCTGGCTTACTGGGTCTTGAGGATGGATCACTGGCCAGAGCTTGCACAGTATGCAATTGAGCTACTGGCCTGTCCTGCATCCAGCGTTCTTTCGGAACGCACCTTCAGTGCTGCTGGTGGCTTTGTTACCGATCACAGGGTGCGCCTATCCACCGAATCAGTTGATCGACTGACCTTCATCAAGATGAATCAGTCTTGGATCACCCACAGCTACCAAGCACCTGAAGCTGATGTAACAGAATAATTTTTTTTGAAATACCACATCCCTTCAAGACTGCCTATGCTGATGCTGAGTGACTGTCCTGTTATGTTGATTGTCTATCCTCTTCCTCCTCTGCTGATATGTTGGAAGAACATTTCTGGTTCTGGTTGATGCCATCAGCCCAATTTTTCTGCCCCTGTTTAACAGGGGCGTTTAAGTACAATTTTTGATGCAATGCTTTGCAGCAGGGCTAATTCCTGCAATCAAACAAGAGTATATGGGAGAGGTTGCAGTGTGGTGGTACCAGCACCAGTGCCTAAGGCCACATTTTTCTGCCCCTGTTTAACAGGGACATGTAATTACAATTCTTGATATAATATTTCACAGGAGGGCCCCTTCCTGTGCCCACCCAGAGTAACGGTGAGGACTTATAGTGTTGTGGCACCAGCACCACAACCACCAAAGGTCAATTTTTCTACCACTGTTCAACAATGGCATGTAATTACAATTCTTGATATAATCATTCACAGCAGGGCGCTCCAGCGCCCACCAAGAGTCACTTTGAGGGCTTACAATGTTGTGGCATAACCAACACCTTGTTCCGCCATTTCTGCAGAGCATATAGGGCAGGCCCCTTCTTTCAAACATCCAATTTACAAACATCTCCTACTTGCAAACGGAAGGAGACAACAGCAAGTGAGATGAAAAAAGATGGACGACAAAACAAATTATACAGGGGTGATAACCCTTCCCTATGTTTTCCAAAAAGCTTTAAAATAGTTTTTTTGACTGGAGCTACACTTTAAAAATGTACCAGTTGAAAATTACAAACAGATTCAACTTAACACAACAAACCTACACAGTCCCTGTCTTGTTTGCACCGCCTGTATACTGCTGTTCTGAGTATATAGGGCCTGGGGGCCACACGCATTTCCTTTTTTTAATATGGGTACGGGGTTCCCCTTAATATGCGTACAAGACCCAAATAGGCTGGTAATGGGCAGGGAGGGCTACCCATGCCATTTTTCTCAATGATTTTCAACCATATTGCAGGAACCAGATATAACATTAAAACCGCAAGCAGTTTTAAAAGGTGTTATTTCCATTTAATGTCATTTTGTGCAGGGACTGTTCTAAACACGGGAAACACGTGGCACTTCACAGGCATACTACAGACACCCCCCAGGCACTATATTTAAAGGAATATTTCACTTTTTTTTCACTTTAATCGTCATTAAAATCAGTGCTCCCGCCAAAACGGCCATTTTTAAAAACATTTTAGGCATTGACCCATGTCCCCTGGGGTGAAGCCAGGTCCCCAAACCCTTTTTAGGACAGTATCTTGCATATTAGCCGTTAAAATTAGCACTTTTCATTTCGAACGTTCGAGTCCCATAGACTTCAATGGGGTTCTAACGTTCGTTCGAATTTGGGGTCCGTTCGAAAGTTCTGGTGCGAACCGAACCGGGGGGTGTTTTCGGCTCATCCCTATTCTCGAGTAAGACTCCACGACAACTTCCAGTGGGTCTCCTACAACCCATACCCAATGGAGAGAGGCCCTGGACCCACCTGTCTATGGATTTCATTGTGGGCAGGGCAACACAGTTGTCCTTATGGTGGTTGACCGGTTTTCAAAAATGCCTCATTGTATTCCACTAAGGAAGTTGCCCACTTCTAAGGAACTGGCTTCCATTTTTGCTTGGCAGATCTTTCCCTTTCATGGGCTACCCAAGGTGATTGTCTCGGACAGGGGTAGTCAGTTTGTGTCCTGGTTCTGGCGAGCTTTTTGTGCACAGTTGGGAATTCAGCTTGATTTCTCCTCTGCGTTTCACCCGCAGTCTAATTGGGCAGCAGAACAAGCCAATCAGTCCTTGTAGCAATTCCTATGTTGCTATATTTCTGACCATCATAACTACTGGTCAGACCTCTTACTGTGGGCAGAGTTTGCTCACAATAGTGGGTTGAATTATGCTTTCTGATTTGTCCCTGTTTATGGCGAACTATGGTTTCCAACCTTCCATGTTGCCTGACTCTTTTGTTCTGCAGCGTATTCCTGCGTTTAGAGGAGCATTACCGTGGTCTTCGTTCTACTTGGGCACAAGTCCAGGAGGTTTTGCAACATGCTAATGATAGGTACAGACTCCATGCTGACTGCAGACGCCTGGCTGTGCCTTTCTACCAGGTTGGGGACAGGGTCTAGCTGTCATCTCTCAACCTCTGACTTCACGTTCCCTTTCTGAAGTTCGCACCTTGGTTTATTGGGCCTTTCCATATTTTTCGCAGGATTAACCCAGTGGCTTACGCATTAGACCTTCCTTCTAATATGCGTATATCATATGTATTTCATATCTCCTTATTAAAACTTTTGTTCTGCAACCACTTTACCACCTCTGTGCCACGTCCTCACCCTGTTCAGGTTGAGAACCATGAAGAGTATGAAGTACAGTCCATTGTTGACTCGCGTAGGTTCCGTGGGCGCATACAGTACCTGGTGCATTGGAAAGGGCACGGTCTGGAGGAATGCTCTTGGGTCCCATCCTCGAACGTACCTGCCCCTGTGCTCCGCCATGTTTTCCAGAGACGTTTTCCCCTCAAGCCTGGTGGTTCTTCGAGGGGTAGGGGTCGTTGAGAAGGGGGAACTGTCAGGGCTGGGCCCAGCCCTTCCTTCTCTTAGCTGGCCGTTTAGCTTCCGGCTAATTGCCAGCTCCTATCTCTCTACAGGGACTCACCTGTTGATGATCCTACTCCTCGGTCCTGCCTACTTAAGCTGTCCAGTCCAGATGATCTCTGCCTTCGCTTTGATCACATCTCTAGAGATGTCTCCTGTGTTCCTGTTAAAGACTTGATTGGCTGACATTCCTTCTGGCTCCAGATCCTGCTTGCTGTTCTGCTACTATGTTCTCTGGCTCCTTGACGTTTTGGCTTGTCTGACTATCCGATCTGGTTCCTGAACTCTGGCTATGTTTACTCTGTTTACCTTTCTTTATTATTATTTTAAACAAGTGTGACTTAACTGTACTTCTGTCTCAGTCTAATTCATGGTTTTTGACACTGCTCTAGTGTATTTTCCATGGGACTATATAGCAAACTGACAAAGGAAAAGCTTACCTACACCATCAAGTTGTGAGTACATCAGAGTGAGAGCAGAGTTAATTCTTGGCAGTCACCACTCTGTGCTCTACCCCTCTAGTATGCACTGGAGTGACGGGCAGGAGAATAGGGCAGGAAATGGCTGGTTTAGGCTCTCAGTGCTGCTGTTCTAAGAGGCTGAGCCAGCTGCCTGTAAGTCTTCAGTGGGCCTAAGCCTGGGTCAAAGGAGAGAAGAACTATGTGCACTCCTGTGACCCACATGAGAAGTACAGTATGGCCAAAAGAGCTTTGGCCATATTTCTCTTTTAGTCAATCTGTCAATGGATTTCTTGTGTGTTTTTTTTTTTTTTTTTTTTTTTTTTTTTTATCAGTAAGGTATCTAAACCTGTAATCTTTCTGTATTACCTGGTTGATCCTGGCAGTTCCCCACGTCCTGAATTTAAACTGATCTTGCTAATCACTGAAGCCAATCCATGCTAGTGATGTCAGTTTGTCATTCCGTTCAGAGATACAGGCAAGCTGTGCACAGCGTGCCTGTATCTTCCATGGTCAGTGTTTAGCCATGCCCCCTGCCAATCCCTTGTCCCTTGACCAACAGCAGATTCCCCAGCCAGCCAATCCCCATCTTTGCTGTGAACCTGCAGTGTCTCCCAGTTATGCCTCAATGTGGACATGCCCACTTACAGATCCGTAAGGCTCTGAGGAATGAAAAATTTTACTTTAGAGTTGAAAAAAATTGAGAAATAATCAAATAACTGTAGATATCTCTCCCTCAGCACTCACTGTGAAGATACAATATCGACCAAGCTGCTACTATAATAAGAAAAACAATGTAACAAAATTGTGTCCAAAATAAATATTTAAATACTAATAGCTCTTACATATTCTGAAAGTCTTTCAAACTTGATACACAGTCTTCTTTTGACAAAATAGGCAGCCAAAATATGAAAAAGATTAAGAAAAATCTGCTCCAAAAGAGAAATGTTCAGGGTAAATTATAATTAATTACGCCAGACGATTAACCATCATCGCAATGCTTGAATGACAATCCCCCAAAAGAAATTTACTTACCAGATATTACTGTCTTAATTGCATATCTCTGGTTATGTTGTTATCAGCAAGCCTCTGTGAATCTTCATCCAATATTGGTTGGAAGGTGTGTGGATGTCAGGTGGCTAAAATCAGCAATTGCTGCATCTTTCCATCTGTATATTGCTTGTCACAAGCAGGAAAAGAAGGGTACACATAGTGTAATCCAATTTTCCAAAAGGTATGTTTATTAACCCTTTCATGACTAAGCCTATTTTTGACATTTGGTGTTTACAAGTTAAAATCCATATTTTTTTTCTCGAAAATTACCCCCGATCCCTCCTTTATACTTCAAAGTATTCAAATTGCCATTTTTGGCGATTCTGAATACTGTATATATTTTTTAATCCGGCGCCATTGGCAGCCGAGTAAACCGGAAGTGACGTCATGATGTCGCGTCCGTGTTTACGTCAAGGAGACTGGAATGAAGCCACTTACGGCTTCATTCCAGTCCCTCCCTAGCTGCCAGAGGCATCAGATCGTACATTGGTGCTCCCGATTGAACGAGAGTCCCGGTAAGAGTGGCGAGAGGCGGTGGGATGTCCCCTCCCACTCCTCCGGCATAACAGCCGAGCGGCTTTTAGCCGCATCGGTTGTTATGGCTGGAAAGCCAATCGCTCGCTCTAAAAATCACTACCGGGATGATGCCTGCAGGTGCGGGCATCATCTCGGTATAACCCCCGGAAGCCGAGTACGCACATCTGTGTACGCTCGGCGGCAAGGGGTTAAATAAACCCTCGTAGATGTACACTTACAATAAAAACATAAGTTAAAAGCATAAGTAAAATTATACTTTTTAAGTCACTCCCTCCTAATGTACCTCTTCACTGCTACAGCGGTGTTCCCGGGTGAGGTAAACTGGAGCGCCAACAGCTTGATTCAATGGCATGGGTTGCTGCGTGATCAGGCCCTGACTAGTTTCCTCATTGCTTTCGTCAGAGGGCGTGGCCACACAGCGCAGCTCCCAACCTTTTCTACACACACGAGCTCATGGGAATTAACCCACTCTCGTATGTTAATTTTGCTGTTTGAGAGGCTCTCACCCAGGGCCACTGATAGGCCAGTACGACTGGCCCTGTTGTACTGGGCCCGGCCAGCAGGGGGGCCCAGGCAAGCTGAGCAGATAAATGATTAAAAAAAATAAAAATCCTCCAGCCATGGCCGTTCCGGCTCAACTACCAACCAAATAGCCCCCACCACCCCTCGGTTATTTTTACGTTTTTTTTTTTCTGCAGATAGCTATCTGCAGACTAGGTGGTGGCAGGGAGGGACTATTTCCTCTATTTCGGGTGCAGAAGAATACCTCTTCTGCACCCGCTCTTCATGCTGGCTGTGGCTCAAGTCCCAGCCAGTGCGTCCTCTATCGTGCCGTCCCCCTTGGCGCCGTGGAGTGATTCCTCCGCCTCCTCTTGCGAGAAGTGCCAGTGAGGCGAGCGGCGGTGTCAGACTGGCAGAACACAAAAAATAAGTAGCTGACATGATCACATCTGAATGGAATCATTTGTGGACAGTTGGACACTCCAGTCCAGGCAGCAGCGCAGCAGGATCAGGGAAGAAGTGCCTCATGGAGCCCAGCTAAAAATGACACAGGTGTGTACTTGCTTGGGGGGGGGAATTCAAGATCTACTACTGATGCAGCAGCGTATATACATTATGGTATTAGCAGCATGGGTGGCACTGTCTACAGCAGAATATGGCATTGGTGGCATGGGTGGCACTGTCTGCAGGTAGCACATGCGTTATGGCCCATAAGACATGTGCTGCCTGCAGACAGTGCCACCCATGCTGCCAATGCCATATTGTGCTGCAGACAGTGCCACCCATGACACTAATGTCATAACGCATGTGATGCCTGCAGAGACAGTGCCATCCATGCTGCCAATGATATTATGCCATTGGCGGCATGGGTGGCACTGTCTGCAGCACAATATGTCATTGGCGGCATGGGTGCACTGTCAGCAAGTAGCACATGCGTTATGCCATTAGTGTCACGGCTGGCACTGTTTGCAGCACGTTACAGCATTGGCGGCACTGTCTGCCGGTAGCACATGCTTTATGGCCCATAACGCATGTGCTGCCAGCAGAGACAGTGCCACCTGTGTCGCCAATGCCGTAATGTGCTACAGACAGTGTCACCCATGCCGCCAATGCCGTAATGTGCTACAGACAGTGCCGCCAATGCCGTAATGTGCTGCAGACAGTGCCACCCATGCCGCCAATGCCGTAATGTGCTGCAGACAGTGCCAGCCATGCCTATCACTTGTAGAAAACCAGCACTTTGTTTCAAGGTGGGGTCTGGGGAGGGGCTGGGACAGGGCGGGGCTGAAGGAGGGACCATGGGCGGGGGCCAGGGGTGGAGCTGAAGGGGGCCCCATCAGGTAGGTGGTACGGGGCCCCATGATTTCTATCAGCGGCCCTGCTCTCACCACGCATCCTAACTGCACTCGCAAACAATCCTTCAATCTTACAGGGCTATAGTGCATTCTATAACTAATATAAACATTTACAAAAATATCTCAAACATACCTCCCTATGTTAAAAAAAGGAAATGTATATTTAAACACTGTGTATTAAGCATAATCAGCACCACAGTGAACTAGATCAAAACAATCGGTCCACCGATCATGATCTTGCTTGATCGCACTGTGTATGACAAAAGGATTCATTCATTGGTGCAAAACAGATTAACAACCAAATTAATAGTGCTAACCGAAAGGGATCATGATGTATAATTCTGTGTATTCAGCATAATCAACACCATCGTTGTCAAAACGATCGGTCCACCGATCATGATCTTACTTGATTTCGCTGTGTATGGCAAAAGGATTACTTTAGAGTTAATTAAAAATAAAGACTATTTAAAGGTACCCATTACCTAAAGAAATATCATATTTAATATCTTGTCTTCACAACTAATTTAACACTGCGGGTACCACATTTGAGGACTGCTTCAATTCTACAGTTCTGATTCAAACCAAAAAAACAGTGTAGCGCAAAAAAAACAAAAACGAAACCTTATAAGAGATTATGTTATATATGCATCGTGAAAAAATCAAGTGTCCAAAATATTGTGAATTCAAAAATCACGTTCTTATAACCTCCAAACAGAAAAATAGAAATATATCAAAACAAAAATCAATGACAGCAAAAAGTGCACATCCACCACCAGGTGAGGGGCCTGCTCACCTCAATTATTGTGGCAATAGGCTCATCAATATTAGCCCTTTAAATGCTGCAGACTCGTATTCATCACTCTTATCCGCCTCCATTTTCACAGGGAATCTGTGTCATCCACTTGTCACAGCACCCCAGGGGCTCAGCTCCCATATCAATCAAAGTAGAAAGGCATAGATACAGTGTACTCAGTATCGCAAATTTTATTAAAATACTCCCCGCATATAAAAACCCTTACAGGATAATCAAGTAAACAGCACTATACAATTCCAATATTCTGCCGACACCTACTGAAGAAGCCCAATCACGGAGTGCAACACGTCTAGGAGGGAGAACCCGAGCCTGTGACGTCACGCCAAAGTCACACCAATAGCAGTAGTAAGCCGGCAGGAGATTGCAATTGTATATTGCTGTTTACTTGAATATCTCTGGGGTGCTGTGACAAGTGGATGACATAGATTTCCTGTGAAAATGGAGGAAGAGGAGTGGGGAATTTGGGTCTGCAACATTTAAAGGGATAATATTGATGAGCATATTGCCACAATAATTGAGCTGAGCAGGCCATTCACCTGATGGTGGATGTGCACTATTGCATGAAGAGTTAAGACATGGGGTGTTTTTTTTTTCTGTCATTGGATATACAGTATCTCACAAAAATGAGTAAACCCCTTACATTTTTGTAAATATTTGATTATATCTTTTCATATGACAACGCAACATAAGAAATGACACTTTGCGACAATGTAAAGTAGTGAATGTACAGCTTGTATGACAGTGTAAATTTGCTGTCCCCTCAAATAACTCAATACACAACCATTAATGTCTAAACCGCTGGCAACAAAAGTGAGTACACCCCTAAGTGAAAATGTCCAAATCAGGCCCAATTAGCTATTTTCCCTCCCACTGTCATGTGACTTGTTACAAGGTCTCAGGTGTGAATGGGAAGCAGGTGTGTTGAATTTGGTGTGATCGCTCTTTCTCATACTGGTCACTGGAAGTTCAACATGGCACCTCATGGCAAAGAACTCTATGAGAATCTGAAAAAAAAGAATAGTTGCTCTATATAATGATGTCCTAGGCTGTAAGGCCGCGTACACACGGGCAGACTGTTCGCCCAACTTAGTTCGTCAGACAATCCGACAAACAGTCCGCTCAAAATTTGCATGAACGGACTTGACCACACACGATGAGCAGACAGTCCGCTGAAAGCGTGCGCGATGACGTGAACGGCACGTACGACGGGACGAGAAATTCGACGTCCAATACACTGCAATGCAACCTTCGCCGTGTAAATCCTTTCTGAGCATGCGCGAAACTTAGTCTGTCGAACGAGCCTACACACGAGCGGACTGTCCGCTGAAACCAAGTTTGGGCGGACAGTCTTACGGAAATTCCGAAAAACTTTGTTCGTCAGACTGTCCGCTGAAACAGTCCGCTGAAGCCCACACACGAGCGGACTGTCCGCTGAAACACTGTTCAGCGGACAAAGTTGGGCGAACAGTCCGCCCGTGTGTACGCGGCCTAAGAAGATTGCCAAGACCCTGAAACTGAGCGGCAGTACAGTGGCCAAGACCATACAGTGGTTTAACAGCACAGGTTCCACTCAGAACAGGCCTCGTCTTGGTCGAACCAAAGAAGTTGAGTGCACATGCTCGGCGTCATATCCAGAGGTTGTCTTTGGGAAATAGACATATGAGTGTTGCCAGCATTGCTCCAGAGGTTTAAGGGGTGGGGGGTCAGCCTGTCAGTGCTCAGACCATACGTTGTAAACTACATCAAATTTTTCTGTGTGGCTGTCACCCCAGAAGGAAGCCTCTTCTAAAGATGATCCACAAGAAAGATGCACACAGTTTGCTGAAGACAAGCAGACTAAGGACATGGATTACTGGAACCATGTTCTGTGGTCTGATGAGACCAAGATAAACTTTTTTTGTTCAAATGGTGTTAAGCGTGTGTGACAGCGACTAGGTGAGGATTACAAAGTAGTACTTTTAGTAGTACTAAAAGTAGTACTATTAAAGTCAAGCATAGTGGTGGGAGTGTCGTGGTCTGGGGCTGCATGAGTGCTGCCAGCACTGGGAGCTACAGTTTATTGAGGGAACCACGAATGCCAACATGTACTGTGACATACTGAAGCAGAGCATGATCCCCTCCCTTCGGAGACTGGGTCGCAGGGCAGTATTCCAACATAAATACCCCAAACACACCTCCAAGATGACCACTGCCTTGCTAAAAGAAGCTGAGGGTAAAGGTGATGGACTGGCCAAGCATGTCTCCAGACCTAAATCCTATTGAGCATCTGTGGGGCATTGTCAAATGGAAGGTGGAGGAGTGCAAGGTCTCTAACATTCACCAGCTCTGTGATGTCTTCATGGAGGAGTGGAAGAGAACATCCTGTGAAGCTCTGGGGAACTTCATGCCCAAGAGGGTTAAGGCAGTGCTGGAAAATACCGATGTAATAAAACAATGAAAATATTGTCACTTTGGGCCCAATTTGGACATTTTCACTTAGGGGTGTACTCACTTTTCTTGCCAGCAGTTTAGACATTAATGGCTGTATGTTGAGTTATTTTGAAGGGACAGCAAATTGACACTGTTATACAAGCTGTACACTCACTACTTTACTTTGTAGCAAAGTGTCATTTCTTCAGTGTTGTCACATGAAAAGGTATGATAAAACATTTACAAAAATGTGAGGGGTGTACTCACTTTTGTGAGATACTGTAGCTTGTTTGAAACAGCAGAACTCTCCCATTACATCAAATGTGGATTTATGCAAATTGTTTGTGTGTGGGGTGGGGGTGAAAGCAAAAATTCCACATCACTCTGGTCTCCAATACTGGAAAAGGTGGCATGTGATGTGTCCTCTTAGTATAAACATTAAATTAGAGGTTGATTATTTAAAGAGGTCTTTTGCAATCAGTATATTTGAAGTTTGCTATTATTCTAGCTTCCCAGAAAAGTGGTACAGTAGACTCCAGTGCAATGGATGTAATAAAATTACCAGGAGTTTACATAAATTGATTATGGGACTTTGGGGTTTGACACATGTTTTCTACCTGAGATTTCAGTAAGGATTTTTTGTAATGTAAGTATTCAGTTATTCCTCCCAGATAAAAATGATGTATTATTTGAAGGACTTCTGGTAACTGAAAAAAGAACATGTGCCTTAATTATTCTTATTTCAGGGAAATATATAGCCAGATATGGTATTTTGAGAAGAAAACTGTGGGCAGGTCAAAAGGCCATGTCTCCTGCTGTAATGTTTACAGCTTTTTCTGGATCTTTTCCCATAAACCAAATATTTCATTACATTACCCTTAATTGTCAAATGGTTATTGAGCTCCAAGTAGCTTTTTTTTTTCTTGAAAAGATAATAAATATAAGTAAGTTATTCATACACAGTACAAAGAATACAAAATAATTTTAATGACAGGTCGGGAGAATGGTGGGGCCTATTTACAAAGATTACAAAAATAATAATTTTTGTTAAAATAATTGTAAAGCCTTAAATCTGCAAAGAGCCCAATGTCACTTAGTGGATTTCTAATGCAGGATGCAATGTTCGAAATAATTAAAATCAGATGAATTTTATCTTCTAGTAAGTGTTTTCAGCACTGATGGGAACCAATTTGAATGTACAATCTATGTGTGTATGTATGTGTGTGTGTGTGTATATGTATGTGTGTGTGTGTGTGTGTGTGTGTGTGTGTATATATATATATATATATATATATATATATATATATATATATATATGTATGTACAGTGCCTTGCGAAAGTATTCGGCCCCCTTGAACTTTTCAACCTTTTGCCACATTTCAGGCTTTAAACATAAAGATATAAAATTTAAATTTTTTGCGTGCAAAATTATTCGGCCCCTTTACTTTCAGTGCAGCAAACTCACTCCAGAAGTTCAGCGAGGATCTCTGAATGATCCAATGTTGTCCTAATTGACTGATAGTGATAAACAGAATCCACCTGTGTATAACCAAATCTCTGTATAAATGCACCTGCTCTGTGATAGTCTCAGGGTTCTGTTGAAAGTGCAGAGAGCATCATGAAGACCAAGGAACACACCAGGCAGGTCCGTAATATGGTTGTGGAGAAGTTTAAAGCTGGATTTGGATACAAAAAGATTTCCCAAGCTTTAAACATCCCAAGGAGCACTGTGCAAGCGCTCATTTTGAAATGGAAGGAGTATCAGACCACTGCAAATCTACCAAGACCTGGCCGTCCCTCTAAACTTTCAGCTCAGACAAGGAGAAGACTGATAAGAGATGCAGCCAAGAGGCCCATGATCACTCTGGATGAACTGCAGAGAACTACAGCTGAGGTGGGAGAGTCTGTCCATAGGACAACAATCAGTCGTACACTGCACATATCTGGTCTTTATGGAAGAGTGGCAAGAAGAAAGCCATTTCTCAAAGATATCCATAAAAAGTCTCGTCTAAAGTTTGTCACAAGCCACCTGGGAGACACACCAAACATGTGGAAGAAGGTGCTCTGGTCAGATGAAATCAAAATCGAACTTTTTGCCCACAAGGCAAAACGATATGTTTGGCGTAAAAGCAACACAGCTCATCACCCTCAACACACCATCCCCACTGTCAAACATGGTGGTGGCAGCATCATGGTTTGGGCCTGCTTTTCTTCAGCAGGGACAGGGAAGATGGTTAAAATTGAGGGGAAGATGGATGCAGCCAAATACAGGACCATTCTGGATGAAAACCTGTTGGAGTCTGCAAAAGACCTGAAACTGGGACGGAGATTTATCTTCCAACAAGACAATGATCCCAAACATACAGCAAAATCTACAAAGGAATGGTTCACAAATAAATGTATCCAGGTGTTAGAATGGCCAAGTCAAAGTCCGGACCTGAATCCAATCGAGAATCTGTGGAAAGAGCTGAAAACTGCTGTTCACAAACGCTCTCCATCCAACCTCACTGAGCTCGAGCTGTTTTGCAAGGAAGAATGGGCAAGAATTTCAGTCTCTCGATGTGCAAAACTGATAGAGACATACCCCAAGCGACTTGCAGCTGTAATCGCAGCAAAAGGTGGCTCTACAAAGTATTAACGCAAGGGGGCCGAATAATTTTGCACGCCCCACTTTTCATTTTTTTATTAGTTAAAAAAGTTTCAAAAATCCAATAGATTTCATTCCACTTCACAATTGTGTCCCACTTGTTGGTGATTCTTCACAAAAAATAAAATTTTTATATCTTTATGTTTGAAGCCTGAAATGTGGCAAAAGCTTGAAAAGTTCAAGGGGGCTGAATACTTTCGCAAGGCACTGTATGTATGTATGTGTGTGTGTGTGTGTGTGTGTGTGTGTGTGTGTATATATATGTATATATGTGTATATATGTGTATATATATATATATATATATATATATATATATGTGTATGTGTGTGTGTGTGTGTGTATATATATATATAATATGAGCATCAGGGGCAGGTGCCTCTAGTGAGGAGCCCAAATCGCATATTATTACATATTCTCAACATTATACTGAAGAATTAGGTAGTTTAAAAATTGCATCCTTTTTTTATTTATTTACTTTTTTTGTGAAAGAGAAAACTAGCATGTTTTTCAGCTTTTGTTTATATCTTGGAATATCAACAAAATGCCACTTTGCTTATTGTGTGTTTTTGAGGAGATTTTAGAAAATAAATCTGAACATATTTTGCAGGTTTAATAAAAAGTTCAAATTCAGAAAATTCAGTATTGAACCTAAACTACTCAACAAAAAATTCTAATGACCAAAAGTTGAGAAAAGCAACTAGATTTCTAAATATTAGTTGAGCATTACCTATAAAAATAAAACTGATAAAACAAATAGTATATGAGCCACTGTACCATTGGTAACCTCCATATGAAAATGCTGCTGATCCTATATATCATTTCTAAGCCTCTGGCCCAGAACTTATTGAAGCCATAGGATTAGCCTTACCAACAAGAAACCAATGGCGCTTATATCATGTTTTTCTTTAAAAAAAAATTCAGTTATCTTATTTAATTCTGGATTCAGTCTTATGCAAAACATCCAGTAGATGTCAGTATATACCATTTCAAGCAACATCTGATTGTGGCTTACTGGTTTAATTTCTGTTTTCTTGGACTTGTATAGAAAATGTAACAATGCTGCCAGAGAGAGACTCTCTACTTTGGCCACAGGCGATCTAGGAGTTTAGAAACCTTTTTGTCAGTATCTGACTCACATTTCCGTGTACTTGACTGCTTTTTTTGTAGCTATCTACTGTGTATGTAATTACTCCTTTTTTGAAAATGCCAAGATGTACAAACTCCTAGACACTATGGGAGTTATTTACAAAAGTAAAATCCACTTTGTACTGCAAGTGCACTTAAAACTAAAGTCGCTGTAGATCCCAGGGGGACATGCAAGGAAAATAAAAAAAACAGCATTTTAAGTTTGCACATGATTGGATGATAAAATCAGCAGAGCTTCCCCTCATTTCAGATCTACCCCTTAGATTTAGAGCAACTGCACTTCCAAGTGGATTTGCCTTTCATAAATAACCCCCTCTGCCTCACTTTTGGACTGTATGTTTTCTGGAAAAACAAATGGTTAAAAAAAAAATCTGTTTGTGGCAAATTATTACATAAGCATTAGTAACAGGTCTGCAAATAATACATCAATGCATATAAACACTTTGTACTCATAAAGTGTACACAGGTTCTACTGTAAACTCTCTCTCCCACACACACACACATACATATATAGACACACACACACTATATACAACTTTTCTGGGAAGGCTGTCCAAAATGTTTAGGAGTGTGTCTATGGGAATATTTGACCATTATTCCAGAAGCGCATTTGTGAGGTCAGGCACTGATGTGGACGAGAGGGCTTGGCTCACAGTCTCCGCTCTAATTTGACCCAACATTGTTCTATCGGGTTGAGATCAGGACTCTGTGCAGGGAAGTCAAGTCCAAATAATTTGGTGGAGAGAGGATTATAGTGTGGGGTTGTTTTTCAGGGGTTAGGCTTGTCCCCTTAGTTCCTGTGAAGGGAACTCTTAAGGCATCAGCATACCAAGAACATTTTGGGGAAGGTCCCTTCCTGTTCCAACATGACTGCACACCAGTGCACAAGCAAGTTTCATAAAGATATGGATGAGCGGGTTTTGGGTGGAGGAACTTGACTGGCCTGCACAGAGTCCTGACCCTAACCTGATAGAAAACCTTTAGGATGAATTAGAACAGAGACTGCGAGCCAGGCCTTCTCATCCACATCAGTACCTGACCTCACAAATGTGCTTCTGGTTAAACATTCCCATAGACACACTCCTAAACCTTGTGGAGAGCCTTCCCAGAAGAGTTGAAGTTGTTATAGCTGCAAAGGGTGAGCCAACTCAATATTGAACCCTACGGACTAAGACAGGGATGCCATTAAAGTTCATGTGCATGTAAAGGCAGGCGTCCCAGGTGGAGGTGGATCACTGATGTTTTGGGAATCTGTGAGCTACAAAGGCACGGGAAACTTGGTCAAAATTCATGGCAAGGTGAATGCAATATGTTATGAAAAAATACTGGAGGAACATTTGCATTCATCAGCCAGGAAGCTGCACATGAGACGTACTTGGACATTCCAACATGATAATGATCCAAAACACAAGGCCAAGTCGCCCTGTCATTGGCTACAGCGGAATAAAGTGAAGGTTCTGGAGTGGCCATCTCAGTCTCAATACCATTGAGCCACTCTGGGGAGATCTCAAACGTGCAGTTAATGCAAGACAGCCCAAGAATTTACAAGAACTGGAGGCCTTTTGCCAAGAGGAATGGACAGCTTTACCATCTGAGAAGATAAAGAGCTTCATCCACAAATACCACAAAACACTTCAAGCTGTCATTGATGTTAAAGGGAGAAATACACGGTATTAAGAACTGGGGTATGTAAACTTTTTTGATCAGGGTTATTTGGGTCGTTTCTGTTGTGATTATGATCTAAAAAGAGTAAACACAGTTGATTGATAATAAATGGCTTCAGCAAAAACACTAGCCATGAGCCAAAGCAAAGTTTTTGTCTTATCATTTATATTGCCTGAAAAATGGGCAAGAAATAATAAATTCTGCCAGGGTATGTAAACTTATGAGCACAGCTGTATATATTTATTTATTTCAGGTACTAGTATAGCACCGTCAATTTACTCAGCGCTTACATATACAATGTACATTCACATCAGTCTCTGCCCTCAAGGAGCTTACACACATTCATACACACACTAGGGCTAATTTAGGATTCAGGATCTGATTAACCTACCAGCATATGTTTAGAGTGTGGGAGAAAACCGGAGTACCTGGAGGAAACCCATACAGGCACAGAGAGAACATGCAAACTCCAGAAAGATGGTGTTGTGGTCAGGATTTGAACCAGTGACCCTTTTTGCTGCTAGGTGAAAGTATACCACTGTATGTGTCTGTATGTATATACATATTTTGTTATTAAAAAGAATAAAGTAATACAATTCTACTAATTCTATATTATTCTACAGGTGAAAGTTCCAGATGTGGAATTCTTTGTAAATTTAGGGGATTGGCCACTGGAGAAAAGGAAGGTTCAGCCCATTCACCCCATCTTTTCTTGGTGTGGATCCACAGAAACAAGGGACATTGTAATGCCCACTTATGACCTGACCGATTCTATACTGGAGACTATGGGGAGGTAATCTGAAGTTTTTATTTTCCTATGTGTTGGATCTCTAAATTATCTTTATTGATTTAATTGTTTTTATGAGGTATACCAATTTTAATTCAATTAGTTAAAGAATAAATATCCAGAATAAACCAAAATTGGACATTCTGTAAATTTAATCTTAATTCTATTTTTAAAGATTTACTTTTTGGGTGTACATAGGAACTTTTCACATCAAATTTAAAGAAGTTGTAAACTCTTTAAAAAAAAAAAAAAAAAAAAAAAAAACAAGAAAAAAACCCCCCATAAAACAAAGGCATAATGGGCTTATTATGAAATACTTACCTTAGAACAAAGCCTTCCAGCGGCGCCCGCACACTTCTGAGACGGCTAACATTTTTCCCAAAAGTTTCTTCCGGGTTCTCTGTGAGCGACCGTGACTGGTTGGAGCCACAAGGACTTCACTCCCACGCATGGCGTAGGGCTCGGAAGAAACAGCACCCGTGGCCGTTCCTTCAGAGCGCATGCGCCAGTGATGCCACTGGCTGCATGTATTATAAATATCTCCTAAACGGTACATGTAAATATTTGCACTACCTATAGGTAAGCTTTATTATAGGCTTACCTATAGGTAAATGTCTGCAGAGAAAGTTTACTTCCTCTTTAAAGCATGGGCCAAATTTACTATTACTATTATTATTAAAATGTACTATTAATAACATTAGGCCTTTACCTAGAGGCAGCAGAACCAGAAAGGCGATGTTTCCCTGTGTAGGTATCAACCACACATTTCATATTCTGTAATCTCATTTACGCATTGTCACTGTGTTCTAAGCTCAGCCAGAAACAATAAAAACAAATGTTTTTCCTAAATTAAAGTGATTGTAAAGCTTTGTTTATTTAAAAAAATATATAATAACAAACATGTCATACTTACCTCCACTGTGCAGCTCCTTGCACAGAGTGGCCCCAATCAGCCTCTTCTGGTGTCTCTTGGCGGCTCTCGTGGCTCCTCCCCACATCAGATAACCCCCTAGGAGAAGGGCTCTCCCGGGGGTTTACCTTGCAGGCGCGATCCCGAGTCAGTCATTCAGCATCCATAGCCTCTGAATGTATGACTTGACCCCCCCTCCCCCCCGGTGCCTATGTCATTGGATTTGATTGACAGCAGCGGGAGCCAATGGCTGCCAATGGCTGCGCTGCTATCAATCTATCCAATCAAGAACCGAGAGCACAAGGCACTGACAGGTGTTTTTTCACTTTATTGCATAGGTTGCATTAAGGTGAAAAAAAAACAAGGGTTTACCACCCCTTTTAAGTTATCCTGGCAGAGAGGTGTTGCTTTGAGCTATAAAGGCTGGGTGCCTAGGCACTAGTGAAGACAGTTTGGCCCTAAGCAGATTGTTTTTAACAGCTGGATACAAATGCACAAATTATAACTGGATATTAACATTTATAGGTAATAAGACCAGAGATTGTTAATCCAGGGAATATCTGACTGCCATAGTCATAATTTTTTTTGATTGTTTGAGTTAGATAATCATGACATTTTTCTCATGAACATTTGTATTTCCATGTTCTAGGCAGCAGGTGGAGATCTAGGCTTCTTTTCATGTGTTCTAACTAATCTTAAAACTAAGTTCCAGGCAGATTTTAAAAAATGCACTTTAGTATTAATAGTATACCTGTTTTATACTTGGCACCAGCTTGTGGCAATTTCCTTTACAGTAGAACACAGACATGGAAAGGAGGGAGCAACTGGATGATCTCATTAACCTGCTGTTGCTTCTTCACTGTCCAATTATGGGTTTGGGGCAGGGTGGTGACTTGCATTACATAGTTGCAGCAGACCACAGTATGTTGTAACAGATTTCATGCAACTGGAAATCCCAGCAGGCAACTGCAGCTAAGGAGGTAAAGAGTATTCCTGCACCTAGTGCACATGGGTCAATGATGTAGCCCTATAACCACCATTACAGCCTTACTGCTGTCTTTCTCTATGAGGGCATTCTCTGGTATGACTTTAAAAGAAGAGTGAACGATGGTTGCTGTGGCTTACTGCACTTAACGTAAATGTACTGTAAACCCAAACAAAATGGCATTTGGTTTAGTAAAGCAATTTGTTTCATAAAAAATGCCCCCCAGTGCTGCTGATATCCTGCAGCAACTTTATATTTACATGTGCTTGCTTTACATAAATATCTGTATGGCTTATGTCATGCTGTAGTGGACAATTCCTGTGTAAATTGCATTGAAATGTGCACATGTAGTCTTCTTTGGGAACATGTGTGGTAGCCAGGGACGTTCGGTGAGGTCAGTGGCCGGTGAGGCACTGGCTAGTATCAGAGCGATATACACACAGGTTACATATGCTGAGATTGTTAGAGCAAGCTCAATAATTCTAGCAGTAAACCTCCTCTGTAACTCTAAACATGTAACTGAAGTTTTGCGCCATTCCACAAGTGTGTGCAAATTTATAGCATGACACGTTGAATATCTATTTACTCGGTGTAATATTTCACATTTTACAAAAAAAAATCTGGCAAACGTTAGTGTTTTTTGGCCCAAAAAAATGTTTAAAAAAAATAGCTGCGCAAATACCATGTGACATAAAAAGTTGCAACAACCACCATTTTATTCCCTAGGGTGTTTGCTAATATATTAATATATATATATATATATATATACACAGTGCCTTGCAAAAGTATTCGGCCCCCTTGAACTTTTCAACCTTTTGCCACATTTCAGGCTTCAAACATAAAGATATAAAATTTAAATTTTTTTGTGAAGAATCACCAACAAGTGGGACACAATTGTGAAGTGGAACGAAATCTATTGGATAATTTAAACTTTTTTAGCAAATAAAAAACTGAAAAGTGGTGCGTGCAAAAATATTCGGCCCCTTTACTTTCAGTGCAGCAAACTCACTCCAGAAGTTCAGTGAGGATCTCTGAATGATCCAATGTTGTCCTAAATGACTGGTGATAAATAGAATCCACCTGTGTGTAATCAAGTCTCTGTATAAATGCACCTGCTCTGTGATAGTCTCAGGGTTCTGTTGAAATCGCAGAGAGCATCATGAAGACCAAGGAACACACCAGGCAGGTCTGTAATACTGTTGTGGAGAAGTTTAAAGCCGGATTTGGATACAAAAAGATTTCCCAAGCTTTAAACATCCCAAGGAGCACTGTGCAAGCGATCATTTTGAAATGGAAGCAGTATCAGACCACTGCAAATCTACCAAGACCTGGCCGTCCCTCTAAACTTTCAGCTCAGACAAGGAGAAGACTGATCAGAGATGCAGCCAAGAGGCCCATGATCACTCTGGATGAACTGCAAAGAACTACAGCTGAGGTGGGAGAGTCTGTCTATAGGACAACAATCAGTCGTACACTGCACAAATCTGGCCTTTATGGAAGAGTGGCAAGAAGAAAGCCATTTCTCAAAGATATCCATAAAAAGTCTCGTCTAAAAATTTAGCAAATTAGTAATTTTCCTTCCTAAGTTGTGGCCAAAATTTATACTGCTACATAACTTTGGTAAAAAATAACCCAAATATTATTTGGTCTTTGTGAAGGTTATAGAGTCTACAGCCTATGGTGCCAATCATTGAAAATTGATCATACCCGATGTGCTGACGGCATCTAATTTCTTGAGAAACTAACAAGCCAGGACAGTGCAAATACCCCCAAAATGACCCCTTTTTGGAATATAGACATTCCAAGGTATTTAGTAAGAGGCATGGTGAGCTTTTTGAAGTTGTCATTTTTTCCCACAATCTTTTGCAAAATTAAGATTGTTTTTTTTTTTTTTTTAACAAAATTGTCATAATAGGTTATTTCTCACACACATCATATACATACTTGCAACTACACCCCAAAATACATTTTGCAACTCTTCCTGAGTATGGCGATACCACATGTGTGGGACTTTATTTTTATTTTTTTTACTCCCTAGCCACATACAGAGGCCCAACATGTAGGGAGAATCATCAGGTGTTGCAGGGATGTAAATTACACATTTCATTTCTTGTCTACCTTTTACACTTTTAAGACCCAGGACAATGGAAACGACCAAAAAATTACTCAATTTTGGAAAGCAAACACCCCAACATATAAACTATGAGGCATAATGAGTCTTTTGAACATGTAATTTTTTCCAAAGTTTTTGGAAAATGTGCAAAGAAAATGAAAATGCATTTTTTTTTTTTTTACACAAAGTTTTCCATGTATAAGATATTTCTAACACATAGCATGTACATAGAAAAACATACACCCCAAAATATATTCTGCTACTCCTCCTGAGTATGGCGATACCAAATGTGTGAGAGTTTTCCATAGCCTGGCAGCATACAGAGGCCCAACATGCAGGGAGCACTATCAGGTGTTCTAAGGGCTTACATTTCAAATCTACTTTGACTACCTATTACACTTTCGTGAGACACTGATGGGCACTGTAGTAGCATGGATGAGAACTGATGTAGCATGGATGTGTCACGTATGAGCACTGATGTGGCACGAATGAGAACTGATCTAGCATGGATGAGCACGGATAAGCATAGAGGTGGAATTGATGTGGCATGGATGGCCATGGATAGGCAAGGATGAGCCATGGATGGGCATGAGCACAGATCAGTGCTGTGGGCACTTCAGATTCAGCCCACAGTGCAGCTGGACCCGGCTCCCTCCTCTCCTCACATGCTGTACCGATCTGTTTGAGGAGAGGGGAGGAGCTGGACCGAGAATGATCGGTTTGTTGTAAAGGGCCGCTGTCATTGGCCCTTTACCCTGATCCGTGATGCTCCGGGACCCGGCGGTTATGGACATTCCCAGGTGCGTGTTCCGGGGGGGGGGGGGGTGCAGGAACCTGGTTCTGGGAGGACATCATTGTATGCCCTCCCAGAGTTATTTTGACTATGGCCCAGTTGGTAAGTGGATATACAATCCCATACCCACAGTTGATCCAAAGGAAGGCTAAAAACCACAGATAAGTGATCCAATTTGCTCCAGCAGGGGGAAAAATTATTTCCTGATCCCCTGAGAGGCAATCAGATATTACCTGAATCAACTTTACCTATAAATGTTAGTATCCAGTTATATTATGTACATTTAGGAAAGAATCCTGGCCATTTTTAACCACTTGACCACTGGGCACTTAAACCGCCTTCCTACCCAGACCAATTTTCAGCTTTCAGTGCTCTCGCACTTTGAGTGACAATTACTCAGTCATGCAACACTGTACCCATATTTTTGTCCTTTTTTCACACAGATAGAACTTTCTTTTGGTGGTATTTAATCACCGCTGGGTTTTTTATTTTTTGCGCCTTCTGTTATAACATTTTGAAAATTAGTAATTTTTCATAATAAATTTTATACTGCTACATATCTTTGGTAAAAATAATCCAAATTGGTGTATATTTGGTGTGTGTGAAAGTTATAGAGTCTACAAGCTATGGTGCCAATAACTGAAAATTGATCACACAAAAAGTACTGACGGCCTAGCTCATTTCTTGAGACTCTAATAAGCCAGGACAGTACAAATACCCCCCAAATGACCCCTTTTTGTAAAGTAGACATTCAAATGTATTTAGAAGGAGGTGTGGTGAGTTTTTTTGAAGTTGTAATTTTTTTCACCACAGTTCTCTGCAAAATCAAGATTTCTTTTTTTTTTTTTTTCACAAAAGTGTCATATCATCAGGTTATTTCTCACACACAGCATATGCATACCACAAATTACACCCCAAAATACATTCTACTACTCTTCCTGAGTATGGCGATACCACATGTGTAAGACTTTTACAAACCGTGGCCACATACAGAGACCCAATATGCAGGGAGCACCTTCAGGCGTTCTAGGAGCATAAATTACACATCTAATTTCTTGACTACCTCTTGCACTTTTGAAGGCCCTGGAGCACCAGGACAATAAAAATGGCCAAAAAATTACCCCATTATGGAAAGCAAACACCCCAACATATAAACTATGAGGAATAATGAGTCTTTTGAACATGTCATTTTTTCCACAGGTTTTTGGAAAATGTGGAAAGAAAATGAAAATGCATTTTTTTTTTTTAACAAAAAGTTGTCCATTTATACAATATTTCAAAATATTTAACACATAGCATGTACATGGCAAAAAATTACACACCAAAACATTGTCTGCTACAAGTATTGTGATACCACATGTGTGAGACTTTTACACAGCCTGGCCACATACAGAGGCCCAACATGCAGGGAGCACTATCGGGCATTCTAGAGGCATACGTTTAAAGTCGAATTTGACTACCTATTGCACTTTGAGGCACTGTAGTGACACCGTAGTGGTATGGATGAACCATGGATCAGGATGGCTAAGCATGGTTGAGCCTTGAATGTGGATGGCTGGGTATGGCTGTGTAGGGATGGGATGGCTGAGTATGGCTGGGTGGGTATGGCTGAGTGTGGATGGGGTGGCTGAGTGTGGATGGGATGGATGAGTATTGCCGAGCATGGATGGATGGATGAGTATTGCCGAGCATGGATGGATGGATGAGTATTGCCAAGCATGGATGGATGGATGAGTATTGCCGAGCATGGATGGATGGATGAGTATTGCCGAGCATGGATGTATGGATGAGTATTGCCGACTATGGATGGATTGATGAGTATTGCTGTGCATGGCTGAGCATGGATGGATGAGTATTGCTGAGGATGGATGAGTATTACTAAGCATGGATGGGATGGCTGGATGAGTGCTGGAACAGGCACAGATCAGCGCTATGGGCAGTACACATCCAGCCCACAGCGCTGCTACACCTGATCTCTCAGCTCACACCTTACCGATTGGTACAGAGAGGGGAGAGAGGAACCAGACATGACGGCAGTTTGTTTACAAGCGATCATTCCATCATTTGACGGAGAAATCACGTGGTAAACGGCCTCTGTCAGCGGGCATTTATCATGATCTGTGACCGGACCCGCCGCTCATGGATATTCCTGGGTGTGCGGCCCAGGGGGCGTGTGGGAGCAAGATTCCGGGAGGATATCCATGGACATCATGGTTAAAGCAATCTACTGAGCTAAACAGAACCAGCTCTTGAGAGAGTCTGTTCCACATTTTCACATCTCTTACTGTGAATAAATCTTTCAGTATTTGAGATTAAATCTCCTTTCCCCCAGATGTAAAGAGTGCTCCCTTGTCCTCTGTTACCTTAAAGTGAATAACTCAACACCAAGTTCACTATATGGACCACTTATGTACTTGTACATGTTGATCAACCACCCACCCTACTTTCCTCATATTTGAGCTCTTATGTAGTATTGGGTAATAGTGGGGAGAGAAACAGAGTATGAGGAACTCAGCCAGCCAAGAAACTAGATTTCTATGGCAGCTATTTCCCTATATTATGAATTGGGTTGCGCTGTGGCTCCATCCCGCTAGCAAAGTCCCGTAGGATGTAACATGTAGGGGTAGGAGCCCGCTATCTGTGACATCACCTGCTGCTACCTGAAAGAGCTGATTTGAATGAGCCGCTCTAGCATTTGGCATTGTACACTTCTTTTGTGCTTGGGACAAGAGGTATTACTTGTGAGTGTTTTTATTGTGTTAAAGCATGGATTTTAATACTAAACTAAGAACACTTACTGTAGATTCTTTCATTCTTTATCCTGAATGGGTCGGCTGTGATCATCAGGACTATTGGAACCATTTGCACCTGACATTACTTATTCTGTTAGTGGGTACAATTGCTTATTGACCATCCTGTTGACTCAGGGGTCAATACCTTGAGGTGAGCAGGGCAATCTGTGTGCTGGTGGTGGGCTCATTTACCTAAGTTATCGGTGCATCTGATGTTTCATGACAGGGAATATACTATCATCTAAGGACATTTTCCTATTGGGCTTTGGACTGTTTTAAAAATAACATGCTGATGCTTTATTGTCATGTGTATATTTGTTTGTTTTATAGTATTGTCTTGTGGGGCTTTCTGAAATTACCCTTCGTGTTCAGCTTGCAAATTTTAATTGTTTGTCACTTCTGGGTTGTGCTGGCTGAATTCTTTGTTGTGTTGTTGGACATTTCATTCATGATTGGTTTTATTTTGCACAGGGTGAGCCTAGACATGACTTCGGTCCAAGGAAACACTGGCCCAAAATGGGAAGAGAAAAACAATACAGCTTTTTGGAGAGGTCGAGACAGTTGTAAAGAGAGGCTGGAGCTGGTGAAGATGAGCAGAAAACATCCCGACTTAATAGATGCTGCTTTCACACACTTTTTTTTCTTCAAACATGACGAGAGCCTCTATGGCCCTATTGTACAGCCTATATCTTTTTTTGACTTCTTTAAGGTAGGTGACTATTGCTGCTATTGGTGGTGCTTATTTCTAGCTGGAATGATTTGTGAAAAGTGCTTTTATTACAAAATACAGTTTTAAGGCTTTATGCACAGGCAAGGCAGCCCATTCATTTGAATGGGCTGCTGTGGCTGCATTTTACACAGGAACAGCCAAAATGAAACCTAGCCCTGCAGAATCTTGAAAACACAGTGGTCGGGAAATTGCTGATTTCTCTGCGGTTTCCACACCTGCAAGCGCACTGTATTTTTAGATGTGTGGGGGTGCCATTAAGAATGGCAGCCCTGTGTATTTTTTAAAGAGCAGCACGTTTTGGTTGGTGGTGCCTGTGGGTGCGGGAGCAGGTGCATTTCCTGCATCCGCAACCTGCAACAGTGTGAACCTAGGCTCGGGTAGGCTGTCAAAAGTGGCATACAGTATTCAGCCAGGGAGAACTAGAATGTTGTGTGTACAATGTTGGCACTTGCAATACACAACATAGGAAGTATGAAACTTTTTTTTTTTTCATAAATTAATTTTGTTTCCCATAAAGATATATTTATTTATTTAAATTTAAAAAGAAACGCAACAAGTTCATCTCCTTAAATAGTACAAAATACAGAGAACAGAATCACATAAATCCGCCATATACAGGGCAATAGCAAACCAACGTCAGCTGCATATCATGAGCAGATGCCAACATAACTCTTTTCCATAGCTACAAACTCTGTAATCACACTCTATAAGGCTCTATATATGTATATATTTTTTATCTTTTGTTAACATGAGGATGTTGTAATCAAACTATTTAAAAAAAATATACTGTGTGTGTGTGTATATATATATATATATATATATATATATATATATATATATATATATATATATATATATATTATACACATTTACGTTCTTCATTTTATCTAAACACATACTTTATATATGGTAATATAAATGTCGCTTCATCGCTTTTGTGTCATTTTCCTTTGGTGTGACTGTTTTCCCAATAACCAGTCAGCTGATGTTTTATTGAAAAGCACAGCTTGTGCAGTAAATGTAGTATGTGTACCAAATAAACTTACCTTTACATACAGAAGCCGTGCAGCCACAGAGTGTTACATGGACATACTCTCCTCGTCTGGTTTATCAACTATGTAAAGAGTGAGTTGTGATTACAGTCTAAAACTGAAAGCTCCTACAAGAACTTGATCCTCTTCTAATAGGAAAGTTATATAAAATGAGTATTTGTCCACTGAAAAACCAGTTTTCTTGCCATACATATAAAGTAAACAGATAAATAGTTTTTTTGACAGAGCTCATACTAATTTTTCCCAGAAGACCCAGCAAACATTGTTTGGGGTTGCAGATGTTAGGGATGTAGACGTTATCAAACATGAACTCTGTGACAAACAGGTCTAATTTCACTACAGCTTCATATCATATGCAACAAATTACCCTCCACTCCTTGACATTCGTGACAAATAGGCATGGTTCATTTACCCATTTTGAATAGTCTCAGTGGTGTGAAGTACATTCTATGAAAGTACCTAAGTTTAAAAAGTCTATCTCCCTACGAAAGTACAAAATATAGGATTTGGAAAATTTCTCTTCATTAAGGTCAGCAATGTCTCCGCAACGCTGGTCTACAACTTTTTGAAGTCTAGAATCTTGCGTCTGCATGAGTATAGAATAGTAATAGGAGACAAGTTTTGTATGATTAGGCAAAAGTAGGATAACTTCTAATGGCAAATTTTGAAGGGTGATAGTGGGGAGTCAAATTGGGCTACAGCAGCATGCCTATGGCACATATACTTGAAAAAAAAATGTTACTGGGTGGGAGGGCATAGTCCAGAGATTTGAAATTTACCTCTGTCATATACAACCCCAATTCCAAAAAACTTGTGGCGCTGTGTAAAATCTACATAAAAACAGAATGGAATGATTTGCAAATTTCATAAACACACATTTCATTCACAATTGAAAAATAGAAACATCAAAATGTTTAAACTGAGAAAATGTACCATTTTGAGAAAAAAATTTTTTTGAAACTGATGGTAGCAACATGTCTCAAAAATGTTACTATGGTGTAGCATCCCCTCTTCCAGGCCCGGAGTGGGATGAATAATAGGCCTGGGCATTTTAGACTGAGCAACCCATTTTTTTTTTTTTAAACCAAATTACAAATAATGACAACTACCGGTTTTTCAATGTCTTTTAGTTATATTTAGCCTGCTGCAGTCACTGCAATTCATCAATTATTTGGAATTATGTAAATAAATCAGTATACGGAAAGTATGGGCAGACAGATCCTGACAAGCAAGAAGATCAATGAACTACGAGAGCGCTCACCAGCACCCTCACTGTTCATTGAGGACTTAAAGCCTACTGCTGCAGTGGCAGACGGAACTTGTAGTCCATTCGCTCACAGACCACTGTGAATGAATGGTGCGGTTGTGTGAGCTGAGCCCTGCACAGCTGCGCTATTTTTAAATTGTTACAGGAGAAGAACCCCCAGCCGCTGTCACAGGGGAGGAAGAGAAAAGGGGGGGGGGGGAGGGTTTGGAAGATTGCTGGAGCATGTTACACCTAAATATGGGTATAAGGTTTAACATGCTCCCAAAGGTGAACTTATACTTTAAATGCAGCAGGGACTCCAGGCATTTCCTAGCAGATTCTATTTGGTCTCAATATTTTCAAGTTTACTTTGAAAATGCTATCAAAGTTTGCCAGTTGAATGAGTGGAAAGTTGGCATTGTTACTATTTGCACCATAATGATGGTAGGGGAGGAAAGCACAAGGCAGGGAGGCACAGCAGCAGTCGATTCCTGGGATCACTGTATGGATGTGATAAGCAGCTATGGAGCTCTCTCAGAACGCTGCTTCCAACTTAATGGTCGGTCACAAACCCCAATTGGCATTTAATGCATATATTTATATACAGTATGTGTCTGCTTCCAATAATGTTAGATGTTAGTACTCATTCTCCAGCCTACTAGAAGTAGATTGCTATTGCACTTTTACCTTTTCCCTATTTTCAGAAATACAGTCTATTAATCTTCTTTCATTGGCAAACTATGGATGCTTACGAGAAGTATTGATGTCCAGCCCTTAAAGATTACTAGTAGTTTTCATTCTCAAAAGAGGATTGGATAAGCACAAGGAAAACTAACAGGCAGGGCAAACAAATCTGTGGCATTATAGCCATATGTTCATGAGGTTCCTGTTAAAAGTTCCTATGTAGTTGGAGTGATTTGCAAAAGGTGTAGAGCAGGGGTCTCAAACTAGTGTCCCTCCAGCTGTTGCGAAACTACAAGTCCCATCATGCCTCTGCCTGTAGGAGTCATGCTTGTAACTGTCAGCCTTGCAATGCCTCATGGGACTTGTATTTTCGCAAGAGCTGGAGGGCCACTAGTTTGAGACCCCTGGTGTAGAGGCTGTTCAATTTGCAGAGGGGATTTTAGTATATATAGTGGGGAAAATAACAATTTGATCCCCTGCAAATTGAATACGTTTTCCTACTTACAAAGAAATGAAGGGTCTTTAACTGTTATCATAGGTGTATTTTAAATGATAGAGACAGAATATCAATTATAAATCCAGAAAAAACACATTATACAAATGTTATAAATTGAGTTTCAATTCAGTGAGTAAAATAAGTATTTGATCCTCTACCAACCAACAATAATTATGGCTCCCACAGGCTGGCTACAGTATGTGCTCCTGTGGTACACAGATTAGTCCTGTCAATTAAAGAAGGTGCACCTAACGACAACTCGTTATGTGTATAAAAGGCACATGTCCACAGAATTTTTCTTCTGTTCAAACCCACCATCATGGGCAATACCAAAGAACTGTCAATTGACATCAGGGACAAGATTGTAGACCTGCACAAGACTGGAATGGGCTACAAGGCCATCAGCAAGAAGCTTGGTGAGAGGAGACAACTGTTGGAGCGATTATACGCAAATGGAAGAAATACTAAATAACCATCAATCGCCCTCAGTCTGAAGCTCCATGCAAGATATTGCCTCATGGGGTAAGGATGATCATGAGAAAAGTGAGCAATCAGCCCAGAACTACACAGGAGGAACTTGTGAATGATCTCAATCCAGTTGGGACCACAGTCACCAAACAAACCATTGGTAAAACAATACGCTGGCATGGATTGAAATCTTGCAGAGCCCTCAAGGTCCCCCTCCTCAAGAAGGTACATTTAAAGGCCCATCTGAAGTCTGCCAATGAACATCTAAATGATTCAGAGAAGGATCGGGGGTGTTCGGCTCATCCTTAATGACAATATCCCAAAACATACCACCAAGGTAACAAAGGAGTGGCTCAAGAAGAAACACATTAAGGTCATGGAATGGCCTAGCCAGTCTCATGACCTTAGTCCTTAAGGGAGCTGAAACTTCAAGTTGCCAAACGACAGCCAATAAACCTTAAGGATATAGAGAAGATCTGCAAAGATGAGTGGATCAAAATCCCTCCTGAGATGTGTGCAAACCTGGTAACTAGAAGAAACATCTTACCTCTGTGCTTGCCAACAAGGATTTCTCCACCAAGTAAGTCGTGTTTTACTCACTGAACTGCAACTCAATTTATAACATTTGAATCATGTGTTTTTTCAGGGTTTTTGGTTGATAGTCTGTCTCTATCATTTAAAATACACCTATGATAAAATTATAGACCCTTCATTTCTTTGTAAGTAGACAAACTTACAAAATCTCCAGGGGATCCATTAATTATTTTCCCCACTGTATTGTGAATCTGTAAACACCCAACCATGTTCTGTGTTGAGCTACATGGTCAGTGTTTATAGAGCTTTTTTGCACCCTTAATTTGACAAGTCTCAAATAATATCTAGACACTTATTATCTCAAGGTATATCTGAGTTTTTTTTATTATCTGAGGTGATTCTATTATCTTTACATGACTAATAATAAAACATTGCTGCATAATCTGATAATGCAAAATTTGCTTACTGTAAAAAGATTGTTATCTTAATAACAGATGCAGTATAATAATCATCAGACTTGCAACTCATGATAAGCAAAAAGACACGTGAACTGTGTAGGATGTGACTTTGTGTTTCACTTGCACAATGGAGACTTTGGTCAGCATTGAACAGTTTTATAAAAAGAACACGTTGATTATACATAAGGAGTGATGGCAACCAGGTTAAACATGAATACTTTACAAATATTCACTCAATATTTTATTATTATGGTAAACCATAAAATGATCTTGTTTGATATTTCAATTAATAGCAAACCATTAGAACCATTGTCTATTTTTACTGTATTGTGCACCTATCTCTGCTGTTAAATAAGAATAAATGCAGAAATTTCTTCATTATCATTCTTTGCAGGGAAATCTGAAACAGTAACTTACAGTATATATGTATATATATATATATATATATATATATATATATATATATATATATATATATATATATATATATATCTATATATATATATATCCTTTATTGTGTAGTGCAGGGATATGCAATTAGCGGAATTCCAGTTGCAGAACTACAAGTCCCATGAGGCATAGCAAGACTCTGACAGCCACAAGCATGACACTCAGAGGCAGAAGCATGATGAGAATTGTAGATATGCAACAGCTGGAGGTCCGCTAATTGCATATCCCTGGTGTAGTGTATCTAAAGCCAAAATGTTTAAATAAAACATTATCTTCCTTTCTTATTCTCAGTCGGACAGACAGTAAAAGAAAATCCAGAATTTTATAGATGTTACTGGAACAGGCTGTTAGGGGGAAATCCTTCAATGGGAACACTTATTCCAGTAACAACTGCCTAAAGCCCAGTACACACACACAGAAAGTTTTTTTTTTTTTGTATAACCCAGCAGGCTGAACAAAAAAAATGGAGCTGCTTGTTTAACTAACTATGAAATGTTAGTACAGTGATCTCCCTGCTGAGCTATTGTGTTCTGACAAGAGGACTGCCCCAGAACACCCCAGTCAGAGCTTCCAGCCACTGGCTCACAGCTGTTTTTCCAGCATGCTTGTTCAACAGAAGCCAGATAGGCTGCTGTACACACGGGCTGAATTTCAGCTGGTTTCTGTTGAACCTGCCGATACTGGACAATATTCCGCCTTTGTGTACCAGGCTTAATGTGGTTGTAAACCCACGAACAAAACAAACAAACAAAAAAACCCTGCAAGGCAAAGGCATAATGAGCTAGTATGCATAGCATACTAACTCATTATGCATTACTTACCTTAGATTGAAGCCCCCACAGTGGTCCTCATTCACCGCTCCAGCCGGCGACATCGCTCCCGGAACTACTTTTGGGTATCGCAGGCTCCACGCTTTAGTTGACCAGAGCCACGATGACATCACTCCAGTGCATGCGCACGGGAGCTGCCAGTAGCTGCACAGTCTAACGCAAGCAACGGCACGTACTGCCATTGCTTCAGTGCGCATGTGCTGATGACATCGGCACATGCAGATACAGGAGATATCTCCTACACCACTTTAAGAGGGGAAGTTTCTTCACTTACTGTTGTGTCTCCAGGACAGGAAGTGAAGGGAAGCCCCCACTAATAGGACAAATACAGAAAGAAAAAAACGATGTCAGACGTTCTAAGCCCTTGTACACATGGTCGGACATTCCGATGGAAAATGTCCGATCGGACCGTGTTGTCGGATAATCCGACCATGTGTGGGCTTCATCTGACTTTTTCCGTCGGAATGTCCGACCAACAAAGTTTGAGAGCTGAATATAAAAATTTTCCAACAACATGATCCGATCGGACTTTGTCCGATCGTTTGTAGAGAATTCCGATTAGACAAAGTGCCACGCATGCTCAGATCAAATTCCTAGACCAAAGCTATTGGCTACTAGCCTGAATGTAGTCCTGTCATAACTAAATAACGTCATCACGTTTTGAATGATTGGATTCTCCGACAACTTTGTCAGACCAGTTTCGGACAAAATCCAACGGATTTTGTTGTCGGAATGTCCGACCGTGTGTACAAGGGCTAATGCCGCGTACACACGAGCGGACTTTTCAACATCCAAAGTCCGACGGACTGATTCCGTCAGACTATTCGATCGCGTGTGGGCTGCAACGGACTTTTGATTCGCCAAAGTCTGACGGACTTTAGAATATGGAACATGCTTCAAATTTTTCCGACGGAACTCCGCCGGACCCGGTCCCTTCGAAAAATTTGCTCGTGTGTATGCTATTCCGACGGCCTAAAACCGACGCTAGGGCAGCTATTGGCTACTGGCTATGAACTTCCTTATTCGAGTCGAGTCGTACGTCATCACGTTCGAATCCTTCGGAGTTTAGTGTGATTGTGTGTGGCCAAGTCCGCTCAGTCGAAAAGTCAGTCAGAACTCTGTCAGAACTCTGGCAGAACTCCGGCAGAACTCCTTCGGAAGTCTGTCGGACATAAGTCCTCTCGTGTGTACAGGGCTTTAGAGTTCTAACCATATATAAATAAAAAAAACATGTTTTAGATTTACTTTAAGGTTCTCATTAAAACAAAAAGGTCTGTTACAAAATTAAAGAGCAGTTCCATAATCTATGACAATTGTAGGATATTATTTAAATTATGGAGCTGTTGAAATCAATAAATAGAATTATTTAACACATTTTCTTGCAGCTGCAGCTAATGTGAAGTCCAGTGCCTAGTGGAAACTCATGTTGAGAAAAATATATAGGTTCTCCTTGCTGATTATTCCTTCTGAAAATGTTAGTTCCCTGCTGCCAGTTGTTTTAATACTTTCTTTAAATGGTTCAAAGTAATTATGCTGATCAGAAGTTCTACCTTCACTCTGACTAGCCTCTGCAGAAAGAATTCATATGAGCGTACCTAACCATACACCTGTGCAAAGGGCTGTCTTTGCCTGCATGGGATGTAGCGTTGTTCCATGCATCTGAGTGTAGACAGACCCATTCATGTCTGTTACTCAGTGGCTGCACAGACACAACCGCTAGACTAGTCCTAATATGACAGGTACACAGGTGCGTGTCTCCCAAATGCAGACAATTTGCGTTCAGGAAAACACAAACTCACATGGCTGTCAGATTGGGATCAGCCGCTGTGTCTTTACAGCTGATGCATCCCAATAGATATGAATGGGACTGCCTGCACGCGGAAGCACAGAATTCCTGTGTATACAAAGGCGGCCCTTCGCACTGGTGTATGAATAGGTACACCTGTGTGAAGGAGGCCTAATGCCAGACTTATAATAAGAACTGCAATGACATAAAACACATAAACCCTTCCAGTACAGCCTCAGAGTGTACTTATGCAGTGGATCATCAAAAGCAATGGAGTAATAATGCCTTTCAGGTATGTGCCGTCAATGCAGCCTTCCTCATATTGGGGAATCTAGTAGACATCTGTGAAAGAGCACACAGGAGGCTGGCCATGCCTAGTGCTTTACCAAAGGTTTATTGTAAAAGCAAAACATACAGCCAACAGAGGCGTACCTAGGGTCTTCAGCTCCCTTGGCGAGAATCTGTATCTGCTCCCCTGGCATCCCCCTCATTCAGTACAGACCCCACTACAGTGCGGACCCCCCCTACAATACAGCCCCCCCTACAGTTCAGACCCTCCCTACACTAAAGACCCCCCCCCCCCACAGTGCAGGTGGAAGGGGAGCCGGCTTCACTCTGCTCAGCTGTGTGAGACAGCCGAGACTTATCAGAGCAACGGCGCGGCCACGAGAGAAGGTGGTCGTTGCTACAGGGTCCTGGGTATACCAACGGGTGCGGCTCCCAACCCTCCCCGTGTGTGTGTGTGTTAGCTGCCTGTCACGCTGCCCGCACTCCGAGCCGCTGCTCAAACCCGCCCGCTGTCTCCTCTTCAGTTGTGTGTGGAACCTGGGCGGCCTGCCCCCCGCCACCCACTTAGTATGCCACTGGGCCAACCCACTAGAGCAGCAGCAAGCAGCAGTGCTCAGCACAGCCAGCATACCGCAGCTGTGCCTGTGCTGAAGTGAAGAACACTGCCAATTGACTCCCCCTCTGGCCTGCGCCCCTGGAGGGCGCCAGTCTTGCCAACCACTTGGTACACCCCTGACAGCCATATAGATGCTCACAAAAATATGTATACAGGCGTTGTATGACACAATCTCAATGCAGTGTGGGAATTGCGTGGCCAAACACACCACAATGTTGCGCTGGCCATTATTATTGTAGTTCATCTTTGACCTTGTCTGAGGCTGTGTAACGACCCCTTCCTGCAGTTGTCACCAACTGTAAAGTGCATATATATATGTAACTTGTAGTGCTGGTGGGTTTAGCTCTGAAGAAAGTGTTCACTTGCCAGTGCAGTGCTATGACGTGTTTGGCTATGCTATTTCCACACTGGTTTCACACTGAGGGTGGGTTAGGAATTGTACAAGTTGAGCTGAACTTGCACAATTTCAACTGGCATTTCAGTCTAACTTCGGGGGGGGGGGGGGGGGGGGGATTTGACATATATTTGTGCAGGTTCATGCACAGATGTCTATTGATATTGCCCTTGAAGTTGCCAAAAGTATTACAGGAACTACTTTTGGGAGTCGGTGCGGTGCCGCAAAGTTGGCTTTGCACCGATTTGGACATTGCTATCGCCGGCAATAGACTCCGATTGGGCATGCAATTTGATATGTCAAATCAGCCTAATGTGAACGTGGGTTAAGTGTCATACAACTCATGCATACATTTCTTTTTGTGAGTATCCATTTGGCTGTATGTTTTTTGTTTTATACAATAAACCTTTAGTAATGCACTAGGCATGTGTGCCCCCCCCCCCCCCCCCCCGTGTGCTCTTTTACAAGAACTGGAATGACCTTGGTAAACTTTAGAACTTGGCAACCTTGTGAACAAATGGCAAATCTATTGGCTAAATATGACTGTGCCGGCTGACAAAGTATTGTTTCTCCAGAATAAGTGCAGCATCTCTAATGTGAATATACAGGGAACTTTAAAAAACAAAACAAAACTGAGGTCAAATGCCTTTGGTGAGCTTTGGTGATCTCAATGTCCAGAGTCAAAAAGTATAAATCTCTAAAGATGTGATTTGATACTTTGGTTTAAACAAGCCTTTTCCACATCTTCTTAGCGGTCATAAGCTGAAATAGATAATAGCAGTTCAGTCTTGTTTAATTATGAGCAAAGCGTGAAGCGCAGTTATAGAGGGGAAAGCTTTTGATGTAGATGCAGTTGCCGAAGCTTGTTTGACATTTCGTGCTGACTTCTCCTTGAGAATATCCTTTTGCCAAAGCTACTCAATGCTGAAAAGTTCTGAGGTCGTCGACCTTTTTATAAGCATTTAAACGCAAACTCCAGAATCACTAAACAAAACTTGTCTCCTTTTCCCCAAGCCATAAATCTAAATTGTTTCTTGGAAACGAAAAGAAACGTTTACCCTCCCTTGAAGCAACACATAATTCCATTTTATGTTGTCAAAGCAGAGTTTGCTGACGTTTATAGATCAATATAGTTTTCTTCAGTGAAAATGCTTTAAGCTGTGTCATAATAGAAAAGATTGGTATGGGGAATATGTGCCTAGTCTGTGCTCGTACATCATTTCATCTGTCTGTGAATCTGCCGCAGCTCAAGTGACTGTTGATGATGTTCAGGCTAAATGGCTTTTTATGGGCAGCAGACTCCAAGCATCTTTTGTGACATTGAATGGGATTATTATTACCACTGCCATGTCTGGAGTGCTAGTTCATCAGTGTTGCAATCAGCTGTGCTAGAAAATTAACTATATAAAATCCAATTCATTTGCAATTAAGCAGAACTCATTTCTATGTTGATTAAATTACCATCTGAACATTGTTGTCCTTAGGATGCATACTGTTTAGTCATGATGCTATCAAGAGTTACAGGTACTTCAAGCTGTGATGCCAATGCTTTGGTGGCAGTTAAGAGCTCTGCTTATGCTGGTGTCATTTAGGCTGGGCTATAAAAAGTATCGCCCCAATTTTAGCTCTAATTTGCGTGCTGAGATATTGCACAACAATCCCACCAAGTCTATAGAAAAGAAGAACTTTTCAAACTATCAAGCTTATTCAGTAAGTCAGTACGGCGACAAGTGAAGACGTGCAATGTGTAAAACAGGGCTTGAGAAATTTTCTTTGAATTTAGGAGCCAGCTAAAAAAATGTAGGAACCAGTTTGTGCACGGGGATATGTAACATGTATATAGCAATTAACGTCTTCATGAGCAGGCACCCCATAATGTGCAGGGGTTTATGTGCTTGTGTGTATTTTTTATAGCAAAACATTTATTTTATTTTTTTACTTAACTTTTTTCTCTTCATAATGCGATTGCTTTTGGTGACAGGGTCTCTTTAAAGAGACATTTAGGGTATTTTAGACTCCCCATGTGTGCCATTGAATGTAATGCAGTGCGGATCGCATGTTATCCACTAGTGTGGAAGCAATTGGGCAGCAGCAGAGCCGCCTGAATGAATGCTTCCACCTGACAAGTGAATGTAGAAAAAAACTACCTGCCCAGTACTGCATGTCTTGGGCATAGGGCGATACAAATTGTGCATACCCACAACAGTAAATGGGCTGACAAAAGCCCAGGCACCAGGTCGCAATTTCTAGTTGCCACGCTGATCTGGCACCTTGGATTTGTCGAGCCATGGTGTAATAGACCTTTATGAGTTTGCAATTGCCTTTTTTTACGCTTATAAAATCATCTTTGCCCTATAACTGTAATACGCTTTAAAATTACATTTGTTAATGATTTGATAACAGTTATATTAATACATTGCTATTTAACCAATGTTAACCAAGTCCAAAGTAGGGATGAACCCGATGTATTAAGTTCGATTCGAACATCGGGTGTTCGCCTGTTCGCTGAATAGCGAACAATTTGAGGTGTTTGCGGCAAATTTGAAAGCCAAGGAACACCCTTTAAAAGTCTATGGGAGAAATAAAAAGTGCTAATTTTAAAGGCTTATATGCATGGTATTGTCATAAAAAGTGTTCCCCTGTGGGGGAATCCCATGCAGTTTTTTTCAATGACTTTTATGTGTATTGCCGGGACCGACAATTCATTAAAGCCGCGAGTACTTTTAAATGACTTATTTTCCTTTTAGAAATGTCATTTTACTCTCGGACTGCTCTAAACATGGGAAACATACACCACTTACAGGCATACTATAGACACCCCCCAGGTACGAAATTTAAAGGAATATTTCACTTTTATTGTTTCACTTTAAGCATTACTAAAATCACTGCTCCTGAAAAAACGCACCGTTTTTAAAACTTTTTTTGCATTGATACATGTCACCTGAGGCAGGACCCGGGTCCCCAAATACTTTTTATGACAATAACTTGCATATAAGCCTTTAAAATTAGCACTTTTGATTTTTCATGTTTGTTTCCCATAGATTTTTTGCCTGTTCGCATGTTCTGCTGCAAACCGAACTGGGGGGTGTTCGGCTCATCCCTAGTCCAAAGTAAAAGACAGGTGCGAGGATGAGTTTGCTGAATCGGAGGTGGTTTAATTTATTCTGAAATCAGGGCATAAACAATGGCCAGATTAAAGTCAGATCTGGAAGCATTTCGCACCAAAAGGTGCTTACTGTGGCACGTGTAGTCCCCTTGATCAAGTGCCTCCAGAAAAAAAAGGCTTGAGATTCTACTTTTTGCGATTTAAGCTTGCGATTTCCATTGACATCTGTGCCGAAAATGGCACAGATGTCTGGGAAATTGCCACTGAAATTGAGACTGACATGCGGGAGTGAAATCTTGCAAGTTTAGCTGAACTCTCATGGCTTCATTCCTGCAGCTCAGTGTGAACCTGGGCTAAAGGACATTATGGGGTTGATTTACTAAAGGCAAATCCACATTGCACTGAAAGTACGCTTGGAAGTGCAGTTGCTGTAGATCTGAGGGGAAGCTCTGCTGATATTATCTTACAATCATGTGCACGCTAAAATTATTATGTTTTTTTTTCTCCTTGTATGTCCTCCTCAGATCTACAGTGACTGCACTTTCAAGTGCACTTGTAAAGTGGATTTTCCTTTTGTAAATAAACCCCATTGTATTTGTAATAAAACCGATTTCACCTTAAACGGTAACTAAACCCAAAAACAAAAATATGATCTATTGCAGCTTACATGCCTTAAATGTAGTGGCTTCCCTGAGTTCCTTTTTTTTTCCAGGCTAAGAACATTTTCAGCCAATACAGAAAATTCCTGTTTATTTTGCTAGAAATTGAGTGTCCTTGTCACTTCCTGAGCTGCACAGAAAATATTTTCTGTAAAATATAAATTGCCCTTCCCCCCCATGTAATGGCGATGAAGCGTTGTGAACATGTTTATAGTCCATCTCAGGAGAGCAGCCTAGAGTGACAACCATGGCTCTCTACATGGATACAATGAAGAAATAATGTAGCCACCCAGGGACAGAAAGTGTGTTATCTGAAGGATTACCAGGTGCAAAAGAAGCCTGAAAACAAATACAACCATCACTCCAAGGTCTAGTAAGCTGCAATATATTAATGTTTTTTTTTTTTTATTGTTTATTTCTTTATTTGACATATTACAAGTTATAACAGACCAAGTTACAATATCAGTTTTATATTTTACAGTTTTGTTTCCTTATACCGCTAATACATCATATTCTCGTTTTCCTATTTATTTCAATTGATCCGTGCAAAACAACTTTTTATATTTTTCTCTTATTCTTACTTGCCACTATCATATATACTACCTAACCATCCTTTAGACACAAGTATTTACAAACATACACACAGACATAAACACAAAAAAAACAAAAAAAATAAAAATAAATAAATAAATAAAAAAATATAAAAAACACACGCACTCTCCGGGCGAAAAATCCATAGCGTAGTTTCCATAGTGAGTTATATATCACAAGCTGACAAAGGAGGAGAATGTTTATACCCACATCTTCCTTTGAATACTGCTTTTACTGTCCCACGCAAACAGAAAAAGAAAAACTATACTAACCACTCAATACAGACTCCCCCATTACCAATGAGGGTGGAGCTACCCGTGGATCCGATATCCATCGTTTCCATATTTTAATCCAGTTATTGGATTCTCCCCTATTGCAACCAATTTGTTGTTCTTTCAAGATGTTTTCATTTACCTGAAGACGCCAGTCCTCAAGTAAAGGTGCATTCGAAGATATCCACCTTAGAGCAATTAACTTACGTGCAATAAACAATAGTAACTAATATCATCACCTCCCTGGGAAAGAAACCTTCCTCGTCCAAATATCCCAGTAGACATGTCATAGGGGTCCTGTCGATATGCGTATTACATGTAGCATTGATTGTATTAACCACCTCTTGCCAATATCTAGCCACTTTTGGACAATTCCACATCATGTGTATTAAATCCGCTGGAGACTTTTGACATCTAGGACACTCTGGAGAATCGCGTCTGCCCCACTTAAATAATTTAACTGGTGTTCTATATACCCTATATATTATAAATAGTTGCATCAGGCAATGAGCCGGTGATAATGATACTAGGGGTACCCTTCTCAAAATAATTTGCCAGTTTTCATCTGAGATGTCCCCTATGTCTCTCTCCCAGCCTGTTCTACCCGGGCTGACAACTTTATCCTGATATAGTCTCATCAATTGACCATATAAAGACGAGATCAAGCCCTTTTTTTCCTCCCCCCTTGCTAATGATGTTATAAGTGGGGTAGGTTTTATCACTATCTTTTCCCTTCTAAACTGAGTTTAAATCGCATGCCGTAATTGTAAATATTTATAGAAGTGACTAGAAGGCAGTTGAAAGGATTCTTGCAGGTCCTGAAAGGAGCGCAGAACGTTATGTGTAAACATCTGTTCTATATATTGAAGCCCCTTAGAGTGCCAGCTTTCGAATCCCTCCAATTTATATAGTTCTTTGTATTGCTTATTCCCCCAAAGCGGGGAGTATTTTGAGACTCCTTCAAATTTCATTATACTCCTCATTTCCTTCCAGACTCTATTCATAAGTGTCGTTGTTAGACCCCTACCGGTGTTACCCAGGGCTCCGGATTCCAACTGAGCCACAAGATTATATCGAAAACTGTTATTTAACAGTAAAACCTGTATGGGGTCTTCCCAATTACTTTCCCCCCAGCCTGCAAAATGCTGAAGCTGGGAGGCTATGAAGTAGAGTCTTGGCTGTGGTACCGCTAATCCACCCCAATCCCTTGCCCTCTGGAGAATTGATAACTTAATTCTCTGGGTTTTTCCTTTCCACAATAGCCTACGAAATATTGATTCTGTTTTTTTGAACCATTTTAACGTTATCCATATCGGTGAATTATGGAGTATATATAACAATTGAGGGGTCCAGATCATTTTTATGAGATTTGCACGGCCTACCACCGATAATGGCAATTTGGTCCACGCCATGCTCTTAAGTTGAAATTTGTTAAGAATAGGTGACAAGTTATCCATTAAATAGTTTTCTATTCTAGAGTTTATAATTATTCCCAAGTATTTAAATGATGACACTATTTTAACTTGAGGGGCCTCTTTTAACCTGGACAGACTAGGATTGTCTAAGGGAAGTAGTACGGATTTATCCCAATTAACAATGTAACCAGAAAACGATCCAAATTGTTTTATTAGTGACATTAAGGAGCTTAAAGAACCTTCTGTATCCCCAAGAAACAGTAATGCATCATCAGCATACAAGGAGATTTTTTCAATCCTCGTTCCTCTAATAAATCCGCAAATAGATTCTGCCTGTCGAACGGCCTCGGCCAGTGGTTCAAGGGCCAGTGCGAATAGTAAAGGAGACAGGGGACACCCCTGTCTTGTTCCTCTGTATAATGGGAAAAATTCTGAAACCGTGCCATTTATTTGCATACATGCCCTCGGAGTGGCATACAGCATCCTGATCCACCTTATAAACTTGTCCCCCAGGCCAAACAAACCCAACACCTCCCACAGATATGTCCACTCGACACTGTCGAAAGCTTTCGCAGCGTCGAGTGACAAAATCGCTCTTGTCCCAATATTATCAGTTGGTATTTGCATATTCAAATAAAGCCTCCTTATATTAATAGCTGTAGACCTTGTTGGGATAAAGCCACATTGGTCACGATGAATCAATCCCTGCATATGTCTACTTAGTCTTTTAGCCAGGACCCTGGCTAAAATCTTAGCGTCCGAGTTCAACAATGATATCGGGCGGTAGGATTCCGGAGCCAAAGGGTCCTTTCCCGGCTTTGCTAATACAATAATACAAGCATCCCTCATAGATTCAGGAAGCCTGAATGATTCCAAAGCCTGGTTAAGGACCTTCAATAATTCTGGAAGCAAAACCTCACCATATTGTTTATATACTTCTGAGGGTAACCCATCAATACCCGGGGCTTTATCATTTGGACTTTCTTCCACTGCCTTAATCAATTCCTCCAATGTCAGAGGAGCACCCAGTTCTTGTTTATCATTTTCAGAAAGAGAGGGGAGTTTTAAAGGTTCTAAAAACTCTCTAAGTCTTGTCTCGGAACAATTAACTTTATTTTGATATAAATTACTATAAAAATGAACAAAGGATCGCATTATTTCCTTCTGGTCATAAGTAATATCTCCCTCCACTGTACGAATAGCAGAAATAATTTTACTATCTTCTTGGGATTTAGCTATTACTGATAGCATTCTGCCTGATTTTTCCCCTTCTTCAAATCTGCGACATCTAGACAAAAAGTCAGACCGCGCAGCCTTTTTCATAGAAGTTTGTTTATATAATAATTGTGCATCCTTCCACACCCTACGATTAGAGGTAGTAGGACTCTGAATATACTGAACTTCTTTCTGCTGCGCCTCTGCTGCTAACAGCGATTCCCGTTCTCTACATGCTTTTTTGTAGACGCTTATGGCCTTAACCAATAATCCTCTCAAAAATGCCTTCATGGTGTCCCATACTACCTGAGGTGATGTTGAGTTATTATTAATTTGAAAAAATTCAACTAAGGCCAACCTCATTTCATCCCCCTGATGGGGAACTTTAAACCAGAAAGCAGGAACTCTCCAGTTAGACCTAATTTTAGGCTTTATTTTATCTACTGTTACTACTAACGGTGAATGATCTGATAAATCTCTCGTTAAATAATAAACATCAGAAACCCAAACAATAGCTGAGTCTGTTCCCAAGAACATATCTAACCTTGATAGGGTCTGAAAAGTACCAGAGCAACAAGAATATTCTTTAGAAGATGGATTCCTAAGCCGCCATATGTCATACAGTCCAAGCTCCTGAATATAATTGTAGAATGTAGTATTCACATTAGGGCCTGCTGGATATCTGTCCATGCTGGGATTACATACATTATTGAAATCCCCCATAATAAACATGGGGGTCCCTGGATTATCAGCCAATATCATCCCTATCTGTCGCATTACTTCACTGTTATATGGAGGAGGGATATAAATAGACCCCAAAATACATTGCGTAGAAAACGGTGTACATACCAGCAAAACAAACCTACCCTGTGGATCTATCCTTGCTTGCTTGCAGGAAAACTGGACCTTTGAGGAAATTAATATACTTGTTCCTCTTGCGTAAGCTGAATATACTGAATGGTATTGAGTAGTGTACTTTTTATTCTGTAATAAGCTAACAGTATCTTTAGTTAAATGTGTTTCCTGCAAGCAAACAATCAACGGGTCATGCTGGACCAGTTTATTGAACATAGCACGCTTTTTAATAGGGTTCTTAATCCCTCTAATATTCCATGACCATATTCTGATCTTATTATACATTAATAATTATATATACACACACATGACATGGTGCCCATATTGTCCACATGATCCCCAAAATACGGTAAACCATACAACAGTAAGTCATTATACGGTCTTCCTCCATTTGAAGAGTTACAGACCTGACCAGCCCAACATTCAGTTGATCTCTTAAGCGTATCGTACTGTAATAGACATAAACAAAATAATACAACAGCATCAAGCAGTAACATGTAAATTGTCGCCCATACACACACACATACACCCATACACACACAAAAAACAAAAAAGCAAGAAAAAAAAAAAAAAAAAAAAAAACATTGTTTCCCGCAGGAAGGTGTATACAGGGGAGAAGGAAAAAATCCATCCAGGCTTGAGCCCTAATGAGGAGGAGTTCTTGTACTATTGCAAGTACAAAAGCAGGGGCTCCTGCCTAAAAAAAAAAAAAAAAAAAATATATATATATATATATATATATATATATATATATATATATATATATATATATATATATATATATATATATATACATATACATACACACATATATACATATATATATACATATATATATATATATACACATACACATATACACATGCATACACACATATATATAAATAAAAGGGGAGGGATAAGGGAAGGAAGAAAAAAAGAAAAAAAAATGCCTCAGGTGGGCGCAAGGAAAGGACAAGGAAAGGAAGGGGCAGGAAGGGGCAGGGTTGGGGACAAGGAAGAGAAAAAAAAAAAAGAGATTAAAGGTTAGAAAACAAAACATTTTTGTCTCTGTCCCCTCCCCCATATAGTACAGAGAAAAGTTCTTTTCCAAATCCCAGTCGCATTTCTTCACCTTCTATCGCATTTTTAACACATTTTTAATTTTTCATCATATTTTTAATCATTATCCTTTGAATTTATTCATAAAAAGTTCAGTTTCCTTGCACAACATCAGTGCTGTCAACAAGCGATGAAATATGTTGCTCATTTTTGTCAAGCCAAGATGCCGCTGCCTTAGAATTATCAAAAAAAAAAAGTTTCTCCTCTAGCTATAATCCTTAATTTGGCAGGATAAAGCATGGAATATTGAACTTGAATATCACGAAGTCGCCTTTTAACATCTTTAAATTGAGCCCTAAATGTTTTGGTTTTAGATACATTTTAGGCTTCTTGTACACTGCTGCTGATAAACGGATGTTTAGGAGCGGTTGGACATTTTTTTTCAGCTTCCCCTGAACTCTTCTCCGTTATCTTATCAGTACATGTACGCAGGGTAATTTATAGTCCTTTCTAGGCAGGTGAGTTTAGAAAAATGCAAAAAAATTAGTTCAGGACGGGTGTTCAGAGGCATTTGAAATGCCAAATGCCTGTAACAGCTTGTAAACATTTTGTTTAGCTGCGTTTTGTTTACAGGCGTTTTACATTTTTGACTATTTGAAAAAACAAAACAAAAAAAATGTAAATGTAAATGCAACAAAATTGATGTTTTTAAACGTAGTTCACTGTCTGTCAAGTCAAATCGTTCAGGAGAGCTTGTAAAACGTCCCATATACATGAAGCCTAAAAGCATGTATAGGTGGTGGGGTCCCCTCTCTGTTGCTACACAGAAAGGTCTTTAGCAGGGGCAACTTATAGTTTATTCCTAACCACCTGCCAACCACTCACAGTAAATATACTGCGAGTGGGTGGCAGGTACAGGCACAGTCATGTTCATGTACAGCACGCGATCGGCCTTCTTCTGGGGTTGAAGCGTGCATGTGCATGCCCCCTGCCATCCTGTGTTGTTTGGCAGCAGATTTCAACAAGTTATTTTTTTTTTTCTCTGAAACCTGCTGATTGGCCAGTGTCCAATCACACACACGGTACAAACACACAGAAATATGTGTACATAGGAACAGCGATCTGGCTGTTTCTTCCTCCTGAAAGGCTGGAAGAAGAAACGGTTATATCAGAAAATAAAAGCAAAACACATTACACATTGTTAGGCAGCCCTTGATAACTCCTAGATGTTAACCTCTTCCCAGCCAGCGTCATTATTACAGTGTTAGTGTACAGTATTATCACTGATCATTGTAATAATATCACTAGCGAAGTCAGTGTCAGTTAGTGACCCTCTTTGATAGTGTCTTTTAGCACCAGATTTCCCGCCACCCTATGACAGTCCCACTATAAGTCGCTGATCACTGCCATTACAATATAGCGTTTAGTTGCATAAATCCCAGTATAGTATATGTACCATAGTTTGTAGGAGCTATAACTTTCACACAAACCAATTAATATACATTTTTGGGACTTTTTTTTTTTTTATCAAAGACATGTAGCAGAATACATTTTGGCCTAAATTTATAAAGAAATTACATTTTAAAATGTTTCTTTATTGGCTATGTTTTATAAAAGAGTAAAAAAATTTTTTTTTCTCAAATTTTGGTCTTTTTTGTTTTATATGATAAAAAAAAAAACAGCGGTGATCAAATACCACAAAAAGAAGGCTTGATTTGTTTAAAGAAATGCCCTGGTCTTCAAGGGGGTAATACCTTCCAGAGGTCAAGTGGTTAAACCAGCACATGCTTTCAAATGAATTCCAGAAATGTTCTATGCAAGATGTAAAAAATGAATATTAATATTTTTTTCAATTCTCTGTTTTTGCTAATGAAGCATTGACTTGTTTGTTTCATTTTTTTTTTATAAAAATAAAGTAATACAGTTTAAAGCTAACTTATGGCAGAGACAGCTATTTCTAATAATATCTTGTGGTATTTTTACACAAGCCCTACCCTTTAAAGGACATTTTGTACCTGCAATAAAGTGTTAGTGAAACATACCGCAGGCTTATAACCTTCTCCTTTGTACTGCACAAGGACAGGCGTTGCATGGTGCAAGTTCATCTAAATTATTACTGTTACACTTGCCTTGTACAATATGCAGATTTACTATATTTATTCAAACTCCAGAATATGTATTCCAAAATAAGCATAATTAAAGTTTCTGCTGTATATGGAACTGCAATTACTGAAGTACAGCTGACCTCAAGGGTCTATTAAATAAGCACCAGTCATGACTATTACCCTAAGAAAAGTGCTGTAATCATTTCCTTTTAGCAAATTCCAGTTTTCCAACTAGCCATCTTTCCTTGATTTACATGGGGGTTAATATATGGCTTTAAATAGGAAATTATTGCATTTAACATAAGTCCAGAGCTTAGCTTTAATAACATATAAAAAAAAAGATAAAATAGTGTCGCAGAATACTACGCTGGCATAAAAAGATACTATTGACTACAGTAGTGTGCCTCAGATTGTCCCATGAATAGGTGTTCTCTATCTGGAGTATATAGCAAGCTAGGTCATCAAACTTTTAGGATGTTATGATTTATTTATTAACCAATTGTCTAGGTGGGAAGAGCCACCCAACACTAACAAAAGCAAGTTTGGGGATTGTATTGTTTCTCATGGTGAAGGTTAATTTTTAGGGTTTCTAAAGGCAGAGGTGGCAGATGAACGGACTCCCTTATAAAGTAATGGGTCCTGATGTTATTCTTCGAAGAAATTTAGGAGAAAGGCCATTAACTGATATTTTTACCCTTGGTTAACACTTATACACTACAGTGCATTTAACATGGTTTCCTATAGATCTAGTTCACATCTGTGTGTTTTTGAGTCAGTGCCTTTTTTTGGAGGGTCAGGAACTTTTTTCCCACAGCAGATTGCGTTTTACGTGTAATAAAAGTGTTGCCTTTTTTATGCGTTTTGTGTTTTTTTTTTTTTTGGGCTAATACGAAAGTATAACAGTAACCTAACTCTAATGATATCACTAACATTTAATTCTAACCCTAACATGCGACTTTGGACACATACAGGTTCCTGCACTAATTTAATGTGACTTTGATGTGGCTTGCATGCCAGAGAGTGTGAAGTTTTTTTCAAAATGGTACAACATGAACGGAACTGTCATAATTTAACAAAAAATAAATGTAAAACGCATCAAAAACTAGGGTTAGGGTTAATTGTTAGGAATAAGGACTAGGGTTATTGGTAATTGTTAAGGTTAGACTGCTAACCCTAACAAATACCCCTAACTCTAATTCAAACCATAACCCTAATGATTACCGCTAGCTATAACTCTAACCCTAATAAATAACCCTAGCCCTTAAACCTAACATTTGACCCTAATATTTAACCCTGAACCTAGTCTTTAACCCTAACCCTTAAACCTACCATTTAACCCTTGCCCTTAACCTTAAGATACAAATTTGGACACATAAAGGTTCCTGCACTACTTTGATGCGATTTTAATGCTACTTGAATGCCAGAGAGTGTAAAGTCACATCAAAGTTGCACTACATGAGCAGAACTGTCATACTTTCCTATTAGCCAAAAAAAAACGCATCAAAAACGTGTTCAAAAACGCACTGTAAAACATGCCGGAAAAACGCATAAACCACAACCTGCATATATGTGAACTTAGCCTTAATCAAACTTTTCTTACATGAGATATTTCCCCTAATATTGTGCCCAACCACAATAAGGAGAGTAAGGAAAAAGCGGGCAATTACAGGCCAGTGAGTTTAAAAATGAATTGAATCACTCCTGAAAAGAAACTTGCTGGACCCAAAGTAGCATGGCTTTACTGAGGGCAAACCATGTCAGACTAATCCAATGATATTCTTTGACTATATAACAAATGTTTTGAACCATGGTGGTGCTTTAGATACTGATTTCAGCAAAGAATTGTATATGATTCCACATAATGATCTCATAAGAGAGTTATACAAGCTATGGATTATACCTTGGGTGGTTCAGTGAACATGAAGATGGCTAAAGGATAGATATATTGTGGTTGTAAATTGAATGCATTTGGAGGAGAGACCACTCATAATTAATTATACTGTATTTTATAAAAAAAGATCAGTGCAATCACCTTGTATAGAAAGTGTGTTAGGATTACAAAAAGGTTTAACATGTTGGATTCATTAGTTAAAACTCCCAAGTTAGTTGAAGAAAAGTAAATGGAAAAAAAATCACTATAGTTTAATTGCTTTATTTCTTCTCTTTTATTTTAGTACAAATATCAAATCCTTATTGATGGAACTGTGGCAGCATACAGAATGCCATACCTGCTTTCTGGGAATAGTGTGATCCTTAAGCAGGATTCCATATACTATGAACACTTCTACGGTGATCTCCAACCTTGGAAACATTATGTGCCTTTTAGGAAAGACCTTAGTGATTTACTTGAGAAGATCCAGTGGGTCAAAGATCATGATATTGAGGTAAGCATACATGCATCACCAAAATGTTATCCTTATTTATGTCTACTAATGCTTATACATATGTTTCTGTTTATTGGTAACTGCTGTGCACATACTGTACATGGAGGAAGCCATATTTCTCAGTACATATGTAGGCTACTACTACTGTTGCACAGGGGCTGTGTATCAATGTTCCTTTCTTAGTGCAACTCAGAATGACTGAAAATAATACATACAGTAGATAGCATATCCTATAAGTTTGTTATTTGTTCACATGTAGATAGCCACTAGAGGGGGATCTTTCATTCTGGATCTAAAAATATGCTTGTTAAAATATGGAATAGCAAGAAAGGAGTATGTGAAAGTAATTTTCCATTATTTTGGTAAGCACTACACTACTTTTCTTTTAAAGAGACACTGTCACCCTGCCCATGCAAGGCAAAGGCAAAATGACAGTGTCTCTGCAAAAGCCTCAATATTTGACACTACAACGTACTTACACTCCCCTTATAGCAATCCCCCAGTGTTTCCTCCTCCTCTGCAGTTGTCAACAATACCAGGCACTTCCAGTTATGGAGGAGCATAAGACCTCCTCCCAGTGACAGTGCTCAGGTCTAGCAGCAAATCATTAGACTGGAGAACTATCACATGACAACAGGAGTGCAATCATCACTACCAGGCTCAGTTTAGTGTTAGCTAAGGAAGAGTGATCGCTAATAAGGAGAGTATAGAGGGGTTAGGGAGGTTGCCTTTACAGAGACGCAGTCAATTTTCCCTGTAAGAGCAGGCAATGCAAGTTACAACATAACAAGGATTTATATAACAAGTATAACAAGACCCCTCCTTTTTTATTTTTTCCTTTTTTTTTTTTTTTTACACCCGTTTATGTCATCATCTTAATCTTGGTCTCAAAACTGATATTTCCACATTGGGTGGTTGCTGGTTGCAAGTAGATATAAGAATCGAATTTACTTGCGCTATATATTAACTGAAATTACATACACCTAGCGTAAGTACCTAATATTTGATATCTTTGCCCTGTAATCCTATGCCCATTAGTACTCAGAGTGAGAGCTGAAGTCAGAACAGTTTGAGCCAATCATGATTGATCTGTTTTGCAATGTGCATACAGTATATGAACATGCCTACAGAGGGCAGAGCATCAATGTACTATTGCTGCTTCACTGTCCAGTCACAGGCTGGATCGAAAATTGTCTGGTTTAGCAAAGAGCTGCTGAATTTCGATCCTATCTTTTGGCTGTTCCCACTCGATAGAAGTCAATCTAATGATCGGCTTCTCTCGAGCAGGAAAGTTGGAAAATTTTCATTTCTGTTGGCTGCAGCGCTGATCAGTGTATTCTGATGATGTAGCCCTCCAATAACGCAGCGGCAGGATTCCTCTATTTACCTCCCTTGTATGAATGGGGGGGATCTATTTGTATTTTTTCACTGGCTGATCAAAAAATGTGATCCATGTATGGCCAGCTTAACTGCAGTGTAGTCTGTTGAAAGGTCCAGAGTATGGTTATGCTGTCTGGCAGGGTTCCTGGATTACAAGGCTGGTTGGGAAGAAAATGTACAATTATTTGACAGGTAGCATAAATTAAAAAATGTAAGTTTAACACCATGACATAAGATTCTTGTAATGGCAAATACAGTATATTGTATATATGACTTTGGAGTCTGGCTGTGAGAGCAGAACCTTGTCAGTATGGCTTTGGGGAAATTGATTGAGGGGCATGCTAGTACAGAATTTTAATCCCCACAGTTTCAGAAAGACGCCTACTGGTAAGTCAACCCCTTCTTAGCACTCAAACATTAGGTTGAGTCACTGTATAAAAAAAGATACTGATGCAATTTGAATGGTAAATCCTGTTATTTTGATACAATAATTGTGTAAAATACCATGTGGTTGTGTTTGGCGTATGACCACACACTGTAACAGATCATACATTTTCATTTTTATTTTCCAGGCCAAAAGAATTGCACAAGCAGGGCAGGAATTTGCAAGGAATAACCTAATGGGAGAGCATATTTTCTGCTATTATTTTAAACTTTTTCAGGTATGTACATCCATTATAATAAACTATGTATAATGAAATATACTTTTGAAATGTGAAAAATTCTATGATCACTAAACACTGAACAGAGTCAAAATAAGCCATTTACTTTTTTTGTTTTTTTTGTGCTTGAGGTGTGATAAAAAATGCTTAATGTGACCTAGCTGTAACTATACACCTCACAACAAACATCATTTTTGTTGAAAGATATTCTGAGACAGTGACAATGTGCAATATGCAGCAGCCTATAAGAGTATCATACTCTATATGTGATGATCTCTGATTGGTTACTATGGATTAATGTAGTTTGCACTTCATCATTGCAGCTCGGGCAACCTTACTAAGTAAGTCCAACTGCGAGATCTATGTAAAATTATTTTTGTTTCTTGATTATACTCAATGTTGCCATCACAAAAACAGTAGTATTGAAGAATTTTAATCACTGTAGTACAAATCATTGCTTTGTAGCTCTGGCCTTCATTAAAAGGTCATATTTTTCAAGCTTCTGGAAAGGAGAACAGCTGTATTTTGCAATCTTTTGTAATATTGGATGAGAAACCGTAGTAAGAGAAATATAGGTATGCCAATGCCCCCCTGTTGTGAAAAAGTTGTTGAGGTGTCTCTGGTGTCAATATTTCTTAACGTATAACTAAAGTAACATATTTTTTTTTTGTTTTGGATAGTTGGGAGAGGGATTAGAATGCTTGTCAGTTGTTTTTTTCTGTCTGAGCCCCATTACGGAGAGTTACCCTCTCTATTTGTCCTGTTTACCATTATCTTTGAAAGTGAAAGTAAAGGAAATTCCAAATTGTGGGTTGTCCTCAGAAAAGTATTAGCAGGGAAATCTTCCAATGAGGACATTTGTTCTGGTGACCTGGGGGACCCCTACGGATTCCCTTAACCTCCTTGGCGGTATTCCAGAGTGTGGCTCGGTGTGAAGTACCATTAGCGATAACCCCGAGCCTTGGGATTGCATCGCTGGATCCTGGAAGAGGTGCCTTTCCTTGTCCCCATGATCCAGCGATGTACTCCCGCTGTGTCCAGTGACCGGATCTTCCGCCCAATGCTCTGTGTGTTCCGGCATCTCCCTTCCCTGAGAGCGTCGCGATGCAGGGGGTGGAACCGTCCGCAGTTTCAAAATGTCTAAATCACAACACACACAATACATTGTAATCTTATTGGATTAAATTACTGTATCAAATCATTTGACCTCAGTTTGTCCCCCAGTGATTTGCCCAGTGCATTTGCCTGCAGTTTTACTGTTTTTTGCCTGGAAACTGGAGAACGACCATAGCATCCAAAAAGCGTGCCTCTACATCAAAAGCGGTTTATGACATGCTGGAAAACAACGATAGCAATACAGAATCACTTGCAGAATTGATTTATAGCGATTTGTGGGGAAATTCGTCATCAGACACAAAGTGATTTCAGCAACAATCCTGCGACTGAGCTCAGTGATGTGTGGACTTGGTGCTCTATTGACTGCATTACGGATCACATAGGCCCCCCCAAGATTCACATTTACTGGAGTACCTAGTATGAAAGTTGATGTTTAACATGACAAGCACTTGGCATACCTACAACTATTTTTGACCGATGAGGTTATTGAAAAAATTGTTACGGTGACAAACCGGTACCAAGAGCAAAAAGCTGCTACGCATCGGAAGTTTTCAAGAAGTAGAAAGTGGAAACCAGTGACCGAAGAGGACATTTAGAAATTTCTGGGCCTAATAATTCTTCAGGGAGTGGTGGGGAAACCCCTGCAGAAGTGGTATTGGACAACCAATAAATTAATTGCCACTACATTCTTTGGCACGGTCATGTCAGATTACAAATTTTCCCTGATAATGAAGTATTTGCACTTTGAAAACAATGAAGAGTTTGAAACTACTCCTCGAGCACCAAAACTCAAGAAAATTTGAGAAGTATATCAAATGATTCTGAAGAATTTCCATGGAAGCTATGTGCCAGATAGAGACATCAGCTTAGATGAAAATCTAATGGGCTACAAGGGAAGGCTCAGCTGGATACAATACATGACATCAAAGAGAGCTTGATTTGGTGTAAAATCCTTCATGCTGTGGGAACCGACAACTGGCTACATTTGGAATTCTGTCCTATACACTGGGAAAGGAACCAAATTGAACCCAAAATACAGTAATTATGGAATAGCAACATCTCCTGTTCTTTCACCGATTGAGCCATTGCTAAATCAGGGCTATTGTGTAACTACGGACAACTTTTACACATCTCCTGAACTTTATGCATTCCTACTGCAGAACAAAACGGATGCCTATGGAATCGTTAGGGATAACTGGCATGACATGCCGCCAATCTTTGTCAATAAGAAGCTCAAGACTGGAGAAATGGTTGCCTGGTAAAAAAGGCAAAATGATGGCACTGCGATGGCATGACAAAAAAGAAGTGTGCCCGATGAGTACAATCCATAATACCTCCACTGCCATGGTATGCGCAAAAGGTGGGAAAGACATCATGAAGCCACACGACGTGATAGACTACCTTTTGTTGTTGTGGTGATAGACTACAACACCATGGGAGGTGTTGACAGAGACAACTAGGCAATGACATTTTATCCAGCAATGAGAAAACAACAAAGAAAATATTATAAGAAGATCTTGAAGCATGTTTTTGAGCAATGCTTGTGGAATACCTACATTCTGCAAAAAAAAAAAAAGGGTGACAAGCCTGTGGTTCATGCTGACTTTGTTTGGAAAGTTGCCGAACTGATCTTTCTGAACCACCAAACACCAATGGCTGTGACTAGAGCTGGATGTCGTGCTGCTGGCGTTGACAACCCGGAACGCCTGACTGGTCGTCACTTCATAGACTGCATCCCACCAACTGGGAAAAAATCAGCACCCACAAGGATGTGTGTGGTTTGTTGCTCAAATCGTGATGACAGTGGAAAGAAAATCCAAAAGGAAAGCAGGTTTGATTGTCCTGATTGTGACGTTGAACTTTGTGTAGTCCCATGTTTCAAAATGTATAATACCCGGTATGTTTACTGAAGCAATATGACTAGTAATATTGCACCCTTGTTTGGACAAACTATTTTTCAGTGTTTTTGATTTGATTATATTATTGAATAAAATGTATTTGTTATTTATTATAATATCATTTATGATTTTGTGTTTCAAACTTTATCATACCCGGGATGTCTACTAGACTCTTGTTTGGACAGATTTAAGTGAGCTATTCTTAAGAATTACAGGCCTACAATATAAAACGCCAAATTTCCATGAAAAACAATTGTAATGCTTTCAGCATCAAAAGCCTGACATAATCATACCGCCAGGGATGTTAATTTGCAGGGATTTCTGCTAACTTCCTGTATGACTCTAGGACAGGAAGTGAAGGGAAATCTCCAGACTGGGGACCCAGATGGCAAAAAAACTAAATCTGACAGGGGTTATAACCCTCCCTTGCTCTATCCAAAGTGAAAAACAAGTTTGAAATATAGTTCTACTTTAAGCTCTGACTCAGGAAAAGTAAGCAGGGAAAATCAGAATGCTTGACCTGCACACTTATTCTAGATCAGTGTCTCAGTCTGAAAGTCTCTGGATTGGCAAGGCAAACAGCATTTTCAAAAGGAGAGTTTAGCAGTGGCAACCTACATATCCTCTATCTACAAGTTTCCTTTAAAAGATCAGCACAAATTATTTTACGAGTGACCAACTTTGGAAACCCTGGGGAAAAAGAGTCTTAATGCCATGTTCTCGGTTATTCTGCACCATTCTCCTGTTTCTCCAGAACAGCTGTTACTGTAATTGCTTTGGAACAGCCTTTTCATAATTGTGCCTGTTATTGTGCAATAGCCTGTCACATTATCTCCTCCTTTAATCAAGGTTTCATCTATATGATTTTTTACACACCAGCCTGCGTTGTGCATTACGGTAGTTTTATTTTGGTTTATCTCCAGTCCTATCAAGATACCTTGACCTTGTTCTTCATTTAGCTAAAAAAGGCTAGATTAATATCACAATTTTAAGATTAGTTTAACATACTCACTTATGGGTTATCTATGCACAGTAGTCTAGATAAGATTAATGTGATATCCTGGGTCTTCTGCAATTATCTAGATCCTATAGATATTCAAAATAAATACAATAAACGACCTGTTCTCAAGGAGAGAACTGTTAAATAGGCTGACACAATAATGATTTTTTTGTCTCTAAAATTAATTTGTCAAGACAATTCTTTTAAAGAAGACTGCAACAAAAAGTTGTCTGGTTGCTAAGGGTTACTGAACAATGATCTGGTAAATCAAAGGTCACAGGTGCTTCTGTGAGTTAATCACAAGAAATTAGAGATATTTAGTGTCCTTGCAGTTGATATGATGTGATTAACCTGTAGAATAAGGGTGATGGTAATAATAGTAGGCAATTTCCTGTGTGTAGGATTCTAATTGATGCTAATGAACTGCTATTAAGAAGGCCAGCTGAAGGATCGTTCCATTGTTACATACACCTGCTTCAGCAAGCTTTCTTTTCAAAAACAAAATAACAATATAGTGTTGGTCAAAATTTTCCAACCTAGCCAATCCTGGTGTGTCATAGATCTCCTGAATTTGACCTGGAGTTTGATTGTCATATAGAACTAGTAAAATATCTTTAAATGCACCTAAAACCTGTGGGTACAATATGCATTTTAAATGTCATTGCTAAGACTGGCCCTTTCCACTAATTAAACTTCCAGAATTGTCAAATAATCAAGTTGGAGGCATTAAAAAAAATAAATGTGAGCCTACAGTCCACAATAATAAGGATATAGGTTACGGTATATTTACTTTAGTGCATAATGTGGGAAACCCAACTATGTATTCAACGTATATTATGTATATTACCACATAAGACCATTAAATCTTAAACGGTATTCTTTGACAACCGTGCATTATTCAATGCGCGTTGTGGGCAGAGCTACACAATCCATCAGTCTGTCATAGTTCCGTCGTTTTTTTTTTTATGCCTTTAAACTACTTTGTGTTCAAGGCCATCTCATCTATCTGCCATTCTGCTTTGTCAAATTTAGTAACTTTGTGATCTTCAGAAATGTTGCGTGAGAGGATTTTCCCTCCCTGTTTGTTATTAAACAGCTTGTCCTGTGAGTCAATGACCCATACTACACCTTTTCTTTATTGGCCATTCGACTTTTTTCCCCAAGTTTACACTTCCTAGTGATCATAATACTGCAAATGTCTTAGTTACCTTCATAAAAAGTGAAGTCGTTTTTCCTTTAGGCAAATATCTTTTGTAGAGGCAAAAATGGATGTCATAGCCAGTCTTCTTATGTGTAGTAAGTGTCTGTCTCTAGTTTTTATCTGTCATTCTTGCCACCGCCCACTTAGCACAGAAATCACAGCAAAAGCTTTTAAGCTTTTCTGCTCCTCCCTAAAACTAAGACCCTATTAACCTCACATGGAAGTTCACTTTCCTCTCAAAATGTAATATTGCAATAAAATGTCATGCATTTCCTACGCTACCTCTGGACTAATATTTTGCATTATTGGTTTAGGTCAGACATTAAATTTGATTATACTTTTGCTTACTAAAGCTTCTCTGGTACCTGGCAATGACATGTTGATACTTCTCAGTTCTTTATGACATCCAAGTAAAATCTATTACCTTGAAACATTTTAATATTTAACACCCTATGTTTATTGCTTTAACCTTCACATTTATAGTACTAAGTCATGAGATATGAATGTACTGGTTGTTTTGCTGGAAATCAGAACTAAGTAGCAGTAATTACAACTGAATAATGTACTTTTTACTGTTTATGTAACAACATAGACAATATAATAGGATTTTTGCCTTACCAGTAAAATTTGTTTCTGTGACTACAGTACAGGACACAGGATCTTTAGTCTTTTACGATGGGTAATATATCGTCAGGTGATTGGACACTGGCAAAAAGTAAAACTTCAGGGATTTTTCCTATATAACCCCTTCTCCTCCAAGCTGGCCTTAGTTTAGTAGCAATCAATAGGGAAATAATAAAGAAAACAGGGGAGGAACCCATGTCCTGTACTGTACTCCAAAACTAGATTTTACTGGTAAGTCAAATCCAATTTTCTTAGTTTTATAGCACAGAATATGATCTTTAGACTTTAACCACTGAACAGCCAAAAGCTGTCCAAATGAGGGGTGAGCAAAACAGCAAACAAATGCCAACAGGCCCACATTAAAAAAAAAAATTAAAAAAAAAAACTCAACAGGCTCAAAAAAATTTCTAGAACCTTATACCAGTAACTGACACCGGAGGAAGCTTGAACATACTAGCAGAACTTAACAAATGTGTGAATAGAAGACCAGGTGACAGCCTTACAAATCCAAGAAGCAAATGCTTGTTGCTTACAGGCCTATGAAGCACTATCTGGAGTGGAGAAGTGTGTTTTAACAGGGAAGGGAGGAATCCTATCCTTTAGACCAAGGATGGGCAAACACTGGACCTTGAAACAGTACAAGACTGATGGCCACAAACGCAACTCTCAGAGGCATGATGAGACTTGTGGTTCCACAACAGCTACAGGGCCGATGTTTGCCCACCCCTTTTTTAGACCATAGGTGTGAATGATGACTTCGAACCACCTAGCAATGGTGGAGCAGGAGACAAAGACCCCCCCTCCCCCCCTTGGAAACCCTCGGGAAGCACAAAAAAGGAATCCGATTGCTTAACCGGTTCCCGACCAGCGCACGCCGATGTACATCGGCAGAATGGCATGGGCAGGCATATTGGTGTATAGGTACGTCCAATCTTCAATGCTGCCCTGCCACACTCGCGTGCCGGTCGGGATCCCCGGTCGGGATCCCCGTGAGTCTGGTCGAGGGTCCCCCGCACCCGATCGCCGCGGGCATACCCGCGATCGTCTCACGGGACGGCTGAATGGAGAAATGCTGTTGGAAACAGCATTTCTCCATTCTGCCTAGCATCTAGTGACGCTGATTTCTGCTCCATATGATTGGAGCAGAGATCAGTGTTCACTAAATGAAAGCACAACCCCCCACAGTTAGTAACACACCCCTAGGAACACTTAACCCCTACACTGCCACCCACTGGTTAACCCCTTCACTGCCAGTGTCATTTACACAGGAATCACTGCATTTATATAGCAGTGATTGCTGTATAACTGTCAATGGTCCCAAAAATGTGTCAAAAATGTCCGACGTGTCTGCCATAATGTCGCAGTCTCAATAAAAATCGCTGATCGCCGCCATTACTAGTAAAAAGAAAAAAAAAATTATTAATAAAAATGCCATAAAACTATCCCTATTTTGTAAACGCTATAACTTTTGCGCAAACCAATCAATAAACGCTTATTGCAATTTTTTTACCAAAAATATGTAGGAGAATACGTATCGGCCTAAATTGAGGGGAAAAAATGTTTTTTATATATTTTTGGGGGATATTTATTGTAACAAAAAGTAAACAATAATGAGTTTTTTTCAAAATTGTTGCTCTATTTTTGTTTATAGCGCAAAAAATAAAAACCGCAGGGGTGATCAAATACAACCAAAACAAAGCTCTATTTGTGGGAAAAAAAGGACGTCAATTTTGTTTGGGAGCCACGTCGCACGACTATGCAATTGTCAGTTAAAGCGACGCAGTGCCGAATCGCAAAAAGTGGTCTGGTCTTTGACTAGCAAAATGGTCCGGTCTGTAAGTGGTTAAAGGAGGCTATAGATGATACGTAGGTTCTTGCATCGTGTACCACATCAAGATAGTGGAGATATGGAGATAAAGTTCCTTTGGGATGCATCAGACATAAGGGGGAAAAAGGACAATATCCTGGTTAAGATGGAAGGAGAAACCACATTAAGCAGAAAAGATGCTTAAGGCCTCAGGACAACCTTGCCCTTATGTAACATTAGGAAAGAATCTAGAGAATAAAAGGTGCTAACTAGGAGACTCTCTACACAGAGGTGATACCAGTGAGAATGGCCACCTTGGGAATAAGCTCACAGAAGAGAAAATTCTTAATGGGTACAAAGAGCTGCCTCTGAAAGGTTGAAAGAACCAGGTTAGGAATCATGAGGGCACAGGGGAATGCACAGGGGAAGAAATGTGTAGGACACTCTGCACAAATCCCTTAACTAGGGAGTGAAAGGCCAACTGTGCTTGAAATAGAAAAAGATTTGCCCATTAATGGTATTTAAGGCCTGATGCTAATCATGACCAGACATGGAGCAAGGTCAGGATGCCTACCACCTAGTACTTCCTAGAATGAAAGTTTTTGGTCTCACAGCATGCAAAATAGGCTTTCCAGGTGCGATAGTAGACTTTTCAAGAAGTCCACTTCCTAGCCTTCGAGAGTGTAGGAATAACTGAATCCAATAGGCCCCTGTCCCTTAGGATCTGGGCTTCAACAGCCTAACTTTTAAAGCCAGTGATTGAAAAGCAGAATGGTGGATTGACCTTTTGGCTAGAAGGTTCAGACCACCAGAAATGGCCCACAGAATGTCTACCAGGAGTCTTGAGTATGTCTATGTACCACATCCTCCTGGGCCACTTGGTGCAGTGGCCTCCATTTTGATCTTGTGAAACAGACTAGGGAGAGGATAAGTGAAACTTATTCCACAGGGTCACCAGAACATCCACTGCAAAGGCCAGAGAGTCAGCAAACCTTTCTAGCTTGTTGTTGAATCCACTGCTGGTGTCCCCCATTTGTGGTAAAGCAGGGACGTGTGGTGAGGTCAGTGGCTGGTGAGGCACTGACTAGTATCAGAGCCAGATACACACAGGTTACACACGCCACGATCATTGGAGCGAGAGCAATAATTCTAGCACTAGACCTCCACTGTGACTCTAAACATGTAATCTGTAAAAAAATGTAAAGCTTCGCCTATGAAGATTTTTAAGTACTGAAGGTTGGCACCATTCCATGAGTGTGCGCAATTTTAAAGTGTGACATGTTAGGTATCTATTTACTTGGCGTAACATAATCTTTAACATTGAACAAAAAAATTGGGTAATCTTTAGTGGTTTTTTTTTTTTTTTTAATTTATGAATTGTTTTTTTTTGTGTTTGAAAAATTGCTGCACAAATACTGTGTAACATAAAAAGTTGCAACGACCACCATTTTATTCCTAGGGTGTCTGCTAAAACAATATATATATATATATATATATATATATATATATATATATATATATATATATATATATATAATGTTTGGGGGTTCTGAGTAATTTTTTAGCAAAAAAATGATTATTACATGTAGGGGAGAAGTGTCAGAATTAGCCTGGGTCCTAAGGGGTTAATTACCATAAGTAATATACAAATAATTATTATATATTGTTTTTAAGGTAATTTACAATATTTTCAAAATCTATACTCAAGCAGGTGGCTTAACTGAGAAATTACTGAAGTTTGAAGTTATAACTCAAACCAGTAATTTCACAGTAAATGGATAAATATTATTATGTTATAAAATATAGCATATAAATATATAATTTAGCTTGATTATAACAGTACCTTTTCAACAGCAGCAGATTCTCATTCTCCCTCTTAATTTTATTGGACAGCTGGGGCTATTGGTACTTTACCATTGTTCCAAGACCCCAAGCTGTCAATTGAGCTCAGTGCTTTTGACAAGAAGTGAGGAGAGGCACTGCTGCAAACAGAGTGTGCCAGCTTATATTTAAACTGGCCGCTCTGTATGTAGCTTCTGACAGGCTGTGCAGGGAGCTTAGTATCTCCAGAACCATAGGTCATAGGATCCCCAAATTTGGGGTCTCTGTGACCTCAGGTAGCGAGCTCTGCCTCACCTGCCTCCCCTGACTGCACATCCCTGGAGTAAAGAGCTCGGAACATATTCAGATGGAGAGCCTGTTCCCCTGTCCTACCAACAATTTTCAATGCCTAGGATATGGATGGCAGACAGGGTGGGAACATACAGTTTTGACCAAGAGAGCACCAAGGTTTCTTTTCTGTGCTCAGTGCAACTTTTGGTGCCAACCCAATGGTTTATGCAAGCCACAGCCATGGCATTGTCTGACTGGAGTTTTTCTGAGTGACTTAACTCAACTGAGGGGCCCAGTGTTAAAGGACAACCAAATCCTTCTGAGTTCCAGGATGTTGGTGGGAATACAGGCTTTCTCTCAAAAACCAAGTCCTCTGCATCAAGAGGGCATCTAGGCTTCCCTAGCTCAGCAGGTTATCATGCATCATGTGAACTTTCCACATATTTGGGGGAAGGAGTTTCCCTGCTTCCAGTGTCAGTTTGGAAATCCACCATGCCAGGGAGAATCTGGCCTTGCAGATCAGATGCATGAGGTAGTCTAAATTGGTTTATCCTATGCTGCCAGAAAGCTTGATTGTATTGCTGAGAAGTGAAACCTGGCTTATGGCACCAACTTGAAGAAGGCTACCATCAGGCCTGGGATCCTCATGAAGGCACAATATGAGGGTCAACCCTGGGACCAGGAGGACTCAAAGTTTGAGTTTTGGAACAAAAGTGAAAAGGGGAGTACAAGGTGTTCATTACAAAAAACAGGTATTTTATAACATACCACTAAAACACTTTAATATAGAGAAAAAAAAGTCCAAATCTGCATATACAACCTAGTAATAAATCTGTCTTGGCCAGGGCCGCTGATAGGCCAGTACGACTGGCCCTGTTGTACTGGGCCCGGCCAGCAGGGGGGCCCGGGCAAGCTGAGCTGATAAATAATAATATTTAAAAAAAAAAATCCTCCAGCAATGGCCGTTCCGACTCAACTACCAACCAAATAGCCCTCACCACCCCCCGGTTATTTTTAATTTTTTTTTTCTGCAGATAGCTATCTGCAGACTAGGTGGCGGCAGGGGAGGGACTATTTCCTCTATTTCGGGTGCGGAAGAATACCTCTTCTGCACCCACTCTTCATGGCTGGCTGTGGCTCAAGTCCCAGCCAGTGCGTCCTCTATCGTGCCGTCCCCCTTGGCGCCGTGGAGTGATTCCTCCGCCTCCTCTTGCGAGAAGTGCCAGTGAGGTGAGCGGCGGTGGCAGACTGGCAGAACACCACAAATAAGTAGCTGACATGATAACATCTGAATGGAATCATTTGTGGACAGTTGGACACTCCAGTCCAGGTAGCAGCGCAGCAGGATCAGGGAGGAAGTGCCTCATGGAGCCCAGCTAAAAATGACACAGGTGTGTGCTTGCTTGGGGGGGAATTCAAGATCTACTACTGATGCAGCAGCGTATATACATTATGGTATTAGCAGCATGGGTGGCACTGTCTACAGCAGAATATGGCATTGGTGGCATGGGTGGCACTGTCTGCAGGTAGCACATGCGTTATGGCCCATAAGACATGTGCTGCCTGTAGGGATGAGCTTCGTGTTCGAGTCGAACATACGTTCGACTCGAACATTGGCTGTTCGCCCGTTCGGCGAAGTCCGAACGTTTTGGTCCGTTGGCGCCAAATTCGTGTGGCGCTCACGGCCCACAATGCACTGCGATGGCGCAGTGCATTGCTGGCTCATGATTGGCCAAGCATGCACTGTGACCCCGCATGCTTGGCCAATCACAGCGCCAGCAGCGAGGAAAGCCATGATTGGCCACAGGCAGGATGCCTGTGGCCAATCATAGCTCAGGCTGTGTAGTGCACGCCCCACACTATATAAGGCCGCCAGCGCGGCGGCCTTGTGTAGTGTGTTGGCGTCTGAAGCAGTGGGTGTTCTGTGTACCTTCAACACAGTACACACCGATCGTTTTCGGACGATTTTCGATCTTGCTGTTGTGTAGTGGTTGTTGTCTGCGTGCCCTGACCGCAGTATACACCACTATATTCACCTCACCTATATAGCTAGTGATCTATCTTTTATAATAGAGCTTGCAGTCAGTAGTGTTAGGAGCTAGTGCGTGCTGTCTGCGTGCTCTTTACCCAGTACATACCGCTATATCCACCTACATAGCTGTTCTCTATTTGAGCCCACTTGCCATCTGCAGGAGTTATTGGAAGTTGTGTGTGCCTCCAGCACAGCACAGTATACATCTGTATATACCCCTTTATCTCTGGTGTTCTATAAAAAAGGCATCTGCAGGAGTTAGTGGGTGTTCTGTGTACCTTCAACACAGTACACACCGATCGTTTTCGGCCGATTTTCGATCTTGCTGTTGTGTAGTGGTTGTTGTCTGCGTGCCCTGACCACAGTATACACCGCTATATTCACCTCACCTATATAGCTAGTGATCTATCTTTTATAATAGAGCTTGCAGTCAGTAGTGTTAGGAGCTAGTGCGTGCTGTCTGCACGCTCTGTACCCAGTACATATCGCTATATCCACCTACATAGCTCTTCTCTATTTGAGCCCACTTGCCATCTGCAGGAGTTATTGGAAGTTGTGTGTGCCTCCAGCACAGCACAGTATACATCTGTATATACCCCTTTATCTCTGGTGTTCTATAATAAAGGCATCTGCAGGAGTTAGTGGGTGTTGTGTGCCTCTAGCACAATATACACTACCCAACTGCTTTTTTACCCAACTCCCTTCAGGCCATTACCATGTCTGGAAGGCCAGCAAGGAGAGGCAAACAGGCGCGAGCCGATAAAAGAGGGCAAGCAGGCTCTGTGTCTAGAGACAACAGTGCTGGTCGTGGACGCGGTGCATTGTCATCAGCACGTGGCCATGGGACACGCTTGTCCTTCTTTTCGGCAGCTGGACATGTTGAGCCGCAACATGCCAATGACTTGGTAGAGTGGATGACCAAGCCCTCTTCATCCTCCTCATCCTCTCTCACCCAGTCTCAGGGTACTAGCAAAGCAGCTGCCAACGCATCGTCTTCCCTCCTCTCAATGTCATCATCGGTGACTCCTTCCCTAGACCCACCACGTCCTCCTGAGGAGTCTCCTGAACTCTTTGAGCACAGTGTTGGGTACATGCTCCAGGAGGATGCCCAGTGTTTTGTAGCCTCTGATGATGACTCTCAGCTAGAGGAAGGCAGTAGCGTGAATGCAGAGAGAGGGGATGCTCAAGAAGGACAGCAATCTGGTAGTCATGTTCCACAAGCTGCAGCATACTGCCAGGTTTGCTACAGCGATGAAGAGGGAGGGGATGATGAGGGCACTGACTCCACGTGGGTGCCTAGTAGGAGAGAGGAGGAGGAGGAGGAGGAGGAGGAGGCACATGTCCAACGAGGCAGGATGCCCTCCGGGGGCCAGCTTAGGGGCAGCACACTGACTGAATCACACCGCAGAGCTCCGCCTGTGCAGGGCGCTGCCTCTGCACGTTATGCTAAAAGTTCTTTGGTGTGGGCCTTTTTTGAGACGAGTGCATCAGATCGCACCGCTGCTATTTGCAACATATGTCTCAAGCGTATCTCGCGTGGCCAAAACATCAGCCGCTTGGGCACCACATGCTTGACCAGACATATGTTGACCTGCCATGCAGCTCGTTGGCAAGCGTACCTCAAAGACCCACACCAAAGAACAAAGCGGCCCTCTCCTTGCTCCTCATCAGCTGGCATCTCCAACCCCACTAGACCTTCAGTCCTCTCTGAAACCTGCTCTGAGAGGAATGAAGGTGTAGAATTAGGTGTGTCACAGCCAAGTGCTTCCGGGCACTCTGCTAGCAGTACACCCACGTCCGATTATAGCAGGCAAATGTCCCTGCCCCAGCTGCTGGACCGGTGAAAGAAGTTCACTCCCAGCCATCCACATGCCCAGCGGTTGAATGCTAGCTTGGCTAAATTGCTAGCACTTCAACTGCTGCCTTTTCAGTTGGTAGACTCGGCCCCCTTCCGTGAGTTTGTACAATGTGCGGTTCCTCAGTGGCAGGTCCCCAAACGCCACTTTTTCTCACGGAAGGCGATTCCGGCTCTCTGCCTTCCACATGCCGGTAATGTCCTTGCCTCGCTGGACAGGGCGGTCAGCGGTAAGGTGCATATTACCGCTGACTCATGGTCCAGCAGGCATGGACAGGGACGTTACCTGTCTTTCACTGCCCATTGGGTCACTCTTCTGGCAGCTGGGAAGGATGCAGGACAAGGTGCAGTAGTGTTGGAGGTTGTTCTGCCACCACGCCTCCAAAATGCTACTATTGGTTGTGACACACCTCTCTCCTCCACCCCCTCCTCTTCTTCTTCCTCCATGGCCTCTTCCAGTGCTCTGTCCTCAGAACCAGCGGTGCTCCGTAGGCGTTCCAGGGGCTACGCAAGTACGCAGGCAAAACGATGCCATGCCATGCTTGCGCTGGTTTGTTTGGGGGACAGGAGCCACACTGGGGCAGATGTTTTGTCAGCTCTGCAGGGGCAGGCCGAGAGGTGGTTGACGCCACGCCAGCTTAAGCCAGGAATGGTGGTTTGCGACAATGGCACCAACCTCCTCTCCGCCCTCCGACAGGGACAACTGACCCATGTGCCCTGTGTAGCTCACGTCCTTAACCTGGTGGTGCAGCGGTTCTTGGGCAGGTACCTCGGCTTACAGGATGTCCTGAAGCAGGCCAGGAAAGTCTGTGTGCATTTCCGCCGATCATTTAATGCCTGTGCTCGGCTGGCTGAGCTCCAAAAGGAGTTGAACCTGCCCAAGAACCGCCTTATATGTGACATGCCCACTAGGTGGAACTCAACGTTGGCCATGCTGCAGCGGCTGCACACGCAGCAGAGGGCCATCCATGAGTACCTGTGCGACTACAGCACCAGGACAGGGTCAGGGGAGCTCGGATTTTTCTCACCACGCCAGTGGGGCATGATCAGGGATGCATGCACTGTCCTGTCACCGTTTGAGGAGGCCACAAGGATGGTGAGCAGTGACAGTGCATGCATCAGTGACACTGTACCTCTTGTCCACCTCTTGGAGCATACGCTGCGTGGAATAATGGACAGGGCACTTGAGGCAGAACAGAGGCAGGAAGAGGAGGACTTCCTTGCCTCTCAAGGCCCCCTTTATCCAGACAGTGTTCCTGCTGTGCCACCCATCACACAGGAAGAGGATGAGGAGGAGGAAGAGGAGGAGGAGGATGATTGTGTCAGCATGGAGGTGGAGGCTGGCACTCAGCATCAGCAGCAGCAGCAGGAGTCTTGTAGGGATGATTTACAGTCCCAAGAAACACGTGGACTTGTACGTGGCTGGGAGGAGGTAGCTGCGGATCATGTTGTCCTTAGTGACCCAGAGGACTCCGGACTGAATGCCTCAGCTAACCTACGCTGCATGGCCTCCCTGATCCTGCAAAGCCTGTGGAAGGATCCTCGTATTCTTCGGATCAAGGAGAGGGACCATTACTGGCTGGCCACTCTCCTTGATCCACGGTACAAGGGTAAGGTTGCCGACCTTATCTTGCCATCGCAGAGGGAGCAGAGGATGAGACATCTCCGGGAGGCCTTGCAGAAAGGTCTGTGCAACGCGTTCCCAGAGACTGGGAGGTTACAAACTCCTGGTCCTGGACAATGTGTTGCTGAGGCATCGGTCAGAAGGAGCGGTGGAGAAGGTGGCCGTCTGACTGATGCTTTCAGACAATTTTTTATTCCGCAGCCCCAAGGTATGATCGGTTCCAGCAACCATCGCCAGCGTCTGATTTACATGGTGCAGGAATACCTAGGGGCAAGGTCAGACTTGGACACCTTTCCCACTGAAAATCCTCTGGCTTACTGGGTCTTGAGGATGGATCACTGGCCAGAGCTTGCACAGTATGCAATTGAGCTACTGGCCTGTCCTGCATCCAGCGTTCTTTCAGAACGCACCTTCAGTGCTGCTGGTGGCTTTGTTACCGATCACAGGGTGTGGCTGTCTACCGAATCAGTTGATCGACTGACCTTCATCAAGATGAATCAGTCTTGGATCACCCACAGCTACCAAGCACCTGAAGCTGATGTAACCGAATAATTTTTTTTTCTGCCTATGCTGATGCTGAGTGACTGTCCTGTTATGTTGATTGTCTATCCTCTTCCTCCTCCGATGATATGCTGGAAGAACATTTCTGTTTCTGGGTGATGCCATCAGCCCAATTTTTCTGCCCCTGTTTAACAGGGGCGTTTAAGTACAATTTTTGATGCAATGCTTTGCAGCAGGGCTAATTCCTGCAATAAAACAAGAGTATATGGGAGAGGTTGCAGTGTGGTGGCACCAGCACCATTGCCTAAGGCCCAATTTTTCTGCCCCTGTTTAACAGGGGCGTTTAATTACAATTTTTGATGCAATGTTTTGCAGCAGGGCTAATTCCTGCAATAAAACTAGAGTATATGGGAGAGGTTGCAGTGTCGTGGCACCAGCACCAGTGCCTAAAGCCCAATTTTTCTGCCCCTGTTTAACAGGGGCGTTTAATTACAATTTTTGATGCAATGCTTTGCAGCAGGGCTAATTCCTGCAATAAAACTAGAGTATATGGGAGAGGTTGCAATGTCGTGGCACCAGCACCAGTGCCTAAAGCCCAATTTTTCTGCCCCTGTTTAACAGGGGCGTTTAATTACAATTTTTGATGCAATGCTTTGCAGCAGGGCTAATTCCTGCAATAAAACTAGAGTATATGGGAGAGGTTGCAGTGTCGTGGCACCAGCACCAGTGCCTAAGGCCCAATTTTTCTGCCCCTGTTTAACAGGGGCGTTTAATTACAATTTTTGATGCAATGCTTTGCAGCAGGGCTAATTCCTGCAATAAAACTAGAGTATATGGGAGAGGTTGCAGTGTCGTGGCACCAGTGCCTAAAGCCCAATTTTTCTGCCCCTGTTTAACAGGGGCGTTTAATTACAATTTTTGATGCAATGCTTTGCAGCAGGGCTAATTCCTGCAATAAAACTAGAGTATATGGGAGAGGTTGCAGTGTCGTGGCACCAGCACCAGTGCCTAAGGCCCAATTTTTCTGCCCCTGTTTAACAGGGGCGTTTAAGTACAATTTTTGATGCAATGCTTTGCAGCAGGGCTAATTCCTGCAATAAAACTAGAGTATATGGGGAGAGGTTGCAGTGTCGTGGCACCAGTGCCTAAAGCCCAATTTTTCTGCCCCTGTTTAACAGGGGCGTTTAATTACAATTTTTGATGCAATGCTTTGCAGCAGGGCTAATTCCTGCAATAAAACTAGAGTATATGGGAGAGGTTGCAGTATCGTGGCACCAGCACCAGTGCCTAAGGCCCAATTTTTCTGCCCCTGTTTAACAGGGACATATAATTACAATTCTTGATATAATATTTCACAGGAGGGCCCGTTCCTGTGCCCACCCAGAGTAACTGTGAGGACTTATAGTGTTTTGGCACCAGCACCACAACCACCAAAGGTCAATTTTTCTACCACTGTTCAACAATGCCATGTAATTACAATTCTTGATATAATCGTTCACAGCAGGGCGCTCCAGCGCCCACCAAGAGTCACTTTGAGGGCTTACAATGTTGTGGCAAAACCAACACCTTGTTCCGCCATTTCTGCAGAGCATATAGGGCAGGCCCCTACTTTCAAACATCCAACTTACAAACATCTCCTACTTGCAAACGGAAGGAGACAACAGCAAGTGAGATGAAAAAAGATGGACGACAAAACAAGTTATACAGGGGTGATAACCCTTCCCTATGTTTTCCAAAAAGCTTAAAAAATTTTTTTTTGACTGGAGCTACACTTTAAAAATGTACCAGTTGAAAATTACAAACAGATTCAACTTAACACAACAAACCTACACAGTCCCTGTCTTGTTTGCACCGCCTGTATACTGCTGTTCTGAGTATATAGGGCCTGGGGGCCACACGCATTTCCTTTTTTGGGTACGGGGTTCCCCTTAAAATGCGTACAAGACCCAAAGGGGCTGGTAATGGGCAGGGAGGGCTACCCATGCCATTTTTCTCAATGATTTTCAACCATATTGCAGGAACCAGATATAACATTAAAACCGCAAGCAGCTTTAAATGACGTTATTTCTGTTAAATGTCATTTTGTGCAGGGACTGTTCCAAACACGGGAAACACGTGGCACTTCACAGGCATACTACAGACACCCCCCAGGCACCATATTTAAAGGAATATTTCACTTTTTTTTCCACTTTAATCATCATTAAAATCAGTGCTCCCGCCAAAACGGCCGTTTTTAAAAACTTTTTTTGCATTGACCCATGTCCCCTGGGGCAGGAGCCAGGTCCCCAAACCCTTTTTAGGACAGTATCTTGCATATTAGCTGTTAAAATTAGCACTTTTAATTTCGAACGTTCGAGTCCCATAGACTTCAATGGGGTTCTAACGTTCGTACGAATTTGGGGTCCGTTCGAAAGTTCTGGTGCGAACCGGGGGGTGTTCGGCTCATCCCTAGCTGCCTGCAGACAGTGCCACCCATGCTGCCAATGCCATATTGTGCTGCAGACAGTGCCACCCATGACGCTAATGTCATAACGCATGTGATGCCTGCAGAGACAGTGCCATCCATGCTGCCAATGGTATTATGCCATTGGCGGCATGGGTGGCACTGTCTGCAGCACAATATGTCATTGGCGGCATGGGTGCACTGTCAGCAAGTAGCACATGCGTTATGCCATTAGTGTCACGGCTGGCACTGTTTGCAGCACGTTACAGCATTGGCGGCCAATGCCGTAATGTGCTACAGACAGTGTCACCCATGCCGCCAATGCCGTAATGTGCTACAGACAGTGCCGCCAATGCCGTAATGTGCTGCAGACAGTGCCACCCATGCCGCCAATGCCGTAATGTGCTGCAGACAGTGCCAGCCATGCCTATCACTTGTAGAAAACCAGCACTTTGTTTCAAGGCGGGAGTCTGGGGAGGGGCTGGGACAGGGCGGGGCTGAAGGAGGGACCATGGGCGGGGCCAGGGGTGGAGCTGAAGGGGCCCCATCAGGTAGTCTGTACGGGGCCCCACGATTTCTATCAGCGGCCCTGGTCTTGGCACTGCTTATGTCAAACAGAATCAAAAATTTGTTCAACGGGGGGCGTGGCCTGGAGCGGCATGAGATAGGACGCAAGTGAGCTGAGCTCCGCCGGCCGAATATCCTGCTCGCATATCCTGAGACACAGACTGCAATTTCTCTCTGTTCTGGCTGCTCCGCGGACCGGGCAACCCCTGGGCACATGTTGCCAACAAAAAGGAACACCGCATCGGCTGCTAGACTGTCCCAATTCCGGCATGATGAAGCAGACTCAGCAGACCAAGATGGCGCTGCCATGCTGGGGGAGGAGAACGCACGGAATACAGACACGGCCAGACTCCTGGATGCTATAACAGCATGTCAAGAAGCTGTCACGAATTGCCAAACAAACCTCACAGCCAGGATTGAAGAGGTAAAAGTAGACATATCGCTGGTTAAGCAAGATTTTCAGAAACTAAGAGAGAGGGTTACAGAGGCTGAGACCCGCCTGGGCAATGTAGAGGACTAACTCACCCCCCCCCCCCCCCCTGCAGATCTCCTCGGAGGCCATGCAGCACCAAGTGAATCAAATCCTACAGAAATAGGATGATATTGAGAATAGGATTCGCAGGTAACCTGCGCTTTATAGGCCTGCCAGGAGTGGAGGGCAGAGACCCCCCGACTTTTGTGGAAAAGCTCCTCTTGGACACCTACGGAAGGGATTCATTTTCCCCCATGTTTGTGGTGGAACGCGCGCATAGACTGTCGGGTAAGCCGCCACCTCCGGGGGCGCCCCCCCCGCACCTTTATTGCCAAATTCCTAAACTTCAGGGACAGAGACACTATCCTCCGCCTTAGCAGGGAAAAAGGGAACATCCCATTTGATAAAAAAACCGTAGCAATCTTCCCTGATTTTTCTTCTGAAGTCCAGAAAAAACGCAAAAATTTTATGGAAGTGAAAAGGTGCCTGCGGATCAAAAACAAAGTATGCCATGCTGTTTCCTGCTCGCCTGCATGTGAAAGGCACTGACCGGGCCCACTTTTTTGAGGATCCTGAGACGGCATTGACATGGCTGGAACGTCGAGATACGCACAGATGAGTATATATGTACAGATGTATCCACCTCTACCTTCTGTTCACTGGAAGTGCCCCCTCTTCTCCCCACTTGCTATCCCTGATTACACCTGTATTGCTGGAATGGGACCCTTTTCTCCTTATACCCACTGAGTGATTTGGAAAATGCATGATAACAGTGCTTATTGTATCTATCACTCCAGTGTCCAAAAGTATTGGGACACCGGCTTACACCACACAGTCCCATATTGTTACACAGCTCCCTTCAGCCACGCCCACTGATACCACGGCCTGAGATTAGCCATGCGGAGGCAGGGCATCTAACTGCATATGGACATTGCTCACTGATTCAGATAGCCGCCCGCGATGATAGAGGCTGAGTTCCCCATGAGTGTTGGGGTATCCGGCACTAGCATGAACTCCCCTCCAGGAAAGTGAAGGCACTCTTGCAGCTTCTTTAGCTGAGCTCTCATTCCCCACCCGGGGCTACGTGTCCTGGGTTTGATCATTGCCACTAATCATACCAATGTCTGTGTCAAGACTTTATTTTTTCTACTTTCTACAGGAGTATACAGTTTTGACCCCTCCTTGCCGGCGGAGGGGAATAACTAACTAGCAAGCTCACCTTGATTTGTGAGCACAGTCCTATAATGTCACATAACACAGCAAAGTTTCGCCCAACGCCTTACTATGCACTACTTGGGTTGGAATAAATGGCATAACACTTCGCTATCTTATCATGAAACCTTTATGTGTATTTTGTTGATACAATGTAATTCCTTCCCAAGTTGGAAAATGTCTGTGCCCTGTTGGCAGTTAGGGTTTAATTCCCACACTAGTTGGGGGTCAGTGCAGGGCAGGGAGGGGGGATATATGGTTTTCATGGGTTAAAGAAGTTCTTTTTGATTTTGCACATGCTTGTTTTCTTTGGTACTGCATATGTCTGGTGGTGCAGTTGGGGCCCCCTTCCGGCTGGGGGGGGGTCTCGGCTGCTCCGACCCGAGGGGTCGGTCTGTCTCCCAGAGTTTCATCACTAAATGGTATACACCCATGGCCACATTGAAATTCCTCACGTGGAATATGAGGGGGATGAGGGACCCCATTAAGAGGTCAGTGGTCTTCGGACAGCTTAAACAAATGAAGGCAGATGTGGTGGCCTTAGTGGAAACACATGCTGAAGGTCCCATGCTTAGAGCGCTTCGGCACCCTTGGATAGGTTGGGCATACCACTCTGTCCATACTACGCACTCCAGAGGAGTCTCCCTACTGATTGCTAAACACATGCACTTCGAGCTCCACGATTCGGTTATAGATCCTCTGGGTAGATTTGTATTTATAAAAGCAAAGCTGTATGGGGACGTGGTACTTATAATGGCAATTTATGTACCCCCACCCTTCCAGTTTGGTGTACTGACAGAGGGCTTTAACTATATGGCTCTCCACCCCGCTGCTCCAGTGGTGTGGATGGGGGACTTTAACAATGTGCTGGACAAGTCTCTAGATAGGATGACAGACCCCACACAGGTCGTGCCGTGCTCCCTACCGATGAGATTTGCCCGACTTCTCCACGATTTCCACCTGGCGGATTCGTGGAGAACCAGGCACCCAACACAGCAGGCATTTACCTGCTTCTCCACCACCCACCAGTCTATGTCCCGGATAGACCTCATACTTTTCTCCAAATCACTCCTGCCTAGGCTCACGGATGTGGGCCTTTTACCCAGATCGCTGTCTGATCATTGTCCATATTGGGCATCACTCTCCTTACAACAAGCACACCCCCGACAGCGTGGCGCCTGAATCCCTTTTGGTTGACTCTCCTGCCGGAGGATAATTACCTGGAATCGGGTTGGGGGGCATTTTTTGAGACCAATGAGATGTCAGCACGACCACACATAGTCTGGGAAGTGTTTAAACTGCACACTAGAATGACTTTACAGACTCAAATTAACAAGGTAAAGCGATCTTCCACAGCAAACATAGCAGAGGCTACACACGCTTTACAGGCCGTGGAGAGGGACTTTATAAATGACCCCACGACAGAAAAAGCAGGTAACCTTAGAATATGCTCCAGAACACTGGATCAATTGATTTATGAAAAATCCAAACAGAAGTTGTTCTTCCTTAGGCAGAGGTCATTTGAGCATGGTGAACGAGCGGGGAAGCTGTTAGCTTACCTAGTTCATAGCGAGGAGAGACCCCCAGTAGTGATCTCCCTCCGCTCGTCACAGGGTGTGCTCGAGACTGATCCCTTACAGGTCACGAGGATGTTTCGTGACTTTTTTATCTCTCTTTACACCACCACTGTCTTGGATGACCTCTCCCAGATGGAATCCTTTTTGATGAAGCTACATTTTCCCCACCTGACTGAGGAACAGACCCTAGGACTTGAAGCACCTCTAACAAGGGATGAAATTGTGTCTTCTGTTGCTGCATTTCCGTCATCCAAAGCTCCAGGCTCAGATGGCCTACTGATAGAATTCTACTTACCTAGAGCTGTTGGCCCCTAGGCTGCTGACACTATATAACTCTATTTTTGAAACTTCCGAACTTCCATGCGGGAGGCTACTATGGTGCTTATCCCCAAACCTGGGAAGGATCCGCACCTCCCGGAGTCTTACCGCCCCATCTCTTTGTTGCAGGTGGATGTCAAGATACTCGCTAAGGTTCTTGCCATCTGCCTCAATAAGGTGATCCTTTCGTTGATCCATGAGGATCAAGCAGGATTTATGCAGGGAAGAAACACATCGTTTAACCTCCGGAGACTATTAACCTCCAGACCCCCCATGATGACGCCGATACTAGGATAATAGTTGCCTTGGACACCGCCAAAGCGTTTGATTCCGTTGAGTGGCAGTACTTATGGGCCTGCTTGGCCAAGTTCGGCCTGAGGCCCAAATTTGTTAGGTGGATCCAATTACTCTACCAGAATCCAGTTGCCAGGGTACTGGCAAATGGCTGGCCCCCAGAGCAGTTCCCCCTTTCTAGAGGTACTAGACAGGGGTGCTCCTTATCGCCTCTGCTTTACGCTCTGGCAGCGGAGCCACTAGCCATGGCGATTCGTGCGCATACGGGAATAGTGGGTCTGCACAGGGTTCGGATCACGGAGAAGATCAGCACATATGCAGACGATACTCTACGTTATCTAAATGACTCAGACCAATCACTTCCCCTAGCTCTAGCTCTGATAGAAGAATTTGGCACATTTTCTGGTCTAAAAATCAACTGGGACAAGTCCCAAATTCTTTCCCTAGATAGTTTTCCACCTTCCAGAGACAGGCCCCTGCTTCCTTTACAGAGGGTAGATACTATTAAATATCTTGGTATCAGGATGACTAGAACCCCGTCAGACTATATCACACTTAACATAACTCCTCTAATTGACATGATCAAGCAGAAGACGCAGCTATGGGCGCGTTTCCCACTGGGGGTAATGGGTCGCACAAACTTGATCAAAATGGTCCTTCTTCTGAATATCTTGTACATGCTCTGGCACTCTCCTGTCTACCTGGTCCTCAAACACTTTAAGGTGATAGAAACCCTCCTAAAACCCTTTGTATGGGGCAATGCTAGGCACAAACTTCCGTGGCAGAAACGTAAACAACCCACAGACCTAGCGGGATTGGCACTGCCTGACTTTAATTTGTATTATCTAGCAGCTCAGCAACCCCAAATTTCCACATAGACAAAACAGACAAAGACAGGTTTCTACATTTTCTATGCCCGACATGGACTAGACTAACGTTAGACCCTATGGTGGCGATTGCTGGAGGGACGGAGAGGGAGGGCAGGAGGGCAGCCACTACATCCCTTTTATACCAGTACAGGAAGTTATGGAACATAGCTTCTGCCAGACTATGCCTGCCACCTTTGCATGAATATACCCCCATTTGGAGTAATGGGACACTCCCAGAGTTTAGACAGATCATGGGTAGTGGAATGTGGAGCTGAAAGGGCATTTTTTATTTGTCTCACATAAACTCTGGTGGTAAACTAAAATCTTTTCATGACTTGCAGTCTGAGTATGGGCTCCCGAATCACTTTTATTATAGATACATACAGCTTCGTCATGCGTATCGTGCTCAATTTTCCCTAGACGATCTATCCCTAGCCCAAAATCCTCTGATGGCAGCGATTAAGAATCCAGATCCCAAAAAACTCCTCTCACAGTTTTATGTTATGTTGTCGCTTCCTTCCATGACCGTGGCTGCCTACGCACTAAAGAATAGATGGGAGAGGGAGATGGGGCCTATTACAGGGGGTGGGCCCATGGAGGTGTTTGTATGGCTCTGATACTAATTAGAATACTATGCACTGATGTACTCATTTCTGTGAAGGGCATATTGTGATTATGTATAAGAAGTTAAACTGAGACAAACATATGTTTCCATTTTGATACCCTTTATTTTTTGTATGTACCACACTTTTTTTCAATAAAAAGAACTCATGTTAAAAAAAAAATAATAATTTGCTCAATGCCCTAAAAGGGTAAGAAGACACCCTTAAAAGGATGAGAGGACAGTTTTTAAGGCATCTGACATTCCATCATAAATAGATGTGGGCCAACATACCTAAAGGTACATGGAACAAAAAAGAGGGAATAAAGAGAGAATTACCCTAGAGAAAAGTAGGTATAAAGTGACCCCAGGCGAAATGCTGCTTTGTAAAAATATAATCTATATTGGACTTGCTTTAAAAAAAATCAGCAAATGTATAAAAAATCCACCTGACACCATAATAACAACGTTGGTATTTAAAATTGCAACAACCGCACAGGGCCCAGTCTAAAGTGAGATACCACATTTTATCAAGATGCATCACCAATCACCTTTCAAAATTAGGCATCACTCATGTAATAAGCTCAGAAGAGCATTAGAGGTATATAGCAACAAAAAATGAAAATTAAAATGTCATGTGAGCACTTATTTAGGGGGTGGTATAATCTCATTCAGTGGCTAATCAGTGAATGCGGGATCTCTGCATTGAAAGTATCCTTGGATGGACAAGATATTCCTCACTTTGAACCACTAGTGTATTCCCCTTTAAATTTGGAGATACTGGATAGAAGGTGTTTGATCTTGCATTTGATCAACCCCCCAGGTGTTCCTAGGGTAACCACCGAATAAAGTTTGCAACAGAGCAAAAGTTCAGTGCTAATATTAAATATTCCAGTAATTTGTAGTATTTCAAAGGCAGTGTTCATTGGTAAACATCAGCAGCTTTGTCCATATCCTGGATGAATGGTATACCGACTTGCAAAACACCCAGCACAATGTGAATGAACACAGATTATGGCAAGTCACTGCATGTAGCTATATTCTAGTCTGTACAAGGGCTAGGAGATCCACAGAGACTCACGATAACAGATGCAGGATTTGCCTGTTTATATTTGAGACTCTTGGAGGACCACTTATCTACACCTCGTCGACTCAAACTTCGAGTCCTCCTGGTCCCAGGGTCGACCCTCATATTGTGCCTTCATGAGGGTTATGGGCCTAATGGTAGCCTTCTTCAAGTTGGATAGGTGGAAAGTTCACATGATGTTTTATGTCAAACAGAGCATTACAAAAGTTCAGTAATGCCGCGGACTTAGTCTGACGGACTTCCCACTGGACTGTCCGCCAGACTTTCCGAACGAGCTAGTTGCCCACACACGGCACTTTTTCAGCGGACTAATACGGCGTACTAAGTCCGCCGGACTATCCGCCGTACTTTTGAAATGAACGGACTCGCCCACACACGCGGAGGAAAGTCCGCTCATTTTGAGCGCGTCTCCAGGTAGCCGGGGCCAGCGAAGGAGGTGTGGCTGGCCCCATCACCTGGTATGGACTTAAATTGGAATCCCTACGCCGAATAATCGGCGTGGGGGTCCCCCCCCTAGGTCCACATCAGACCCTTATCTGAGCACGCTACCCGGCCAGCCAGGAAAGGGGGTGGGGACAAGTGAGCGCCCCCCCCCCTCCTGAGCCGTGCCAGGACGCGTGCCCTCAACATGAGGGGTGCCTTGGGGAAGAACAGAAGATTAGCGACAGAAGACCGGGCCACCGCCTGTAAAAGAGCTAGAAGAAGGCGCGGTGGCCCGGCAAGGGGGCCCAGCAAGGGGGACAAGACTCCCGAAGTCAGAAGAAGAGGACGGCGGCGGCGAAGAAGAAAGCCGGGCTCCTCCGCTAGCAAAAGAGCAAGCAGAAGATAGCGGAGGAGTCTGGCGAGAAGACCCCCGAAGACGGACAGAAGACCCCCGGAGCTGTGCAATAAACTATTTTAACCCTTGTGTGTTGTGTTTTTTTTACTTTTTTTTTACAGGTGAATGGGTAGGGGTACATTGTATATGTACAATGTGGGGGGTCGGTATCCAGGGGCCCCCTTATTAAAGGGGGTCATGGATTCTGATAAGCCCCCCGCCTGCAGACCCCGACAACCAACGGCCAGGGTTGTCGGGAAGAGGCCCTTGTCCTCATCAACATGGGGACAAGGTGCTTTGGGGTGGGGGGGCCGCGTTCAGCAGGTGGAGGCTGACACTTTTCTTATATGAGTTAATGGAAGAGTGGGCACCATGGAACAGAAAATGTAGGGGGGTACTTTCTATAGGTCTGAGGGCGGTTTTCTTAATACATAGGTTAATTGATTCCCAAAAGGCTCTAATTTTAAGACAAAAGCTCCATATGTAGTGTAGCTTGAAGGACACCGCCACTCGCTGGTTCTTCTTTTTAAGGGTTTTGTTTGCCCATTTTTATTAAAAGAAAGTTCCACAAACAAAGATGGGTTTCCCTCACAGGGGTTTCAGCATTCCTTTTCATCAACAAAACTACATTCAACCTAGTTGGCTCTCACTTGCAGCTCTGGCCTGACCCTCCAAGCCCTTGTCTGTCTAATACAGACTGTTTCACCGACCACCTTGGTGCACACAGCTAACGGCCTCTTGCTGCCCTAGCTCCCCCGTGGAGCCCTCCTGACTCCTGGTACTCAGACTTCCTGTCTGCTGGGGTGGAGCCCAGAACCGTGGTCAGGTTACTACTAAAAGCCCAGCACACACCTGACCAATCAGTATGCTGGCTGTTCTCAAAATCGGGACCCAGGACTAGGGATTTCATCCCACCCGGATCTCTCAGAAATCCCTGAGCTCCAGGTCCAAAAGTGGACTTTACAAAACACAGAGAAAACTGAAAGACCAGTTTTCTCTTCATGATACATGCTCCCTGGAGCCCCTCAATCCGTCTGGTTGAGAATTCTGGGTCACATCCTCGTTCTAGACCCTGGCAGGGCAACGCTCTGCCACAGTAGAGAAACATGCCTTGTTAGCCACAGCCACTCCAACATCGGGCATCAGCAGTTGAAAACAACTGCACCAGGCAGGAGGGGGTTTTATATCACCTGGTAAGAAATTTGTAGGACGACTCTTGAATACGCGTACAAATGGAGGAAGCAAAGCTCCCTCTCCCATTCTCTGATATAACGTGGAACTGACACTGTGGCTAATGACTGCACCAAAACTGTTGCTTCTGGACCCATTACCTACAAGCTGTCTAACCCTGTAAGCTGTCTATCAGTGAGTCAGTGAGTGACTTGTATAGCTCTACCTATGCGAACTGAATCGCCTCAGTTATTGTCAGCACTTACTCTCTTGTTACCTGTTTTGCTACTTATTCACACAATGACATCTAAAATTGCATAGGGTATAGCGCAGTAAGGTTCAATTACCATATTCACTTCCCAGATAACAAGGATAGCTTGCCACAAATTTGTGGCAGTGTTGAATTGTAAGTGTTAACTTGAACATTTTCACTGACAAGTTGTATACTAGCATTTGACACTTTCCCAATTCGTAGCAAATTTGCGTTACAAGTCTCTAGCAAGAGCAGAGTTGCAGTGGTGAGTGTACAGCAAGAGCTCTGCAAGTCACAGTGACCCTTGTGGTGGAATGACTATTGCACAACATAACTGAACCATAACTTGCAGCAGACTTGCAGAATGTTTGCAAATGAAGTTGAAGTTTGGAGTCATGCACTTGCTTCAATTGTGCAACAAGCTTGTGAAGTCTGGCAAGTCTAGCAGTAGCTTAGCAAGTCATTTTCAAACTTGCAGCTCAATTGCTTGCTATCTGGGTTGTTGTTCTGCCAATTACAAAAATTCTTAGAGAAGATGACAACTATATTAGCCCTTGTACACACGGTCGGACATTCCGACAAAAAAAATCCGTCGGATTTTGTCAGACACTGGTGTTGCATACACACGGTCGGACAAAGTTGTCAAAAAATCCGACTGTTCGTAACGTGATGACGTAATTTAGTTACGACGGGACTACGTTCAGGCTAGTAGCCAATAGTTTTGGTCTAGGAACTTGATCTGAGCATGCGTGTCCGATCGGAATTCTCTACAAAAGATCGGACAAAGTCCGATCGGATCATGTTGTCATAAAATTTTTATATTCAGCTCTCAAACTTTGTTGGTCGCACATTCCAACAGAAAAAGTCAGATGAAGCCCACACACGGTCGGATTATCCGACAACACCGTCCGAGCTGACATTTTCCATCGGAATGTCCGACCGTGTGTACAAGGGCTTAGAGAGCCAACCTCCTATGTCTGTATCTATGGTAATTGTATGTGCAGTAAATGAGAATATACTGTAGATATTTATTGCTTCATGTAGTTGTATACAGAACTATTTTGCCAAATGTATGTGAAGTGTGGTTGGGTTTAGGTGCAGTGCATTTTTGGCATGTTGTAGGCAGGTTTCACATTCATTACCACTGATGCATGTAAAAGGTTAATTTTGATAGAAAATGCCCAAAAGTTACACACTTTTTTAGCTTCCTACTCCAAAATAGATTTAAATGCGTGTTAAGACATCTACAGGATGCCATTGCTTCGCTGAATCTTCAACCAGCATTTTTTAAATGGACTACCTGCACTGCTGGGTAGGGTGCATAGGAAACTGTATTCAATAACATGTCTGCAATATTTTCTTTGTTTCAATGTTGCTCTTGATTTTTTTCTTATTTTAGACTTATGCAAAGCTGCAGGTGAGCGAACCGAAAATAAGAGAAGGGATGGAAATTGTTGAACACCCTACAGATAACCTCTTCCCATGCCAATGTCACAGAAATATGGTGAGCAACACACTTACATTCATGTATATGATGTTGGCAATGCAAAAAAAGTTCCAATGACACAGGTTGAACCACTTTACAGTACAATGTGTATTAACCAGATGTGGACATTGGACAATGCTACACATGCCCCAAATAACTTTTTTTAAATACACAAGGCATGTGTAGAACACTCTCTGTTGCTTTCTCTTTCATTTTCTGGCAATTCAAGCCTGGATTTGTGTGTAAATACACCAGCTACTACAGCTGCTGCTGTCAAAAACAGGCTGACACAGTGTTTATAAAAACTGCTCAGATGCAGGATAATGAGATACAATGTAATATTCATTCATCTGCAGATCAAAGGATTTGACTTTGATCTGTATATTGTGTCAGTTAAAGCAACCTAGCCAAGGAAAACAAGCTTTTTTTTTAGATTACATTTGTTTATATTTATCCCTTATTAACCCTTATTTTATGCTAATCAGCCCTAATTTACTCCTTCTTTCTCTTCTCCCCTAAAGCCAGCCATACATGGATTGGAATTCATCCAGTTCGGCAGAGACCAGATAAATTTCAATCTATGTATGGGCAAGCTGATTGTACACAAGTCAATCTGTTTATCGACTTTTGTTCAACCAGCCTGTCTAGTTTTTCCCAAACAATCAGTGCTGCAGGCTATAGCCCTCAACACTGCTCATGTATTCTGACAGTGAAGAAGGCTCCCCACTGTCAGAATACAATACCAAAGTGGAGAAGGAAAGGGGACTTAGGGCGTTTTCTTTTGTTTAACCTACTGGTTGAACAAAGAAAAGTACATAATGTATGGATAATGCCTAAGCTATTAGTTTCCTGCTGATATTTGTTGGTGTATTTCTATATAATACCCACCAGCATATAAACGTTTTTCCTTTTTATTTAATTTTTTTATTTCGTGTATAAAAAAAAAAGCCTTTATATTTTTCATTGTAAAAGGAGAAGTATGATCAAAGCTCGTTTAACCACCCTTCTCCTGTGGGTCAAAGGAGTGCACTTCGTTCTTCACTCCTGTGACCCAGATTAAGCTGATGGTGGGCCAAAATTAAAGCTCTGCAGGCATCCCCACCAGGGCCGTCTTTAATATAGATTGGACCCTGGGCAAAATTTTTCTTGGGGCCCCCCCATGCAATTTCCCTCTCCACCTACTCTGAGACATACAATAAATAGCAGCTAGACTTAAAATCAGTTTGTATCAGATCAGGCAGCAATTGCGATTGGTTTCCAGCAGTTACAGAATATCATTACTGCTTACCGGCTAGTTGCTAGAGGTTACAGCACACATTACGGCTCACTGATTAATTGCTAGAGGTTACAGCACATCACCTCCTCACAGCAGGGGAGCATGATATACATAGGAATGCCCCCTTTATTTACATATAAATGCTGCCAGCCACAGCTATTTACTTAGTATTGTCGCTCCTATTTACATACTAATGCCGGTTATTTACATGTAAACACAGGGTCTACAGGTGAGTCATCTGCACACAACAATAGGGCAGAGCTGGGCAGCATTAGTACCAGCACTTCATACTGAGATATTGAGACACATTACAGGAATAAAACTTCAAGGGACAAGGGAATTTAAACCTGGATAGTTGGCAAGTATGAGGCAACTGTTTTGGGCCCCACAACAATGACAGGGCCCAGGGCAGCTGCCCCTTTTGCCCTGCCTTAAAGACGGCCCTGATCCCCACAATAATGTTGGGATATGCCTGACCGGCTGCTAGCTCAGCCTCAAAGTGCTTTGCTCCTACCCCCTCCATAGTCCGGCTCTCCAGTGAACACTGAAGGGGCAGAGCACCAGGCTCCCACACTTCTCGTTTAGAACAATTATTTTGAAGTAACACTGATCAATGTAGAAAAAAAAAATTTTTTAGTTTTATTACTTTTTTGGTATATGGATTACAAAAAAAAATTGTGAGACAATATCACCATAAGAAATTATTTTGTTTATCCTTTGTAAAACCACCTTTCACTGCAATTACAGCTGCAATTCTTTTTGGGGATGTCTCTACCTGCTTTGCAAATCTAGAGAGTGAAATGTTTGCCCATTATTCTTTGCAAAATAGCTCAAGCTCTGTCAGATTGGATGGGGAGCGTCTGTGAACAGCAATTTTCAAACGTTGACACAGTGTCTCAATTGGATTTAGGTCTGGATTTTGGCTGGGCCATTCGAACACATGAATATGCTTTGATCAAAACCATTCCATTGTAGCGCTGGCTGTATGTTTAGGGTCCTTGTCCTGCTGGAAGGTGAACCTCCGCCCCCAGTCTCAAGTCTTTTGCAGACTTTAACAGGTTTTCTTCTAAGATTGCTCTGTATTGGGCTCCATACATCTTCCCATCAACTCTGACCAGCTTCCCTGTCCCTACTGAAGAAAGGCATCCCCACAACATGATGCTGCCACCACCACATTTCACGGTGGAGATGGTGTTTTCAGCGTGATGTGCAGTTTTCTTTTTCCATTACACATAGCGTTTTTCTTTTAGGCCAAAAAGTTACATTTTGGTCTCATCTGACCAGAGCACCTTCTTCCACATGTTTGCTGTGTCCGTCACATGGCTTCTTGCAAACCGCAAATGGGAATTCTTATGGCTTTAGTTCAATGGCTTTATTCTTGCCATTCTTCCATAAAGGCAAGATTTGTGGAGTGCACGACTAATAGTTGTCCTGTGGACAGATTCTCCCACCTGAGCTGTGGATCTCTGCAGCTCCTCCAGAATTATCAGGGGCCTCTTTGGCTGCTTCTCTGATCAATGCTTTCCTTGCTCGGCCTATCAGTTCATGTAGATGGCCATGTTGTGGTAGTTTACAGTTGTGCCATACTCTTTCTATTTTCTGATGATGAATTGAACAGTGCTCCATGAGATGTTCAAAGCTTGGGATATTTTTTTTTTTTATAACTTAACCCTGCTTTAAAACTTCTCCACAACTTTATTCCTGACCTGTCTAATGTGTTCCTTGGCCTTCATGATGCTGTTTGTTCACTAAAGTTCTCTAACAAACCTCCTAGGGCTTCACAGAACAGCTGTATTTATACTGAGATTAAATTACACACAGGTGGACTCTATCTACTAATTAGTTGACTTCTGAAGGCAATTGGTAACCCTAGATTTTAGTTAGGGGCATCAGAGTAAAGGGACTGAATACAAATGCACGCCACGCTTTTCAGATATTTATTTGTAAAAAAGTTGCAAAACCATGTATCGTTTCCTTCCACTTCACAATTTTGTGCCACTTTGTGTTGGTCTATCACAGGGATATGCAATTAGTGGACCTCCAGCTGTTGCAAAACTACAGGTCCCATCATGCCTCTGCCTCTGGGTGTCATGCTTGTGGGTGTCAGAGTCTGGCTATGCCTCATGGGACTTGTAGTTCTGCAACTGCTGGAGGTACGCTAATTGCATATCCCTGGTCTATCACATAAAATCCCAATAAAATACATTTACGTTTTTGGTTGTAACATGACAAAATGTGAAAAATTGCAAGGGGTATGAATACTCCCAGATCGTATAGGCATAGGCAGTTATTTTGTAAAGGTGAACTATTCTTTTAACCTCTAAAACTGTCATGACTTGGGCATCCGCTCCCACGAGTTGCAGAGTGACTGACCAGGGCTAGTTGAGGTAACAGTACAGATGGTGGTGAAAGCCAGATTTGAAACTAAAACCCCTATCAGATTTTCTGCTGATTTTTGTCTTCGGATTTACCAAAACCATATAATATGAGGTCAGACCTTAGGAGTTTCAATTTGTATGCAATCAGGCAGGCCCTTGCACTACATGGTTTTGGTAAATCTGCAGACAAAAATCAGTGTGTATAGGGCTTAATTGTTTAGCATGCCAGCTTGCTTAGTGATAATGAGAGCCCTGAGAAAGGGTCAAGGTGCAGAATTTAAGGAATTACCTGGTATTTGCTAGAGCTCCTAGAGGTGGAGCTGTTACATTGCAGGTGATACCCAGGTGATAATCTGACTCACCCAAGCAGGCCTGAGATCTGGACTCACAAGGCAGCAGGTAACACAAGAGAAATAGCAAGGTTGCACCAAATTACTCAGAGCCAAGACGCGCAGCCTTGGAGTGAACATGTACTGGTAACCAGACTGGCTGGAACTCACAGGGAAAACAGATTGATACCTAGAAGCAAGTAACAGATTAAACTGCAAAGAGAGACATGGAGGTGAAGGGAGACAGAATGCAGTCAGGGACATGCTGCAAACATAAGGCAGGAACAGGCTGGGACACACTGAAAATACAAGTCTGGAAGCAGTCTGGGACACATCGGGAACACAAGACTGGAAGCAGTCTGGGACACATCGGGAACACAAGGCTGAAAGCAGGCTTGGACACATCGGGAACACAAGGCTGAAAGCAGGCTGAGAACACAAGTCTGGAAACAGGCTGGGACACTGGGAACACAAGTCTGGAAGCAGGCTGGGACACTGGGAACACAAGTCTGGAAGCAGGCTGGGACACTGGGAACACAAGTCTGGAAGCAGGCTGGGACACTGGGAACACAAGTCTGGAAGCAGGCTGGGACACTGGGAACACAAGGCTGGAAGCAGGCTGGGACACACCGGAAAAACAAGGCTAGAAGTAGGGTGGGACACACCGGGAACACAAGGTTAGAAACAAGCTGGGACACACCAAGAACACAAGGCCAGTGTGTCCCTAGTGTGTTCCCTTCTTTTCCTGTGCCTGATCCAGTGCACAGGAAGAGAAGAGAACACACTAGGGACAAACTGGCCCTGTGTTCCCATTGTGTCCTAGCCTGTTTCCAGAATTGTGTTCTGAACTGAACTCCGCCCCTCCAGCCCTCTGCTCTGCAGCACCTCCCACTCTCTCTCGCAATGTTATTCAGCCATGTACCGCCCCCACCCACCCCTTCTGTTTAAATGGTGTTGTACTGAGACAGTTTTCCCCATGAAAACCGGGGGGGGGGGGGGGGGGGGCGGTTGGAGGGGGTTGTGGTAGACGGCCGAATTAACAATGCAGCGGAGAGTAGGAGAGCTGGAGTGTAGTAGGCTGGAAGGATGGAGTTCCGATCTCAGCCGAGAGCCAGCCAAGAGCCAAGGGAAATGGGTTTTCTGGGGGAAACCGATGTTGGCACAACACCGGTCTGTGAGAGGCAGAGCCAAGGGACTCTACTGCACTGGGGAAACCTGATGTAAGGAGGCACTCCACTGCCTGGGGACACCTGACGTAAGGAAGCACTCTTTTGGGGACACCTGATGCAAGGAAGCACTCCGCTGGGGATGCCCGATATAAGGAGGGACTTCACTGGGGACGCCTGATGTAAGGAGGGACTTTTCTGGGGATACCTGATGTAAGGAGGCACTCCGCTGTGGACACCTGATGTAAGGAGGCACTCCGCTGGGGACACCTGATGTAAGGAGGGAATCTACTGGGGATGCCTGATGTAAGGAGGGACTTTGCTTGGGACGCCTTATGCTTGGAGGGATTCCGCTGGGGACTCCTGATGTAAGGAGAGACTCCACTGGGGACACCTAATATAAGGAGGCACTCCGCTGGGGATGCCTGATGTAAGGAGGGACTCTGCTGAGGAAGCCTGATGTAAGGAGGGAATCTGCTGGGGACACCTGATGGCATCTGGTGGCAGGCGACGTAACGCGCTCGGGGCTCCCACTGATTCTGTATTGTGGTGAGTTTAACTATTTTCATTTTATATGACAATGTAATAATAGAAATAATGGACTTCGATCATCTTGAGACCATAACAACCATGGTGCTGGGATGATTGAAGCGCCAACACCAGGTGTTTGAAGTATCTTTATCTGGTAATGGTTAAACTTTCTGGCATACACATATTTCTATTGTGGTGTAGGATCTGGACCTGCTGTCTGTCCATCCCTCTTTCTTTCCTTTCTTCTCTCTTTTCTTTCTTTCTTTCTTTTTCCCTTCATCCCTCGTTCATCTCAGACTCGGACCACACCCTCTTAAGCCACATCCCCTTTAATCCATGCCCACTATTTAGTTTAAACAACGCCCATTTTTCACTGTGGCACATGCATTTTCCTTTTCCTTCTACACCACGGCTTAAAATGAATGCCCCACCCCTTAATTATAATAAGACTCTGCCCACAAACATAAAAGTGTCCCTATACAGATACCTGTTTTTGACACATTTGAGTGGAACTTTGCCTTGGGACAGTGTTTTCTGTGTAAACCAGTGGCTGCACACAGAGAGAAAGACCTGACATTGGGGCACGCAACAGAGAAATGTTATATTAACGCTGTGAAAACTCCCCTCCAAGGGGGTTGTGTACATGTGAGGTTTTATATCTGTAACTTTTGTAATATGATTTAATATATACATAATGTACATTGTGCAGTAGAGTGGTTTAGGAACTTGTTTTTCTGTTTTCAGCTATGTATAATTTGGGTTCCAAGCTAGAACGTTCTGGTGCAGTCGACAACCATTGTGTTTTGGTCACTTATGTGAAGATATGATCAGTGCATTTGTTGCTGTTGATTTTAAGTTTTTAGTATACTCCTGATCATTGGTTGATATATGTAAATCTTTACACAATTCCAATAGTTTACAATTAAAGAGGTACTAAACTCTGGATGCTGTGTCCAAAAGAAAAAAGGACAGACAGAGGACTCTTGTGGCCTCTCTGAGGCTGATCTTTTCCAAAAGTGAGTACACCCCTCACATTTTTGTAAATATTTTATCATATCTTTTCATGTGACAACACTGAAGAAATTTCACTTTGTTACAATGTAAAGTAGTGAGTGTACAGCTTGTATAACAGTGTAAATTTGCTTTCCCCTCAAAATAACTCAACACACAGCCGTTAATGTTTAAACCGCTGTGAGTACACCCCTAAGTGAAAATGTCCATATGGGCCCAATTAGCCATTTTCCCTCCCCGGTGTCATGTGACTTGTTAGTGTTACAAGGTCTCAGGTGTGAATGGGGAGCAGGTGTGTTAAATATGGTGTTATTGCTCTCACTCTACACATAATAATTATGCTCTACATAAAGACTGCCTAGGCTATAAAAAGATTGCCAAGGCTCTGAAACTGAGCTGCAGCATGGTGGCCAAGACCATACAGCGGTTTAACAGCACAGGTTCCACTCAGAACAGGCCACGCTATGGTCGAACAAAGGAGTTGAGTGCATGTGCTCAGCGTCATATCCAGTGGTTGTCTTTGGGAAATAGACGTATGAGTAGTGATGGCCGAACGGTTCGCCCGGCGGTCGTTTCGCGGCGAATTTCCGACTTTCGCCGTCCGCGGGTTCGAACGCCTTTTTCCGTCGTTCGCCCCGGCGGACTTACGTGTTTAATGTATACAAGAACTTTAACCTTTCGTGACACGTTTATCATGTGTTACAGGACAACCAATTGAGACATGACAGCTCATGGACACTTGGACATTCCCCCTAACCTATAAATACACCCGATCCGGTGGCCATTTTACATTCTTTCTTCTGTCACTGTAGGGAAAGGATCCTGTGTGGAGTAGGGACAGAGAAAACGCTAGCTATTTGGTACACAAAAGTTCTTTTCAGGACTGGTATAGGTGTTAGGTCAGCAGCCTGAGTTTCTTTTGTCAGTTTAGATAAAGGGACAGAGCGCTGTATGCTGCTATTTTAGGGACAGCTCAGCCAGATTAGTCTTTCTTCATCATCATCATCATCATCATCATTAGCTGTTACTATCAGGTCCACAAAAGAGCTGTTCCAGCTAATCGTTCCAGCCTACTCTTTTTTGCCAATTTGTATAGGGACAGGCAGGAAGCAGTGTGTCAGGCAGTGAGGATAATTTTAAAGACTTGCTGTTACTATTAGTTCCACAAAGGTTCTTTTCAGGACTGGTATCAGTGGTACGGTAATAGGCTTGTACACGTATAATATTCTTTCTTCCAAATATAGAAAGAATATTATACTTGACTGCTGCCCTTCTGCTGCAGTCTGCTAATCATTCACAACTCACTTGTTCCACAAAGCTCTTTATCAGGACTGGTAACTTGGTCTGTCTAGGGTGCTACGGTACATAGGCTTGGGTGCGGTACAGTCTGCTGTTCTGTAAGGACCGCTATCGGTCCACAATACATAGGGTTGCCGTGCACTACTGCTGACCGCTGCCCTATACTGCAGCAGTCCTTCAGCGGTATAGGGACTGACGCACAGTCTGCTAAACACTAATACACAACCTGCTTGGTCCACAAAAGTTCTTATAAGGACTGGTAACTTGGTATAGGGTGCTACGGTACATAGGCCTGAGTGCAGTACAGTCTGCTGTTCTGTAAGGACCGCTATCGGTCCACAATACATAGGGTTGCCGTGCACTACTGCTGACCGCTGCCCTATACTGCAGCAGTCCTTCATTGGTATAGGGACTGACGTACAGTCTGCTAATCACTAACACACAACCTGCTTGGTCCACAAAAGTTCTTATAAGGACTGGTAACTTGGTATAGGGTGCTACGGTACATAGGCCTGAGTGCAGTACAGTCTGCTGTTCTGTAAGGACCGCTATCGGTCCACAATACATAGGGTTGCCGTGCACTACTGCTGACCGCTGCCCTATACTGCAGCAGTCCTTCATTGGTATAGGGACTGACGTACAGTCTGCTAATCACTAACACACAACCTGCTTGGTCCACAAAAGTTCTTATAAGGACTGGTAACTTGGTATAGGGTGCTACGGTACATAGGCCTGAGTGCGTTACAGTCTGCTGTTCTGTAAGGACCGCTATCGGTCCACAATACATAGGGTTGCCGTGCACTACTGCTGACCGCTGCCCTATACTGCAGCAGTCCTTCAGCGGTATAGGGACTGACGCACAGTCTGCTAAACACTAACACACAACCTGCTTGGTCCACAAAAGTTTTTATAAGGACTGGTAACTTGGTATAGGGTGCTACGGTACATAGGCCTGAGTGCAGTACAGTCTGCTGTTCTGTAAGGACCGCTATCGGTCCACAATACATAGGGTTGCCGTGCACTACTGCTGACCGCTGCCCTATACTGCAGCAGTCCTTCATTGGTATAGGGACTGACGTACAGTCTGCTAATCACTAACACACAACCTGCTTGGTCCACAAAAGTTCTTATAAGGACTGGTAACTTGGTATAGGGTGCTACGGTACATAGGCCTGAGTGCGTTACAGTCTGCTGTTCTGTAAGGACCGCTATCGGTCCACAATACATAGGGTTGCCGTGCACTACTGCTGACCGCTGCCCTATACTGCAGCAGTCCTTCATTGGTATAGGGACTGACGTACAGTCTGCTAATCACTAACACACAACCTGCTTGTTCCACAAAAGTTCTTATAAGGACTGGTAACTTGGTATAGGGTGCTACGGTACATAGGCTTGAGTGCGGTACAGTCTGCTGTTCTGTAAGGACCGCTATCGGTCCACAATAGATAGGGTTGACGTGCACCACTGCTGACCGCTGCCCTATACTGCAGCAGTCCTTCAGCGGTATAGGGACTGACGTACAGTCTGCTAAACACTAATACACAACCTGCTTGGTCCACAAAAGTTCTTATAAGGACTGGTAACTTGGTATAGGGTGCTACGGTACATAGGCTTGAGTGCGGTACAGTCTGCTGTTCTGTAAGGACCGCTATCGGTCCACAATAGATAGGGTTGACGTGCACCACTGCTGACCGCTGCCCTATACTGCAGCAGTCCTTCAGCGGTATAGGGACTGACGTACAGTCTGCTAAACACTAATACACAACCTGCTTGGTCCACAAAAGTTCTTATAAGGACTGGTAACTTGGTATAGGGTGCTACGGTACATAGGCTTGAGTGCGGTACAGTCTGCTGTTCTGTAAGGACCGCTATCGGTCCACAATAGATAGGGTTGACGTGCACCACTGCTGACCGCTGCCCTATACTGCAGCAGTCCTTCAGCGGTATAGGGACTGACGTACAGTCTGCTAAACACTAATACACAACCTGCTTGGTCCACAAAAGTTCTTATAAGGACTGGTAACTTGGTATAGGGTGCTACGGTACATAGGCTTGAGTGCGGTACAGTCTGCTGTTCTGTAAGGACCGCTATCGGTCCACAATAGATAGGGTTGACGTGCACCACTGCTGACCGCTCACCTATACTGCAGCAGTCCTTCAGCGGTATAGGGACTGACGTACAGTCTGCTAATCACTAACACACAACCTGCTTGTTCCACAAAAGTTCTTATAAGGACTGGTAACTTGGTATAGGGTGCTACGGTACATAGGCTTGAGTGCGGTACAGTCTGCTGTTCTGTAAGGACCGCTATCGGTCCACAATAGATAGGGTTGACGTGCACCACTGCTGACCGCTGCCCTATACTGCAGCAGTCCTTCAGCGGTATAGGGACTGACGTACAGTCTGCTAAACACTAATACACAACCTGCTTGGTCCACAAAAGTTCTTATAAGGACTGGTAACTTGGTATAGGGTGCTACGGTACATAGGCTTGAGTGCGGTACAGTCTGCTGTTCTGTAAGGACCGCTATCGGTCCACAATAGATAGGGTTGACGTGCACCACTGCTGACCGCTGCCCTATACTGCAGCAGTCCTTCAGCGGTATAGGGACTGACGTACAGTCTGCTAAACACTAATACACAACCTGCTTGGTCCACAAAAGTTCTTATAAGGACTGGTAACTTGGTATAGGGTGCTACGGTACATAGGCTTGAGTGCGGTACAGTCTGCTGTTCTGTAAGGACCGCTATCGGTCCACAATAGATAGGGTTGACGTGCACCACTGCTGACCGCTCACCTATACTGCAGCAGTCCTTCAGCGGTATAGGGACTAAGAGTTTTGTCACAGGGTCATTTAAAAAATGACATGCAGAGGAAGAGGCAGGCCCTTCCGCAGGGGTGGTAGGGGTAGGGCAGGAGCAACAGGCTTGAGCCAAAGTGGGAAGTTGCAGAAGGTGCGTTCAATTACTTTAAAGGATGCACCAGACTTGGTTGAGTGGCTCGCTCAGCCTTACTCTTCTGCACCCTCCTCATCCTCTCGATCTGCACCCTCTTCTTCACTCTCTGCTATGTGCACCCCCAAAGACACTACCACCAACAACACGACCACCACCACCACCACCACATACCTTCCGCTTGAGTCACTGGAATTATTTTCCGATCCATATCAAGAGGACATTTCTGATGCGCAGCCACTCTTGGTATTGGATCAGGAAGAGGAGGTAGCAACAAGCGCTACTCAGCAGTCTGACGCCAGTACCCAGATCAGCCCAAGGAGGAGGTTGGTCCCCGGTGTTGCTGCCTACTCTACTTATAGCGGTGGGGAAGGTGACGTTGATGATGACGTGTCTAGTGATGTCACGTGGGTGCCCACAAGAGAGGAAGAGGAGGGGAGTTCAGAGGGAGATATGGACCAGCAGATAGGGAGGAGAAGCAGCAATGACTTACATTGCACAGCAGGGACAAAGCAGACTGCAAATGTATCAGGAGCGAGTCATCGACCATGTACGGTCACATCTGGCGCTCCCAGGACACCGGCACATGGCTCCGCAGTGTGGGCTTTTTTTAACGTGTCCGCTGCTGACAATAGCGTTGCCATCTGCAATCTTTGCAGTCAACGCGTTAGTCGCGGTAAGCCCAATACTCACCTAGGGACGACCGCCTTAAGAAGGCACATGAGCAGCCATCACCGAGCCCAGTGGGAGCAACGGAACACACAAAGCCACACTGCAGGCTCTCACCGTCCAGCCTCGTCTTCTACTTCTCCTTCTCCTCTCTCCTCACAATTGTCCTCCACTCCACCTTCCATCACGCCAAGCTCACATTTTTCTGCAAAAAGGCAGGCTTCCGTGGGCCTAATGTTTGAGCGTAAAAAAATGATGACGCCGGATAACCCTCTTGCCCAACGGTTGGCGGCTGGCTTGTCAGAACTCATAGCCCGCCAACTACTGCCATATAAACTGGTGGACTCGGAGGCCTTTCGCAAATTTGTGGCCATTGGAACACCACAATGGAAGGTCCCAGGAAGGAAGTATTTCTCAGAGAAGGGCATCCCAGAGCTATATGGCCATGTTCAGCGGCAAGTGAATGTATCTCTGGCACACAGTGTCGGTGCCAAGATACATCTGACCACAGACACGTGGTCTAGCAAACACGGGCAGGGAAGGTATATCAGTTTTACTGCCCACTGGGTGAACCTTCTGACGGCCGTCAAGCATGTAACCCGTGGCACCCGTGTAGATTTGGTTTTACCGCCACGGATTGCATGCAGGCCTGACTCTTCTTCTCCTCCTCCTACTCCATCCTCCTCCCTCTCCTCCTCAGCTGCCTCCTCCTTTTCCGCTGCTAGCGTCTCTTCCACTGCACCGCCCAAGCTCCCCAGAACCTATTCCACATGCCAGGTGAGACGTTGCCATGCCGTGCTGCGTCTGTTGTGCCTGGAAGCAAAGAGCCACACTGGCCCGGCACTCCTTTCAGCTTTGCGTTCACAGGCAGATGAGTGGCTAACACCGCTCAATTTGACAGTTGGTAAAGTGGTGTGTGACAACGGTGCCAATCTGCTTAGCGCATTGAAACAGGGCAAAATCACGCACGTGCCGTGCATGGCACACGTCTTAAACTTGGTCGTGCAGCGATTCCTTGTCAAATACCCTGGGGTCCAGGACATCTTGCGGCAGGCAAGGAAAATCTCGGCCCATTTCAGAAGATCTTACACGGCCATGGCTCGCCTTGCTGACATTCAGCGGCGACACCATCTGCCGGTCAGACGTCTTATTTGCGATTGCCCGACGCGATGGAACTCAACCTTCTATATGCTTGATAGGCTGCTCCAGCAGAAACGTGCAGTTAACGTCTACCTGTATGAACTCTGCGAAAGAAACGGTTCTGGGGAGCTGGGTTTTTTTTCACCGCGCCAGTGGCTGCTCATGCGCGACACATGCAGACTTCTGCGGCCATTTGAGGAGATCACCAAACTGGTCAGTCGCAGCCATGGCGCCATCAGTGACATGGTACCTTATGCCTTCTTTCTGGAGCGTGCATTGCGTCGTGTCATTGATCAGGCTGTGGAGGAGCAGGAGCGGGAAGATGAGGAAGTCGCAATGCTGGATGAATTCCCAGGGGGGGCTACTCTATCTGAGACAAGTCAACAACAGGAGTCTGATGAGGAGTCAGAGGAGGATGGTGCCGGGGCGGATGAGCAGGAGCAAGAAGAGCATGCTTTAAACCTTTCTGGGATCCCTGTTGTGCGAGGATGGGGAGAGGAGAATGAAGAGGACGACATTATCCTGGATGATGAGCAGGAGCCAGGCCACCACACCGCTTCCACTTTAGTGCAAATGGGGGCCTTCATGCTCCAGTGTTTTAATAGGGACCCCCGTATAAAAAGCATGAGGGTCAAGGACCAGTACTGGGTGGCAACGTACTTAGACCCCCGGTACAAACACAAAATGGCGGAAATGTTACCGCCGTCGCAGAGGGCTGTCAGAATGCAGCACTTCCAGGCCTTGCTTCGAGAAATGCTGCATTCTGCTTTTGCGTGCGCTGGCAGAGGAGCAATTCCCACTCCCAGAGAAGGATTTGCGGGTACCAATCCAACAGCGCCTGCAAGAAGAGGCCGGTTTGAAGATGTGTTGGTGACTTCGGATATGAGGTCATTCTTTCAGCCGACCCATCGACAGGTGTCATCCGGATCCAGCATCAGGGAACGCCTAGACCGTCAGGTGTCCGACTACATTGGGTTAACGGCCGATGTGGACGCTCTGAGGAGTGATGAACCCCTAGACTACTGGGTGGGCAGGCTTGACCTCTGGCCAGAGCTTGCCCAATTTGCAATCGAACTGTTGGCTTGCCCCTCATCCAGTGTCCTGTCCGAAAGGACGTTCAGCGCAGCAGGGGGGATTGTGACCGATAAGCGTACTCGCCTAGCTCACCACAGTGTTAACTACCTCACATTTCTAAAAATGAATGAGGCATGGATCTCGGAGGAATTCAACACATGTGATCAGTAGACCATGTATATGTCTATAAACAATTTTTGGAATCAAGCACACAGACCTTCTTAATTCATTTGGCTCACTTCCCTGACCCAAAAAAGCACACCGTACTATATGCCCCTACCCTCCTCTTTGAAGAGGTTGAGCGGTGTCATATTTCTACTGGGGCTGCTTATTATGAGGGGTTCCCACCATCCCTGTGCTGTGCTGACTTCCTCCTGGGTGTTCTTATTATGAGGGGCTCCCACCATCCCTGTGCTGTGCTGACTTCCTCCTGGGGGTTCTTATTATGAGGGGATCACACCATCCCTGTGCTGTGCTGACTTCCTCCTGGGGCTGCTTACGGTGCTGCTGTCAGCGCTGTATGTCACGGAGCTGCTGTCAGCGCTGTATGTCACGGAGCTGCTGTCAGCGCTGTATGTCACGGAGCTGCTGTCAGCGCTGTATGTCACGGAGCTGCTGTCAGCGCTGTATGTCACGGAGCTGCTGTCAGCGCTGTATGTCACGGAGCTGCTGTCAGCGCTGTATGTCACGGAGCTGCTGTCAGCGCTGTATGTCACGGAGCTGCTGTCAGCGCTGTATGTCACGGAGCTGCTGTCAGCGCTGTATGTCACGGAGCTGCTGTCAGCGCTGTATGTCACGGTGCTGCTGTCAGCGCTGTATGTCACGGAGCTGCTGTCAGCGCTGTATGTCACGGAGCTGCTGTCAGTGCTGTATGTCACGGAGCTGCTGTCAGCGCTGTATGTCACGGAGCTGCTGTCAGCGCTGTATGTCACGGAGCTGCTGTCAGCGCTGTATGTCACGGTGCTGCTGTCAGCGCTGTATGTCACGGAGCTGCTGTCAGCGCTGTATGTCACGGAGCTGCTGTCAGCGCTGTATGTCACGGAGCTGCTGTCAGCGCTGTATGTCACGGAGCTGCTGTCAGCGCTGTATGTCACGGAGCTGCTGTCAGCGCTGTATGTCACGGTGCTGATGTCAGTGCTCTGTATTACGGTGCTGCTGTCAGTGCTCTGTATCTCCTGCACCCTCTTGTTTGCCTACCCTGGTCCCTGACCTTCCCTCTCCTCCATTGCCTTCATTAGCTCCATAGTCCTGAATTGTCAGAACAATTTCCCAAATAAAAAAAAAATGCTTGTAGTTATCGATCCCAAATTCACCTCATACATGTATTATGCTATTGTCCAGGTGGTGGGACTACGTGCTACCCCCTAATAATTACCCCGTGGCCGCAAATTCGACCTAAAGGTTTGCGAAATTCGCCTCCCATTGAAGTCAATGGAGCCCGCGGCGAACGGTCGTTTTCGCGAACGTTTGTGTCCGTTCGCGTTTCGCGTTCGCGAAACGTCCCGTCGGAAGTTCGTCCATCACTACGTATGAGTGCTGCCAGCATTGCTGCAGAGGTTGAAGGGGTGGGGGGGTCAGCCTGTCAGTCACACACTGCATCAAATTGGTCTGCATGGCTGTCGTCCCAGAAGGAAGCCTCTTCTAAAGATGATACACAATAAAGCCCACAAACAGTTTGCTGAAGACAAGCAGACTAAGGACATGGATTACTGGAACCATGTGCTTTGGTCTGATGAGACCAAGATAAACTTAAATGGTTCAGATGGTGTCAAGTGTGTGTGGCAGCAACCAGGTGAGGAGTACAAAGACAAGTGTGTCTTGCCTACAGTCAAGCATGGTGGTGGGAGTGTCATGGTCTGGGGCTGCATGAGTGCTGCCGGCAGTGGGGATCTAAAGTTTATTGAGGGCACCATGAATGCCAACATGCACTGTGACATACTGAAGCAGAGCGTGATCCCCTCCCTTCGGAGACTGGGCCACAGGGCAGTATCCCAATATGATAACGACCCCAAACAAACCTCCAGGATGACCACTGCCTTGCTAAAGAAACTGGGTAAATGTGATGGACTGGCCAAGCATGTCTCCAGACCTAAAGCCTATTGAGCAGCTGTGGGGCATCCTGAAACGGAAGGTGGAGGAGCGCATTCACCAGCTCTGTGATGTCGATATGGAGGAGCGGATGAGGACTCCAGTGGCAACCTGTGAAGCTATTATGAACTCCATACCCAATAGGGTTAAGTCAGTGCTGGAAAAAAATGGTGGACACACAAAATATTGACACTTTGGGCCCAATTTGGACATTTTCACTTAGGGGTATACTCACTTTTGTTGCCAGCGTTTTAGAAATGAATGGCTGTGTGTTGAGTTATTTTGAGGGGACAGCAAATTTACACTGTTATGCAAGCTATACATGCACTACTTTGCATTGTAGCAAAGTGTAATTTTTTTCACTGTTGTCACATGAAAAGATATAATAAAATATTTACAAAAATGTGAGTGGTGTATTCACTTTTGTGAGATACTGTACCATGCCTTGTTCTACACTGTTTCCATGTGTGAAGTTGGTCATCTTGGTAGAGACAAATCTCACTCCAAATTGTGCAAGACTAGCTGCCAGAGGTAGCAGTTTTTTAGATTCACACTGCAGACATACAGCTATGAGGCTGTATGCACAGTAGTGCCTAGGCACACTCACATACTAGGAAGTGTTCTGATCTGAAAAATATTTCAGGGTACTGCTTAGATTAAAATTTATATTTGTAGATGTTCCATGAAACGTATTAAACCTCACAGTGTGAGTTTAGTTCTACTTTAAGTTGATGTAATAATAAATAATCTGTATCTCTTGCAGGTGAAGGATGAGCTTTGACTACATATTGGTCTTATGCTTTTACAGACTTGGACTTCCTTTATTACACAGTATTATGTGAATTACGTGAGATTTTTTCTAAATAAACTTTAAAGTGATTTGCTACTTTTTAATGATAAATCTTTTAATAATAAAAACAGAGCTATAATAAATTGGTCTTTTTTTTCTATACCCTGTTTTGAATTGTAATTTCTCAGTGGATGATTTGTCTTTTTAGAATTAAAATGGCAAGCATGAGTTGACTCACCCAAAGAAAGTTTCGTTTTCTGCAAGTTGTGATGAAGTATAGTGGTCAGTTTACTCGAAAGTGATATTTTAGTTAATACCTGGAGCCTACTGATCTAAGTCACCTGCTAGCTTCCTATTTCTGTTGGGGACTCCATTGGCAAGACAATTATGGCTTTTTCACCTAGAAAATCAAATAATCATTGGGAATTAATGCCACCAAAAGAAAGTTTTGATGCCCCAAACCAACGTGTGTATCACTTTGATAATATAAGTGATGAGTAAATTATTGCTCAGTCAATAGGTCCATAGTTTAAATGTGGAAAAAGTAGTTGGTAGTTTAAAATGGTTGTAAAGGTTCAGGTTTTTGAAAATAACAAACATGTTATACTTGCCCTGCGCAATAGTTTTGTAGTTAGCATCCCTGAACCTTCCCTTTGGGAGTCGTCCACTCCCCCCCCGCGCTGTATGCTCCTCCTCTCCCATGCCTGCTCCGATTGCAAGTACTTGCTATAGACGTAAACGTGCGTGCTTGATCCCGGTAAACCGGTAGGCATCATTTTAAAGCACATTTATTCAGTAACCTTTTATTTTACTATTATATTATATTATTATTTAAATTAAAGCTGCAATGTGTGTTTATTTAGTATCCTAACGTGTGTGTTCTCCAAGACTAGCACATCTCCTGTGTAAATCCTCTGTGGCTCTTTTTCCTTCTTTAACAAGCTGATCACCTAATACAATTTTTTCTACTCTGTTTCTCTATGTGTCAGCATCTAGGCGAAATCAGCAAAAAATGCAGAAATTTACAAACCAAATCTAAATTTGTTGTTCTGTGTGAAATGTTTAATCTGCAAAAAAGTTAATGGATTTGTATGTGCAGTGCTCTGCAGATGTACAGACAAAATAAGATAGGACGATGGATTGCATTTCAGAGTGTTCTCACGCTTATAAAGACAGAAACCTCTAAGTCCCCACCACTCTGCCAGTTACTACACTTTTTGGTACTCTGGAAACTTGCCCGTTCCCTTTTGCCCTTCCTAATAGGATCCTGATCCAGCCCAAAGTAAATCTGGTTCTACATTTATTGAGTGATCATTCACACAAATGTACTGCAGAAACATTTTTCCTTAAAGTGGAACAACTAATTTCAGCAACCTTTTCCCCTTTTGTTCCTCCCCCACCTCTTACAAAATTGGAAAAAATTAGGGCTGTGGAAATTAAAGATTAATTCCTCAATTAATGGATTAATTTTTTTAAACAATCAAAATTCTTTCGATCGGTACTCACCTCTCTGCCAGCTTCCGGATCTTCAGGAAGTTCCATCGGAGATCCGGTGACGTCATGGACATCGACATCACTGGACTCCTCCACCCTTCCCCTTGTGCCTCCTTCTAACAAAGGGAAGGGGGAGGAGTCCAGTGATGTCAAAGTTCTGATTGAACGTAATGCGTACGGGGGAGGAGCTACGCATGACGTCACCCACTGCTGCCCTATGGAACTAACACAATTGTTGGCTTTACATGCTGTGTTTTTATCATCTTTATGTGAGTAGTTTGTGTTTGAACACAAAAATGTAATCTTATACATAAGCAGTGAGCACTTAGATCTTTCCTTTCTACCCATAACTTGGCATCCTTGCTAAGATCTAAGGAGATGTGAAAGAAGTTTATGGTCCATGTTAATCTTTTTGATACCCGCTTGCATGACCACCTGTTTGCTCAGGGGTCCATGCCATAAGGTGAGAGTGATAAGTTAAAAATTTAAATTACTTACGTCAGTGCTACAGTTTGAATTTAAAACATATTTTTGTGAACTGTGAAGTTAAGTCATGGATTGTGGAAACTAACTGTGTTGGGTGATTGTATATAGTGTATACCACATATACCACTGACTAATGCAGAGTTGCAATGCTTGAAGATCAGCTAAAAGTAGTTGGATCTGTATGTGCGTTATAATTAATTAAAAAAATCTATTAATCGAACACGAAAATTTTAATCAGTAACAGCCCTAGAAAAAATGTGTTATCATTTTTACCCTTTTTGTGCTGCAGGACAGCACTTCCTGTACCACAGTCTACCTCCCTGAATTACTACATCAAATGTATTCCAGGAGGTAGTGTGTTACCAAGGGCACAAACACCACAAGATTCAGCGCATGTGCACATCGCTGTAACTGTGCAGTGTATCTGCACATACGTTGGGAGATTCATGTGCACAAATGCCAAAGGCTTCTATAGTGCCCATGTAACAAAAAACTGTCAGTGTCTGTACCCATGCCTAAAAAATCCCCCATCCATGCGCAGATGTGCCATCAATCTGTCAGGTCCAAAATACCATCAGAGACCGGCGGTGCATCTGTGCACGTACCAGATTTGGAAAGAAGGCAGTGCAGAAGAGGGGCACAGGAAAGGGAATGGTGTGACAGTGAAGTTCTGCTTTAGGCCCCATTCACACCCGTGCATAGCGTTTTCAGCCAGAAAGTCACACCGCAGTTTGTACTGTGTTTTTGCCGCAATTTTGTACAGGTCAATATGTCCCCAATGTAAAAAGCAGAAAAATGCCCAAATCTGCCTAAAAAAAAAAGTTCAAGAACTTGTTTGAGCTTCAGGTGTTTTGGAGCTTCTGGCTTCAGGTGTTCTTTTAGAGTGGAGATGTGAATCCTCTCCATAGAAAATAATTGATTTTTTTTTTCCCCTCCAGTGTTTTGTAGCTTCAGGCTTCGCGCTACAAAACGCTCAGGTGTGAATGGGGCCTTAAGCATATTGGTGCAGCACAGATTCATATTTATACAGAATAGCAGCCCAATCACCTTTCCAGTGCCCCTGGGTTACAGTGTACAGTAACACACTACCGCTGTTCTGCTGAAAATGTTGCAGGAGCAATTTGTGGTCTGCTGTGATGTTAGGCAGCGCATCCAAATAAAAAGGGAGCCTCCACGTATCACACTATTAAGGTTTGGTGTGAACGGGCCCTATAATAGGATTTCTAGTATTCGCAAATCAAATACAACTGAGCTTGGTAATAGTTTGGTTACAAGAGAAAGCCACCAGCCTGTGTTTGTCACTGTTGTTAGATTTAACTGTCCAGGCTCTGTCAGGAACATTATTTAACTTCATAATTTATTGTAGCTTTGAGCTAAATAATATTACTTTACCCATGTGTTTTAAAAGTGCAATCGCCACAATTGTGCTTCTCTTGCTTTCCTACTAGAAACTGGCCACACTAAGCAGGAGAACACACTGTGGTCAGTTCTCTAGCTGTGCTAGGAACTCATGCTGCTCTCCTCCATCACATGGGTTGGTCACATGGGTTGATGTCACATGGGGACTATGACATCGTAAGGGGGCGGGGTCACCATGTGACCAACCCATGTGACATATACCATGTGACACCGCCCCATTGTCACTATATAAGTGGCCGCACAGCGCGGCTCTGCCATTCCGGCCGGAGAGAGCGACGTGTCAACATCTCCTGGAGAAGGAGAAGAAGAAGAACAAGAAGAAGAACGGAAGGCGACCGGAAGGCGACAGCGGCGACAGAAGACCGGGCCACCGCCTGCAAAAGAGCTATAAGAAGGCGCGGTGGCCCGGTAGAAGAACCGAAGAGGGGGACAAGACCCCCGAAGTCGGGAGAAGAGGCCGGAGGCGGGGAGGAAGAAAGCCGGACTCCTCCGCTAGCAAAAGAGCTACGAGAAGACCCCCGAAGACGGAAGACCCCCGGAGCTGTGCAATAAAATATTTTATCTCGTGTGTTGTGGTTTTTTTTTGGGTATTTTTATTTTACAGGTGAATGGGTAGGGGTACATTGTACCCCATACTCATTCACATAGGGTGGGGGGGCCGGTATCCGGGGGCCCCCTTATTAAAGGGGGCTCCCGGATTCCGATAAGCCCCCCGCCCGCAGACCCCGACAACCAACGGCCAGGGTTGTCGGGAAGAGGCCCTTGTCCTCATCAACATGGGGACAAGGTGCTTTGGGGTGGGGGGGCCGCGCGGCCCCCCCTTCCCCAAGGCACCCCCCATGTTGAGGGCACACGGCCTGGTACGGCTCGGGAGGGGGGGCGCGCTCGCTCGCCCCCCTTTCCTAGCCGGCCGGGTAGCGTGCTCGGACAAGGGTCTGTTGTGGACTTTGGGGGGACCCCCACGCCGATTTTTTTCGGCGTTGGGGTTCCCCTTTAAGTACATACCAGGCGGCGGGGCCCGCGACGTCTCCTTCGCGGGCCCCGCCTACCTGGAGACGCGCTCGAAATGAGCAGACTTTCCTCCGAGCGGGAACAGTTTGCTCATTTCGAAAGTGGCCTACACACGGGCGGACTGTCCGCTCAAACCAAGTTTCAGCGGACAGTTTTTCGGAATTTCCAAAAAACTTTGTTCGTCAAACTGTCCGCTGAAACTGTCCGCTGAAGCCCCACACACGAGCGGACTGTCCGCTGAAACACTGTTCAGCGGACAAAGTTGAGCGAACAGTCCGTCCGTGTGTACGCGGCCTTACCGAACGCAGGTAAACGTGTGGTATGCAGTATTGCCTTACTATGCCATTTTATTTTTTTAAAGTGATTGTAAACACAATAAAAAAATTACAAAAATGTTTATTTTTCCTTTTGGGATAAAAGTTTTACATGAAAAAATAAAAGCTGATAAATTAAAGCATCCCTCTTAGTGTTAAATGGTTTGTCTTAGCCATGTAAACTTATACATTCTGCTGGAGAGCTTGTGCTTTTGAAAAACAACAGGCTTGCGGTGTCATGGTTATGCAGTGATCTTCCTGTGTTTGTTTACCTCCCCTCATGTGTTCAGACTAAGAGGCCAGCCACTTCCACCTGGTGGTTTTTATAACCTCTCCTCTAAGCATGGCTGCACCCCAGGCCCTATCAGAGAGCCCTATATTAACCTGTGCACTGCAGGCCATCAGTGCTGATCAACCATTGTGTATTCCTTTGTGTGTTAGCTTCCTGTTACCTGCCGTGTGCTCTTCTACTGTTTTCCGTTACCGACTTTGGCGTGTCTTTGACTATCCCTGTTTGCCTGTGATCCTGACCTTTTGGCGTGTCCCAGACTATTCTTGTCTGCTTGTGGCCCCGACCTTGGCTTTGTCCCTCACCATCCCTATCCTCCTGTTGCCTACTGTGGGCGTGAGCTGGGGGACCCTGGGGGTCGCGACCTGGAGCCAGTTGCAGCCAAATCCATCCTCACCAGTAGAGGCGCTGGTGAACACCTGCTGGCTCTTAGACTCCGCGCCCCAGGGAATCTTACGCTCTAACCCCAGTGGAATCTGTCCCCCGTCTGCAGCAGTCAGCCGTAGGGTCCACAACCTTGCGGTGCACTCCTGATCCCTACGGTGTGCACCTGTCACCTCGCCTCAAGGTGACCTGACATACGGGCTGGATCACCAGATGAAAATAGAAGAAAGAAAGCCTAAAAAAAGAAATGTGTATAGCCATCACATCTAAGACTTGGTAAGCTGCAATATAATAAATGTTTCCTTTTGGAATTAATACTGTTTTAACATCCTCTTACTGCAGCTGAAGTTTGCTTTAAAGGCTTCACCAAAACAGATTGAAGCTTCCTGCAGGCTTGAACATACTTTTTTTTAAAATGAGCTGTATACCTTACTACTACAACTGAAAGCCGTATTTATAGGGTTTTAATATTTGTTGACAAGCCAAAAACAATTGAGACACAAATAGATGTTATATTCGATAAAGCATCAGAAGAATTCATAGAAGGCAGGCACGGATATGCCGCGGATATGCTGAAGAGGGGGACAAGACCCCCGAAGTCGGAAGAAGAGGGCGGTGGCGAAGAAGAAAGCTGGGCTCCTCCGCTAGCAAAAGAGCTAGCAGAAGATAGTGGAGGAGTCCGGCGAGAAGACCCTCGAAGACGGAAGACCCCCGGAGCTGTGCAATAAACTATTTTAACCCTTGTGTGTTGTGTTTTTTTTTTACAGGTGAATGGGTGGGGGTACATTGTACCCCATACTCATTCACATAGGGTGGGGGGCCGGTATCCGGGGGCCCCCTTATTAAAGGGGGCTCCCGGATTCCGATAAGCCCCCCGTGCAGACCCCTTGTCCTCATCAACATGGGGACAAGGTGCTTTGGGGTGGGGGGGCTGCGTGGCCCCCCTTCCCCAAGGCACCCCCCATGTTGAGGGCACGCGGCCTGGTACGGCTCTAGAGGAGGGGGCGCTCGCTGGTCCCCCCCCTTTCCTGGTCGGCCGGGTAGCGTGCTCGGACAAGGGTCTGATGTGGACCTGGGGGGACCCCCACACGATTTTATCGGCATTGGGGTTCCCCTTTAAGTCCATGCCAGGTGTCGGGGCCAGCGACGCATCCTTCGCGGGCCCCGCCTACCTGGAGACGTGCTCAAAATGAGCGGACTTTTCTCCGGCGGGAAAAGTCCATTCATTTCAAAAGTACGGCAGACTGGCATACACACGGCCGGATTGTCCGCCGAAATACAAGTCCGGCGGGAAGATTGGAGTGCAAAACTACTTTCTAAGTCCACCGTACTTTCGGGTCAAAAAAGTCCACCGGAGGCTACACACGGGGGGATTGTCCGGCGGACTTGAGTTTATTTGTGTGATTGTTTGATCGTGTGTTCGCGGCAATACTCTCACAGTCTGTCTGGAAGTAAATGCACAGACCAATTTACAAAGCTCACCTTGTACTTTGCATTCAGGGGTGAATACTAAATTAGCTTTTATATAAAAAAAGGAATGCTTGGGCCCTAGGTATTGTGGTCAGTTATCAAATCGCATGTTTCAGATTGAATCTCTGCAGATTTTAAAGTTAGCATAAATCCTGTACTTAAAGACTGACAAGCATCTTTTACCTTTGATTGAGGGCATTTTTGCCTTTTGTGAAGAGATGAATTTAAAAAAAAATTTATCTCTTACAAGTGTACCTAAAGGAATTAGAGGAAAATGTCATTCTGTCTTAGAATCAATGCAATAATGGGGGTTATTTACGAAAGGCAAATCCACTTTACGCTGCAAATGCACTTGAAAGTGCACTGAAAGAGCACTTGGAAATGCAGTCACTCTAAATCTAAGGGGTTGATCTGAAATGAGTAGAAGCTCTGCTGATTTTATCATCCAATCATGTTATTTTTCTTGCGTGTCCCCCTTGGATCTACAGTGGATTTACTTCCAAGTGCACTTGCAGTGCAAAGCGGATTTTCCTTTAGTAAATGTGTTTATATCAATAAAATGCATTAGTGTTTGGCATAATGGCAAAGAGTAATGGATCAAGTTCTACAAACATTTACATGCCCAGTGTTATCCAGGTATTGTTGCTATAAATGTAATAAAGGCAGATGACAGCATATACTGTTTGAATTGAGTGCACAGTATATCTTTATAAGACTTTTTTCCAAACCTTTATTACAGAACACTCTCCTTCATAAGTGGGAAAACAGCATTTTGTCTGCTCTGCCAAAACAATGCGCAAACACTACCTAATAGAGTTAACGTATACATCTAGTTTGACTGTACATCCTAGATAACATTTCCCAAGAATCAGCTGGTATGATACCTTACCTATACAGTCTATTCACTTTTGGCAAGGCTGGTTCACATGTCAGCAGCCTATAGACATTAAACTTTTGGTGAATCAGAGACAAAATATTCCACTTCTTCTCCAATATCTAAACTATTTTGGGACTTAAAAATAGTGGAAGAGTTCCGTAACTACTATTTGAAGTTGTATAATCTGCCCCCTCTGGGTGGGCCCAGGCCTCATCTCATTCTTAGGAGTCTGTGAAACTGCCTTACCTACACTCTCCACTTAGGAGTCAGAAGACTTAGACCTTCCCTTAGATAGGTGGAATTCGTTTAGGCCATTAAAGGGTTGAAAACTGGAAAGTGTCTGGGACCAGATGGCTTTACATCCCACTTCTATAAATCATTCACCCTGAGTTTGGCGCTGACCATGTGTCAGGCCTTTAATTTGGTAGCTGACTATCATCTGTTCCCACCTGGTCGAGGTCCCCCCTACACCCAGTTAGGACTTGTCCAGTTGTGGCAGTTACAGACCCATTTTTTTTTACTGAATATAGACTTAAAACTCTATTCTAAGATTATTGCTAATTGGCTTTCATCCACTTCTAGCCAAATTGATCCATAATGGCCAAGTGGGTTTTGTCCATGGGTGAGAGGCCAGAGACAACACATCTATAACCATTTATCTCATCTCTTATGCCCAGCAACATGATATCCCTGCCTGTTTGTTATTGTTTGACCACAATAAAGCATTTGATTGGGTTAACGGGTTAACTGGCAGTTATTATGCCTTTTGCTGGAACAGATTGGCCTAAGTTCTTAGTTCGTCACTAAAATTATGTCTTTGTATTCTGCCCCTTCTGCCTCAGTCCTGGCCAGTGGTATCAGGTCTGTCCTCTTCTCTTTAAAATGGGACCAGACAGGGATGCCCAATGTCCCTTGTTTGTGATCCTTATTGAACACTATGGCTTAGTACACAGGCCAAATGTGCTGCCAGAGCATACTGCAGTCGGTCTGACAGAAGGAACGGAACTACTAATGTGTACCAGGCTTTAGCTCTATTAAAGGGATCCACACCCCATCCTCACATTATAAACTCTCTTTATAGCAGATGATCTCCTAGTATACACCCATCAACCTCACATCAGTATCCCCTCCCGCCTCGCACAATTTCATCGCTTTGAAAGTTATAGCAATTTTAATAATACTTATTTTAATCATTTTAATAATACCAACTATCCCCCCTGCAGGTTTTTTTGTGGACACCGTGATCTCTCTCTATCTATTTTCTCTGGCATAAACAGTTCTCCAGGTTGTGGAATAATACCCTTTGTACTATGAAAACCCAAGGTATCATTCTGAAGCAATCTTGTCCTGCTTGTTAGGCTGGGTCCCCAGGCCTATCCTCAAAGCTTCCAGCCAGGTTGAGTAGGACATGTCACCTGTTGACTTCAGAGCTTTGTCCCAGGGGGAATGGGGTGGTTTGTGGCTCATTCCTGACACTTTCACCTCTTACCAATGCATGGGATCAATGGGACCAGCAAGGCAGGGACGCTGTGGGACCAGGAAGGCTGGAACGATGTGGGACAGGAAGGAGGAGAGAGGGGAGAGTTCACTCCCCCAAAGCTCATTCAGACATCCTTTGAACTGCTTTGAAGTTCCCATCCACTCAACCCCTTCCAAGGCACAGCATTGGCTACACGCTGGGGGTTGTAGGTGGGCACAGGGGGTGGAGTACTGAGCAAGTCTTAGCTTCGCTAGCTGCCTGGGGGTCAGAGAAATAGCCTTGGGACTTTAGATGAGGTGAGAGAGGTTTAGCCAATGTTCACAGCGAACACTGAAACTAAATCTATTTATTCATTTCAAAATGTTATGTAACAGAGTGGGGCAACAACAATGATTGTGAGTTACCCGGCATAATAGCCAATGCACACAACACAGATGAAAGTAAATATACAAAGATTTATTACAAGTGTTAAACATAAATGAGCAACAATAAAACTTGAAAGTTGCTAGGTCACTAAATACACATACACAATAAGAAAATAAAATATACATACATATGGACAAGGAAGTATGTAAACATAATGCAGACATCAATAATACCCAGCATGCACCTGCATAAAAGAAGCATCAATAAAGCCCTATACATTTCACAAGTAGTGATGGACGAACTTCCGACGGGACGTTTCGCGAACGCGAAATGCGAACGGACCCAAACGTTCGCGAAACCGAACGTTCGCCGCGGGCCCCATTGACTTCAATGGGAGGCGAACTTTGCAAACCTTCATGTCGAATTTGCGGCCACGTGGTAATTATTAGGGGGTAAAACGTAGTCCCACCATCTGGACAATGACATAATACATGTATGAGGTGAATTTGGGATCGATAACTACAAGCATTTTTATTTTATTTGGGAAATTGTTCTAACAATTCAGGACTATGGAGCTAATGAAGGCAATGGAGGAGAGGGAAGGTCAGGGACCAGGGTAGGCAAAGAAGAGGGTGCAGGAGATGATCACCAGCAGCGTGACATACCGGAATGACACATGCACCGTGATAGAGGCATCTGACAGCAGCACCGTAATACAGAGCACTGACAGCAGCACCGTGACATACAGCGCTGACAGCAGCACCGTGACATACAGCGCTGACAGCAGCACCGTGACATACAGCGCTGACAGCAGCACCGTGACATACAGCGCTGACAGCAGCACCGTGACATACAGCGCTGACAGCAGCACCGTGACATACAGCGCTGACAGCAGCACCGTGACATACAGCGCTGACAGCAGCACCGTGACATACAGCGCTGACAGCAGCACCGTGACATACAGCACTGACAGCAGCACCGTAAGCAGCCCCAGGAGGAAGTCAGCACAGCACAGGGATGGTGTGATCCCCTCATAATAAGAACCCCCAGGAGGAAGTCAGCACAGCACAGGGATAGTGTGATCCCTTCATAATAAGAACCCCCAGGAGGAAGTCAGCACAGCACAGGGATATCATAAGCAGCCCCAGTAGAAATATGACACCGCTCAACCTCTTCAAAGAGGAGGGTAGGGGCATATAGTACGGTGTGCTTTTTTGGGTCAAGGAAGTGAGCCAAATGAATTAAGAAGGTCTGTGTGCTTGATTAAAAAAATAGTTTATAGACATATACATGGTCTACTGGTCACATGTGTTGAATTCCTCCGAGATCCATGCCTCATTCATTTTTAGAAATGTGAGGTAGTTAACACTGTGGTGAGCTAGGCGAGTACGCTTATCGGTCACAATCCCCCCTGCTGCGCTGAACGTCCTTTCGGACAGGACACTGGATGAGGGGCAAGCCAACAGTTCGATTGCAAATTGGGCAAGCTCTGGCCAGAGGTCAAGCCTGCCCACCCAGTAGTCTAGGGGTTCATCACTCCTCAGAGCGTCCACATCGGCCGTTAACCCAATGTAGTCGGACACCTGACGGTCTAGGCGTTCCCTGATGCTGGATCCGGATGACACCTGTCGATGGGTCGGCTGAAAGAATGACCTCATATCCGAAGTCACCAACACATCTTCAAACCGGCCTCTTCTTGCAGGCGCTGTTGGATTGGTACCCGCAAATCCTTCTCTGGGAGTGGGAATTGCTCCTCTGCCAGCGCACGCAAAAGCAGAATGCAGCATTTCTCGAAGCAAGGCCTGGAAGTGCTGCATTCTGACAGCCCTCTGCGACGGCGGTAACATTTCCGCCATTTTGTGTTTGTACCGGGGGTCTAAGTACGTTGCCACCCAGTACTGGTCCTTGACCCTCATGCTTTTTATACGGGGGTCCCTATTAAAACACTGGAGCATGAAGGCCCCCATTTGCACTAAAGTGGAAGCGGTGTGGTGGCCTGGCTCCTGCTCATCATCCAGGATAATGTCGTCCTCTTCATTCTCCTCTCCCCATCCTCGCACAACAGGGATCCCAGAAAGGTTTAAAGCATGCTCTTCTTGCTCCTGCTCATCCGCCCCGGCACCATCCTCCTCTGACTCCTCATCAGACTCCTGTTGTTGACTTGTCTCAGATAGAGTAGCCCCCCCTGGGAATTCATCCAGCATTGCGACTTCCTCATCTTCCCGCTCCTGCTCCTCCACAGCCTGATCAATGACACGACGCAATGCACGCTCCAGAAAGAAGGCATAAGGTACCATGTCACTGATGGCGCCATGGCTGCGACTGACCAGTTTGGTGATCTCCTCAAATGGCCGCAGAAGTCTGCATGTGTCGCGCATGAGCAGCCACTGGCGCGGTGAAAAAAAACCCAGCTCCCCAGAACCGTTTCTTTCGCAGAGTTCATACAGGTAGACGTTAACTGCACGTTTCTGCTGGAGCAGCCTATCAAGCATATAGAAGGTTGAGTTCCATCGCGTCGGGCAATCGCAAATAAGACGTCTGACCGGCAGATGGTGTCGCCGCTGAATGTCAGCAAGGCGAGCCATGGCCGTGTAAGATCTTCTGAAATGGGCCGAGATTTTCCTTGCCTGCCGCAAGATGTCCTGGACCCCAGGGTATTTGACAAGGAATCGCTGCACGACCAAGTTTAAGACGTGTGCCATGCACGGCACGTGCGTGATTTTGCCCTGTTTCAATGCGCTAAGCAGATTGGCACCGTTGTCACACACCACTTTACCAACTGTCAAATTGAGCGGTGTTAGCCACTCATCTGCCTGTGAACGCAAAGCTGAAAGGAGTGCCGGGCCAGTGTGGCTCTTTGCTTCCAGGCACAACAGACGCAGCACGGCATGGCAACGTCTCACCTGGCATGTGGAATAGGTTCTGGGGAGCTTGGGCGGTGCAGTGGAAGAGACGCTAGCAGCGGAAAAGGAGGAGGCAGCTGAGGAGGAGAGGGAGGAGGATGGAGTAGGAGGAGGAGAAGAAGAGTCAGGCCTGCATGCAATCCGTGGCGGTAAAACCAAATCTACACGGGTGCCACGGGTTACATGCTTGACGGCCGTCAGAAGGTTCACCCAGTGGGCAGTAAAACTGATATACCTTCCCTGCCCGTGTTTGCTAGACCACGTGTCTGTGGTCAGATGTATCTTGGCACCGACACTGTGTGCCAGAGATACATTCACTTGCCGCTGAACATGGCCATATAGCTCTGGGATGCCCTTCTCTGAGAAATACTTCCTTCCTGGGACCTTCCATTGTGGTGTTCCAATGGCCACAAATTTGCGAAAGGCCTCCGAGTCCACCAGTTTATATGGCAGTAGTTGGCGGGCTATGAGTTCTGACAAGCCAGCCGCCAACCGTTGGGCAAGAGGGTTATCCGGCATCATCATTTTTTTACGCTCAAACATTAGGCCCACGGAAGCCTGCCTTTTTGCAGAAAAATGTGAGCTTGGCGTGATGGAAGGTGGAGTGGAGGACAATTGTGAGGAGAGAGGAGAAGGAGAAGTAGAAGACGAGGCTGGACGGTGAGAGCCTGCAGTGTGGCTTTGTGTGTTCCGTTGCTCCCACTGGGCTCGGTGATGGCTGCTCATGTGCCTTCTTAAGGCGGTCGTCCCTAGGTGAGTATTGGGCTTACCGCGACTAACGCGTTGACTGCAAAGATTGCAGATGGCAACGCTATTGTCAGCAGCGGACACGTTAAAAAAAGCCCACACTGCGGAGCCATGTGCCGGTGTCCTGGGAGCGCCAGATGTGACCGTACATGGTCGATGACTCGCTCCTGATACATTTGCAGTCTGCTTTGTCCCTGCTGTGCAATGTAAGTCATTGCTGCTTCTCCTCCCTATCTGCTGGTCCATATCTCCCTCTGAACTCCCCTCCTCTTCCTCTCTTGTGGGCACCCACGTGACATCACTAGACACGTCATCATCAACGTCACCTTCCCCACCGCTATAAGTAGAGATCTCGGAGTAGGCAGCAACACCGGGGACCAACCTCCTCCTTGGGCTGATCTGGGTACTGGCGTCAGACTGCTGAGTAGCGCTTGTTGCTACCTCCTCTTCCTGATCCAATACCAAGAGTGGCTGCGCATCAGAAATGTCCTCTTGATATGGATCGGAAAATAATTCCAGTGACTCAAGCGGAAGGTATGTGGTGGTGGTGGTGGTGGTCGTGTTGTTGGTGGTAGTGTCTTTGGGGGTGCACATAGCAGAGAGTGAAGAAGAGGGTGCAGATCGAGAGGATGAGGAGGGTGCAGAAGAGTAAGGCTGAGCGAGCCACTCAACCAAGTCTGGTGCATCCTTTAAAGTAATTGAACGCACCTTCTGCAACTTCCCACTTTGGCTCAAGCCTGTTGCTCCTGCCCTACCCCTACCACCCCTGCGGAAGGGCCTGCCTCTTCCTCTGCATGTCATTTTTTAAATGACCCTGTGACAAAACTCTTAGTCCCTATACCGCTGAAGGACTGCTGCAGTATAGGTGAGCGGTCAGCAGTGGTGCACGTCAACCCTATCTATTGTGGACCTATAGCGGTCCTTACAGAACAGCAGACTGTACCGCACTCAAGCCTATGTACCGTAGCACCCTATACCAAGTTACCAGTCCTTATAAGAACTTTTGTGGACCAAGCAGGTTGTGTATTAGTGTTTAGCAGACTGTACGTCAGTCCCTATACCGCTGAAGGACTGCTGCAGTATAGGGCAGCGGTCAGCAGTGGTGCACGTCAACCCTATCTATTGTGGACCGATAGCGGTCCTTACAGAACAGCAGACTGTACCGCACTCAAGCCTATGTACCGTAGCACCCTATACCAAGTTACCAGTCCTTATAAGAACTTTTGTGGACCAAGCAGGTTGTGTGTTAGTGATTAGCAGACTGTACGTCAGTCCCTATACCGCTGAAGGACTGCTGCAGTATAGGGCAGCGGTCAGCAGTGGTGCACGTCAACCCTATCTATTGTGGACCGATAGCGGTCCTTACAGAACAGCAGACTGTACCGCACTCAAGCCTATGTACCGTAGCACCCTATACCAAGTTACCAGTCCTTATAAGAACTTTTGTGGACCAAGCAGGTTGTGTGTTAGTGTTTAGCAGACTGTACGTCAGTCCCTATACCGCTGAAGGACTGCTGCAGTATAGGGCAGCGGTCAGCAGTGGTGCACGTCAACCCTATCTATTGTGGACCGATAGCGGTCCTTACAGAACAGCAGACTGTACCGCACTCAAGCCTATGTACCGTAGCACCCTATACCAAGTTACCAGTCCTTATAAGAACTTTTGTGGAACAAGCAGGTTGTGTGTTAGTGATTAGCAGACTGTACGTCAGTCCCTATACCGCTGAAGGACTGCTGCAGTATAGGTGAGCGGTCAGCAGTGGTGCACGTCAACCCTATCTATTGTGGACCGATAGCGGTCCTTACAGAACAGCAGACTGTACCGCACTCAAGCCTATGTACCGTAGCACCCTATACCAAGTTACCAGTCCTTATAAGAACTTTTGTGGAACAAGCAGGTTGTGTGTTAGTGATTAGCAGACTGTACGTCAGTCCCTATACCGCTGAAGGACTGCTGCAGTATAGGTGAGCGGTCAGCAGTGGTGCACGTCAACCCTATCTATTGTGGACCGATAGCGGTCCTTACAGAACAGCAGACTGTACCGCACTCAAGCCTATGTACCGTAGCACCCTATACCAAGTTACCAGTCCTTATAAGAACTTTTGTGGACCAAGCAGGTTGTGTATTAGTGTTTAGCAGACTGTACGTCAGTCCCTATACCGCTGAAGGACTGCTGCAGTATAGGGCAGCGGTCAGCAGTGGTGCACGTCAACCCTATCTATTGTGGACCGATAGCGGTCCTTACAGAACAGCAGACTGTACCGCACTCAAGCCTATGTACCGTAGCACCCTATACCAAGTTACCAGTCCTTATAAGAACTTTTGTGGAACAAGCAGGTTGTGTGTTAGTGATTAGCAGACTGTACGTCAGTCCCTATACCGCTGAAGGACTGCTGCAGTATAGGTGAGCGGTCAGCAGTGGTGCACGTCAACCCTATCTATTGTGGACCGATAGCGGTCCTTACAGAACAGCAGACTGTACCGCACTCAAGCCTATGTACCGTAGCACCCTATACCAAGTTACCAGTCCTTATAAGAACTTTTGTGGAACAAGCAGGTTGTGTGTTAGTGATTAGCAGACTGTACGTCAGTCCCTATACCGCTGAAGGACTGCTGCAGTATAGGTGAGCGGTCAGCAGTGGTGCACGTCAACCCTATCTATTGTGGACCGATAGCGGTCCTTACAGAACAGCAGACTGTACCGCACTCAAGCCTATGTACCGTAGCACCCTATACCAAGTTACCAGTCCTTATAAGAACTTTTGTGGACCAAGCAGGTTGTGTATTAGTGTTTAGCAGACTGTACGTCAGTCCCTATACCGCTGAAGGACTGCTGCAGTATAGGGCAGCGGTCAGCAGTGGTGCACGTCAACCCTATCTATTGTGGACCGATAGCGGTCCTTACAGAACAGCAGACTGTACCGCACTCAAGCCTATGTACCGTAGCACCCTATACCAAGTTACCAGTCCTTATAAGAACTTTTGTGGAACAAGCAGGTTGTGTGTTAGTGATTAGCAGACTGTACGTCAGTCCCTATACCGCTGAAGGACTGCTGCAGTATAGGTGAGCGGTCAGCAGTGGTGCACGTCAACCCTATCTATTGTGGACCGATAGCGGTCCTTACAGAACAGCAGACTGTACCGCACTCAAGCCTATGTACCGTAGCACCCTATACCAAGTTACCAGTCCTTATAAGAACTTTTGTGGACCAAGCAGGTTGTGTATTAGTGTTTAGCAGACTGTACGTCAGTCCCTATACCGCTGAAGGACTGCTGCAGTATAGGGCAGCGGTCAGCAGTGGTGCACGTCAACCCTATCTATTGTGGACCGATAGCGGTCCTTACAGAACAGCAGACTGTACCGCACTCAAGCCTATGTACCGTAGCACCCTATACCAAGTTACCAGTCCTTATAAGAACTTTTGTGGACCAAGCAGGTTGTGTATTAGTGTTTAGCAGACTGTACGTCAGTCCCTATACCGCTGAAGGACTGCTGCAGTATAGGGCAGCGGTCAGCAGTGGTGCACGTCAACCCTATCTATTGTGGACCGATAGCGGTCCTTACAGAACAGCAGACTGTACCGCACTCAAGCCTATGTACCGTAGCACCCTATACCAAGTTACCAGTCCTTATAAGAACTTTTGTGGAACAAGTGAGTTGTGAATGTTTAGCAGACTGCAGCAGAAGGGCAGCAGTCAAGTATAATATCCTTTCTATATTTGGAAGAAAGAATATTATACATGTACAAGCCTATTACTGTACCACTGATACCAGTCCTGAAAAGAACCTTTGTGGAACTAATAATAACAGCAAGTCTTTAAAATTACCCTCACTGCCTGACAACACTGCTTCCTTCCTGTCCCTATACAAATTGGCAAAAAAAGAGAACGATTAGTGGTTACTGGAACAGCTCTTTTGTGGACCTTGATAGTAACAGCTAATGATGATGATGATGATGATGATGATGAAAGACTAATCTGGCTGTCCCTGTAGCATACACCGTCCTTTCCCTTTCTCTAAACTAACAAAAGACACTCAGGCTGCTGCAAGAATCAGCAGCACAGCAAACCTATCAACACCTAACACCTATACCAGTCCTGAAAAGAACTTTTGTGTACCAAATAGCTAGTGGTTTATCTCTCCCTACTCCACACAGGAACCTGTCCCTATCTTAACAGAAGAAAGAATGTAAAATGGCCACCGGATCGGGTGTATTTATAGGTTAGGGGGAATGTACAAGTGTCCATGTGCTGTCATGTCTCAATTGGCTGTCCTGTATCACATGATAAACGTGTCACCAAAGGTTAAAGTTCTTGTATACATTAAACACGTAAGTCCGCCGCGGCGAACGACGGAAAAAGGCGTTCGAACGTGCGGACCGCGAATGTCGGAAATTCGCCGCGAAACGACCGCCGGGCGAACCGTTCGGCCATCACTATTCACAAGACCCTGCTCGCTTCTTCAGGGGCAGATGCATGAATGTTGTATCTGCAATATAAGTGATAAGAGCAATAGATGTATATTGTTCATAAATGGGGGTAGGTGGATTGATTGGCAAGAGAGGTCTCAAACAGAGACCTCATACTTACCAAATGGCTGAGATAAATCGCCAAATGACAAGATGACAGTTGTGTAGTGCATCCAGCTTGGGAGCTTAGGAGGCAGAACAAACAAAAGCAACAACAGGGGAACATCTGGAGGATCAGCACGGTCTGGATAGGGGTATTTCTCACTGCGGTCTCCACTTAGCCCCTTAAAAATCATGTCTAGAAAATATCTGCAAGGATGCACATATATCAGAGGGCATCATAATTGCAAAATGAGCTTTATGTATAAGGTTCTAAAATTAAATTTATATATTCATAGAGATGTAAATAAATGAATTAAGCTTATTAGAGTATGTTGATATGAAGGGCTATCTGAGATATGGAATATGGTAAATACATGAAAACAGACCAACATGGTTATAAAGCTGGTATGGGCAGAGAGACTATGGGGCAATATAGAAATGATATAAGTATTACGTGTGTATAAAGACAATGTAACAAACCCAATAGGTGTCAAGAAAATAAAAAAGTTGTACCTCAATAGAGTGAAAAATATCCAATGGTTGTCAGTTTATTTTTAGAGATGTGACTGCTCTATCCAATCGTCAAGTTGCGAATCAGAATCCCAGCCATGCTGAACGTCCAGATATACCCACAAGGGCCCGAAGGCTACGCCCCCAGTATCATGTACAGGCAGTGACACATGGCCATCTATAAGATGTCCACCATCAAAGGGGGTGCACAGATGCAACAACCACCCAACCATCCAGGATGACCAGCACAGCCCACACCTCAGTTACGTCAGTGTATGGGCATGGAAAACATGGCGCCGATGTGCAGGTGGCCACCCCCGTCAATAGACAGGGGAGGACAGCAAGAGATCAGGAACAGAACTCTCCTATGCACATTGCAGCCCCCGAGCTGGATGGAAACCACCACCATAAAAGACAAACAGCGAAAGAGGAACAACTCACCCCAGAAAGGCCCCCTGGGAGCAGTATGCAAATATAACTGGCCAAAGGGTGATAATATACTAGATGTAATATGGACAAAGGCTAATGGTAACAACAGACCAGTGTGTGGGCTGAATGGGTGTCTTCCACCCGGGTTCAGTAAAAAAAAAAAGAGATTAAGGTCGGGTGTTTCAGATCTCTCTTGCCAATCATTCCGCTTGCCCCCATTTATTAACAATATACATCTATTGATCTTATCACTAACATTGCAGATAGAACATTCATGCATCTGCCCCTGAAGAAGCGAGCATCGGTCTTGTGAAATGCAGTCCCAGGGCTAGTTCCCTTTTTTTTTTGTGCACTATCAGGGATGGAGGTGTCAGAGGGCTTACACCAGACTTTAATCTCCTTTTTTTGACTGGGGAGTCAAGTGCTGGGCTCTGCTGCAGGACTCAGCCCGGATTTGCGAAATTCCAGGGAGATCCCGTTGAATCCGGGATGGTTGAGAGGTATGCTTAAAGCGCTCTGTACAAGTGTACAACTTGCAGTGAAAAGGTGCAGCAAGTTAAAAGACTTACAATTCAACACTGCCACAAATTTGTGGCAAGTTATCCTTGCTATATGGGCAGATGAGCTGTGACTTCTTCATCTCACCCCTCCAGCTACTGTACAGGTAGGTGCAAACTGAGAGTGGAAAACAACATTTCAATTCCCTAACCCTATGGGGAATGGAGGTTTGCCCAGCTATTTGCACTAGGCTGGAGTTGAGTCACTGGGGTCACATTTCTGGCCAATGTAAATAGGGGCTGGAAGCTGTAAGGCAGACTGTAGCAGAGGATGTGAAAGATGGGCAGAAAGGATAGTTATCAGTGGTGCATCCATCAGGCAGATCATATTGAGCATGAACCTCCACCATGAACCTCCATCATGATCCGACGAACAATCTGCCGATTTTCTGAACGTTAGTATGGTGCTTTCGACAGCCGATTCCGAATTTTCGGACAACAAAAGCTGGATGTGCAGGCTCTAAAATTTTTCTCGTATGTGAACACAACGTTCGATTTTTGTTTAATTAGTACAGTTTTCATTCAAAAAAAATCATAAGAGCAAATCTATCAATCATGCTAAGAAACGAAAGAACACATACAAAACAATTTAACACATTACGTCAGTTCTGAAGCTGAATTCTGTCGTACGAGAATTTTCGTATGTTGTGTAACCTCTTCACTTTTATTATGAGACTAGCATGCAACAAAAAAACGGAGGAAAATTTGTCCGATAATCTGATCATGTGTACCCTGCTTTAGACTCCATTCACACCTGGGTGTTCTGGATTGCTGGAGGAATGGTTTCTTAATGGCACCCCAAATTCGGTGCAATTTTGCCAAGACTGTTGAGGGACAAATTGTGGTACAATTGTGACAATACACTCGAACGCAAATGCTCCTGGCTCTGTGCCATAATTTGGTACATGAGCTTTTTTTTTAGCAATTTTGGAGCCGAGGGAGGCCCATTCAAATGAATGGTGCCGCTCCAAAAACGCTCAAGTAAAAAACACAAAAAAAGGGCTTTACACTGGAGCAGTACACTTGCAGGATGTTAAAAAAACTCCTGCAAGCCACATCTGTGGAGCTGTGAAGGAGCGGTGTATACACCGCTCCTGCCCATTGATCTGAATGGGCACCGATGGCAAAGCGCCGATGCAGTGGCGCTTTGTGGGTTGTTTTTAGCCCTTTTTTCGGCCACTAGCGGGGGTTAAAACCGCCCCATGCTAGCGGCCGAATAGCGCCGCTAAAATGACAGTAAAGGGGTGCTAAAAATAGTGCTGTTTTACTGCTGGTGCCTGCACCGCCCCCCAGTGTGAAAGGGCTCTTGTATATACACAACGATTTTTGTAATCCTTGTTAAACATTGTTAAAAGCAATACATGATTGCATTGCAAGCATGCATGTTCTCAATATAGTAAGTAGTACAAACCTGGAAGTTTTGCTGGGGGGACCCCCTCAGGCACTCAGTGGTGTCGGCTCAGGTGATGGTCACGGCCCTCGTGGGCGGGAGGAGGCTCAGGAGAGAAGTCGGCCTGCTGGCAAACGGTGGCAGTTCGGCAATGTTTTCTCAGTGTGGCTGTGTGTCCTTGTTGAAGTTGCCCGGGACACAAATTTGAATTAAGGGACAATCCTGGACAATCTGGGACAGGGCACCCTACTGTCACCAGTGGCGGCTGGTGAAGTTTTAGGATGGGGGGGCGCAAGACCCCGCCCCTCCATATTTGGCCCATCCCACTTATCACAAGCCACACCCCTTATAGAATCAACATCATATACCAGGCTGCACATTATACATGGGGCTCTGCACATCATATACCAGGCTGCACATTATAGACAGGGCTCTGCACATCATATACCAGGCTGCACATTATACACAGGGCTCTGGTAAAGCAACCTGTAAAATCGCACATATCTGCATTCTGCAACCTTTATATCGCACATATCTGTATTCTGTAACTTGCACATATCTGCACATATCTGCATTCTGCAACCTGTAAGTCGCACATAACTGCATTCTGCAACCTGTAAATCGCACATATCTGCATTCTGCAATCTGTAAATTGCACATATCTGCATTCTGCAACCTGTAAATCGCACCTAACTGCATTCTGCAACCTGTATATCGCACATATCTGCATTCTGTAAATTGCACATATCTGCATTCTGCAACCTGTAAGTCGCAAATAACTGCAACCTGTAAATTGCACATATCTGAATTCTGCAACCTGTAAATCGCACATATCTGCATTCTGCAACCTGTAAATTGCACATATCTGCATTCTGTAAATTGCACATATCTGCATTCTGCAACCTGTAAGTCAGTCGTACATATCTTCAACCTGTAAATCATACATATCTGCATTCTGCAACCTGTAAATTGCACATGTCTCCATTCTGTAAATAGCCCATAACTGCATTCTGCAAACTGTAAATTGCACATATCTGCATTCAGCAACCTGTAAATTGCACATAATTGCATTCAGCAACCTGTAAGTTGCACATATCTGCAACCTGTAAATTGCACATAAATCGCACATATCTACATTCTGCAACCTGCAAGTCGCACATATCTGCATTCTGCAACCTGCAAGTCGCACATATCTGCACTCTGCAACCTGCAAGTCGCATAATTTGCATACACACCTATGTGCCCCTTTAAACCAAAACTAAAAAAAAAAAAAAAAAAAAAAAAAAAAAGTAAAAACAAATTGAAAGGGGGGGGGGGGGTGATGTTGGTCGTGCAGCCGACCTCCAAATGTGAAAAATCCAAATATGAAAAACATGTGAGGGGGGTAAGGTGTCCTGCCGCCGTCCAGCGGCAGAAAAAAAGCAGAGAAGCATACCTTACCTGCTTCTCTCAGGTGGAAGGTTCCACTGAGAAGCAGAGTGGGAATGTCATTTCCTGGAGTGACGTCGGAAGCACCGCCCATTAGAACCGAAAGTGCAAGTCTATGCACTCACCCGTCCAGGACACCGCGCGATCGACCGCGCCACAGAGCCAGTTTTTTGGGGCAAATGAAGCGCCGTGTATGCAATCTTGTGATTGCATAGACGTGGTGCTTCCCATATTGCACTGCGCCCGGAGCCAGGACACAGTGCACATAAAGACATTTAATTTTTTTTTTTTAAAGGGACATGCTTAAATATATATATTTAAAAAAAAATTTTTTTTTACACTTGGACTGCATGCGCATTTATTTTCCTTATACCACTTGCCAACCAGCCACCATCATTATACTGTGGCAGGTTGGCTCATTCCCACGAATCACTGTAGCTGTACGGCAGTCTGTTTTACAGCTATAGCGGGCACGATCCCACTGCATGGCGGGGGAGCTGATGCATGTGGCCGGTGGCTGCGATGTCCGCCAGCCACCCATGATTGCTCCACAGAGAGCCAGAATGGGGACTTTTCAATGTAAACAGAGTGATCCTCTGTTCCTATTGATCAGGAACAGCGATCTCTCTCTGTATTCCCAGTCAGTCCCCTCCCCCCACAGTTAGAAACACCTCCTAGGGAACACATTTAACCCCTTGATCACCACTAGTGTTAACCCCTTCCCTGCCAGTGTCATTTAAACAGTAATCGGTGCATTTTTATAGCACTGATCGCGGTATAAATGTAGTAAAAAGTCCATAAATCTATCCCCTATTTTGTAGACGCTATAACTTTAGCGAAGACCAATCAATATATTTTTTAACCAAAAATATGTAGAAGAATACATATTGGCCTAAACTGATGAAGAAATTATTTTTTTTCATTTTTGTTTTTTTGGGGGGGGGGGGGTATTTATTATAGCAACATTTTTTATTTCAAAATTGTTGGTCTTTTTTGTTTATAGCACAAAAATAAAAACTGCAGGGGTGATTAAATGCCACCAAAAGAAAGCTCTATGTGTTCGGGTTTAATAGTACCTTCCACTGAATGTCATCCATTCAGTTGAATGGGCCTTGCGGCAACCACATGCAACACACATAGCTGCGGCTTTTTTAGGGGTTAAATCGGTGTTCCACTTAAACAAAAAATAAAAGTCAGCAGCTACAAATACTGCCACTGCTGACTTTTAATAATCGGACACTTACACTTAATCATCTGGGACCTGAGAAGTGTCCCAGATGATTGACAAGAGGGAGGGGGCGGAGCTGATCTCCCTTCCTGCGCCGAGGGAAGTGACGTCAAGAGCCCAGGCGCTGAAGGAGACAGACTACGAGGGACCCCCTAGCAACAGCCATTTAGAGGTGAGTAGAAAAAAAAATTCTCCAAATGTGTTTTTTTTTTTATTTAATGCACGTAAATTACAGTTTTTATTTTTTAAATTTTTTTTTAGGGTGGAACTTCACTTTAAAACAGATGGCAAGGAGGAGATATAAAGCCTGCTCACCCCCTCTCAAATGCCCTCTGAAAAGCAATCTGCCACAGATTGCTCTTTAGAAGAGGAAGCTTGTGGAAACTAGCCCTAAAGAGACCAAAGAATAATGAAATGGTAGGGACTACATTTCACATGCAGGAAATAAAGAGCTATTCTATCATGTCCTGGGAAAAATCTTGAAAACCTCAAAGAACAACTATTTGCATCTACACCCTGTGGCTCTAGAGCAGGGATCTTAAACTGGCGGCCCTCCTCCAGCTGTTGTAAAACTACAAGTCCCATGAGGCATTGCAAGGCTGATAGAAACAAGCATGACTCCCACAGGCATGATGGGACTTGTAGTTTCGCAACAGCTTGAGGGCCACTAATTTGAGACCCCTCTGCTCTAGAGACTGTACAGAATCAGGTGATCAGTAATGTATGAAAACGAACACGTGCACATTGTGTATACTTGTACTGTGTGTTGTAATCATTGGGAAAAGCCTTTTTATCTAGTAATGAACACTGCAGACATTCATGTGACAGATCCTGCAGCATGTTGTAATGAGGAAGTTCCTCCCTCCTCTCCTCCTCTTCCAGCAGTGTGTATGATGAGTACAGCCATGGGGGACTTCACAGAGGTACAGTCATAATACACAGCCATGTGCTCAGCCTCTCCTACAATCTCTCACACACCAGTCTCCATTCACACTAACCTCCTGCATTTAGATTCATTGTGGATTTATCCTGCAAAATATAAACAAACTTTTTGCTTTCTGGTGACATTTTACTACATTTAAATGCAAGTGGGTTTAGAAGTGTTCAGAGGATCTAATCTGGCCCTGGATGGCGAGAATTCTACTTTCTCTGAATGCGAGTAAATTAAATGTGCCTAAATGCAGCTAAATGTACGGTGAGAATATAAAATCATTGCATGCATTTATATGCATTTTAGAAACCAATAGGGCTCATTCAGATGTGCGATTAATCCCGTTCTCCACGCAGAGTTGCTGGCAGACGTGTGTGAATCCACCTCTGTTTGCAGGCAACCCATAAAAGTGGATGCACACACAATGGCTGCATGGATACAATCGCATATCAAAGTTTGACATGAGGGCAGGAGCGGGTGCACAGATCCGATACACACAGTCCCTGGAATTTAGAAAGACTGGCGCAGACAGATTTGGTGAAAGTGTTTCTCGTGTTCTAAAAGTGGTGAAGACTGCGCCAAATTCATGGACCTGTCTAGAACTTGTACTTCAATTTGGTGCATGTTGCCCACTTTTATAAATGCAAGCAAGAAACTTTTTTTTGCAAAATCTGTTTTCTATGTGCTCTTGTGGTGACTGTTGTTTATGTAGTGTGAGAAAATGCCCGTCACTGCACACAGTGGGGGTTATTTACTAAAGGAAATTCCACTTTGCACTGGAAGTGCACGTGGAAGTAAAGTCGCTGTAGATCCGAGGGGGACATGCAAGGAAAATAAAAAACAGCATTTTAGCTTGCACATGATTGGATGATAAAATCAGCAGAGCTTCCCCTCATTTCGGATCTACCCCTTAGATTTAGAGTGACTGCACTACCAAGTGCATTTGCAGTGCAAAGTGGATTTGCCTTTCGTAAATTACCCCCAGTGTGAACAAGCCCTAAGCCCCCTTGCATATAGACGCTCCTATTGGGTCCACCTGTTTTTCAGGCAGACCCGATCAGAACCTAAATTCTTCTTTATGGAACGGTGGGTTTAAATGGACATGTCCGTTTACATCCCTTCCATCGATCAGATGGCAGTCAGGTGTAAACAGACAGGTGGTCTGTTTACATCTGGCCGTCCATAGAGGAGAGTGGTTTGTGTCTGTGTCCGCTCTGCTTAAGTGGACATGGACCTGTCATCCACCTGCTTGGCGGGAATAGCAGACAGATCCCCTGCTAAGCAAGTGGAATGCAGCCGCAGTCCGTCCCCTGTGAAAGCGGCCTAACCTTTTTCTTTTCCAATTTATACATTTTTTTTTTTTTTTTTATATTTGTCATAGAACAAATTTTTTTGCGTAAGCACAAGATAATATGACAAGGTAGTTCATTGCGAGTACAATCAGCAGGTAGGTAATAAACAAGTTAAAACATAACTATTACAATCGTCCTGGAGGTGGCACACAAAATAAGATATAAGTAATATGGTAGATATCGCGAGTCATTATAGTTTACGACTGACCATGGTAATTGAGGTATCATCAATACAGTTGACATTTTGTGTCTGGTCACCTCGGGTCTCCTCTCTAGTGGTCGCGGCGAGGGGCAGATACTATGCACTTCATTCAGAAAGGTTTGAGGGAAGAATATGTCAGATTTGGGTTAAATTAAACTCCGGCATCCAAGACATCCACTTTTGATCAAATGAATGTATAGGATTGTTTTGGCCCGCTACGTATTTTTCACAAATGCAGTTTGCGTTTCACTCTGTGGATGACTTCAGAGATGTTGGGGGTAGTTGTCTGTTTCCATTTATTTATTATTGACATTCCGGCTGCTATCGTCAAAAATTGCTTAGAAAAGCAATCTAGTTGCATTCCAAAGAGGGTTACTAGTTGACATGGTTCAGTGATCGTTAGAGTAATGTGTGAGATTAATGCCACGTACACACAACCGATGGTCTTTCTGACAGAGTTCCGCTGAAATGGACTTGCCTATACACGATCACAACAAAGTCTGTTTGTTTAGAATGCGATGACGTAAGATGGGACTAGAAAAAGGAAGTTCAATAGCCAGTAACCAATAGCTGCCCTTGCGTCGTTTTTGGTCCATCGGAATAGCATACAGATGAACGTTTTTTCCGATAGGAACTGATTCAGTTGGAAAGATTTAAAACTTGTTCTATTTCTAGGTCTGTCAGAATAAAAAAAAAAAAAAAAAAAAAAAAGTCTGATGAAGCCCACACATGATCGGAATATCCGATTAAAGCGGTAGTAAACCCGCAAATTTTTTTTTTTTTTTTTAAACCTGCAAAGCAAAAGGCATAATGAGCTAGTATGCACCGCATACTAGCTTATTATGAAATACTTACCTTAGAACGAGGCCCCGACATCTGGCCCGATCTTCTGGGTATCGCGGCTCCGGCGCTGTGAGTGGCCGGAGCTGCGATATCGTCACTCCCGCGCATGCGCGCGGGAAATTTCATTCCGGCCGGCCACTGCCGGATTTTCAGGCCGAGAATCCCCTTGTGCGCATGCGCCGCTGCAGTCAGCGGCGCATACCGCGGGGAATATCTCCTAGACCGTACAGGTTTAGGAGATATTTTTTTTACCTACAGGTAAGCCTTATTATAGGCTTTCCTGTAGGTAAAAGTAAAAAAATTGAGTATACAGCCACTTTAAATGATTCCGTCTGACTTTTTCTGCCGTAAAGTCCGACCGTGTGTATACGGCATTAGGTGAACACTGATTCCCAGAAGTGTCTTATGGCCTTGCATTTCCATATAATATGGTGTAAGTCGCCCTTTTGTCCACATTGATGCCAACATTCAGAGGGAGTGTCTGGAAACATGCGATTAAGTTTTGGCTGGTGTCATATACCACATGTAGGTTATTTTTATAGAATTTTCCCAGTGAGAGATACAGTGGGAAAAGCTCAGGACCTCATTCTTTGAGGGCGTATTCCAATTTTGGTTCTTTTTCCCACCTAATAATTTGAGGGGGTTTAAGTTCAACCTGTTGATTATTTAGCTATTTGTAGAACCAAGATATCCCTTTCTTAGGCAATGCTGTATTGTGATAGAATGACTAAATTCGATTATTTAGTTTTACATAGGAGGAAGGGTTATTATTAGTGATGGCCGAACGGTTCGCCCGGCGGTCGTTTCGCGGCGAATTTCCGACTTTCGCCGTCCGCGGGTTCGAACGCCTTTTTCCGTCGTTCGCCCCGGCGGACTTACGTGTTTAATGTATACAAGAACTTTAACCTTTCGTGACACGTTTATCATGTGTTACAGGACAACCAATTGAGACATGACAGCTCATGGACACTTGGACATTCCCCCTAACCTATAAATACACCCGATCCGGTGGCCATTTTACATTCTTTCTTCTGTCACTGTAGGGAAAGGATCCTGTGTGGAGTAGGGACAGAGAAAACGCTAGCTATTTGGTACACAAAAGTTCTTTTCAGGACTGGTATAGGTGTTAGGTCAGCAGCCTGAGTTTCTTTTGTCAGTTTAGATAAAGGGACAGAGCGCTGTATGCTGCTATTTTAGGGACAGCTCAGCCAGATTAGTCTTTCTTCATCATCATCATCATCATCATCATTAGCTGTTACTATCAGGTCCACAAAAGAGCTGTTCCAGCTAATCGTTCCAGCCTACTCTTTTTTGCCAATTTGTATAGGGACAGGCAGGAAGCAGTGTGTCAGGCAGTGAGGATAATTTTAAAGACTTGCTGTTACTATTAGTTCCACAAAGGTTCTTTTCAGGACTGGTATCAGTGGTACGGTAATAGGCTTGTACACGTATAATATTCTTTCTTCCAAATATAGAAAGAATATTATACTTGACTGCTGCCCTTCTGCTGCAGTCTGCTAATCATTCACAACTCACTTGTTCCACAAAGCTCTTTATCAGGACTGGTAACTTGGTCTGTCTAGGGTGCTACGGTACATAGGCTTGGGTGCGGTACAGTCTGCTGTTCTGTAAGGACCGCTATCGGTCCACAATACATAGGGTTGCCGTGCACTACTGCTGACCGCTGCCCTATACTGCAGCAGTCCTTCATTGGTATAGGGACTGACGTACAGTCTGCTAATCACTAACACACAACCTGCTTGGTCCACAAAAGTTCTTATAAGGACTGGTAACTTGGTATAGGGTGCTACGGTACATAGGCCTGAGTGCGTTACAGTCTGCTGTTCTGTAAGGACCGCTATCGGTCCACAATACATAGGGTTGCCGTGCACTACTGCTGACCGCTGCCCTATACTGCAGCAGTCCTTCAGCGGTATAGGGACTGACGCACAGTCTGCTAAACACTAACACACAACCTGCTTGGTCCACAAAAGTTTTTATAAGGACTGGTAACTTGGTATAGGGTGCTACGGTACATAGGCCTGAGTGCAGTACAGTCTGCTGTTCTGTAAGGACCGCTATCGGTCCACAATACATAGGGTTGCCGTGCACTACTGCTGACCGCTGCCCTATACTGCAGCAGTCCTTCATTGGTATAGGGACTGACGTACAGTCTGCTAATCACTAACACACAACCTGCTTGGTCCACAAAAGTTCTTATAAGGACTGGTAACTTGGTATAGGGTGCTACGGTACATAGGCCTGAGTGCGTTACAGTCTGCTGTTCTGTAAGGACCGCTATCGGTCCACAATACATAGGGTTGACGTGCACCACTGCTGACCGCTGCCCTATACTGCAGCAGTCCTTCAGCGGTATAGGGACTGACGTACAGTCTGCTAAACACTAATACACAACCTGCTTGGTCCACAAAAGTTCTTATAAGGACTGGTAACTTGGTATAGGGTGCTACGGTACATAGGCTTGAGTGCGGTACAGTCTGCTGTTCTGTAAGGACCGCTATCGGTCCACAATAGATAGGGTTGACGTGCACCACTGCTGACCGCTGCCCTATACTGCAGCAGTCCTTCAGCGGTATAGGGACTGACGCACAGTCTGCTAAACACTAACACACAACCTGCTTGGTCCACAAAAGTTTTTATAAGGACTGGTAACTTGGTATAGGGTGCTACGGTACATAGGCCTGAGTGCGTTACAGTCTGCTGTTCTGTAAGGACCGCTATCGGTCCACAATACATAGGGTTGCCGTGCACTACTGCTGACCGCTGCCCTATACTGCAGCAGTCCTTCATTGGTATAGGGACTGACGTACAGTCTGCTAATCACTAACACACAACCTGCTTGGTCCACAAAAGTTCTTATAAGGACTGGTAACTTGGTATAGGGTGCTACGGTACATAGGCCTGAGTGCGTTACAGTCTGCTGTTCTGTAAGGACCGCTATCGGTCCACAATACATAGGGTTGACGTGCACCACTGCTGACCGCTGCCCTATACTGCAGCAGTCCTTCAGCGGTATAGGGACTGACGTACAGTCTGCTAAACACTAATACACAACCTGCTTGGTCCACAAAAGTTCTTATAAGGACTGGTAACTTGGTATAGGGTGCTACGGTACATAGGCTTGAGTGCGGTACAGTCTGCTGTTCTGTAAGGACCGCTATCGGTCCACAATACATAGGGTTGCCGTGCACTACTGCTGACCGCTGCCCTATACTGCAGCAGTCCTTCATTGGTATAGGGACTGACGTACAGTCTGCTAATCACTAACACACAACCTGCTTGTTCCACAAAAGTTCTTATAAGGACTGGTAACTTGGTATAGGGTGCTACGGTACATAGGCTTGAGTGCGGTACAGTCTGCTGTTCTGTAAGGACCGCTATCGGTCCACAATAGATAGGGTTGACGTGCACCACTGCTGACCGCTGCCCTATACTGCAGCAGTCCTTCAGCGGTATAGGGACTGACGTACAGTCTGCTAAACACTAATACACAACCTGCTTGGTCCACAAAAGTTCTTATAAGGACTGGTAACTTGGTATAGGGTGCTACGGTACATAGGCTTGAGTGCGGTACAGTCTGCTGTTCTGTAAGGACCGCTATCGGTCCACAATAGATAGGGTTGACGTGCACCACTGCTGACCGCTGCCCTATACTGCAGCAGTCCTTCAGCGGTATAGGGACTGACGTACAGTCTGCTAAACACTAATACACAACCTGCTTGGTCCACAAAAGTTCTTATAAGGACTGGTAACTTGGTATAGGGTGCTACGGTACATAGGCTTGAGTGCGGTACAGTCTGCTGTTCTGTAAGGACCGCTATAGGTCCACAATAGATAGGGTTGACGTGCACCACTGCTGACCGCTCACCTATACTGCAGCAGTCCTTCAGCGGTATAGGGACTAAGAGTTTTGTCACAGGGTCATTTAAAAAATGACATGCAGAGGAAGAGGCAGGCCCTTCCGCAGGGGTGGTAGGGGTAGGGCAGGAGCAACAGGCTTGAGCCAAAGTGGGAAGTTGCAGAAGGTGCGTTCAATTACTTTAAAGGATGCACCAGACTTGGTTGAGTGGCTCGCTCAGCCTTACTCTTCTGCACCCTCCTCATCCTCTCGATCTGCACCCTCTTCTTCACTCTCTGCTATGTGCACCCCCAAAGACACTACCACCAACAACACGACCACCACCACCACCACCACATACCTTCCGCTTGAGTCACTGGAATTATTTTCCGATCCATATCAAGAGGACATTTCTGATGCGCAGCCACTCTTGGTATTGGATCAGGAAGAGGAGGTAGCAACAAGCGCTACTCAGCAGTCTGACGCCAGTACCCAGATCAGCCCAAGGAGGAGGTTGGTCCCCGGTGTTGCTGCCTACTCTACTTATAGCGGTGGGGAAGGTGACGTTGATGATGACGTGTCTAGTGATGTCACGTGGGTGCCCACAAGAGAGGAAGAGGAGGGGAGTTCAGAGGGAGATATGGACCAGCAGATAGGGAGGAGAAGCAGCAATGACTTACATTGCACAGCAGGGACAAAGCAGACTGCAAATGTATCAGGAGCGAGTCATCGACCATGTACGGTCACATCTGGCGCTCCCAGGACACCGGCACATGGCTCCGCAGTGTGGGCTTTTTTTAACGTGTCCGCTGCTGACAATAGCGTTGCCATCTGCAATCTTTGCAGTCAACGCGTTAGTCGCGGTAAGCCCAATACTCACCTAGGGACGACCGCCTTAAGAAGGCACATGAGCAGCCATCACCGAGCCCAGTGGGAGCAACGGAACACACAAAGCCACACTGCAGGCTCTCACCGTCCAGCCTCGTCTTCTACTTCTCCTTCTCCTCTCTCCTCACAATTGTCCTCCACTCCACCTTCCATCACGCCAAGCTCACATTTTTCTGCAAAAAGGCAGGCTTCCGTGGGCCTAATGTTTGAGCGTAAAAAAATGATGACGCCGGATAACCCTCTTGCCCAACGGTTGGCGGCTGGCTTGTCAGAACTCATAGCCCGCCAACTACTGCCATATAAACTGGTGGACTCGGAGGCCTTTCGCAAATTTGTGGCCATTGGAACACCACAATGGAAGGTCCCAGGAAGGAAGTATTTCTCAGAGAAGGGCATCCCAGAGCTATATGGCCATGTTCAGCGGCAAGTGAATGTATCTCTGGCACACAGTGTCGGTGCCAAGATACATCTGACCACAGACACGTGGTCTAGCAAACACGGGCAGGGAAGGTATATCAGTTTTACTGCCCACTGGGTGAACCTTCTGACGGCCGTCAAGCATGTAACCCGTGGCACCCGTGTAGATTTGGTTTTACCGCCACGGATTGCATGCAGGCCTGACTCTTCTTCTCCTCCTCCTACTCCATCCTCCTCCCTCTCCTCCTCAGCTGCCTCCTCCTTTTCCGCTGCTAGCGTCTCTTCCACTGCACCGCCCAAGCTCCCCAGAACCTATTCCACATGCCAGGTGAGACGTTGCCATGCCGTGCTGCGTCTGTTGTGCCTGGAAGCAAAGAGCCACACTGGCCCGGCACTCCTTTCAGCTTTGCGTTCACAGGCAGATGAGTGGCTAACACCGCTCAATTTGACAGTTGGTAAAGTGGTGTGTGACAACGGTGCCAATCTGCTTAGCGCATTGAAACAGGGCAAAATCACGCACGTGCCGTGCATGGCACACGTCTTAAACTTGGTCGTGCAGCGATTCCTTGTCAAATACCCTGGGGTCCAGGACATCTTGCGGCAGGCAAGGAAAATCTCGGCCCATTTCAGAAGATCTTACACGGCCATGGCTCGCCTTGCTGACATTCAGCGGCGACACCATCTGCCGGTCAGACGTCTTATTTGCGATTGCCCGACGCGATGGAACTCAACCTTCTATATGCTTGATAGGCTGCTCCAGCAGAAACGTGCAGTTAACGTCTACCTGTATGAACTCTGCGAAAGAAACGGTTCTGGGGAGCTGGGTTTTTTTTCACCGCGCCAGTGGCTGCTCATGCGCGACACATGCAGACTTCTGCGGCCATTTGAGGAGATCACCAAACTGGTCAGTCGCAGCCATGGCGCCATCAGTGACATGGTACCTTATGCCTTCTTTCTGGAGCGTGCATTGCGTCGTGTCATTGATCAGGCTGTGGAGGAGCAGGAGCGGGAAGATGAGGAAGTCGCAATGCTGGATGAATTCCCAGGGGGGGCTACTCTATCTGAGACAAGTCAACAACAGGAGTCTGATGAGGAGTCAGAGGAGGATGGTGCCGGGGCGGATGAGCAGGAGCAAGAAGAGCATGCTTTAAACCTTTCTGGGATCCCTGTTGTGCGAGGATGGGGAGAGGAGAATGAAGAGGACGACATTATCCTGGATGATGAGCAGGAGCCAGGCCACCACACCGCTTCCACTTTAGTGCAAATGGGGGCCTTCATGCTCCAGTGTTTTAATAGGGACCCCCGTATAAAAAGCATGAGGGTCAAGGACCAGTACTGGGTGGCAACGTACTTAGACCCCCGGTACAAACACAAAATGGCGGAAATGTTACCGCCGTCGCAGAGGGCTGTCAGAATGCAGCACTTCCAGGCCTTGCTTCGAGAAATGCTGCATTCTGCTTTTGCGTGCGCTGGCAGAGGAGCAATTCCCACTCCCAGAGAAGGATTTGCGGGTACCAATCCAACAGCGCCTGCAAGAAGAGGCCGGTTTGAAGATGTGTTGGTGACTTCGGATATGAGGTCATTCTTTCAGCCGACCCATCGACAGGTGTCATCCGGATCCAGCATCAGGGAACGCCTAGACCGTCAGGTGTCCGACTACATTGGGTTAACGGCCGATGTGGACGCTCTGAGGAGTGATGAACCCCTAGACTACTGGGTGGGCAGGCTTGACCTCTGGCCAGAGCTTGCCCAATTTGCAATCGAACTGTTGGCTTGCCCCTCATCCAGTGTCCTGTCCGAAAGGACGTTCAGCGCAGCAGGGGGGATTGTGACCGATAAGCGTACTCGCCTAGCTCACCACAGTGTTAACTACCTCACATTTCTAAAAATGAATGAGGCATGGATCTCGGAGGAATTCAACACATGTGATCAGTAGACCATGTATATGTCTATAAACAATTTTTGGAATCAAGCACACAGACCTTCTTAATTCATTTGGCTCACTTCCCTGACCCAAAAAAGCACACCGTACTATATGCCCCTACCCTCCTCTTTGAAGAGGTTGAGCGGTGTCATATTTCTACTGGGGCTGCTTATTATGAGGGGTTCCCACCATCCCTGTGCTGTGCTGACTTCCTCCTGGGTGTTCTTATTATGAGGGGCTCCCACCATCCCTGTGCTGTGCTGACTTCCTCCTGGGGGTTCTTATTATGAGGGGATCACACCATCCCTGTGCTGTGCTGACTTCCTCCTGGGGCTGCTTACGGTGCTGCTGTCAGCGCTGTATGTCACGGAGCTGCTGTCAGCGCTGTATGTCACGGAGCTGCTGTCAGCGCTGTATGTCACGGAGCTGCTGTCAGCGCTGTATGTCACGGAGCTGCTGTCAGCGCTGTATGTCACGGAGCTGCTGTCAGCGCTGTATGTCACGGAGCTGCTGTCAGCGCTGTATGTCACGGAGCTGCTGTCAGCGCTGTATGTCACGGAGCTGCTGTCAGCGCTGTATGTCACGGAGCTGCTGTCAGCGCTGTATGTCACGGAGCTGCTGTCAGCGCTGTATGTCACGGAGCTGCTGTCAGCGCTGTATGTCACGGAGCTGCTGTCAGCGCTGTATGTCACGGAGCTGCTGTCAGCGCTGTATGTCACGGAGCTGCTGTCAGCGCTGTATGTCACGGTGCTGCTGTCAGCGCTGTATGTCACGGAGCTGCTGTCAGCGCTGTATGTCACGGAGCTGCTGTCAGCGCTGTATGTCACGGAGCTGCTGTCAGCGCTGTATGTCACGGAGCTGCTGTCAGCGCTGTATGTCACGGAGCTGCTGTCAGCGCTGTATGTCACGGAGCTGCTGTCAGCGCTGTATGTCACGGAGCTGCTGTCAGCGCTGTATGTCACGGTGCTGCTGTCAGCGCTGTATGTCACGGAGCTGCTGTCAGCGCTGTATGTCACGGAGCTGCTGTCAGTGCTGTATGTCACGGAGCTGCTGTCAGCGCTGTATGTCACGGAGCTGCTGTCAGCGCTGTATGTCACGGAGCTGCTGTCAGCGCTGTATGTCACGGTGCTGCTGTCAGCGCTGTATGTCACGGAGCTGCTGTCAGCGCTGTATGTCACGGAGCTGCTGTCAGCGCTGTATGTCACGGAGCTGCTGTCAGCGCTGTATGTCACGGAGCTGCTGTCAGCGCTGTATGTCACGGAGCTGCTGTCAGCGCTGTATGTCACGGTGCTGCTGTCAGCGCTGTATGTCACGGAGCTGCTGTCAGCGCTGTATGTCACGGAGCTGCTGTCAGTGCTGTATGTCACGGAGCTGCTGTCAGCGCTGTATGTCACGGAGCTGCTGTCAGCGCTGTATGTCACGGAGCTGCTGTCAGCGCTGTATGTCACGGTGCTGCTGTCAGCGCTGTATGTCACGGAGCTGCTGTCAGCGCTGTATGTCACGGAGCTGCTGTCAGCGCTGTATGTCACGGAGCTGCTGTCAGCGCTGTATGTCACGGAGCTGCTGTCAGCGCTGTATGTCACGGAGCTGCTGTCAGCGCTGTATGTCACGGTGCTGATGTCAGTGCTCTGTATTACGGTGCTGCTGTCAGTGCTCTGTATCTCCTGCACCCTCTTGTTTGCCTACCCTGGTCCCTGACCTTCCCTCTCCTCCATTGCCTTCATTAGCTCCATAGTCCTGAATTGTCAGAACAATTTCCCAAATAAAAAAAAAATGCTTGTAGTTATCGATCCCAAATTCACCTCATACATGTATTATGCTATTGTCCAGGTGGTGGGACTACGTGCTACCCCCTAATAATTACCCCGTGGCCGCAAATTCGACCTAAAGGTTTGCGAAATTCGCCTCCCATTGAAGTCAATGGAGCCCGCGGCGAACGGTCGTTTTCGCGAACGTTTGTGTCCGTTCGCGTTTCGCGTTCGCGAAACGTCCCGTCGGAAGTTCGTCCATCACTAGTTATTATTATGAAAATGTTTTATCTGAGCTACTTTGTATAAGGTTTTCATATTTCGGGATGTTCGCATCTCTGTGAGGGTTAGTTGTTCTGTGTCAGTGCTTGAATCTAGTGTAAATGAAGGTATTAGATATTCATATGCCTTCATAGGGATGGCTATGGCTCTTGAGGAGTCATTGTAGGGAAGTTCTTGGAGGGAGGATTTCCATGTCTCCACAGCTGCTAGTATGGTGGGTGCCTTGGATATATATATATATATATATATATATATATATATATATATATATATATATATATATATATATATATATATATATATATATATATAATTAGAGGTCGACCGATATGGGTTTTTCTCTGGCCGATGCCGATGCCGATTATTTAGAAATCATGGCGGCCGATAGCCGATATATGATGCCGATTTTTTTGGGCCGATATGTTAGGCCGATTTTATTTTATTTATTTATTTATTTTTAATCCCCCTTGATCTAACACACCTTTCCCACTGGGGCGTTTTAAGGCGCTTTTGGGCTAAAAATAGCGCCTGTAAAGTGCCTGTAAAATGGCTCCCCTGCAGTCTGTGAAAGACAGAGTGCTTTCACACTGAGGCGATGCGCTGGCAGGATCTTAAAAAAAAGTCCTGCAAGCAGCACGTTTGGAGTGGTGTATACCGCTCCTCCACCACTCCTGCCCATTGATATGAATGGGCACCACTGCCGAAGCGCATGCAATGCGATTTGGCAGCGGTGCTTCATGGGCGCATTTAACCTCTTCCTCTGCCGCTAGCTGGGTTTTATGTGCCCCACTAGCAGCCAAATAGCACCGCTAAAATGATGGTTAAGAGCCGCTAAAACTTGCGTTTTACCATCAACGCCTGCCCGCTCCAGTGTGAAAGCGGCCTTCATACGTGATACAGAAAATTTCTTACACTTAAACATTTATTAAACAAAACAAACCTCCAATCAGTTTACTTGTATGTATGATTTAGATAAAAAAAAATATATATATATATATTATATATATATATATATATTAAATAAAAACAGGTAGTCAAAACTTTTGGACAAAAAAAAAAAAAAATGGGCTAACTTTACTGTTTTTATTTTATTTTTATTTTTTAAATGGTGTATTTTTTTCCCAAAAAAATGCATTTGAAAGACCTCTGTGCAAATGCCGTGTGACATAAAATATTGCAACAACCGCTATTTTATTCCCTAGGATCTCTGCTAAAAAAATATATATCATTTTTGGGGGGGGGTCTAAGTGATTTTCTGGCAGAAAATACAGGATTTTTTACTTGTAAGCAACAAGTGTCAGAAAAGATTTAGTCTTTAAATGGTTAAACTGAGAACTTCTACACACAGAGATGACTTAATTCATTCAAGTGTAAACATTGTATCTTTCTGTTCTTTTCTTGGCAGCCTGCCCAGAGTGGAGGAAAGGGTTGCTATGACGACTCAGTCAACTTAGACCATTCTATACAGAAGTCATTTCAAAGTCCCGCTGTAGTTCTAAATCGGCTTTTTATCAGCACAAATCGGCCGATGCCGATTATTTAAAAAACGGCAAATATCGGCCGATATATCGGCCGGCCGATATATCGGTCGACCTCTAATATATATATATTCTGGTGGACCTAACTCTTTCAAACTCCTTGGACTCGGTGTATGAAATGATTTGCCCGTTTTATAAATTTGCTTCACTCAGAACAGGCCTTGCCATGGTCGACCAGAGAAGTTGAGTGCACATGCTCAGCCTCATATCCAGAGGTTATCTTTGGTAAATAGACGTATGAGTGCTGCCAGTATTGCCGCAGAGGTTGAAGGGGTGGGGGGGTCAGCCTATCAGTGCTCAGACCATACGCTGCATACTGCATCAAATTGGTCAGCATGGCTGTCGTCCTAGAAGGAAGCCTCTTCTAAAGATGATGCTCAAGAAAGCCTGCAAACAGTTTGCTGAACACAAGCAGACAAAGGACCTGGATAACTGAAACCATGTCCTGTGGTCTGATGAGACCAAGATAAACTTATTTGGTTCAGATGGTGTCAAGCGTGTGTTGTGGTGGCAACCAAGTGAGGAGTACAAGTGTGTACTGAAGCAGAGCATGATCCCCTCCCATCAAAGACTGGACCGCAGGGCAGTAATCCAACGTGATAATGACCCCAAACACACCTCCAAGATGACCACTGCCTTGCTAAAGAAGCTGAGGGTAAAGGTGATGGACTGGCCAAGCATGTCTCCAGATCTAAACCCAATTGAGTATCTGTGGGGCATCCTCAAATGGAAAGCGGAGGAGGGCAAGGTCTCTAACATCCACCAGCTCCATTATGTCATCATGGAGGAGTGGAAGAGGACTCCAATGTCAAACTGTGAAGCTCTGGTGAACTCCATGCCCAAGATGGTTAAGGCAGTGCTGCTGGAAAATAATTGTGGTCACACAAAATATTGACACTTTGGGACCAATTTGGACATTTTCACTTAGGGGTGTGAAATACTGTGTGTGTTATCTATTTGTGTGTGTGTGTGTATATATATATATATATATATATATATATATATATATATATATATATATATATATGTGTGTAGCACTAACCCCCGAAGGAGCTGCTGGTTTTTATTTGGGCTTATCGTTACATCAGCTGCTCGCTTGTCCGTCTCAGGGGTCCCTTAGTCCTTTTTCCAAGATGTATTTGCGATAAACAAAAAGTTTTGCAATAGCGGGATAGAGGGTTAAGAGGAGTTCAGGTACCTGGTAATTGCGGGTTAGAGATATTTTCTTGATCCAGAGGACAAATAGCTTCCACAGACTGGATCTAGCAATCACCGGAATAGGCCTCTCTCACTGACCTAGCAGCCGGTGGGATGCTCAAACGAAGTCCCTGCCACAGACTTGTCAATTTAAATAAACTTCTTGACAAATTAAAGAACTAAAGAATTAAAGAACTGTCACACAGCACCAGTTTCCTTCATCCGACCTGGCGATACTGTATGGTTAGTGACCCAGGTTGCGTACTCCAACTAGAGTCTCCAGGCTCCTCCAGAGATACCAGCCTTGTTGCTCGGTCCTCTCCTGGATCCTCCAGTCACTTGGCTTCTCCCCGCAGGCAAGACAGCACAGGACCCCCCCTGGATCAGTAGGCCCCAAGACTTTTGGGCCTACCCTTTCAGCTGCAAAGCCTCGGGCCAGCCGGCCCGGAGACACAGGAACGGGTAGCACACACCACAGGCCAAGAGGGCCATGAGGTTGGGATAGCGAACCCCGGAAAAGAACCCCTCAAAATGGCATCAGTACCTTAAATACCCCCACCCAGAATTCACAGAGGGTAAACCACTCCCACTGGGCTATTTCCGAGTAAAAGTGGTATTCAATGCATCCAGCCTGTTGCATTTCCAACACTTACCAGTGGTGACAGCGACACCTACGGCCAAGTGGAAAATAGCACAACCCAGCTGAACTGGTACAGAAACCAGAACTTTGAAATAATTAGCCTGAGCCAAACTGCAGCTTCAGACAACTTAAATTTGCAAAAAAAAAAACAATAGAGTCTGCTTATTAGGAGCGGGGGGCCACACACACACACACACATATATATCTATATATATAGATATTAGTACTGTAATGTCAGTCATTGATGTGTTGAAATATTCTTTTATATATACAATTTGTATTTTTCAGGAGAAGATTAAAATCCCTTTTTCCAAGAAATCTCTGGATGCTGTTTTATCCATTCCTAAAGCTCACAATGGTGTATTATATGGAGTCATTCTCACACACGGTGTTGGGGGAGACATGAACTTTGCTCACCTGGTTTCTCTGGCGAGCCACTTGGCATCTCATGGTTTGCTCTGTCTGCGATTTACATGCAAAGGACTGAATCTAGTTTACAGAACCAAAGCCTACAATGCTGTTTTGGTATGTAAATCATTAACATGAGTAGTAATTTCAGGTTTGTTGCAAAAATCACAGTAATTTAGCACAGTTATATAATTGCATTGTTTAGGCGAAAGTACACAAAAATCCAGTTTCATGGTCAATTCATTAACCCAGATGTTCCTTAGTCATTTAGTAGTGATCTGGGCGTTTTTCTTTCCAAATGTCACATATGGCATATAGTGAATACATTGTAAACCAACCATAAAAGTGAGCAATCCAAACTGAACTTATAATGAAAAACATATAGTTAGTTCATACCTTCAATGAAAACAATTATACAATCAAACAGATCTCCGAATATAGGCAGCTGATGTGCCATTAAAATTTTTACATTTGCTGTGAAAGGTGAGTTAGGGCCCCACACCATTTTTTTTTCCTTGTGAGCCTCCCGATTGGTCATAAGGCAGGAAGGAGGTGGCAGATCTCTACTGTTAATTTTTAATGTGGTTTTTACCAAAAGTAAATTTTACTTAATTCATTTTTTACAGTCTATTGATTGAATTGCCCTGGTGTGTGGCATGTTTACTTTCAGGCTTCATGCACATGGCCACGTAAGAGAGCCACAGGTACAGCATCCCATTGAAGCAAAGCACTTTATGGTGCTATATGAGGGTTTATGGCGGCGTTTGCATAGAATCATGCATGTGCACAGACGTACATCTGTGGACACAGACAATCTGCATCGAAGGTTGTACAAGTGCATGTTTATGCAAGCATTGCTGTAAATCCTCATATAGCACTGTACAGCCATTTATTGCAGTGGGAGGCTGTGTGCTGCACCTGTGGCTCCCTTACACTGGCTACGACCTCTGCCACTGTATACACTGTTCCAGCCATGTGCATGAAACTTTAAAGGATAAGTTCACCTTTAAAAAAAAATACAAATAAATGGACCATTTTTTTGTAGGCAAAGAATTGTGCATTTACAATTTTTTTTTTTATTTGGAGCCTGGAAAACATTGCACCAGAGATCAGCAGATCACTGATGCCATGTAGGTCTCCTGCAGACTGGCAGTGTAAGCTGTCTGCCCATACATCATACAGGTAGGTAGTTTCACATTGACAGGACAAATCAATGAACTACCACAGCACTCAACACGTCTTTACAGAGCACCTCCTGTTCATCCATTCAGTTCTGCTGCTGTCTGAATTTCCGACAACAAATGCTTGAGAGCTGGTTCTCAAATTTACAGACAACAAAACTTGTTGCCGGAAAATCCGAGCGTGTGTACACAATTTCGACACACAAAAGTCCACACATGCTCGGAATGAAGCAGAAGAGCGTACTGGCTATTGAACTTTTTTTTTTTTTTTCAGCTCGTCATACGTGTTGAACATCATCACGTTCTTGACGTTTGGAATTTCCATTCTAGAGTTGCCACCTCATCCCTTTAAACCCGAACACATATGAATTACACAGGTTCTGAGGCAAATTTATTGCAGATAAGGCACCAAGTGAGTTTAATTACCACCTTAATCGGCCACAGAACTTGTATAATTCATATGTGTTCGATTTTAAAGGGATGATGTGGCAACCCTAGTCCATTCACATCAGTCAGCATGCTTTATGTTGAGGAATACTGCTGTGCACTAGTAACCATTGTCCAAAAGTTCTTCTGTGCATGAAGCCACACAGATGTCTTTTAAGTAGCACCTGAAATCGCGCTGACCTGCTACTTTGAAATCACGTGAAGTAGCACGATTTCAAAGTAGCATCAATGTGAACCAGGGCTAAAAGTGAAGCTTGTGGCTTGGCAATGAAAGGGTTATATCGGGGCACAGCCTATGTGCGCAGGGCTGCATGTTTTAATTTTTTTTTTTATTAAGCATAACTGGCACCACTACTCCATTTTTCTTGTTGGTGATATAGGGAAATTGCCACTTTATGTGTAAAGACTTATATACCATTAAAGTTACTAATGTCGCATACACACGACCGGACTTTTCGAGGGACTAGGTCCGACGGTCTTTCCGACGGACTTTCGGCGGAGTTCCGACGGACTTTCCAAATGAACGGACTTGGCCACACACAATCGCACCAAAGTCCAACGGATTCGAATGTGATGACGAACGACCGGACTAGAATAAGGAAGTTCATAGCCAGTAGCCAATAGCTGCCCTAATGTCCGTTTTTGTCTGTTGGACTAGCATACACATGAACGGATTTCTCGGTCCGGTGGAGTTCCGGTGGGAAAATTTAAAACATGTTCTATTTCTAAAGTCCACCGGATTTTTGGCAAGCAAAGGTCCGATGGAGCCCACACAAGATCGAATTGTCTGACGGACTCGTTCCGTTGGACCTTTGCTGTCAAAAAAGTCCGGTGGTGTGTACGTGGCATAAGACTTTTTTTTTTCTCATAGCCACCTCAGTGATACAGACCTACCTGTGAAGTTTGAATGTGATTGATGGTTCAACAATCAGGGAAAGGGAACATTACACAGCATATCCCTAAGGAAGCATAGACGTATGAATATATGTAAACTTTTTGATTTTGTTATAACTATTTTTTTTCTTTTAGATGTATATAAAATCTCTGGATGATTATAACATTGGCGGGATTTTCCTTCTGGGTGAGCTGTCTTATCTGATGCCGTAATGAGATTGTACTATGTAATGTATAATTCGTTATAATTGTAATAGCTGGTCAATGTTATTATAAGACACATTTTGCTTAAATGAAAATAGTGAATTTATCTATATTCAGTGCCCATCCACTGATGCCCTCCTTTGCCCCCCACTCCTCCAAATATGGTGTTGTTTATAAGTGAGTTTTGGCAATGCTTTGCCCACAATCACAATTGTCAGTGTGCTGCCTACATTTGTTATATATATATATATATATATATATATATATGTGTGTGTGTGTCATGCCAACAAATTTTCATAAAACACAATACACTACAGCGTTATCTGTGCCAATCCCATGGTCATAGGATATAATTAAGCAACTGATTAAAATAAATAGTCAAAAAAAAAGTCTTATTCCCAGAGGTATAGGAATACATGTCAATAATAAAAAGACTGGCTAACACCATAGGTGCTTGCAAGGCTGCCTTTAGAAGTGGGCTTGGAATCCACAATCTGAAATGCAAGAGGGAAGGGAGAAAAAGCATGAAGCAAGGATTGTGTAGCACAATTTATTAAAAGATAAAAAAAAACAATATAAAAAGCAATGGCACTCACAAGCCGGTGTGGTGGGGGATGATGACAGTTCGCAGTGGATAGGAAGTCCAAGTGGGAACCTGGAGCTATGGACTCTATCCGGTATTGGAAAAAGGCAAGCTGTATAGAGAGAGCGAGATCAGCCTGAGATCCGTGCAGAGGAAGCCAATGTCAAGCTGCCCTGTATAGCTGTGGTGGTATATCCGGTGTTTGGATATCCATGCAAAGTATGTATCTCCAGTGAGCGTGTAGAGAGGAGCTGTCAGTCTGTCCACAGTGAGAGCCAATGAGAACGCATCCTTCATAAGCCTGATCAGGCTGATCTCGCTCCCTCTATACAGCTTGCCTTCTTTCTATAACGGATAAAGACCATAGCTCCAGGTTCACACTTGGACTTTCCCATCCACTGCGAACTGTCGTCATCCCCCACCACACCCGCTTGTGAGTGGCAGTTCTGTTTATATTGTTTTTTTATCTTTTTTTATCCCAGTGCTCCAAGTGTGTGACCAATCAAACGGTTATTTTGGGGACATGTTAACCCCTCCTTCACAATCCCAGTCTCATGGGGTTCCAAAACTGCTTAGGTTCTTTAATATGTATCCACATACAGTATACTAATCATGCCAGTAATATGGAAAGGCAACCTTATGCCAAGAACTATTCAATACCAGCTCAGTCATCATCAGCCTGTCATTCTATTCTCCATTTTCTTCTACCTAAAAAAAATTTGGACCTCTACACAATATTTTGGCCAAGGGCCAACACAGACCTGAAAGCAATGTTTAAACCCAACTCTGGGCAAATAAAAAATGATTCCATGCAGTGGGACTGTGCCCACACTGCAAGGGATAATTGCTTCTTCATGTTTATAGAAACAATAAACTGTGATATACTTACCTGATCCTCGGGGGCTAAACTAGTCCCCAAAGCTTCTGCATCCCTGCACTGTAATGGTCTAGGGTCCTGAGGTCATCAAGCCCAGAGCGGGACCCATAGCCCTCCACTGAGCATGAGAGGATGCGGAGGGAGAGTCTATCGCTGGATCATGTGGGAGAGCCTCTGCCAGGGGAGCAGAGGATCAGGTAAGTATACTGTTTCTTCTCTCCCCTAGACAAAATGACCTACTAATCCTTGCAGTGCAAGCACAGCCCCTCTACAAGGGATCATTTTTTATCTGCCTGAAGTCGGGCTTTAAATATTTGAAGTTACTTAAAGTGTTACTAAACCAAGGATCCTGCATTCACTATATCTGATCTCCCACAGTGCACGGAAATGCAATTATTATAGTAAATATAACTGCTAAATACCTTTTCTCATCAGCAGTATATAGCAGTCTTGTGACTTCTATCAGTGTCTTGCTGAGCACTGGTTAAAGCTTTCAGGAGGAGCTTTCATTCTTCTCTGATTGTCCTATGAAGCTGCATGACCCCTGACCCTCTGCCTGGACAGTGCTGATTGGCCCTGTGCTGATCACATGCACCCTCCCAAGAAAAAGAGAGGACAGGATCAAACATTCTTTTTACACAATGCAGAGGATTAACCCCTTAGGTTTCACAATGAGTATAACAAACATGCTTTACTGCATATACAGACTGATTTTACTGTTGTGGGTTTAGTAAATCATTAACAGTGAATGTATACATTGTTAAAAGTTTGTTTTAGTAAAGTCTGTATGAATGCATTGTGCAAGATATTCTGAAAATTAATATATTACAGGTTTAGGTTATTATCTTTAAAGTGGTAAATGTAGCTGGTTATTTGCTGTTAAGCAGTGTGTTAAAATATTTTGCTGTTGCTAACATCAATATGACTTTGACTAGTAACATAATTCCTATTAACAGACTTGCTTACAGAATGCATGATGATGCTGTTTATATTGAATGGTGGTGATGAAGATTTTGTTACTCCCATTTTCTGCACAGGCCGGTCCATGGGGTCCCGTGCTGCTGCTAGTGTGATGAGAGCAACTTGTGAAGATGATGATGATGCAGTCCAAGGTCTGATTTGCCTGTCATATCCCTTACACCCTTCTAATGCAAAAGGCAAGCTCCGGGATGAAGATATCTTGCAGATAACAAAGCCAACGCTGTTCATCTCTGGTTCAATGGATGAAATGTGTGATAAGGTGAATATAAACTTAATATGCACGGTTTTTAGAATTATCACTCACATCTTTGCAAGCTTTCCTGCAAAGTGGTTTACTTAAATGCCAATAATATGCGGATCTGCAAACTTATTTTGGGTCTGTACTTTAACTGGTCAGTTCATTAGATTACCATGGCAGTCAGCAACAGGGGTTAGTACTGTCTGATTATTTTTCCAAGGGCCAATCCCCGAAAAATTGTCCTGAAAGTTTAACTGCTACTGCAATAAAAAAATGTATCACAGACCGGACTCAACTGTGTTGTTGTAATAATGCACTAATACACCTACAATCCCCTAAAGAAGAAAACCCAGTGGAACTTAATAAGGCTTCTTAAATACACCAGGGGACTCTGTGCACTTGTTCCTTTTAAAATAGGTACTGTGGTTCATAAACTGCTATTGGATAGCTAGTCGCTCCCACCACCCACCTCTATCAGACAACACTGGACAAAGGAGACGGACATCTAACTGACTGCACACACATACAGAGCTCAGAGCCTGCCTACTCTAAATACCATAGACAGATAATCCGCAGCCCTCCTTGCCATGCACTCCTGTGCTTCCTCTGCTCTATTTCCACAAATAAAAGGCTGACACAACCCCCTCTGAATTTTGCAGCCGTGCCTCCTCTGTTCCCTCTGCTATTGGTAAAGACTGAGCCTGCAATCTTCCTAAGCACCAGTTTATTCTATTTTTAACCCTCAGCACCAATTTTACAGGACAAGTGCCTGCTGTATTTACACAGGGCTCCCTGGAGGGTTTAACAAGCCATTCTAAATTCAGGTGATGGTTCTTCTTTAAGCCGCACAGTAAAACTAATTTAAGATGGTTAAGCCGGCTATAAATGATTCAAATTTTAGCCAGTTCAGCAGGGACTGGCCAAGATTTGAATCATGTATGGGCAGACTGATTGTATCCACATCAATTCATCAGTCAACTTGGGTACAACCAGCCTGTTGGACTTTTCATGCGATTTATTGCCAGCGGCTATAGCCACTAGCAATAATCACCGTGTGTTCACACCGTGAAGATGGCTTCCCAGCTGTCAGTGTATCTGCCTGCCCATAAAAAAATGGTGCATTTATTATTTTTTTCTAAAAGGTGAACTTCTCCTTTAACTCAACTTTCATTTTCAGTAGGAGAGACAAGCAAAATAAAGTCTTGGTGTTCATCTCAGTAGAGGTTTCCTAAAGCTGAACTCTAGGCAGATACTAAAGGTACAAATAAAAGTAGCTATGTTGTCATTAAAGGGGTTGTAAACCCTTTTAAAACCTAAAAAAAACCCGCAAGAGAAAGGCATAATGAGCTAGTATGCATAGCATACTAGTTCATTTTGAATTGCTTAACTGAGATCGAAACCCCCCCCCCCCCCCCCCCCCACTGCGGTCCTCGTTCATCGCTCCGGCAGCCGACATCTCCCTGGGGGGTCACTTCTGGGTATCGCGGCTCCAGCGATGTGATTGGAGCCACAATGACGTCATTCCCGTGCATGTGCGCAGGAGCCGCCGGTAACGGCACAATACAACTGAAGCAAGGGCATGTACGTGCCTTCAGTTTGCTTAAGTGCACATGTGCCGATGTCGGCACATGCAAATACAGGGGATATCTCCTAAACCATGCAGGTTTATGAGATATCCAGTGTAGCTACAGGTAAGCCTTATTATAGGCTTGCCTGTAGTATAACGTGGTTGTAAAGGGTTTACAACCACTTCAATACATCATTAAATGCACATTTTACAACCCTTCTTTTAAAGTCCTCAGCAACTTTTTTCTATGAAATCATGGTTTACAACAGATATTTCTCGAGGAGCATATTCTAAGAACAGTCATTTTGTGAACTGGATTGCCTTTAAACTGGCCATACACTGGTAGTTTTTATTTTGTTCAGCCTGTCGGCTGTCACAATACATGAACAGCAGCTGCATCTAATTGCAGGCAGCCACTGTTTGACCAGATGTCTATGCCAAAAGTTGAATAAATGACTGATTTTTGTTGAACGGAGCGGGGCAGGCATGACCACTCATTGAGCAAATTTTGTCTGATCCCTCACTGTGTATGATTAGCTCATAGTGATTGTAAAGCTTTTTTTTTCTTTTTAAAAACAACAAACATGTTATACTTCTAAAAATGTAACAATCATGCTAAGTTATAATAGAAGGTTATTTAAATTGAAAAAATTGTGCAAGTAACAAAGTCCATAAAGTGGAGTAATGAATTACACTTAATAGCAAACAAAGCTCCAGAAAATTCAAATAATCTGAAGGTGCAAGTGCAAAAAAGTCCACACTTGTAATATGATGAAACAAATCAATCTACTTGGTGTCCTGATCCATCACTCAAACAAATATGAATCCACCACCGGTAATGTGAACTGCTTACCAGCTCCTATTGTCCCCTTGTTATAGGGGGTCAGTGTAGTACGCCTGTGGCTTAACACCCAGCCGGGGCTTTTTCCACGTCTTAGCACTGCTCTGCACTTCCGGTGTCACCCGTCAGATGCATATAAAGTGGGGTACCGAAAAAAGAGACCAAGAGGCTCTGTATAGCGTAAAATCCTTTTGGAGGTATTATTGTAAAATCCATATGCTTACAGCATAATTAAAAATGAAAAAATTCAACACCTTAAGTCTGGTGTCGACTGTACACACCAAAGACAGCCCATCCGTCTGGAAATGGGAGTGGTGACGTCAGCACGTCGCTTACCGCCTCTGTACAATGGTTTTGCATAGAGTAGCCTGAATACTTTTCTTGAGTGCCCACATAGGAAGCCGCTTCAGCACTCGTGCATGTTCGATCCTGAGTTGGGCTATTTGCGTCTATTGAGGCTGGGTTCACACCATTGTGAATTGAATGCGAGTTCCCTGCATCCAATTTTCAGTAGGAGATTTTGACCGGCTCTCTATGGAGCTGGTTCACACATATCCACAGCGGGTCTGGTGCGTTTTGCACAAAAACGATGTGCATCTTTTGGTCCATTTCTGGTCCGAATTCAGCCCAAAATTCAGGCTTGAAACTGCGAACCAGGACACATTGGACCCCTGCTGTGATCCACATGTGGCTCATATGTGAACCCAGCCTCAGACACAGAGCCTGGCATGGCCCCGCCATCCGCTCTCTGCTGGGAGTTGTTTTTTTTAAACTCTACTTATAATAGAAATGGTATCAATATTCTAGAAAACAACTGACAAATCATGTCCATTACAATTCAAACAATGCAGTGTAAGATATTCAGAGCCCACATATTGTACCCCTAAGCACACTTCTATTCTTTAGTACTGTCAGCATACAAAACATTATGTTGGCATGTTCGCTGCTGACAGGTTTTGACTGATAGCAACAGGAATCAATGGCTCTCACTGCTCTTAGCCAAGCCTCTCAGAGCTGGGAGAAGAGCTACTGCAGATGTGCACAGCGCTGGAGCAAGAGTGGGTTCAGCTGAGTATTTGAAATCACTATTAAAAGGTTTTTGTCTTAATGCAGAGAATGCATTAATGTTCAAACCAGCTGGCAGCTTAGGCCGGAGCTGCTGCACTAATGTTAGTACAGCGATACCCCTCCCGTGCTATTGTGTTCTTTCTGACAGAGGGACGCCCCCTAGGCTTACCACTTTTTCTTAAAGTTAAACCCGAACACTTTAGCGGCGCACAGCATTTTTTTTTTTTTTTATAGTATAAACTATACATATATTTGGAAATTAAATAACCTTTCCTTAATGTTACATTACGTTAATCACAAGAGTCCCACTTTACATAAGAGGCCACAGAGTTCCCCTTTTACATCCGACTAAAATCAAAATAAATGCAGCGCTAAATACAAAGTATCCCCTGAGGGATATATAGTGCATTCAATAAATAAAGTGCAGTATGCAAAATGTGTTCTTATATACAGTATATAAATAATAGCAGGTAAAAAACAAGGCAAAATCGATTGTTAGTGTTAGCTTTGGGCAGTGTGAGAGAGTGTGTAGCAGACACTCTCAGCTCAGACAACTGCAGCCAGCAACCCTGCTGAGAAGCCATAGTCCAGTCTGAATAATGTGTCTGAGTTTCAAGCACTTTGAAACCCGGACACATGATTCCAAACCTGAACTGTCTGGGTGAATCCTAGACAGGTGGCAACTCTAACACCCCCCCCCCCCCCCAGAACATTCCGATCAGCACTCTCAGCCATTAGCTAAGAGCGCTGATCGGGAGCTGGTCAGCAGAAGCCATCTGGCTTCTGTCGGACCGGTTGACATACACACATGGGCTGAATGTTGGCCGGTTTCTATTGAATCGGCCGATGCCAGCCAAAATTCAGCTCATGTGTACTAGGCTTTAGACTACATGTGAATTTTAATCTCATTGACTGGAATAACCCAGTTCAGTTCAGACCCTGTGTGAATCAGAGCCAGCCTTGGAAAATCATTGTGCTCTAGAGTAGGCCAAACTACTGTATGTAGACAAAAACTGTAAGGGGGGTTTGGGACTTTTAGATGAAGCAATTGTATCGTAAAGACAAACTGTAAATTAATAATATTTAAATATTTAAATGAAGACATTCATCTAGAATCATAAAGAATATAATTTATTTCATATACATATATACTGCACATAAGGCCTGAACATAATGAGTAAGATAATACATTTGCTCAGCTTGAGACACCTACTGAAAAGCAATGGCTTTGTCATCCTGGATTGTTTTTAGCTGACCAATCCTTATGCAATGGTAGGCATTTGCAGTGCAACTAAAACAGGATTGAGGAGATCTGCCAGCCAGGAGCCAGGGGCATGTGAATGGGTTTTCATTTTTTTTGTTTTTTTATCACTGTTGATGGATTCAGTCTAAAGCTTTGAGTGATACGCAGGAACAACATACTTTAAATAAGAATTGAAGGCGTTGTGTCTCTAGTTATATTACGCTTTGCAGAATGTACTTTTAATTACCATCTCTTACTATAGGCTTTGTTGATGAAGACCTTTGGCAAAATGAAAGCTCCTGTACAGATCCACTGGGTTGAAAATGCCAATCATGGAATGTCTGCCAAAGGAAAGACAACAGACGATGTTATGGCAGAAATAAATGAACAGACTTTGTCCTGGATTCAAGACATATTAAAGCTGTAAAGACTGGTATTACGTTTAGGCTGGGTTCGCACTATTGCCAATTCGATGCGGAATCTCGGCATCCAATTTGCAAGAGCATGAGACTGTGACCGTCTCTCAATGGAGCCAGGTCACATATATCAGATGTGGCTCCGGTGTGAATTTGCACATGAGCCCTGTGCGTCTTTTGGTCTGTTTTAGGTCAGAATTCAGCCCAAAGATTGGGCTGAAATTGGACCTGAAACGTTGAACCAGGAGGCACCGGACTCCTGCTGGGTGCCGCATTGGCATGCAGTATGAACCGAGCCTTACTCAGCAGAAAGCTGAGCCACAACAGTTTTTTTGGCTGCAGTACTATTTGCTCTATATCAGCGTTTGTTGGAAACAACATTCTGAAACTGCAGTAGACATTAACAGTTACTGAACATCTTCTATTTAGGGGGCATGCCAAGATATAGGGCCGGTTCACACAGCGGGCGATGCGAGGCGACACGACTCGCCTTGCCTCGCTCCCGCAAGTCGCCCCCGTTCTGTACAATGGAACCGTTCTGAGAGGAGCGACTCGAGTCGCTCCGACTCAGAAAAAAGGTTCCTGTACTACTTCTGGGCGACTTCGGGGGCGACTTGCATTGACTTCTATACAGAAGTCCTCTGCAAGTCGCCGCTGAGGTCGCCGCAGGTCGCGGCGAGGCAAGTCGGAGACGCCTCGCCGCGCCTGCAGTGTGAACCGGCCCTTACTTCTAGTGTTGTTCCTTGTAAAAACAAAACAAAAAAACAAACCATTAAAAATTCCTGTTACATTATAAAAACCACCGCAGGCATTAAACGTTTGCCTTGAACTATGTTCTTTAGTTACAGAATTACTGAACCACGCCTATGGTGACCTACCATAGTGTGATAAAATTATATAGTACAGGTATTAACTGCAGTTACATGTTAAGGAAAACCCGCCATGGGAAAATATTTGGACTGTCATTGCTTACTTCCTTCTGATACTTCTACAGTACGTGCTTGGCTGTCATAGTCATTTTCTACACTCCTGGAGCCACCGACCCAGAACCTGTAGGCAGAAGTCCTTGCTCTGTAAACATGTTACAGGCCAGTGACTTGAACTTTTGATGCTAGAGGATTAACAATACAGGGTGGCTTCTAGCATTTTAAGAAGGAGGGCATCAGCAGCATACCGAATATTTCTTTTATTAAGTAGTTAGGATGACGCATCCTTCCAGTTTAGCATATATGTTCAGCATTGGATGTTTCACTATTTTTGTCATGTTTAATTCATGCTTTTTCCTCTGCTAGTCTGGATTAAATTAGTTTTTGGTTGTTTTTTTTTACAGATTTTTCATCATTTTAAATATATTTCTATTATTATTATTTATTTTTATTATAATTTATTTTTAATCAATAGTATGTAGGTATTCTATGTACATTTTGCTGCAGGCACAAAGCAAAACATTGCGACCGTGACACATAAACACCCCTACTTGCTGCCTATTGCAGCTTAACCAACCACACATTTGTATCGCCTCCACAACCTCACATCTAAACTTAGCCCATAGGCTGTTAAAAATCTAAGGAGCTTCAGTTTCCCCCCCAAAAAATTAAAAGTCAGCCACTACAAATACGATAGCTGCTGACTTTTATAATAAGGACACTTGGCTGTCCAGGGATCTAGTGATGTCCTCACCCAAGCCGATTTTTCAATTGGCTTTGGGCCCAGGCACTAGCATTATAAAGAAAACCCACAATAAAGCCCTCTGGCTTCTTAGCTAGTTTCCTACTGTGCATACACGAGCCACCCTATGCTTAGTGAATGGTCCCGCGGTCTTCTGGGACCTGTAATGTGTCCTAGAAGGCTGAGGGGTAAGGGGGGGGGGGGCAAATTTATCAAAACCAGGTACCCTCTTTCCCCTCCCCCCTAAAAAGTGCCACATGTGACAGTGAAGGGGGGAGGGGGAGCATGCAAACAAGCAAAACTTTCCCTTTTAGGTGAAGTTCCTCCCTAACTCCCCTTTGGTGGGGAAAAAAATAGCAAATAAAGAAACATATATATATATATATATATATATATATATATATATATATATATATATATATATATATATATATATATATATATATATATATATATATCATACACAATTGCGACACAAGTCATATTGTAATTTAATGTTTAATGTTATTAAAAATTACCTTTCCTCTTCGATCTGTAGCTCTATAATTTTCTATGACTACCTGGAGGTGTTCTGTACACAGAATGTGTACAGAATCTTCCCCACAAACATCGTTTCCTGCTTGTGTGATTGTCTCACTGGTTTTCCCAAAAGTCAGATTTCAGGCATCCCCTGCAACAAAAATTTAATTTTTGCTAAGATACTTTCAATAGGAAATCATGGCTAAAGGGATGTAGACCCTGCAATTTTCCTCATTGGAGGCCTGCATGTACACAGCTGACTGATAATTTTGAAAGCACTCCCATTACACTCACTCAGCAAAGGGTCACAGAGGAACAAACAGGGATTTCTTCAGAATAACAAAAGGTAGGAATCTGCAACAAAGTTTGTTAACATCCTTGTAATGTACAAACTGGAGTTATGCTTTAAAGTGGTGTTGCCACCAAAAAAAAAAAAATTGCTGAAAATTCATTAAAAAAAAGAAACTTTTTTTATTCACCTCTAAATGTCTGTTGCTAGGAGGTCCCTCATACAGTAGTCTGCCCTTTTCAATGCCCAGGCTGGTGACATCACTTCCCCTCTCGCCGCACAGTCATCTGGGACCTGTCACGTGTCCCAGATGACTGTGTGGCGTATCACGGTGCCCGGCACCGCACGCGCAGTGGGTGCCCGGCTGTGAAGCCACAGCCGGGTGCCCACAGTAAGAATGCCGGTGCTGTGCGATTTATTAAAAGTCAGCAGCTGCAGTATTTGTAGCTGCTGACTTTAAATTTTTTTTTTTTAGGGGACACCCCACTTTAAGTCTTTAAATACAGACAGTCAAGTTACAGACTTTTGCAGACTTTCTCTTTGCGTTTACCTGATAATTTCAGTATTTCCGACTTTTAGCAGATGTCTGTCTCTCAATCTCCATACTATATGCAAACACCCAGGAAGATGGCAAAGAAGGATGCAGGCAGATTAGAGGGAGGTGGCCATGGATCTCCTTGAATGGGTCCTATGAGTACTAGGGACTAATAATTCTTACTTACGGTATCAGTGGAGCATATATGTGTAGAGACCCTCTAGTAGTGTCTGCTACTAGTGTTGAGAGTAGGAAAAAGCATATTCTGGCCAGGAATAATCTGAGTCATTTAATTAGGTCAGGATTACTAGAGGCCAGGGCTGAATGACTCATCCTGGCAGCTCTATGGTGCCTCCCCCTTGGTGTCTGGATGGTTGGAGAACAGACTTAGGTTAGGAGGAGCTGCCATGAATAATAATGGGGCCTGCTAATCCCCAGTGGTGGGCTGGCAGGGGGATGAGATGGCCCCATAAATAGACAGGCCCAGGGCCAGACTGGCCTACTGGGATACCGGGACATTTCCCGGTAGGCTGCCTGCCCTGGTGCCGCTTTAATATATGCTGTAGCTGCAGTGCTTTCCTGCCTCCTTGTAACACACAGCGGGAGACTGGCTGCTGTGTCACTGAGCTTAGTGTTAAATGTGTGGCCGTGCTATGACAAAAGTCCCGCCCTCCTCTTAGAGCAGCTCATGTGATAGATGCAGTGTTCTATCTATCACACAAGCCGCTCTAGGAGGAGGGCGGGACTTTTGTCATAGCTCGGCCGCACATTTAACACTGAGCTCTGTGACACAGCAGGAGCAGGAGATGCCCACTGTGTGTAATGCACACACTGACTGGTGAGGCTACATTGTTTATCACAGTAAGGCTGCAATGATGGTGAGAGAAGCTGCAATGATGGGCATGTGAGGCTGCAATGATGGTGAGGGAGGCTGCAATGATGGCACAGTAAGGCGGCAATGATGGTGAGGCTGCAATGAGGGCATGATAAGGCTGCAATGATGGGCACAGTGAGGCTGCAATGATGGTGAGGGCGGCTGCAATGAGGCCACAGTAAGGCGGCAATGATGGTGAGGGAGGCTGCAATGATGGCACAGTAAGGCAGCAATGATGGTGAGGCTGCAATGAGGGCATGGTAAGGATGCAACGATGGGCATGTTAGGCTGCAATGATGGTGAGGGAGGCTGCAATGAGGGCACAGTAAGGCGCCAATGATGGTGAGGGAGGCTGCAATGATGGTCAGGCGGCAATGATGGGCACAGTGAGCTGGCAATGATGGGCACAGTGAGGCTGCAATGATGGGCATGTGAGGCTGCAATGATGGTGAGGGAGGCTACACTAAGGGCACAGTAAGGTGGCAATGCTGGTAAGGGAGGCTGCAATGAGGGTACAGTAAAGCGGCAATGATGGCGAGGCTGCAATGAGGACACAGTAAAGGGGCAATGATGGTGAGGGAGGCTGCAATGAGGGCACAGTAAATCGGCAATTATGGTGAGGCTGCAATGAGGACACAGTAAAGCGGCAATGATTGTGAAAGAGGCTGCACTGAGGGCACAGTAAAGTGGCAATGATGGTGAGGGAGGCTGCAATGAGTGCACAGTAAAGCGGCAATGATGGTGAGGCTGCAATAAGGGCACAGTAAGGCTGCAATGATGATGAGGCTGCAATGAGGGCATGGTAAGGCTGCAATGATGGGCACAGTGTGGCGGCAATGATGGGCACAGTAAGGCTGCAATGATGGTGAGGCTACAATGAGGGCACGGTAAGGTGGCAATGATGGTGAGGTTGCAATGAGGGCACAGTAAGGCAGCAAAGATGGTGAGAGAGGCTGCAATGAGGGCACAGTAAGGCGGCAATGATGGGCACAGTGAGGCTGCAATGATGGGCATTTGAGGCTGAAATGATGGTAAGGGAGGCTGCAATAAGGGCACAGTAAAGCGGCAATGATGGTGAGGGAGGCTGCAATGAGGGTAAAGCGGCAATGATGGCGAGGCTGCAATGAGGACACAGTAAAGAGGCAATGATGGTGAGGGAGGCTGCACTGAGGGCACAGTAAAGTGGCAATGATGGTGAGGCTGCAATGAGGGCACAGTAAGGTGGCAATGATGGTAAGAAAGGCTGCAATAAGGGCACAGTAAGCCTGAAATGATGGTGAGGCTGCAATGATGGGCACAGTAAGGTGGCAATGATGGGCACAGTAAGGCTGCAATGATGGTGATGCTACAATGAGGGCACGGTAAGGCGGCAATGATGGTGAGGCTGCAATGAGGGCATGGTAAGGCTGCAATGAGGACACAGTAAAGCCGCGTACACACGGGCGGACTGTCTGGCCAACTAAGTCCGTCAGACAATCCGACGGACAGTCCGTCCTACTTTTGACCACACACGATGAACAGACAGTCCGTTGAAAGCTTGCGCGATGACGTGTACAGCACGTACGACGGGACTAGAAATACGATGTCCAATACAATGCAATGCAACCTTCGGCCGTGTAAATCCTTTCTGAGCATGCGCCATACTTAGTCCGTCCAACTTGCCTACTCACGAGCGGACTGTCCGCTGAAACCAAAGTTGGACGGACAATATTACGGAAATTCCGAAATACTTAGTCCGCCAGACTGTCCGCTGAAAAAGTCAGCTGAAGCCCACACACGAGCGGACTGTCCGCTGAAATGTGTTTCAGCGGACTAAGTTGGACAGACAGTCCACCCGTGTGTACGCGGCCTAAGGTGGCAATGAAGGTGAGAGAAGCTGCAATGAGGGCACAGTAAGGCTGCAATGATGGTGAGGCTGCACTGAGGGCACGGTAAGGCTGCATGAGCCCTATGAGCTCTCATATCTGTATTTAGTCAGCCACAAATTGTGCAAGTTCTCCCACTTAAAAAGATGAGAGAGGCCTGTAATTGTCATCATAGGTATACCTCATCTATGACAGACAAAATGTGGAAACAAATCCAGACAATCACAGTTTTGAAAGAATTTATTGGCAAATTATGGTGGAAAATAAGTATTTGGTCACCTACAAACAAGCAAATTTCTGGCTCTCACAGACCTGTATCTTCTTCTTTAAGAGGCTCCTCTATCCTCCACTCATTACCTGTATTAATGGCACCTGTTTGAACTTGTTATCAGTATAAAAGACACCTGTCCACAACCTCAAACAGTCACACTCCAAACTCCACTATGGTGAAGACCAAAGAGCTGTCGAAGGACACCAGAAACAAAATTGTAGACCTGCACCAGGCTGGGAAGACTGAATCTGCAATAGGCAAGCAGCTTGGTGTAAAGAAATCAACTGTGGGAGCAATAATTCGAAAATGGAAGACATATTAGACCAGTGTTGGCGAACCTTGGCACCCCAGATGTTTTGGAACTACATTTCCCATGATGCTCAACTACACTGCAGAGTGCATGAGCATCATGGGAAATGTAGTTCCAAAACATCTGGGGTGCCAAGGTTCGCCATCATTGTATTAGACCACTGATAATCTTCCTCGATCTGGGGTCCCACGCAAGCTCTCACCCCGTGGGTCAAAATGATCACAAGAACGGTGAGCAAAAATCCCAATACCACATGGGGGGACGTAATGAATGACCTGCAGAGAGCTGGGACCAATGTAACAAAGACTACGAACACACTACGCCGCCAGGGATTCAGATCCTGCAGTGCCAGATGTGTCCCCCTGCTTGAGCCAGTACATGTCTGGGCCTGTCTGAGGTTTGCTAGAGAGCATCTGGATGATCCAGAAGAGGATTGTGAGAATGTCATATGGTCAGATGAAACCAAAGTAGAACTGTTTAGTAGAAACACAACTCGTCATGTTTGGAGGAGAGGGAATGCTTAGTTGCAACCAAAGAACACCATACCTACTGTGAAGCACGGGGGTGGCAACATCATGCTTTGGGGCTGTTTCTCTGAAAAGGGAACAGGATGACTGTACATGAAAGAATGAATGGGGCCATGTATCGTGAGATTTTGAGTGCAAACCTCCTCCCATCAGCAAGGGCATTGAAGATGAAACATGGCTGGGTCTTTCAGCATGAGAATGATCCCAAACACACCGCCCGGGCAACGAAGGAGTGGCTTCGTAATAAGTATTTCAAGGTCCTGGAGTGGCCTAGCCAGTCTCCAGATCTCAACCCCATACAAAACCTTTGGAGGGAGTTGAAAATTCGTGTTGCCCAGCGACAGCCCCAAAACATCACTGCTCTAGAGGAGATCTGGGGGAATGGGCCAACATACCAGCAACAGTGTGTGACAACCTTGTGAAGACTTACAGAAAATGTTTGACCTCTGTCATTGCCAACAAAAGATCTATAACAAAGTATTGAGATGAACTTTTGATATTGGAAAAAATACTTATTTTCCACCATATAAATTGCAAATAAATTCTTTCAAAAATCAGACAATGTGATTGTCTGGATTTGTTTCCACTGTCTCTCATAGTTGAGGTATACCTATGATGACAATTACAGGCCTTTCTCATCTTTTTAAGTGGGAGAACTTGCACAATTGGTGGCTGACTAAATACTTTTTTTCCCCTTTTATGAACAAGAAAATAATGACGTTATGGTGTTGGGCTGGTATTTTGATGCTATGAGGCTGGTATGAAATTATTTCCATGGCTGGTTTTTATTCCCAGTCCAGCCCTGCATGGGCCATTCCAGCAGGGGACAAAAGAAAACCCTCTTGCTTGGGACTTTAAAGGCAACAACAACACAAGTATAGAGTAAAAAAGCATTTATTATTACACATAAAATGTGATCATACAAACATGTAATGATCAGTTAAAAACATGACATAACAAAAGAACAAAAACGTAACAAAAACATAACAAAATTGCATAGCAAGCATAGAATTGTATCATACTGTATATACTCTCCGATTATTGAAAATCTCCGGTACCCAGGAGTACCGGAGATTTTCAGCAATCGTAAAGTATATATGGTACATTATGTTTTTGTTCTTTTGTTTTTTGTTATGTCATGTTTTTAACTGATCATTACATGTTTGTATGATCAAATTTTATGTGTGGACTGACCACATTTATAAATTTAACAACAGGACATACCCTGTCCCTTCCACTGATCCTAGGGATTGATGGAACTCTCTTTTGTCAGCACTTACATCCCACACAAACTCTGACCTTTTCTTCAGTCACCAGTCCTGATGAAACAGTTTGCCTGGGATTACCTGGAATCAGGACCTCACCTTTCGGCCTCTCCTGACTGGCATGTAGACGATAGGCTCTGAACATTCTCTCTTTGAATGTTCAAGGTTTCAACATCCCACATAAGTGCACCAAGGCACTGCGCTCTTTTGTAGACGCCAAATCCCATATAATTTGCTTGCAAGAAACTCATTTCAATGACGACTCCTCCAAAATTCCTCATCGCTTCCTATCCACAATTCTACTTCAGCCTCAACCAAACAAGGTGGAACCCTAGCTGGTTTTCATCATTCCACACCATTCTCCCTCACATCCAAAATCAAGGATCCTGAGGGTGGGTACCTGATCCTTACGGGACATATATCGGATGTTGCAATCACGATTGTGTCATACTACGCCCCTAACAAGTGCCTGACTGCCTTTATGTCGCGGTGGAAACAGTGTTCTTTCAGAACAAGGCTTGGAGCACTTTCACTCTCACAGACCAGCGTTGTCTGTGTTTCCTGGGTAGAGAGCCTTGTTCTGAAAGAACACTGTTTCTACCGCAGCCAGCCCCTCTACATCCAGCAGTGTGTTTTCATTACATGGACATCCCCTGTGAGCAGAATGAGTGCATGACAGATCTCAGGATTTTTTTGATGGATATCAATGTTATGCTTTTAACCTACTACAAAATGTGAGTTGCCTATATAAAGAAATGTGCTAATAAAAACTGTGCTTTACATCTACACCCAGAGGTGTTTTTATTGTAAACCCCATAAAATGGCAGGACCTGCTGGGTTTTCAGCAACCTATTATAAGCAATTTTCACCCATTTTGACGCCTATGCTTACAAGTGCCTTCAACTCTCTGCTTGGCGGACACTCATTTAGATCCAAAATTCTGACTTCTATTATTTCTATGCCTAAGCCTAAATCAGATACCTCTTCTTGGACAAACTATCGCCCCAGCTCTCTCCTAAATTTTGATATCAAACTACTGGCCAAGATCCTTTCTACCCATTTGAATACAATTATATGTCAAATAATACACCGCGGCCAAACTGCTTTTGTTCCAATTCATCAAGCTGGCGACAATGTCAGGTGCGCCCTCTTACTCTCCCACTCCACCAAATCCAGACGCATCCCGACATGCTTTCTATCCCTTGACATCAGGAAGGCATTTGACTCAGTCACCTGGCCATATCTACGTTACACCCTCCAGCGCTGGGGTTTTGGGGACCACTTCCTGTCTTGGGTCTCCTCTCTATATAATAGCCTACAGGCTTACACTCAGAGAGGCACTGGACAGGGTTGTCCCCTTTTCCCTTTCCCCTTTGTTATTTGCCTTACTCATTGAACCTTTAGCACTACTGATCAGATCGGATCCAGATGTCAAGGGAATAGAACTTGGAGGCCACCTTTATAAAGTGTGCCTCTTTGCAGACGACATACTAGTCTTTTTAACTTACCCTCACATTTCCACCCCAAAATTATTTCTGATATTGGGGGGCTTTGCCCACATCTCTGGTCTATGTGTTAACCTGAATAAATCAAATGCTCTCAATATATCCCTATCACTGACAGAACTCCAAAAAGCCAAAACTGGCTTCCTCTATGTCTGAATTTTTTGCTATTAATTATGTCCCCCTACTAAAACAGGTTACCAGCCTCATGAGCTAATGGTCCTCTCTTCACCTATCCTTGCTGAGTAGAGTCAATGCTGTAAAAATGTCTATACTACCCAAATTTCTATAGCTCTTTAGAGCCCTTCCTATCCCTGTACCATCATATTTCCTACACCTCTTACAATGAAGAGTAATGTCCTTTATATGGGGCGCCATCAAACCTTGGATCCCTAAATCTACTCTATATCTCTCCAAACTTAGTAGCTAGGAATCTCTACTTTTTCATCCCACTATTATGCAGCACAACTAGGGCAATTGCCCAAGTACCATGCAGCACGAGAAACACGTTTCTGGGTAGCCATCGAAACTGTAGACTATGACCCCATATCTGTGGCAAATATGTTATGGCTACAACTGAAGGACAGAATCTCTATCATTAACTCCATCACAAAACATTCCCTACATATATGGGACAAATTTAGGGATTCCTGAAATCTACAATCTCCTCATAACCCACTCCTCTCTTTCCTTAGGAACCCTGCATTTTATTCAGCCTGGGAATCCCCTGCTGCATTTATAACTTACTTAGATTCCATAATCTGGTCTCCAACAACTCAATACATACATTCCCTACCCTCTGCAAGACCTATGGACTCCCCAGATCCAAACTTTTCTGCTACCTACAAATTAAAAACTTCTATATTTCATTTCTCAGAACAGGATCATTACTGAGTCAGATGATACAATTTGAACGTGTTTGTAGGAGCGACCCATATGTTAGGAGTCTCATTTCAATCTTATACCAGCAATTGAACACCGTTGCAGATAATGCACTTCCATCCTTTACTGATAAATGGGCACAAGATTTGGAGCACACATTTGAGATCACAGACTGGTCTAATATATGGCTAGCCACCAAATCCTCTTCACCTAACGTCTCGGCATTCAAAACTAACTACAAGGTCTAGCACGTTGGTATCTTGTACCAGCAAGGATCGCAAAATTTGTTCCTTTGTACGTAGGGTTGTGTTTTCGATGTTGCTCAACTCTTCGCACACACACATACAAGCCTGATAGCAAAGCCCTGTAGCCCAAGAGTTCTGGAAGAGCATTTTTGAATTGGCCTTCAAAGCCTTAGGAACTAATGTCCTCATTGACCCGGTGACGGCTCTCTTAAACCTTAAGCCGGCCAAGCTTACCCGTACCCAGTTCCAATTGTTCTTACTACTTATCACGGTGGCCAAGCAAACTATAGCTAAGGTGTGGAAATCGCAGACTTTCGTTGTGGCTGAAGCTAAGCATAGAATGGATGGGGTCCTTATTTACGCTATAATGACAGCCATTGAAAACGACAAAATACGTAAATTTTAAAAAATATGGCAATCTTAGGTTAAGCACTGCTTACCCCCTGATTTCGACCATTCATTTTTACTGCCTTGGTAGTTGAACCTCTCTTTTACTCGCTCATAACATGTCCTGGACTGGGACCGCTCCACCATAATGCGAGATCTCTCCCCTTCTAGACCTGTTCCTCTCTCTTCCCTGCCTAACCCTTTGGGTGTGCGTGTTCTACAGTCAACACTCCCTGGCAACGCACCTTCTAGGATCCTAGACGCTCTCGCACCCATGCTTCTCTCTTTCACCCTTCTCTATTCTAGTGCTACATTTCCTTCTATCTGCAACATCTGCTAGCGGTATCATCTCTTGTTTCCATCCACATTCTACGATAGGTTCACTTTTTGATTACTATATCAGTGACAACTGTTTATCCTTTTACAATTGTTAGTTTAACATAGTCGCAGACATTCACATTCATAATCTAAGTGAACTCCAGTCTCTACTCGTCCCTGATGAAACTGTGTTTGTTCGGATGGTTGTTAATCCATATGCTCTATGTGAGACGATTCTCTTTTGATTATGTACGTATTTGCCTTTCTTTTACTTACAATAAAACTCTTTGACAAGAAAGACTTTGCCAAATCATAATTACTTGAGTTAGTACAGTGTAATGAGAGACGTGTGGGCTGCAATTGCTGGCTTCTTATTTTATAATGCTAGTAGCCTGGTGGGCATGCTTATGTAGCGGGTATTGCAGCCAAAGACTTACATTAACACAGAGGACTGCATGTACACAGGCTTTTTAGCCTGCAAGAGGGGGGAGAGCTGACTGTCATGTCTGCATGGGATTTTTCATCCCCCCTCCTTCTTCTTGTTTTCACTGACAGCAATGTAATGTGAGCTGACACACACAGAACTGTGCATTCAGAAGCCTCTCTTGTGCCCCTATTGGCTGGAAGAAGAAAACCAAAAGGCACAGTGACAACAGCCAATGGGAGAGACTGTACTGAACTGCAGGGAGAGCTACAATGGATTCTGGGACATGCAGTTCCCACAAAAAATGGCCCCATAGACTGGTATACAGGGAGAAATACAAATCCCAGTAGGCTTTGATTTTTTGTGTCCTGAGGTAAAAATAAGTCAATGAGGGAGTGAGAGAGACACAGACATGATCTGAGGGGCTGCTGTTACCTACAGAGAGGATCCAAAAAGCCACAATGTGTTGGTCCTGCCACAGTTCCAGAGATCCGTGTGTTGGTCCTGCCACAGCTCCAGAGGTCAGTGTGCTGATCCTGCCACGGTTCCAGGCGTCGGATGGTGACTGACATCCAGCCTGAGAGGGATCCTGGCTATATCTCCAGGTGTTCCTGAGGGCGTGGGCTGATCCGGTTACAAGCTGGGCAGTTGGTTTTTTCGGGGAACTGGTCACTTGATTCTTTGGTGGCAGGACGGGTGAGCGTGTGTTTGCCCATCTTTAAAGACACAATAGTCTGGCAACATTGCCTCACCAGTGCCCACATTTTTAGGAACACTTACACCCTGCTGAACAGTCACTACATTCTACTTTTCCTATAAGGATACTGCTAGCATCCTACATCTAATTTTTGCCTACCAGGATACTTTCAAGTACCACTTTGTTTATCCTGCTCTACAGGACACCAAGTACACCAATACTAGGCTAGCTGAAGATCCTGGACATCTCCATTGTGAGGACTCTTTCTGTTACTCCTTCAGTATCAGTAATTTAGTGATCCCAGTGACTTCCTTAAATGGTGAACTCTCACGTTAAATGTTAAAGTGGTAAATTGCATCTGTGGCCTATTGCCTCACATTTAATTGCCTGGGTCTGTGATTTGAGGATTTGAGAGAAACAAACTGACTGTTAAGTCAGATCAGTTCCCCTTTATGCCTGAGTGCATAGGCCACTCTAGACCTATTTAAGTTGTTCAACTGTTATTTTGAAGTCTGCATTTTGGGTTTGATTAACACTATTAAATACCACAGTTTGCCATTCTTGACTATTGAGTTACCAGATCACTGTTTGATTGCAGAAAGTCTCCTGGTAAACAAACTTCCTGTTCACTACATCTGTGTCTGTTTTCTGTGTTTGCAAGTACACTGTTTGCTAGGTGTGCCAGAGGGGCTGAAACAGTGGGGTTGAGAGGCAGAATAACGGACTGAACAAAACAAAAGCTCCTTCTGGGGTATTTCTACACTTATAATTTGGCTTCAGTGCTGTGAGTCACTAATGCACAACAAACATAGAGATGGAGATGGGGACTTCTGACTTTCAGTTATTACGTTCTCATCCAGGTCTGTGTCTTAGGCTGACCATACATTGTACAATTTTCTTATTCGATTTTCTTTTAGATTTACCAAAACCATATAATATGAGGTCAAACGTAAACACTTTCAATGTGTATGCAGTCAGGCAGGCCCTTGCACTACACATCTGAAGGTAAATCTAAAGAAAATCGCATAGGAAAATTGTATAGTGCCAGATGAGGACAAGCAATTAAAATTTTCAGGTGCTTCTCATCATTTACAATCCTAGTAATTCTCACATGACAGGTGCCCTTAGAAAAGCTTAGAAACAGTTCCTAATAATAAAAGTTGCACATAATTTATAAAATTTGACTGTATTTTGTGATATCAGGAAGTTATTCATACTGATATATCCACTTAAAATGGCTATGGTTATCTTAAAGTTAATTTAGGGACACAAACTTTAAGACTTTAAACGTTGGGCTATACTGCCTTCTAAAGGTTAATTGCACACTGGCAAACATAGGTCAGGAAAAGCCCTCTACTACCAGCGTGCCTCAGTTTTGTAGCAAAACAGTACCAAAAGCATGGGCATAAACACACCTGTGTCCCTCAATGGATTCCAAAGAAAATGACATTAGGTGGGTATAAAATTCCTTTTTTTTTTTCATCCATTAAGGGACACATGAAAACATTACCCTTCAAAATGTCCAAAAGCAGTCCAAATGATAGGTAGGAAACCGTGATACCCAGAAGTCACTCCGGGATAGATGGCGGCATCAGAGGAGGTGAACGAGGGCCAATGCATGGGCTTCGATCTCAGGTAAGTAATCCATAATGAGCTAGTATGCTATGCATACAAGCTCATTATGCCTTTGTCTTGCAGGGTGTATTTTTTTTTTTTTTTTTTAAGAGGCTTTACTTCCTCTTTAATTTGTTCCTTCAATTTGTTTGCTGTGTTTCCTACCTATCATTTGGACTGCTTTTGGACATTTTGCTACAAAACGGAGGCATGCTGGTAGTAGAGGGCTTTTCCTGACCTATGTTTCTTTTTGTTTACCGGTGTGCAATTCACCTGTAGAAGGAAGTATAGCCCAAAGGTTAAAGTCTTAAAGTTTGTGTCCCTAAATTAACTTTAAGATTACCATAGCCATTTTAAGTGGATATATCAGTAAGTTCATGGCTTCATGAATTCTAATACTGTAGGCGCCTGGAGAGTACAAATATCTTTTCAGGGTGTTCCCAGTCTGTGTAAGAAAGAACTTGTGTCACGTACCTGAAGGGAGACTGACACGACGAGGTCGGCCTCTCTTGTATCTCCAGCCCAGGTGAGAGTAGAACAGGAGGAACATGAGTGCCTGCAGATGAAGACCTGGAAACTTGTAGCAGAAAGTCGCAGCTGGTTGCAGGACTGTAGTGGCAGAAACTCGGATAGCAATTTTGAGCCAAACAGGACACAGGAGCAAGGGCTCAAGGATAGCCGTGTTCAGTAGCAGATGGGTGTAGCAGAGTCCAGAAGCAGAGTCAATGGGAAGCCAGAATCAGGAGCCAATAATCAAGTATAGCAGAGTCCAGAAGCAGGGTTGATGGGAAGCCAGAATCAGGAGCCAATAATCAAGTATAGCAGAGTCCAGAAGCAGGGTTAATGGGAAACTGAAATCAGAAATGGGTATTAACAGGATAATCACAAGATTCAAGGTATCAGAAGAACAGCTGAAGACCAGTCAGCGTTGATCAGTGATCAGGGCACACTTTAAATAGGCCGTCTGGCGCCAATTGGCACCAGGGCTGGCTCCTGTGTGTGCACGGTGTCCGCCACATAGGTGCCTATGGGCATGCGAGTGTGGGCCAGACGTTCTCCAATGGTTTCCTTACATTTTGGAACAAGTGTACAGAAAAGGTCTTGGTGATCTCAGGCGACCTAAAAGACCCCAGACTAGGAAAGCACTGGTGGAAGCAGCAGGCTAATCTTCAAAGCTTCAAAGTGGTATATAATGTCTCAAGAGTAGAAATGGTGAATTTTAGTTTGGGAGTGATGGCAGGACCCATTATACACAAGTTTATTGGGTAGCAACTGAAGAGACTCAGAATCAGGGTCTCAGTGCCTGGTGGCTCGGAGGCTGCAGGTAGATCTGATACAGAATCTGCAGAGGAAGGTACGATGGCATGCTTGTTGCCTCTTTGTTCAGCAAACAATTTCCAACCATTCTCCTAGGATTCTAAAAAAAAAAACTCAGGCATGCTGATGGTAAGAGGGATTTTCCTGGCCTACTGTTTTTTTTTTTTTTTTTTTTGCCTACATCCAAACCTTCTGTAGGCAGAAATATTCTCCAAAGGCTAAAGTCTTCCTGTGTCTGTCAAAGCATTAGCAAGAAAGGTGTTTTATCTGTTTGCAAACAATATGGAACTATAATTAATTTAGATCTGAACAATGTTTCTTGATGCTTCAAGGTTTGAAAAATGGTTAGGCAAAGCTAAAATGCAATATCTTTAGCAAGCCCAGGCACAAATAACGTAATTTAAATAAAAGTGAAAATAAGACAATCTGTGTGTTGTGTACAGACAATAAATAATTTACAGCTTGCAGGGAACAAAGCTGTTGACACATGTTCCGAATCTAGTTCCTACAGAGACTCTGTCAGATGCATTTTCTAACATCTGTTCTCAAGAGTATGGCCTAACAATCTCTTCATTAACTGCAAATAGAAGATTGGAAACAAGTAGATTTTCTGATTTACAAGAAATCCGGCAGCGACTGATGAATGGACCATATGGGTATAACTCTGCAAAGCAACTTTTGTTTAACTGTTACAAATAAACCTAAATCAGGATCAAGTTAGAAATTGAAGTTATGAATTGCACTACTGGAAACAAAGGCACTGTGCTGAAAATATTTTTTCTTTATCATTCATTGAGGGACAAAGGAATTTCGAGACAATCAGGTTGAATCCTGATGCCTACTTGAGGTTCAGACACTGGCAAATAGAAAAAAAAGCTGAACGCTACCCCCTGTAAACCCTACCGTTAATCATTATAGCTTAGTTTTTTTTGTTGCTAGCTTTTTATTCTTAATTTTGGTTTTATTTTGGATTCAATCAAGAAACTTGGTACACTGTAGCTATTTTTTTCTTTAGATCAAGACTTCAAAAATGCTGCTTGGGTTGTCTCTACACAGCAACAGAGGGCCAATCTGGAATGTGACCTTCAAACACTGGGCTCTGCATTGTAACACACCTTTGTACTATATTAGCCGGAAAACGCTTTACCATTTCAGAGCTGTGTCTCTGAGGACCCACAAGGTGAATAGGTCTTTGAATGTGGCAAGGCTAGCCTGAAATGCCAGAAATGTGACCTTTTGGCAAGGGGCTCTGCATAATAGGCTTTCCAGATCTTCATGTGCTGTGTTTGGTAGCCATTAGTTTCTGGGTCCAGAGCTATGGTACAAACTCTGGTGTGATCCTGTCTCATTATTTAATGAGTTATACCCCGTACATATGATCAGAAATTCCACCAGCAAAAGTCGGATGAGAGCTTTTGGTCGGAAAATGCGATCGTGTGTATGCTCCATCGGACTTTTGCTGGCGGAATTTTGGCCAGCAAAAGATTGAGAGCATGTTCTCAATTTTTGATTAATAACAACGTGAAAACAATAGAAGTGAACTGGAACTTTTAATGTTATTTTTTCCAGTATGAATACAAGCACAGGCCTTGTCAGCAGCTCATTTGGCAGCCAAATCAAGCCAAGATAAAGGGAGCACTTTTAGACCTCTGAAACGCGTTGGCTACTTTTTGGATTGTCCCCAGACTTTTATTGGAATAAAGTTATATCTGGACCTCTTAGCAGCAGTGTGGTACTTCAATTTCAATTTTTGGGTCATTACAGTCTCCTTTAGTGGAGTCAGATATACAAGAGGTTGTTTCAAACCTTATTGATGTGATGTGTATCACCCTGCATGGATAAGTAGGATCTCCCTGTTGTTATAGCCCTTGGGTCTTGTAGAGCTCCTACAGCTACAAACACCCTTCTACTACACCCACTGTTTATGGACTTCTGTGTGGTCTGATAACATCCTGAAAGGTCCAGGGCCCCACCTGAGACTCTGCCAGAGCATTACCCGTTTAGGATGGGATTCACTAATAACTAGTCCTTGCACAATGTAGATGCTCCAGTGAGCCATGTTAACAGAGATACCACTAGAAAAGTAATGCCGCGCACACACGACCGGACTTTCCAGCAGACTAGGTCCGAAGGGATTAGTCTGTCGGACAATCCGATCGTGTGTGGGCTAGTCCGATTATTTTTTGAAAAAAAAAATCAGACGGACCTAGAAATAGAACATGTTTCAAATCTAGCCGATGGACTCAATTCCTACGGACTAAAATTGGGAAAACCATTTGTCTGTGTGCTGGTTCGACGGACCAAATATGACGCAAGGGAAGCTATTGGCTACTGGCTATTGAACTTCCTTGTTTAGTCCCATTTACCTCATCGCATTCAAAACTAACGGATTTACGAACGGACTTAGTCCACTCGTGTGTGGCCAAGTCCATTCATTCAGAAAGTCCGTCGGAACTCAGCCGGACCTAGTCTGGCGGAAAGTCCAGTCGTTTGTACGCGGCATCAATGGTATACATTACCTTTGGGGATTTCACTGATAACATGTTCCTTCCTTAGATCCCCGTTTGAGTTAACTGGATTGGCTCTGCATCCTGTGCCATTGGTAACTCTGATCTTTCAAACAGTGTCAGAATGGATTAAGCTTCATAGAGAGAGTCCTTCCTTTGCCGGAGTAGGTCCCCACACTATGGAGCTTTTGGAACATATGTCTAGAGCCTTGTGCTTTTCCTGTGAGGGTCTACTACAAGCCTTTGTACTTGTGTCCCACATAGGACTTATGTCTGTTCAGGCCAGTGCACAATACTGTATATTTCAGATGTCTGTATAAATGTACTGCATGGGACATCAAATGAACAGCTGTTTTTTGTTCCCTTCAAGCGACGTTCACTCTATGGACTGGCTCTTGGAACTGTTATTAGCAGAGTCTAATGCTGGCCATACATTATAAGAAAAATTGTTCAAACCCATTTTTGAAAAAATAACATTTGGCCATGGGAGCAAACGATAGTGCCATGATGTAATGATCGATAAATCGTTCAATGACATAAATTAATATATTTTTTGTTCATTTTTTCACATACCTAGTGCAAACAGTTTAGATGGGAAACTTCATTAACCTTTCAATTTATTGTTCCTTCAACAGAAAATTTCCAAACCTACCCTTAGTTTTTTTGGCTCAGAAACGTCTCAACCGATTACCGATTTGGGCCCATTGACTGACTGAAAAACGAACAAACTGTTTAAATGACCAAATTTTGGCAGATTTTTTGTATAGTGTATAGCCTGCTTAGACAGCATGTCCAGAGATCAGAGATCTGTAAACACCTCTGGGAAGCTTTCTGTATGAAGGTTCACCCCCCCCCCCCCCCCCCCCACACACTTCTACAAGGCTGGGTTTTTAGGAATCCTTAATCTTTGGATATTCATGGTACCCTCTTTAGCTCACAGGCTATGTTCTTGAAAACTGCATTTCTTTCAGCATTCCTGCAGCCTATTTCCTGTGCTACTATTGAAAGCTGTTCCTACACACAGACCTCACTGGGTTCTCTGCATTCTGGGACCCTCTTTTTTCTGCCTTAGTAGGATCTAGCCCTTAGGAGTTATTCCCTACTAGGGTATTCCCTCTGTACCTCAGGGAATTTCTGTATACCTAATAATGCTGATCTGTCTCTCTCCAGAGGGACCATCTGTGTTACAAAGTCAGTTATGACCAGTTTCCACTTTTCCATCCTCTAGCAGGGTTCTTCTGATCCCTCAGTGTTCTACAAGTAGCACTTGTAGTTGTTGAAGCACTTGACCTTATGTCCACCCTAGTGTTTTTTTCTTGTCATTCACATTGTGCGAATCTTAGGCAACTTTCCTTGAGAATGTTTCTGGACTCTAATAGCCAGAATTCTCTCAGAGGGCTCAGCCTCTGCAAGTTTTCACCAATTAGACCCTTACAAATGTCTAGTGTAGGTAACTATCAGTCACCAATGAGTGAAGTAGGTCAGGTTAGATGCTTCCTCTGGGTTAGTGAAATCTTTCCTATTGGTCACGGTGCTCCCCCCTCCTTCACATTTAGGGGCTAGTGGGGGCACTTGGTGGATTGCCCTCTACATTATCTCTCCTTCACTTTTTGACATTTGGTTTTTCTTGGTGTCCCCCTTGGCATCTGGGAGTCTGGATTTGCAGCTAGATGTACAGACGGTCCTTTGGATCTAATTTTCCCCGAAATACTCCCTCAGTCTCTTAGGGCCCCTAGGGTGTTTCCAGCCACCATCATGTGAGAACTCCTGTCTCAGAATTGTCCTTATGTCTGGGAATTTTTTCCAGTTCCCTGGAGCAATTAGTGTCTGCTTTTTCAGGGAGGTCCTGTTGTGAGTAGGACTGAACTCTGTTGACCATCATCTTAGTGCTGTAAGACCTTCACCTACTGGAAGGCTTTGAAAGTCTCCCTTGTACAAAGCAAATTACTTGGCTGCTATGCTAAAAGACTTTGAGCATATTGCTCTCAACCTCATGGTTCCTTCAAAGCAGGGGTCTCAAACTGGTGGCCCTCCAGGTGTTGCAAAACAACAAGTCCCATGAGGCATTGCAAGGCTGATAGTTACAAGCATGACTCCCACAGGCAGAGGCATGATGAGACTTGTAGTTTCCCAACAGCTGGAGGGCCCCAGTTTGAGACCGCTGCTTTAGAGGCACTAATTTTGCCTTCTGAGACTCTTTATATTGTGGTCCCCATTCTGGAGACAAAAAATTGTCCACTTGCTTGTGCTTTATCTCCTGCACTGCAGGGCTTGGTTGTCCTTTAAATTGTGAGCACACAGCTCCAGCTGCAAACCTATGACAGACACTCCCTATGGATGCACTCATCTCGGAGGCTGCTTGGGTTTGATTTGTGTGGAGTTAGACCCTCCTACTGTGGCTGATTAGCAGGATCTACTGAAAGCTAAAATATCTTCCCTGCTCCTGTCCTTAATCAGGTGACCAGTCTTGGCTCTCTGGCTAAGGTTTCTCCCTGTTCTACATCTGAAGATACAGTACTTTACAGGACCATGATGAGTTGGAGGACTTGTATTCCCATGTCTTGGATCAGGCACACAGACCCTGTAGTGAGTTTTCCCTGTCAGGTTCTAGTGAGAGTGCCTGACATCCTTGATGACAGATCTTCTTGCCCTACTGTTTCTGGTGTTACTATACCAGTATGTGGTGGTTGCCTTACTAATCCTGTCTATTTTGATGCGGGTTACTTCTTGCCTTAGTTTCCTCTTTGTCTCTGTGTCTCTGTGACTTAAGGTGGTTCCATTGGGGTTGTGTCTAACTCCTTAGGTCCTTGAACATCTCTTTGGGGTATTATGTTAGTTCTCTTTTTTAATTATCTCATATGAGGTTGGATGATGGTTAGGGTTGAGTGTTTAAGGTTTGGACTTTTGTAATCTTTAGATGACAATTTTGCTTTCCAATTTTCCTTTCTTGGCAATTCTTGTTGTTGGTCTGTTTTCCCCATTCCAGTAGTTATATCACTGCATCTGTTGGTGGTTGCTTGACCAGTACCGGGACAGACTCGCCTAGCGCCCAGGGCAAAGATGTGGAATTGCGCCCCCTCTCCCACTGTTAATGCATGCAGTAGAATTTATATTACTGCCCTCTGTCCATTCTTTGTCCCCTTGCTCCACTGTGCCCAGGGCAGCGGTCCCTTCTGCCCACCCCTTGTCCCAGCCCTGTGCTTGGCTCACAGCTGCTGCTGGTGCAGACTCAGTGTCTTTCAAAGATCTAATTTCCTTTGGTGGATATTGTTGGATTGAGCATCAGATTGATTTTCTGTACTCTCCCCTGGGTTGTTAGTTCCCCTGTCCTGTTGGGAACATCAATTCTTCAGGTTTATATTCAGACATCGTTTCTTCTGCTTGTTGCCAATGGCCTTTGGTATGGTCTGACTGTTGCCCATCCCTCATTTGGACTGCTTTTAGCTGTCTCGATTGTTTCAGAAGTCCTGTGTCCCTCAATGGAGGATAGATTAAATAAGATTTTTGTACTTACCATAAAATCTTCAAGTCTATTGAGCGACACAGGTCTCCCCCCTCTGTGTTTTTGGACTTTTGCACTGCTTGTTCACAGAACTGAAGCTTGAATGTTAGAGGCGTGCATATACGGGGGCTAATGATTTTACAACCAATTATATTTTGTAGACTCAGGCCGCGTACACACGCGCGGACTGTTTGCCCAACCTTGTTCGTCAAACAGTTTCGGCAAACAGTCCGCTCAAAATTTGCATGAGCGGACTTGCCCACACACGAGCGGACTGTTTGACGAACAAGGTTGGGCAAACAGTTCGCTCAACTTTTGAAATGAACGGACTCGCCCACGTAAGGAGGAGGCAAATCCGCCCATTTCGAGCGCGTGTACAGGTAGGCGGGGCCCGCGAAGGAGACGTCGCGGGCTCCGCCGCCTGGAATGGGCTTAAAGGGGAACCCCAACGCCGAAAAAAATCGGCGTGGGGGTTCCCCCAAAGTCCACACCAGACCCTTGTCCGAGCACGCTACCCGGCCGGCCAGGAAAGGGGGGCGAGCGAGCGCGCCCCCCCTCCTGAGCCGTACCAGGCCGCGTGCCCTCAACATGGGGGGGTGCCTTGGGGAAGGGGGGGCCGCGCGGCCCCCCCACCCCAAAGCACCTTGTCCCCATGTTGATGAGGACAAGGGCCTCTTCCCGACAACCCTGGCCGTTGGTTGTCGGGGTCTGCGGGCGGGGGGCTTATCGGAATCCGGATACCGGCCCCCCACCCTATGTGAATGAGTATGGGGTACAATGTACCCCTACCCATTCACCTGTGAAATAAAGTACAAAAAAAAACACAACACAGGGGAAAAAATATTTTATTGCACAGCTCTGGGGGTCTTCCGTCTTCGGGGGTCTTCTCGCCGGACTCCTCCGCTATCTGTGTGTAGCTCTTTTACTAGCGGAGGAGTCCGGCTTTCTTCCTCCCCGCCGCCGGCCTCTTCTCCCGACTTCGGGGGTCTTGTCCCCCTCTTCGGTTCTTCTGCCGGGCCACCGCGCCTTCTTGTAGCTCTTTTACAGGCGGTGGCCCGGTCTTCTGTCGCCGCTGTCGTCGTCGCCGCCGCCGCCGCCGCCTGCCGTTCTTGTTCTTCTTCTTGTTCTTCTTCTTCTTCTCCTGGAGATGTTGACTCGACGATCTCTCCGGCCGGAATGCCAGAGCCGCGCTGTGCGGTCACTTATATAGTGACAATGGGGCGGTGTCACATGGTATATGTCACATGCGGTGGCCCGGCAGAAGAACCGAAGAGGGGGACAAGACCCCCGAAGTCGGGAGAAGAGGCCGGCGGCGGGGAGGAAGAAAGCCGGACTCCTCCGCTAGTAAAAGAGCTACACACAGATAGCGGAGGAGTCCGGCGAGAAGACCCCCGAAGACGGAAGACCCCCGGAGCTGTGCAATAAAATATTTTTTCCCCTGTGTTGTGTTTTTTTTTGTACTTTATTTCACAGGTGAATGGGTAGGGGTACATTGTACCCCATACTCATTCACATAGGGTGGGGGGCCGGTATCCGGGGGCCCCCTTCTTAAAGGGGGCTCCCGGATTCCGATAAGCCCCCCGCCCGCAGACCCCGACAACCAACGGCCAGGGTTGTCGGGAAGAGGCCCTTGTCCTCATCAACATGGGGACAAGGTGCTTTGGGGTGGGGGGGCCGCGCGGCCCCCCCTTCCCCAAGGCACCCCCCCATGTTGAGGGCACGCGGCCTGGTACGGCTCAGGAGGGGGGGCGCGCTCGCTCGCCCCCCTTTCCTGGCCGGCCGGGTAGCGTGCTCGGACAAGGGTCTGGTGTGGACTTTGGGGGAACCCCCACGCCGATTTTTTTCTGCGTTGGGGTTCCCCTTTAAGCCCATTCCAGGCGGCGGAGCCCGCGACGTCTCCTTCGCGGGCCCCGCCTACCTGTACAAGCGCTCGAAATGGGCGGACTTTCCGAGCGGGAACAGTCCGCTCATTTCGAAAGTACAGCGGACAAGCCCACACACGGGCGGACTGTTCGCTCAAACACAGTTTCAGCGGACAGTTTTTCGGAATTTCCGAAAGACTTTGTCCGTCCAACTGTCCGCTGAAACTGTCCGCTGAAAGCCCACACACGAGCGGACTGTCCGCCCAAACACTGTTCAGCGGACAAGGTTGGGCGAACAGTCCGCCCGTGTGTACGCGGCCTCAGAGTATTGTTACCAAAAGATCAATATGATAGCAAGGCAACTTGCATATTCAGGAGAGGTCACCATTGTCAGAGAACATACTCCTATCAGCACAGGTAATCTAAAATCAAGGCTGATTCAGCAGCATCAGAGAAAGAATAATTCATACACAAAAAGTCATGGTGAGACCTAAACGTTTTAACACCTATCAGAATTGGTTTGTGCTATGATTAGGATGAATAGCATATAAATGGAAATGGCTTATACTCACAATGTCAGAAAATTTAAGAATATAGACTGTAAGGTGTGGACAGCTTTACCTCCTGCTTATGATTCATGAAAAAAATTCAGATTTTAATATATACGCTTCATTCAGTTGGGCACTGGCACCCATCCTGTGTGCATGAGCCTTTTTTTCACATTTGCATCTGCTTCAAGTAAGTGGTTGCTGTGGCTACATGGAAACAGCCAAATGTAAAGATTTGACAGGTGTGCAGGAGTGCGTGTATGAACCTGAACACACACTGTCTGCATTTGGGTCTGCGGACCTGCTCCTGATACCTGTCAAATCTTAGACATGCAGCTGTGTCCATTCTGACACTACATCTGCATCCACTTCCATAGTGTTGGGATACAGTATTTTGTGCGACAACTACTGTACATCAGTATTTAGTAGATAGCAGTGTTTATAAGTTTGTAGCTGCATCTATGGTATGCTCTATGTCCTTTCCCTGAATAAAGTTTCCTGTTTCCTGTCTGCAGTTAAAGTGGAGCTCCAGTCGTTTTTTTGGTTTATCAAAAGTCAGCAGCTACAAAAAGTGTAACTGCTGACTTTTAATAAACACACACTCACCTGCCCCACGATATAATCACCCATGCCACCCCTTTCCACGGGCTTCTCAGCCGGGTGCCCACTGTGCATGTGCAAGTGGTGCTACACGTTGTGAATAGGGTTGCCACCTTTTCTTCAAGCCAAACCCGAACACTTTAGCGCCGCCCGCCAATTTATTTTAAGGGGGGACGCTGTGGACTCTGGTATAAAGAAGAACTCTGATGTAAGGGGGTTTCTGGACACAAAAGCTCCCACTTACTTTAGTGTTCCCAGTATTTCCCCTTAAATCAGGGTTCCCAAAGCGCCCCTTACACCAGAGTCCCCCTTATCTTAGTGTACACACTTGCTCAGAGGCAAGAGAGAGAATGGAAGGGGGATAAGACATTGGAAGGGAAGAAGGGGGATCAGACATTGGATGGTAAGCTCGTTCACCCAAGGATGGAGGCTCAAGCACTGACACCTTTCATCCACAATGTATCTGCTGGCTGCTGAGCTTTAACCTCCCTGGCGGTATTATTATTTCAGATTTTTGATGCTGAAAGCGGTACAATTATTTTGCATGAAAATTTGTCTTTTTATATTGTAGGCCTTTAATTCAAAAGCCCCATACACACTGTCAGATTTTCTGCTGATTTTTTCCTTCAGTTTTACCAAAACCATGTAGTAGAAGGGACTGCCTGATTGCATACAAATTTAAACGCCTAAGGTTTGACCTCATATTATATGGTTTTGGCAAATCTGAAGGAATAAAGTAGCAGAAATCTGATAGTGTGTATGGGGCTTTAGGAATAACTAATTTAAATCTGTCCAAACGAGCCTAGTAGACATCCCGGGTATGATAAAGTTTGAAACACGAAATCATGAATTATAATATAATAAATAACGATAAATATTTATAACAAATATTAATATAATAATAATAAAAATGATTCAATAATGTAATCAAATCAAAAACACTGAAATTTGCTCAGTTGCAGAATTGTCACTGTCATTACTTTTCAGTTTGATGACGGATCTCCCCACAAATCACTATAGGTCAATTCTGCGAGTGATTCTAATTTATTATCGCTGTTTTCTAGCTGGTCTAAAACCACTTTTGCTGTAAAGGGATAGTTTTGGTTGCTATGGACAATCTCCAGTTTCCAGGCAGAAAGAACAGTATTTATAATATAAAACTGCATGCAGGACACTGGACAGACCACTAGGGACAAAAGGAAGGTGAAATAAATTGATACAGTAATGTGATCTGTAAAATTACAGTGTACTGTATATGTATCGTGTTTTTTACTTTTGGAATTTGGCGCCGTTCTCCGTCCCCGTGCGTTGCAACGCTCGCAGGGAATGGAGCTCGGCTCTGTGATAGATCCGGCGGAGGACGGCTCGCACAGATAACGGGGAGGACATTGCAGGATCCTGGGGACAAGGTAAGTAAGCTGTGCCTGGATCCTGTGATGCGATCACAGTGTGGCTCGGGGTTACCACTTTTGGTGCTGAAAATCCACCCCGAGCCACACTGGGAATACTGTCAGGGATGTTAAATTTCCAGCCCATGCATCCCTTTCCTGAGCACAGAATACCAGGGATTGGAGTGTGAGTTGGCAGACAGAGGGGTAAGGGCAGGAGGAGCAGAAGGAGGTCAAGTCCTCTTTCTCCTCCTGTCTATGTTTGGGGGTGGGGCCTGTGCACACATCTATGTACTTGGCGGTAGGGGTACACAGTTACTGGGGGAACTGCAGTCCATTCTCAATAATGTGTCCGGGTTTCAGGAGGCCTGAAACCTAGACACACAATTCCAAACCCAGACTGTCCGGGTGAATCCCAGACGGGTGGCAACCCTAGATGTGAATGGCCCTACAGCGTGAGACCTGTGATATGCAGGGAGGGGAGGGGTAGAGGAGAACTTCCGGTCAGATCATCTAGGCGATCTGAGCGGAAATTGGAGCAGGTAACTGTCAAAACCAATGACCCCCCCCCCCCCCCCCTGCAAAAAAAGTGGCATTTGTAGAAGAGTGGGGATGAAGGCCTTAAATCAGGACTTCCTCTTTTGGTTGTGCTCCCCTTTAAGCAGCAAAGCCCATGTGTACTGTGCATTGTCTGTTCTGTAGGGCTATATACAGAATTTATAAAACATAGATTGCCTGTATGCAGCTTGAGGCCGATGACAATTAAAATAAATGGCTTATGTGCACAGGATGAGTGCCAGCGCCCATTTCAATAAGGCCTTACTGGTACAGCAAATACACAAAAAAGTGACTTAGTTGCACATTTCCTTATATCCTGGCAGTGCTCCAGCATCCTCTGTAGTGACAGCTTGCACATGGGATTGCATTTCTTCTCTATGGTTTCTCCTGGTATTACACATGACTTTACAAAGGATATTAAAGAGGAAGTAAACCCTGATGAGTTTACTTCCTCTTTCATTCCCTGCAAAGGTAAAGCATAATGGACTACTATGCATCGCATAGTAGTCCATTATGTGTCCCTTACCTGACACAGGAGCCAGCGATGTCACCGCTGTCCCCTGTAGTCCGGCGCATCCATCTTCTCGGTGGGTCTCGCTGCTCCGCCGCTGTCATTCAGCGAAGCCGCGATGATGTCACTCCCGCGTATGCGCACGGGAGCCGCCACGCGCAGCATATCGCCGATGACGGGTGCCGTGCTCAGCGGTGCCTGTCTTTCGGCAAATATCTCCTAAACTGTGTAGGTTTAGGAGATATTTCTTGGACCTATAGGTAAGCCTTAATCTAGGCTTACCTGTAGGTCAAAGTGTGTTGTAAGGGTTTACAACCACTTTAAAGCTCTACCTGGTTTGATGCAGTCAATCACATGGTCTGTGATCATTACTTATCTATATGATAAGCAAAGTGTTTGTTTTTTTGTTTATTAACAGAAGTAGTTATGCTTTCGGTCCCTTTCACACTGAAAAACTGATAGGTGGACCCGATCGGAAACATCCATACCTCTCTACAGAGTGGCGGATGTCAGCGGGCATGTGTCCATCCCACTGCTGCCATCCGATTAGGGTTGCCACCTTTTCTTCAAGTTAAACCTGAACACTATAGCGGTGCACAGCTATTTTTTTCTAGTATAAACTATACATATATTTTGCTATTAAATTACATTTCTAATCATATGAAGTTAATAACAAGAGCCCCCCTTTTACATCAAAGTCCACAGAGTTCCCCTTTTACATTGTCAGGTCACCTTGAGGCGAGGTGACAGATGCACACCGTAGGGATCAGGAGTGCACTGCAAGGTTGTGGACCCTATGGCTGACTGCTGCGGACGGGAGACAGGTCCCACCGGGGTTAGAGCGTAAGATTCCCTGGGGCGCGGAGTCTAAGAGCCAGCAGGTGTTCACCAGCGCCTCTGGTCGTGAGGATGGACTTGGCTGCAACTGGCTCCAGGTCGCCACTCCCATGGTCCCCCAGCTCACACCCACAGTAGGCAACAGGAGGATAGGGATGGTGAGGGACAAAGCCAAGGTCGGGGCCACAAGCAGACAGGAATAGTCAGGGACACGCCAAAAGGTCAGGATCACAGGCAAACAGGGATAGTCAAAGACACGCCAAAGTCAGTAACGGAACAACAGAATCGGCCACGGCAGGTAACAGGAAGCTAACACACAAAGGAATACACAATGGTTGATCAGCAGGGCTGGCCTGCAGTGCACAGGTTAATATAGAGTTCTCTGATAGGAGCTAGGGTGGAGTCATGCCAGAGGATGGATTACAAAAGCAGTCAGGTGAGGGTCGGCTGGTCTCTAGAGATGAACACATGGAAACAGGTAAGCAGACCAACTCTATTGCATAACCATGGCATACATCAGAGTCCACAGAGTTCCACTTTTACATCTGAACTCAGAGTTCCCTTTCACTGTAAGGAGGAACTCTGCAAACTCTGATGTAAGAGAGAACTCTGGGGCCTCTACCATAAGGGATGCTCTGGGAACCCTGATTTAAAGTGGAACATTGAGAACTCTGATGTACGGAGCAGACACTGTGGCCTCTGGTGTAAAGGGGAAATCTGATGTAAGGGCTGCTTTAAGAACCCTGATTTGCCTTGGTGTACTTACTCAGATGCAGGAGAGAGAAGAGGGAGACTTCAGTCACAAAAAGGATGGATGGAGAGCTCACTCACCCTTTGGCAGTCAGCACCTCTCATCCAGATGTATCTGAGGGTGCTCAAATTCAAATTTCCGGCCCCAACTTTCCTTTTCTGAGGCATAGCACTGGGGATTGGAGTGTGGGCAGAGCGGTAGGGGCGGGGGGGGGGGGAGAGGTGCAGATCGAGCCCTCTCTCCTCTCCCATCTGTGTGTGTTTGGGGGGTGGTTGTTAGTGTTAGCTTTGGGCAGTGTGAAAGAGTGTAACAGACACTCTCAGCTTAGACAAATATATGCAGCAACCCTGCTGGGAAGCCACAGTCCAGTCTAAATAAGGTGTCCGGGTTTCAGGCAGTCTGAAACCCAGACACATGATTCCAAACCTGAACTGTCCGGGTGAATCCTGGACAAGTGGCAACCCTACATCCGATTCAATCCAATCCCAAAAACAGATGGGGGGACCTATTCCCCATCCATCTGACAGATCGAATGGCATCAGATGGAAATGGAGAGGCTGTCTGTTTCCATTCGATTGCCCCATAGATGAGAGTGGGACTGTGTCCGCTCTGCATAGCGGAATGGACATGGACCTGTCATCCACCTGCTCAGTGGGGATCAGCGAAGAGATCCCCTGCTGAGCAAGCAGATCCTGCGTCTCAGAGGTGCCCATATGAAAGGGGCCTCAGTCAGTTCCCACTCAGTGTCAGATTGTCCGTTACACTATCGCAGTCCCACTATAAGTCACTGACCATTACTAGTATAAAAAAACATTACTAGATAAAAAATCCAGTATATATACCATCATTTGTAGGCGCTAGCGGCTATACCTTTCACCCAAACCAATCATTATACACTTATTGGGATTTTTTTATTTTTTATTAAAGACATGTAGCACAATACATTTCGGCATAAATTTATGAAGAAATTCAATTTTTTATTTTATTGGTTATGTTTTTTCGAAAAAAAAAAATTTCTTTCCAAAATGTTTTATTTTTTTAGTTTATATAATAAGAAAAAAAAACGGTGATCAAATACCAATAAAATAAAGCTTTATTTGTGCAACAAAAAAAAAATGATAAAAACTTATGTATAGGGTTGAATGCGCAATTACCGATTATAGTAGTGTAGTGCCGAATAGCAAAAACGGTCTGGTCATGAAGGGGGTAAAACCTTCCAGGGCTCAAGTGGTGCAGGTTCCTTCATGTAGGGGCACAGGCACTTAATTCTTGCAGTGTTTTTTTTTTTTTTTTGTATGTGGGCTGGAAAGGTATTTTTTTTTTTATTCATGCCGGAAGTAAGGTTTGTAATTTTAGAGATACATTTCAGTATATGTTGAACTCCTCCACAGATGACTGGAGCGGTATGTTGTCCTTATCCCCAATGACACTGATACGTACTGAGCTCTGGTCTGCAGTACACTACAGTAGGGACACGCGTGTGTTTACATGGGCGGGGCCATTGGTAACCAGGAAGTTTTGGCGTTATTGAGTGAGTACTTCCGGGGCATTGTGAACTTAGAAGCACGCTGCTGTAATAGGATGGGATGCTGTACTATGGCCGCTGAACCCTGGAACCGCCTGGACATCCCGCGTCCAGCCATCCAGTGCCAGGTGACCGTACCGCTGGGGGAAGACATAGGTGAGTGTACGGAGCTCGGCGCTGCAGCGCCCCCTCTGGCTGCTTCATAGAAGAGCATGGACTGTACTCCTAGACACACTGCACTGAACACAGCCTGACCCCTCCAGCACAGGACACTGTGCTCCTCATCAGGATCTACTCATTACACATCCTTTAGTAGAGCTCTTTGGCTCAGAAGGTAGGTGAGGAGATGACTGTCATTGGGGCTCTGCTCATACCATCCTCTGTATATGCATGGTTGCAATAGGGCTGAATGAAATGTCATTTTTATGTGACACTATAATGCAATAAAGTAATAATAATAAAAAAAAAACCTTAGGCACCTTTCACATAGGAGATCCGATCCCCTGCCATTATTTTTTTAATTTTTTTTTTTTTAGCCCATGATCAGACCCTCCAGTCTCTTCTACGGAGCGGCAGACGGCAACCGGACCCGCCAGTCTCTTCTACGGAGCGGCAGACGGCAACCGGACCCGCCAGTCTCTTCTACGGAGCGGCAGACGGCAACCGGACCCGCCAGTCTCTTCTACGGAGCGGCAGACGGCAACCGGACCCGCCAGTCTCTTCTACGGAGCGGCAGACGGCAACCGGACCCGCCAGTCTCTTCTACGGAGCGGCAGACGGCAACCGGACCCGCCAGTCTCTTCTACGGAGCGGCAGACGGCAACCGGACCCGCCAGTCTCTTCTACGGAGCGGCAGACGGCAACCGGACCCGCCAGTCTCTTCTACGGAGCGGCAGACGGCAACCGGACCCGCCAGTCTCTTCTACGGAGCGGCAGACGGCAGTCGGACCCGCCAGTCTCTTCTACGGAGCGGCAGACGGCAGTCGGACCCGCCAGTCTCTTCTACGGAGCGGCAGACGGCAGTCGGACCCGCCAGTCTCTTCTACGGAGCGGCAGACGGCAGTCGGACCCGCCAGTCTCTTCTACGGAGCGGCAGACGGCAGTCGGACCCGCCAGTCTCTTCTACGGAGCGGCAGACGGCAGTCGGACCCGCCAGTCTCTTCTACGGAGCGGGGGGCTGGAGGGTCCGATTGCCATCTTCTGCTCCGTAGAAGGGGCTGGGGGATCCGATTGCCATCTGTCGCTCCATAGAAATTGGACCTTCCAGTCTCTTCTACGGAGCGGCACATGGCAATCTGACCCCCCAGTCTCTTCTACGGAGCTGCACATGGCAGTGGACACCTCTGCTGCCATCAACAGACCGGTGGGGGGGCCTATTCCCCATCCGTCTGGTGGATCAGATATAAAGACACAGGAGGTCTTTCACCATCTGATTGCCCCATAGACGAGAGCGGGCTGATTCCTCTCTGCATAGCAGAGCAGACATAGACCTGTCATCCACCTGCTAAGTGGGGATCCCTTGCTGAGCAAGTGGATCCCACTTCATGGAGGCTCCTGTATGAAAGGGGCCTAAACAAATCTTTGTGTAACAAACCACACACCTATATTTTACTGCATTGGCTAGTGTGAATGACCCCTAATTGGGAGTAGGTTGGGGGGGGGGGGGTCGACTACTTGCCTCCTTCCTGTACTCCTGAGCCACCACCAGGCTCGTTGGAAATTCTGAGCAAGCTTCTACTCCTGAACACTGAAACCTGCCCAGCTGGCTGTTCTTTACCACCGTGACAGCAGTTGGCCCCAGTGATTGGATGCTCAGGCCAACAAATGGCCATGTCCTGCTTAAAAACACAATTGTGGAGACTTCTAGCTATACACATGCTATCTGGTGATTTGTAACTGACTACAGTGTTCATCCAAGCAGCTAAAACCCAGTAGGGTGACCTGATCACTATCCACATTCGACATCATGAGTTGGTCCAGCCTGGCACAATGTAAGCATGCATATCATATATGTATGCTGATAATCGCGACAATACTCGCCAGTAGTCAGTGCTACTGCAGCGATCGCTGCAATATTCCATATCCTGCCAGGGTTCTGGATCAAGGCCTCCCCTCTGCAAATTGATCACAGGGGGTTGATCTTTTGGCACCCCTGCCATTGAATACAAGGTGTTTTCTGATTGGATGAGGTGTAGATTGTGATGTCACCACCCCTCTTTCAATCGGAGAACACCTTATGTTCATTGAAAAAATACAAGGCATTCTGTGAATGGTGGCGGTGCAGAGCAAATAACTCCTGTTATTAATGTGCAGAGGAGCAGTCACACAGCTTAGGGCCCAGAAAATGGTGCCCATCGCTTGCAGAAGCACCAAATACTACATCAATTGGCAGCTTCCATAGTGGTCCCTTGTGGATCAAAGATCATTCTTTAAGCTGAATTCCATGAATTCAGTAACTTTGTACAAAGTGTAGGTACACCATAAGTTAAAGCGGAGCTCCATCCAAAACATGAAGCTCCATTTGTCTGCACCACCCCCTGCTGCCACATTTGGAACCTTTTGGGGGGGAGGGAGCAGGTACCTGCTTTTAACGGGTACCTACTCCCACTTCGCCAGGGTGAGATCAGCCGGCCCCTTCACAGAGCACAGCACGATTAGCCGCAAGGCTTCACTGCCAGTTTCCTTTAGTGGAGATGGCGCTAACACCTGAGAGCCGTTTGAAAATTAGACTCGGGTGAGGACACTGCTGGATTCCTAGTCAGGTAGGTGTCCTAATATTAAAAGTCAGCAGCTACAGTATTTGTAACTGCTGACTTTTAATTTTTTATTTTTTTTTTTCTCCTGGAGCTCCTCTTTAAGGACTCATTTACACCTGCTTTGGCTTCAACAATGCTTCGGACAGGCTTTGTTAAATGCCTGTCCGAACGCCAGTCAAAGCCCCTGTCACTAAATAAAATGGTTAGCTTACAGTTCTGTTTACACTTGCTTTTGCTTTTCTTTGCTTCCAAAATTATACCCCATGTAGCTTCAGCGGTGATTCAAAGTGTCTTCAAAGCCTCCATAGAAGTCTATGGCAAAGTTCGCTAGAAGCCCCACCGAAGCACCAAGCAAAAGCAAGGTGTAAACAGGACTGCAAGCTAACCATTTTATCTAGTGACCGGTGCTATGACTGGCTTTCAGAGAGTTTTAGCAAAGCCTGTCCGAAGCTATGTTTTGAAGCAAGTGTAAACTAGCCCTTAATTCTAATAGCTGCCCACCACATCATAGGCTTATGTTTTTTTTTTTTTTCTTTCTTTGTCCAACAGGTTTGTGGCTCTGTGGAGGATACGCCACACTCAAGTTTGTTAGATAGGAGAGAAGCACAGAGAGCAGCCGTGCCCACCCCTCCCATCTTCTGTCCACTCACAGAATACTTTGGATTTTGTGAATGATTTCACAAAATCTAAAGGCTTCTGTGATTGGGCAGCAGAGGGGAGGTGTGGGCACAGTAACTGAACCAACTCTACACATGGAGGGGCTGAGTTCAGCCTCTGAGCTCTGGAAGCTATGTTGCTGGATCACAATAAACCCGTCCGATTATAAATAATAGAGATAAGCTCAGGAGGTGGCATGCACCTCCTTGGACTTAACTCAGAGTGACTTCACTTGCTGAATTCCTGGAAATCTGCTTTAGACCCCGCACACACTATGCAACTTTTGTCTGATTTCCTTTTAGATTTACCAAAACTATGTAGTGCAAGGGCCTGCCTGATTGCATACAAACTGAATCTCTTAAAGTGGTTGTAAACCCTTACAAACCACTTTGACCTACAGGTAAGCCTAGATTAAGGCTTACCTGTAGGTCCAAGCAATATCTCCTAAACCTATATGGTTTAGGAGATATTTGCCTGAAAACGGGCACCGCTGTCTACGGCGGCGCTGGCGCACTGAGCGCGGCATTCTCAGCGACGGAGCTGCCATGCATGTGGGCTCCCGTGTGTATGCGCGGGAGTGACGTCATCGCGGCTTCGCCGATTGACAGCGGCGGAGCTGCGAGACCCCACCAACAAGATGGATGCGGCGGACTACAAGGGACAGCGGCGACTTCGCTGGCTCCTGTGTCAGGTAAGTGACACATAATGGGCTACTATGCGATGCATAGTAGTCCATTATGCTTTGCCTTTGCAGGGAATGAAAGGGGAAGTAAACTCATCAGGGTTTACCTCCTCTTTAAGGTTTGACCTCATTATATGGTTTTGGTAAATCTAAAGGAAAAAAATCTACATTTCTGTAGTGTGTACCCGGCTTGAAGATGGCCATAAGTGAATCATTTTGTTTGATCAGCCAGTAGGCTGAACAAAAAGGAGAGAAAATGGACCCCCCCCATTGACACAGTTGAGGTGGATGTAGGAATCCTCTCCACTGTACTATTGTATTCTGTCTGACAGTGGGGACTCCCCTGCTGTCAGAATACACCGTTCAGCGCTGCAGCCAAATTAATTTCAATTTTCCTCAGCCATAGACGGGATTGATTCCCTTTCATGAAATCGGTGTGATTGGCAGTCACGGTAATCATGTGATTGAGAGCCCCCCATTCCTGAGTATAAAACCAGATTGGGCGCTGTCGGTAACAGTGTGGTCACTTTGGGGGTGCTCGCTATATGCAGATATGTGGCAACTTCGCATCAGTTCCACATATGATTATGGATAATGTTATGGGGTTAAATTGTACTAGTCGGTTGTTGTATAAGAACTAGTTTGCTTTATACGTTGTTATTGTGTATTCCAACTATTCATATGTGTATATGGACAGAGTGAACAATCTAGAAATCGTATTCTTTTCATATTTAGAACAACTTGTCAATCTCTCAGAAAGCTGTCAAGCTGCCGACTCGGTTTTGAAGAGTAAAGAACTGAATGTTGAAGCTGCTACTTTGGATTCTGTATTATATATTTATCATCACCGTCTGAGCGCTCACAAGCCATATCTTGCTTTAAAGCAGGTACATATATTAAACTTGTGATGTGACTAAGAATTTCTGTTGCCTATTCCCTCCACTAATCGTGGTGTCTGTATTATGCACAACAAAGCCTTGGTGTACATTCAGCATTTGGAAAAAAAAAAACATTTCTAGTATTTGGTGTCTGTACAATGTGATTATTCATAGAAAATGAACAGTTGGTGGGAATGATTTTAGGAAACCAGGTCCTAAAATGTGGGGGATTCACAGAAAAGGGTTCTAAGTTTTCTATGCTTGGATGTTCCATGGTCATTGCACGTGGAAGTAGGGCTGGGTGGCTTCTGTTATTGTTGCTCGACCTCAGGGGTACCACATAAGGTTTTCCAATCTAAATGAGTGCAATTTTGTTACCCTTGACCACTAACATTTTCAAGCCTACAGTAGTAATAGCAAGCATGCTGGAAAGATTCATATCCAATATAAAGGTAACATATACCGATAACACACACCTTATGACCACCCAGCTTTTCTATTCAGTAGGTCCCCCTTTTGTTGCCAAAACAGATCTGATGCATTGAAGCATGGACTCCACTAGAGGTGTGCTGTGGTATCTAGCACCAAGCCATCAGTAACAGATCCTGTAAATTGGGGAGATAAGGCCCCCACAGATCTGACTTTTTTTTTTTTTTTTTTTTTTCAGCATATCCCACAGATTTAAATTTTGCGGCCAAATCAATAGCCTGATCTCATTGTTGTGTTTCGCAAACCATTCTTAACCCTTTAATGTTCTGCTCCACCATTTGGCAGAGCACATTTTTGAGTCACGCTAACTCATTGAAAAAATGAGGACTTTAAAGGGTTAAACCAGTGTGGATTTGCAGTGTGGTAGGGTGCATTATCCTGCTTTAAAAAGGTCAGTGCCATCAAGGAATATGGCAATCTACCCTCCCCAAGAACGAATAAACCAAGATTGTGATACGCTGGGTGTTCTGACACCTATTGGAACCAACATTAACTTGCAATTTGAGCAACCAAACCCTTTTTATTGGATCTGTAGCAAACCACATATATAAAGTACTCTGACACCACTAATTTATAAAAATGTGACTGTGCGCTAATCTAGTACAACATGTAAACCAATGATTAATTATTCCCTCTGCCTTTCCATGTATACACTCTAAAATTTCCCTATAGATGATCACATACATAAAATGCTTATAGTGACTCAGTGCAACAATATAATGTAATATTAAAATGGCATCTGTCCTAAAAAAAAAAAAAAAAAAAAATTTTATATATAGTACAGACCAAAAGTTTGGACACACCTTCTCATTCAAAGAGTTTTCTTTATTTTCATGACTATGAAAATTGTAGATTCACACTGAAGGCATCAAAACTATGAATTAACACACATCCAATTATATACTGAACAAAAAAGTGTGAAACAACTGAAAATATGTCTTATATTCTAGGTTCTTCAAAGTAGTCACCTTTTGCTTTTGATTACTGCTCCGCACACTCTTGGCATTCTGTTGATGAGCTTCAAGAGGTAGTCACCTGAAATGGCTTTCCAACAGTCTTGAAGGAGTTCCCAGAGATGCTTAGCACTTGTTGGCCCTTTTGCCTTCACTCTGCTGTCCAGCACACCCCAAACCATCTCGATTGGGTTCAGGTCCAGTGACTGTGGAGGCCAGGTCCTCTGGCGCAGCACCCCATCACTCTCCTTGGTCAAATAGCCCTTACACAGCCTGGAGGTGCGTTTGAGCTCATTGTCCTATTTGAAAAATAAATGATGGTCCAACTAAACGCAAACCGGATGGAATAGCATGCCGCTGCAAGATGCTGTGGTAGCCATGCTGGTTCAGTATGCCTTCAATTTTGAATAAATCCCCAACAGTGTCACCAGCAAAGCACCCTAACACCATCACACCTCCTCCATGCTTCACGGTGGGAACCAGGCATGTAGAGTCCATCCATTCACCTCTTCTGCGTCGCACAAAGACACGGTGGTTGGAACCAAAGATCTCAAACTTGTACTCATCAGACCAAAGCACAGATTTCCACTGGTCTAATGTCCATTCCTTGTGTTCTTTAGCCCAAACAAATCTCTTCTGCTTGTTGCCTGTCCTCAGCAGTGGTTTCCTAGAAGCTATTTTACTATGAAGGCCTGATTCACACAGTCTCCTCTTAACAGTTGTTCTAGAGATGTGTCTGCTGCTAGAACTCTGTGTGGCATTGACCTGTTCTCTAATCTGAGCTGCTGTTAACCTGCGATTTCTGAGGCTGGTGACTCGGATTAACTTATCGTCCGCAGCAGAGGTGACTCTTGGTCTTCCTTTCCTGGGGCGGTCGTCATGTGAGCCAGTTTCTTTGTAGTGCTTGATGGTTTTTGCCACTACACTTGGGGACACTTTCAAAGTTTTCCAATTGTTCGGACTGACTGACCTTCATTTCTTAAAGTAATGATGGCCACTTGTTTTTCTTTACTTGCTTTTTTCTTGCCATAATACAAAGTCTAACAGTCTATTCAATAGGACTATCAGCTGTGTACTGTATCCACCTCCTGCACAACACAACTGATGGTCCCAACCCCATTTATAAGGCTTGAAATCCCACTTATTAAACCTAACAGGGCACACCTGTGAAGTGAAAACCATTTCGGGTGACTACCTCTTGAAGCTCATCAACAGAATGCCAAGAATGTGCGGAGCAGTAATCAAAGCAAAGGGTGGCTACTTTGAAGAACTTAGAATATAAGACATGTTTTCAGTTGTTTCACACTTTTTTGTTCAGTATATAATTGGACGTGTGTTAATTCATAGTTTTGATGCCTTCAGTGTGAATCTACAATTTTCATAGTCATGAAAATAAAGAAAACTCTTTGAATGAGAAGGTGTGTCCAAACTTTTGGTCTGTACTGTGTGTGTGTGTGTGTGTGTGTGTATATATATATATATATATATATATATATATATATATATATATATATATATATATATATATATATATATATATATATATATATATATATATATATATATATATATATATATATTTTTTATATTTTTTTGGGCTATGTTTATTTTATAGTTTGGAAAATAAGAATCTGGGGACAATTTGCTTTTTAAAAAAAAAAATTACCTATGAGAGGTGTGTGTTTGTTTTTATTTATTTATTTTTCCCCTCTCTTCAAACTGGTGGACTTGCCCATATCATGCACTCTGGCCTGTGACTTATAGGCTGAGTCTTTGAAACACTCATGTAGACTTTCCCCAGACAGTCCAGAGTTCAGTGTGGAAAGTGTTTGGGGTGTGTTGTGTGGGTTTTTTTTTTTTTTTTTCATTGAAATACTTTATCTGATGCTCCATCTGTAGTACTTCACCTTCAAAATTTATTAGCCGTTTGTACTAGTGGAATGTGCTTTTTATGTGCCTTTAAGATGGTTGAGGTCAAGGACATGATACTGTAAATTAGTGAACTCTTGTAAACAATATTCTGAGTGAATAGTAGAAAAACCTTGCGTTAAAACATTACTTTTTAATAAATTTATTATTAACTTCTGTTTGCAGCTTTCGATAACTCTGCTTTTTTTTAAAAATGAGTCTTTAAAGTGGTAGTAAACCCCACTTGGTCATTGGGCCTATAATAAGGCTTACCTGTAGATTAAATGAATATCTCCTAAACGTGCATCGTTTTTAGGAGATATTCACCCTGTATGCAGGCAGTGACATCACCGGCGCATGCGCTCTGAAGGTCTGGCATACCTTGCTGGAACTTCAGAGCTTCGTGCCAGATCTAAGGGAAGAAAGACTGGGGAAACAAGTCAGACCTCTCAGGGGTGAGAGGTCTGACATGCAATGCATACTAGCACATTATGCCATTTGCCTTGCAGGTGTGTGTGTGTGTGTGTGTGTGTGTGTGTGTGTGTGTGTGTGTGTGTATCCTATCTATTTATCTATCTTCCGCTATAAATACAATACTATTGTTATAGTGATCATCAGATTGCTAGCTTTAAAGCGGTAGTAAACCCGCAAATTTTTTTTATTTTATTTTTTAAACCTGCAAAGCAAAAGGCATAATGAGCTAGTATGCACCGCATACTAGCTCATTATGAAATACTTACCTTAGAACGAGGCCCCGACATCTGGCCCGATCCACGCCGAGGGAGCTGACATGCTCCCTCGGCGTTTCTTCCGGGTATCGCGGCTCCGGCGCTGTGAGTGGCCGGAGCCGCGATATCGTCACTCCCGCGCATGCGCGCAGGAGATTTCATTCCGGCCGGTCACTGCCGGATTTTCAGGTCGAGAATCCCCTTGTGCGCATGCGCCGCTGCAGTCAGCGGTGCATACCGAGGGGAATATCTCCTAAACCGTACAGGTTTAGGAGATATTTTTTTTTACCTACAGGTAAGCCTTATTATAGGCTTTCCTGTAGGTAAAAGTAAAAAAATTGAGCATACAACCACTTTAAGTATTTTTAGGTAATGTTTCTGACATTACTTAGTCATGCATGTTTTGGGAACAAACCACATTAACATTCATTGTATTTTCTTGTCTGTAAGTGACCCATTAATAAAATATGTTCAGTTTTTAGCTACGGGCTGACTTTGCAATCCTTCCAATGGACTTTTATCTGGTATATTGTGGTGACAAATTTATTTTAAGACTTTTATTTTTTGCCCATCTTTCCTTAGGTGCAGCAATGTATAAGACGAATACGCACTATGGGCTTGGAAGCTTCCATACAGGAGATGTTGGATTTGTGTCCTAAGTATGTTTGGTATATGAACTATTTTCTTGTATATCCTAACTTCCTACATTATTTTTAGCAGTTTCTGTATGGGCAGTGCCTATTTGTATTTTTTAACTGTTTACTCTGCTTACATCACCGCACAGTACAAATCATTTGTTGGTGTCTGCTCCTTGAAAATAAAAATGATTGGCATCCCTGCACACATTGATCAGTGCTACCAGTTCTGGATTTTCAGAAACCTAATGCTGCGTACACACGACTGGACTTTCCAGCAATCTAGTTCCGACGGACTTTGGGCTGAGTTACGACAGACCTTCTGAACGAACGAACGGACTTACTTGCCCACACACGAACAGACTAAGCCAGTTCGAAAGTCCTTTCGTTTTGAACGTGATGACGTAAGACGGGACTAAAAAAGGAAGTTCAATAGCCAGTAGCTTCCCTTGTGTCGTATTTGGTCTGTAGGACCAGCATACAAACAGTTTTCTCGATAGGAATTGAGTCTGTCGGACAGATTTGAAACATGTTCTATTTCTAGGTCGGATTTTTTATTTATTTATTTATTTATTTTTTACGAAAAACGATCAGATTAGCCAACACACGATCTAATTGTCCACCAATTGTATATGTGGTATTAGAGAAGAAATGCTAAGTCAGTCCTCAGGTTGGCTAAAATGGCAATCTGACATTTGTCCATCTCACACAGGCTGAACATTTTGTTATAAGAAATAGAAGTAGGTTTGTTTTCACCTTGTGAATGTTTTATAAGTTTCCTTTGTGCCAAGACATTTAGTTAGCTCTCTGTCGCTTGTATTCTTCCTCACTGTGTATAGACATGTTTTGTTTGTTTTGGATAGATTATGAAAGGGTTACAGCCCCAATTTTTATAACTTTTTTTTTTTTTTTTTAATATTTTCCTCTTCTGGAGAAAGTTAGAAGAAATTTCTACAAAGCAAAGGGCATGCCCCTCATATACAATTGTCACCAAACAGGTGTCCTCATTGAAAGATTATCCTTGCTGTAATCTCATGACAAGTGTAGCAGAATCTCTGACCTCTTCCAGTCTAATGGGAACCTTCAATATGTGGTGGGTTGTGAGGCATAGTGGATGCAAACGCGATAAGTCATTGGGCAACAGACATTTTTTGGATGTAAAACAGGTTTATTTCTTTGACAGTCCTTTTTTATATTTTGTAGGGGAAAGAGGGTTAGGGCCAGAACACGTAGTTGCACTTTGAAATGGCAGGCTCTGAGACTTCAATAGGAGAACAGCTTTACTGGTAAAGGCCCCAGCAAAGTGCCACTTCTGCACGTGCAGGATTGCTGTCTCCTGTGGCAACAGTACTTAAACAGTTCCTAACTCAAAGTAACGGTTCTCTCAGCTTTACTACAACTTCTTCTTGTAGTTCTTGAGCTCCTGGTCTCACTGGACCCTCTGATTCACTAACTCTGAATCCTGTGAGCTCCTCAAGGCTTTTGCGGTGGTATCTCCCTCAAGCGTCGCCCACGTTCCCTGCTGGGTTCCTGGCATGGCACTTTGGTAAGCTTCACCCCTGCTGACCAGCAGCTTGGTCCCTAGCTTGACACACAAGGCTGCTCTGCAAGCTTCCCCTCCACTGGTTGGATCCCTGACTTGATCACCACCTGAAGTGTCCCGATTCTCCACCATGTCCGTTCTGTGAGAATACTGCTCTGGAACTTGCTTCAGTTACGCACTGTGGTCCCTTGTAAAGGTGACTAGTCCCTTAGTGGCGACAGCTTCCCTTCTATCTCTGACCACTTCACTTTTGGTTGGACTGCAAGCCGCAGTCCCAGCCCTGTGCTGCCCTCTTACTTCTGGTTAGGCCCTCACACAGCCTGATGCCCCCGGGATAGGCCCAATCTCCGGCCTAGCAGCCCAGGGCATATATATATTTAAAGTGTGTGTGTGTGTGTGTGTGTATATATATATATATATATATATATATATATATATATATATATATATATATATATATATATATATCTCACTCACTCTCCAACAGGCCCATAACATGGTATGTACCATAGAACAACCAGGCCAAACTTGGGGAGAAGTCAGTAGATCCCTAGTAATTAACTACAGTAGCTACTCCTGACAAGGATTTTGGTGAGGAGCTCCCTAACTAAATCCAAGGGTGCTACACAAGAAAACCTGATGGGTTCTAACCTTTCCCCTCTCTATCCAAAACATTGGTTGTAGTAAGACCAATACAATGTTAAAAACAATGATTTCCACACTGCGACACAGATTTCTTCCCTTTTTTTTGTTTTTGTGTGTATAATATATATAATCTCCTTGACTTGCATGTACACCAAAGATCATCTGTCAATTGAAATAACCCCCCACCTACTGGTCCTTGCCTTCTACGTGCTCCTCTGTCCAAACTCTGTGTAAGCTCACTTATTTTATGCTTGATAATTGGCTGTTCAGGCCTAAGCACTGCATTGAGGGAGGAGGTTCCATGCTCTCTCCTATTCACATGTAGTAAGTATTTCTGAAGGGCTGTGATGGAGGCAGTGGAGAATCATGGTAGAATTTAGTATCGGTAGGTAGGGGGTTGTGGTTGCAAATTAAACTGTCGCTTTTTTTTTTTTTTTTTTTTATTAAATTTTTTGAGGTAGACACCAATTTGTTTAAGGGGGTACAACATTTTGACATCAGTCATCATTGTAAATTTGAACAAAAATAATGCATTTGTAAGAAAACCTCTGTTTTTTCTTCTTTAGTAAAACTCAGCTGAAAACTGGAAGCTGTGTCCCTGTTCCTAGCCAGCCTATAATGGAACTAGCGTCTATGAAGATTTTGGGGGCTTGCAAGTTATTACTACGTCTGATGGATTGCTGCTGCAAGGCTTTCCAGTATCCTTTTTGCTTTCTTCTTTCCTGATATATGAGATTGCAGAAGTGAATGCATATTTACAAACGCAGGGCAAAGCCAGCCAGTGTAGTTATACAGGAAATGGTGGCACCATAGTTATTATGAATGAAAGTGACCGAAGGAATCGTTCAACCTAAAGCAACCTTTCTTACTTACTGGTAGCATGGAAGCTTAGTAAATGCTAGGAGCAGCTTTATTTATCTGTTCACATACCTAACTAACCTGGGTCTATAGTTTGGTGCAGTCAGTGCCCAAGACCACATAAATGCATGCATATTATTATTATTTATTTTTTGCAGTCACTATTGAAATTAATAAAATAAAAGGCACAAAATAGCCAGTTGAGAAATATAGAATGCATAGATCGTATTTACGTCTTCAAGTGTGAAAATTGTGCCACCAAAAGCCCCCCCAAAAAACAAAACAGTGGCAGGTAATCTTTAAAGGCTAACGTCACCTTTTGGCAACATGTTACACATGAGTCATGTGTAACATGTTGCTAAGCAGCCCCCCTGAGACAGTGCGTGTGTGTGTATGTGTGTATATATATGTATGTGTGTGTATATATATATATATATATATATATATATATATATATATATATAATATATTTTGAAATCCTGATTCTATTAGACCCCTTTCACACTGGGGTGTTTTTCAGGAGCTTTGGGCCTGAAAAACGCCCTGCAGTCCCAGTGTGAGAGCCCAGTGCTTACATACGGGGGCGCTGCGCTTACAGGACGTTAGAAAAAGTCCTGCAAGCAGCATCTTTGGGGTGGTGGAGGAGAAGTGTATACACCGCCCCTGCCCATTTGAAATGAATGGGCACCGCTGCCAAATCGATTGGACAGCGGTGCTTTTCGGGAGCTATTAACCCTTTCTTTGGCCGCTAGCAGGGGTTAAAAGCGTGCCGCTAAAACTAGCAGCACTTTACTGCTAATGCAGCTGACAGCCAGTGCGAAAGGGCTCTTACTGTCTGAAACCTTGCTTATTTTGATGCATGTAAAACAAATGGCAAAAGTAATCAGTTTGGATATTATTCCTTTATCCAGTAAAACAGCCTATGTTTGCAGCACTTGAACTTGGAAGAGTTTATAGTTCTAAATGTTGTACTGTTGGGATTGCTGAGCCGCTTATGGTTTGTACCTTTTTTATCTGTTCATTATCTGTTAGTAATGTTCAGCCTTAAGGAGTATCATGTTTACAGAAAGTCATGTACCGATTTCTTGAAATACAAGTTCTGAGTTTAAGTTGGGAAATGCTGCTGTTAGTTTAAGCTATGTAAATCCCCTTTTGTATTGTTTTATCCGTAAAGTATTAAGATGATAAAGCCCAACTCTGTCACAATGTGAAATTATCCCTTTAGGCTGGGTTCACACTGCAGCGATGTGGGAACGCCGCAAATCCGCGGTGGCAGTTCACACTGCCCTATGCGAACTGCTGGGAGTGTCAGTGAAATGTTAATGACACCCCCAGATCAGTTCGCATATCGCAGTGCGATCTGCAAACTCGGACAGGAATCGGATCGCATGGTGTGAACACCCATGCGATCCGATTCTGCTGCGGACCAAAAAAAGGGTCCTGTGCGAGTTTGAGGCGGGTGCGATGCGAATTCAGCCATACTATCTGTATGGCTGAACTCGCATTGCACAGAGATCGGATGTGATTTGCAGTGCGGTGCGAATCACATCCGGTTCTCGTAGCCGCAGCAGTGTGAACCCAGCCTTACAGTGGGGCCGTGCCTGTACTGCAAAGGTTTAATAGTTTGTCTAGGTGAGAGGAGAGAACCTTTAATTTACCCTGTTCTGGGCTTCTCCATGCTCTGGCGGGGGCCTGTCCCTCAGCGTCATCATGTCCTGTGTAGGGCTTGTGGAGCCTGCTTTGGTCTTGATTACATCAGGACCTTAGACCTCTGGAGCATAGGGGGAGAAGATGCTGTGGGGAGGAGCAGGAGATCAGGCAAATCTTCTTTTATTGCTCCCTTAGACCTAAATGAGCAATTACAGCTTTACTTCAAGATATCGTTTTATTAGTTACGTGGAGTTGGGATTTATTGCATGGGAACATGTCTACAGTTACCTTCTAGATGCCTGAGCACACTTTAATGCAAATACTGACTTTCCTTAGAAAGTTGGCTCTGTTCCCTCTTTCATGTCACGATGGGTCATTGAAGCTTCAATCCTAGTACTAGGTGAGTCAGGAGGTACAGTAAATGGAGGAGGGAGTGGAACGCCACCCTGACTTCCTTACAGTAAGGCCCCTTTCACACTGGGGCGTTTTTCAGACACTATAGCGCCTGTGTAGCGCCTGAAAAAACCTTCCCCTTTCACTCCAGTGTGAAAGCCGGAGGGCTTTCACACTGGAGCGGTGCGCTGGCAGGACGGTGAAAAAAGTCCTGCTAGGCACATATTTGGAGCGGTGTATTTGCCGCTCCTAAACCGCTCCTACCCATTGAAATCAATGGGGCAGCGCGGCTATACCACCGGCAAAGCGCCGCTGCAGTTTTAACCCTTCTTTGGCCACTAAAAATAGTGGCGCTTTACCGCCGATGCCCGCACCGCCCCAGTGTGAAAGGGGCCTAATGCAGTATTTGGCTCTGAGTGCCCCCTGGAAGAGAACTATGCAGTTATACTGAAACTACAATGGTCTACATTATATTCCTGACAGAAATTTAAAAATGTCACAGCAAAATAAAAATGCAGTACATCGCTACAAATACAATCACATTTCTTCAAGTTTTATCCTTGCAAATGGAAAAATAGAAAAAAAAAATCTTATTGTGGGCTGATGCCACCCTGCCTTTTTTTTTTAAAGCTGATGTCCAGCTTTCACGTTCACTGTAAATTGTTTGCTTGGGCCATTTACTAACGGGTGCCTGTTTAAACTGTAGCCTCAGCTAAATACCACATACAGCGATGTATCCCGGGTGTGAGATGATACCATCCTGTCTCACACCCAGAACAAAATCATGTTGGGCTAAGTGACACTGACACTACAAAGCAGTCTCTGATTGGCCAGATCTTGATCTCATCAGTCCGCCTCTCCGACTCAGCCAGTCAGAGGAAGATTTGTAATCATTGATAGAATACAAAGCTGCCTATGAATGGATGAGTTCCACTCAGCCCGACATAATTTTGTTTCAGGTGTGAGACAGGAAGGTCTTATCTCTCACCTGGAACACATTGCTGTATACTGTTTGTAGTTGAGGCTATGCACAGTTTGTACAGCACACTCAGTGGGCGCAAATGCAATTAAAAAAATAGTTTGTTCTAGGCCAGTTTGGCACAAATTAACTATTTAAAGTGAAGGTAAAGCTGGACATGCGTTTTTTAAATTGCAAGGAATGGTGTCAGCTCTTCCCAGTTGTCCATTTCTGAAGTACTCTTTACTACCTCCTTTCTTCTCCCTAACCGGGGAGAGGGGCTTGCAGTTTGGGGAATAGAGCAGAGCTGATTAGATTGCTTGAAATAGTGCAGGAAGAATGCCAAGGGTGCAAGAGGGCTCTATATTTCTGACAGGCTCAACAGGTATTTTTTTTTTTGCACTTATTGTATATATTTAACAGACTGAAAGGAAGGGAGGCACATTTAATGCTAGGGTCTCCATGTACTTTTAAAGAGCCCCTGTCAAAAGCACACGCATCTTATATTTTCATGCTTGCTTGCAGCATTTTTTTTTCTTTTTTCTATAAATTTATTTTTAGTCGCTTGTATTGTGCCTTTTGAACTCTCCTAAAAATTTTGAAAATAGCAAATTTCCTTTCCCCTCGCACTTCATAGCCCTCTCCTCTTTTGGGAGGGTTTAATTACTCACTGTACTGACCCGCTCCTCAGCTCCTCAACTCCCTACATAATCTTTATGTAGTTGCCAGGGGAGGAGGATAGGGTAGTATTATAGTGACGGCTATGAGTGGGGCTGCTGACATCACATCCAAGATGGCGGCACCCAGCAGCAATCTTGGGGCTTTTGGATGTCTACACAAAGGCTTTTCAGGCAAATGACATGCATAAAATGTGTTAAATGCACATATAATCTCTGGCAGATTGTGGTTGAAATGAATAATCTGATGACAGTCTCTTTATGGCCTTATTCGTGCAGTGTGCACAGCAAGCTATAAACCATCTTGTTAAAGCCTTTAAAGATCTGTTCAGTTCCAGTTCTAAATGTTAAATACAGTTCTTAATGTGAAACCTGGCTGTCACTTTTTAAACAAGCTGTTAGCAGGCTTCAGTAGGTTTTCAACAAGCTTCAAGTAGTGCTAAAGTTTACCCTAGAATGCTAGCAGCCTGTTTAAATGGACTGACAATGCTCCTATTACCATCTGTGTTTAACAGTTTGTTGTACACACTTCTTATACAAGCTGAAGGCAGTGTGAACTAGACTCTAGTATAACGTAGTGTACCTGTTTTTACAACAGGCGAATGAGAACACTTAGGTTGTTTTAAAGTGAATCTGTTGGCCATAGTAAACTTTGAAACGTTTCTATGTTGCAAGCACTATTTTCACATCTTGCATAGCTTTGCTGCTAAGTTGAGGGAGCGCAAAGAAGGGTTGACTTAAATCGTTACCCCAAAAAAATAAATCTGTTCCCTTTTAAAACATGAACAGCACCATGCTTGAGCTTTTTAAAATGCCCCCGCATCACCTGAAATACCTGACTGATTATATATATATATATATATATATAATTTCTCATTTTTGGGGGTTCTGAGTGATTTTCTAGCAGAAAATACAGGATTTTTACTTGTAAGCAACAAGTGTCCGAAAAGATTTAGTCTTTAAATGGTTAAACTGAGAACTCTACACTGAGAGTTCAGTCCATTGAAGAAGAAACATTGTATCTCTTTGATCTTATCTTGGCAGACTGCCCAGAGAGGAGGAAAGTCACCTCACTGATAAACTTCAGGCAACTTACATTGACTTTTACAGAAGTCTTTTGCAAGTCCCGCTGAACATATAATCGGCCTTTTTATCAGCACAATGGGCTGATGCTGATTAATAAAAAAATGCCAAATATCGGCCGACCTCCAATAAAAAAAATATATAATTTTTTTATCTATCTATCGCGGACCACAGTGGATTGGATTCTAATAAAGTTGATTTTAAATCATCATTTATAAAGAGCAACTGTCATCTCTGTCCTGCAGCGGCTCCTCCTCTGACCCGCTGTTAACTCGCCGACAGTCCCATTCACTTTAATGGGAAGGCTGGTGATGCGGCAGTGACACAATAAGGTGAGGAACGTGGTGGCAGCAGGTAAGTGGATGCCAGCTAACGGGCGCTGCCATGATGGATCTGAAGTGACAGGTGCTCTTTAAATGTATAGACTTATTCTTGCTGGTAGTTAGAATCTTTAATATTTGCAAACAAAATGAAGGTTTCTTATTTTAGAATAAGAAGCTGTCAAGTTAGCAAAAGAGATATCAGAACCGATTCAATCATACAGTTTGTAGTGCAAAACAATGGGATAAAGGAATATTCCTGAACTATGTTTTATCTCATGGTTACTGTGAAATTGTGTGAATGCATCAATGTAGTGCATGTTATGTCAGCTTGCGGAGCTTGGATTCATTGAATGAGTTTATCAAACATGTAAATATAGCAAAATATACAGTCCCATGCTACATAACTAAGCTCCATTTCATGCTGATTAAACAAAATGATTAATGTATCTTAATTAGAAAACTATCTTTAGATATATTTGTACTGCAAAAGCATTTTTTATTAAAATTTGATTTAAATAATAAAAAAAAAAATCAGATTTTATTTTTTAAAATCATTGATTTTTACTCACCCTGACACAGACACTGGGACACGTAATGTTATTTTACAGAGGGAGTTTGTATGGTTATATTGTAGTGGATAACAAACACTTTAACCGGTTCCCGACCAGCGCACGCTGATGTACGTCGTCAGAAGGGCACAGGCAGGCATATTGGCGTACAGGTACGTCCAATCTCTAATGCTGCCCTGCCATCGCGCGCCGCCGGCGCTCGTGTGATGGTCGGGACCCCCGTGAGTCCGGTCACGGGTCCTGCAGACTCGATCGCCGCGGGCATACCCACGATCGTCTCATGGGGCGGCTGAACGGAGAGATGCCGCTGTAAACAGCATCTCACCGTTCTGCCTAGCAACTAGTGACGTTGATCTCTGCTCCATGTGATTGGAGCAGAGATCAGTGTTCAGTAAATGAAAGCCCAACCCCCCAACAGTTAGTAACACACTCCTAGGAACACTTAACCCCTACACTGCCACCCACTGGTTAACCCCTTCACTACCAGTGTCATTTACACAGGAATCACTGCATTTGTATAGCAGTGATTGCTGTATAAATGACAATGGTCCCAAAAAATGTGTCAAAAATGTCCGATGTGTCCGCCATAATGTCGCAGTCACAATAAAAATCGCTGATCGCCGCCATTACTAGTAAAAAAAAAATTAATAAAAATGCCATAAAACTATCCCTATTTTGTAAACTCTATAACTTCTGTGCAAACCAATCCATAATCGCTTATTGCGTTTTTTTTTTCTTCAAAAATATGTAGAAGAATACGTATCGGCCTAAACTGAGGGGAAAAAAATGTTGTTTTATATATTTTTGGGGGATATAACAAAGTAAAAAATAATGCGTTTTTTTTCAAAATTGTCTCTCTATTTTTGTTTATAGTGCAAAAAATAAAAACCGCAGGAGTGATCAAATGCCACCAAAAGAAATCTCTATTTGTGGGAAAAAAAGGACATCAATTTTGTTTGGGAGCCATGTCGCACAACCGCGCAATTGTCAGTTAAAGTGACGCAGTGCCAAGTCGCAAAAAGTGGTCTGGTCTTTGACCAGCAAAATGGTCCGGGGCTGAAGTGGTTAAACACACTTCTGTCTGGATTCTTGTATATTGATATTGTTTAATGCTCTCTTGTTTCATGTTCTGGGCCTCAGGTGTAGGAGAAATATAATAGAATGCTTAGAAAACACATTTTCCTTTGATGTTCTACAAGTGAATTTCATGGGGGCACTTGGGACTGTTAAGCGGTGGATATAACTTAAGTTCATCTTTAACTGAAGCAAAAAGAGATTAGTATGAAAAGTTCTAGTGTAATAAAAATCATGTCGTGATGCTTTATTTTATATGTGTTCTTTATTTTTTAGGGTTATGTACCGAGGAGTTCTGAAAAGACTCATCTCCTTATACAGTGCGCAGATATTGGTACAACTCGAGGTGTCAGCTTTTCAGAAAATGCCTTACTTTAAGGACTTTGAGTTTCCTGTCAAGATTGAAGATTACCTTGGACCCGTGTTCAGTGATTTAGTTAATAGAAAACTACCAAAAATGTTCTCCAAGAAGGGCTCGGTACAACTTCTGAATGAACTTTTCAAAACGAGTGATTTGGTTACTGAAGAGTTAAAAATGCCAAGCATTATGGAACCAAAAGAAGCAAAGGGAAGTGTTATCGATTTGGGGAAACAAGTTAAAAGATTAAAGAATGGTAAGAGTATGACAAAAATTGGAGCCTGTAACCTTATGTACCTTGCTGCTTTTGGGAAAATTCTGAACTGTAGCATTTATAAATGAAGCAAGAAAGGAAGGGGGAAGAAGAGGCACCAAGCCATCATGGGTGTAGTAACATTTTATTGAATGAGGAAACAAAAGTTGTAATGCACGCACAAACTTCCTAGAGTGATGGGCATTAAAACTGCTCAGTGTGAAGCTGGCAGGAGCCCTGAATCCATACCGATGCAGGAATCCAGAGAGATGTCAGAAAGCTGCTGTGGAAGACTCAAAGGAACTGTCAAGAACTGTCAAGTGGCAGAATGCAATAGTCAATCTGGTACACACGTCAGAGGGTAGTCCACACCTTTATCATTGTGTTTATAAAGTGAGCATATAACCCACACAAACGCACACCACTGTCCTACCCTTTTGCTGCTCATGCACATGGCCATATTGTAAAATGTACACACTGTCTGTATTTGCGCTGCACAAACTGTTGGCGCTATATAAATCCTGAATAATAATAATAATAATTGTGGCACCAAGGAACCACATCTACTGCGTAATTCTGCCCACCATAAAATTGTACAGAATATGCTGCACGGGGGTACTACCTATGTAATACAGTTTGTGTGTGTGTGTGGGGGGGGGGGGGTTTCCCCTGCATTCACACCTAAATGTTTTCAGCTTGTAAAACGACAGAAAAATAACGCCCGAGAAGCAAAATTCCATTCATTAAATGGCCCCTGTTCACATTGAGTGTTTTGTAGCCTGAAGCAAAACTCCTGAAGCTCAAAGTACATGAGCTTCTTTTTGGACAGATTACAGGCATTTTTCTGCTTTTGACATTGGTGACCTTTTGACTTGTGCAAAAAAAGTGTTAAAAATCACAGCAAAAAATCGCTGTGAATGCAGCCTAAAAGTACCGATGTTTGCACGCATATATTCTTGTACAGTGTATTCTGTAATATATTTTTATGGGTTGAATTACGTGGCAGATGTGGCTCCCGGGTGCCACACAAAAGGGCTCTTTTACACTGTGTGGCCATGTTCCCTACATCAAGCCCTTGTGCTTGGGTCCTTAAAACGATGCTGATTGCCTAAAGCCCCAGACACACAATCAGATTTTTCTGCTGATTTTTGTCTTCAGATTTACCAAATCCATGTAGTGCAAGGGCCTGTCTGAGTGCATACAAATTGAAACTCCTAAGGTTTGACCTCAGATTTACCAAAACCATATAATATGAAGGAAAGAATCAGCAGAAAATCGGATAGTGTGTATGGGGCTTTATTGTCATTCTCCCCAATCCAAAGAGCTCCTGTGATTGGTGTTCTTGCATTTGTTCACATGACTGGCATGAAAACCAGCCTGGAGAGGAGGATAGCTGGTGTGGGATTGCTCTATAAGTCGACTGTAAAGAGAATCCCACCACAAATTACACAATTGTGAATGGATGATGGTGGTGGATTCACACCCAAAGCTTCCTATTTGACCATTATGGGATAATTTATGGGGGGTAAAACTATGAGGATAAAGGTTTTGGCATGATTTATTAAAACTGTAAGACTGTTTGGGATTTTAATCCAGGAACAAGCATCCATTACTGGATTTCGGACTTTAGTGGCTACATATTTGTTTTTGAGCCGTGGTTCACGAAATAGTTCCTTTAGGATTAAGCGGACAGCCTAGCAGCTTCCATCGTTAAAAAATAAGAACGGCTGCTCTTGTATGTCTGTCTTCAAATGTACAAACCTGACAAGATGATGTTGGTATAGGTGGGTTTAAGCGACAACACTCCACAACATTTCACCCAAAACTGATTTTTCTGTGTTTGGCGGAGATAACATTTGCCAGCTAAAGCCCTTTTATAGTTTTCTCTCAGACAAGCCCAAGTATAGTGAAGACATCAAATAATGAGTTTTGTCTTACAAAAAAGTTGAATGCTAAAAATGTCTATTGCTAACCTCCCCCTTTCTTCTTTTTATTTATTTTTTTTTTTTTATGTGTCCAACTTTTAAAATTATCTTGTCCTTTGTCACATACAGACAAGCTTGGTGAATTTGATGTGAAAGCATTACTAGTGTCAGAGGGTGACCATTTCCAAGTAAGTAATGATGGCATTTCTCTGTGAATAGGACCAACTACTGTGGCATTTGTCGCTTGAAGACACTAAAAGCATCAGTAGAGGCTGTTTTCAAGTACATTGTTTTTACATTTCAGTTTTGGTAATGGCTGAAAAAAGTTACAATAAAATGTCGTGTGTGTCACACAAATCACAATTGTGGGAGCTCTGTGCTTTGGATTTTACAGTTCTGCCACATCCTGCTTTTATATTCGGGCAGTGTAACTAGTTGCGTTACCATGAGTGAGACTGTAATGTGGGTATACACACTGCTGCCACCGTCTTGTTGGAGGTGTGTTCTGCCTTTCAGAATTGATTCTCTGGATTGGTGTCAGAATATACAATCTGGTTCCTTCCTATGCTATGTATTCCCAGAAACCCTAAGGCTGCATTCACACCTGAGCGTTTCAAAGCTGCGTGTTTTTACCACAATTTTGTTCAGGTCGCCAATATAGAAGGGAGAAAAGCAACTGTAATCTGCCCCAAAGAAGCTCATGTTCCCCTTTTTTCTTTTGAGCTTAGGGTGTTTTTCAGGCGACAAAACGCTCAGATATGAATGGGATTTTGCTTGTTGGGCGTTTTTCAGGCTTTTACAGGCGTTTTATGAGCTGAAAATGATCAGGTGTGAATGCAGCCCAACACCAGTAACCCTGGCATTGTACTAGTGTGTTGCACTGGATTTTGTCCTGGTATGGATGAAATTGGTAATTTTATGCTGATATTGGCCACATCTCTTATAGTGGACTGTAATCCCCTTACTGCCAATGATGATGGCTGTGGCTGCTATTATAAGAACTTACTAATAATAGTCTGTGACAGCACTTAATGTTGTTTTTTTTTTTTTCCTATATTATCAAGTCATTATAACTGATTGGCTCCTTGTAGAATAGGCTGCTGAGTTCAGCTCTCAGTTCTCTATTACACGGTTTGGCTTTAATTTAGATGAGTACTTGAGCTTAAAGTGTTACTAAACCCAGGACCCTGCATTCACTATATCTGGTCTCCCACAGTACACAGAAGATGGAAATGCAATTTTTAGTAAATATAAACTGCTAAATACTGTTTCTCATCAGCAGTATATAGCAGTCTTGTGACTTCTAGAAGTGTACGGCCAAGCACTGGTGGCCCTGTGACCATCACATGCACCCTCCCAAGAAAAAAAGAAAAACTCTATAGCTATACACACCAAACTGAGCCTATACAGAGTGCCTCCTAAGGCTCTGTACTATCAGCAGATGGATTGGGGACAGTAAAAGAGGGGGGGGGGGGGAGAAATCGGAGAGGACCAGCTCAAACAGCCTTTTTACACAATGCATGGTATTAACCTCTTAAGTTCCACACTGAGTATAACCAGCATGCTTTTCTGCAAATATAGACTTTGTTTACTGTTGTGGGTTTGGTAACACTTTAAACACTTTATAGATTTTTGTGTGCAACTTGTGGCATAATACCAATGCAGCAGTCCTAATTTTTGGAGGTGGGACATTGATCAAATGTTAGGAGCCTTGGTATTTTGGGCCTGTTTTAATAACGTTTGTTTTACATTTTGTACAACAGGTCTTAAATTCAAAAGAATTGTCCAGTAAGCTCAAGAGAAAACCAGCATCATTGTCTTCTAATCAAAGGAAGTGCATTAAGCATATATTGCCCAAAATTCAGGAAGCCTCAAGTTTCAAAGATCTGTCCGAGCATCTCCTTTATGCAGTGAGATGGTGTAGGAAAAAAAAATTAAGAAGAGAAGCAATGTTCTTCAGATACAAATACCTTCACAGCAACAGACTGCAGCAAGCTGAATTTATGGGGCACAGGTGTGTATGGCTAGTACCTGTAAATCTCATCACTATATTACAATTTTTTTGTAATCTTTGTAACTTTATTTTTTTATGTAACGTAATTGATAAAAATCTGTTTACATGTGTGTGCCAATTTTAGTGTTTACTTCATGACTTCAACACTAAAATTGTGTCTCCTAAACCCAATCGCATAAAAAAAAAAAAGTCAGCAATAAACATTAAGATCTAGTATATAGTAAATATATTGATACGGAACATCATAACATTTACTGTATATAATAGCACTGAAAAGAAGTTACATGTCATTGCTGCAAATCCTTGAGATTAGGATTGTGAAAGAGCTGGGGAACCCTGAGGCACACAGTGGGGGTGACTTAAAGGGGAATAGTTTAAAATGGTTGTTAGGCCACTCACTGATTTATACTATGCGCTCTGTCTCTTAAGGCTGTGTCCCCCTGTGTATGTGATGTATATAAAAAAAAAATGCAGATTATACCTCATTTCAAAGCGCGGCTCTCTCCTTTCCCCATCTGGCGGTGAAATTCCCCCAATGACATCAGTCGGGAGGAGAGAGCCGGTGGTCACATGAGCGCCAATTGGTGCTCTGAAATGAGGTGTAATTGTGTACATTTTTTTTTTTTATTATTGCTTGCACAGGGGGACACAGCATTTAAAAGACAGAGTGAATAGTATAAAAATGTACATGTTATTTAAGCAGCAGGAGGGGTGGCACTGTCACAAGTTGATGGGTATGGAGGGGAGGGGCGGGCACTGTCATGAGTTGATGGGTATGGAGGGGAGGGGGGAGAGAAACGCTGACTAGACAGCGTATGGCAGAGGCCCGTAAACTGACCACGGTGTCCGGGGCTCAGCAGGCATGATATACCACGCTCAGTTTACAGAGGGGAGAGTAGAATCTGGCAGGATCAGCCAAGTATTTCAGGTGTTGCATGGGGCCAAATTACACAGCACTGTGCTTTATAGTACAGGCTTTAAAGGGACAGGATCCATTTTTTTTCTTTAAATAAAAAAATTCTTCATACTTCACACAAATGCTACAATCTGTAGCCAGAAAATACTCTTAACTACTTCCTGCCCATGCTATAAATTCGCAAAAGATGGCTACAGTGTGGGTTTAGTTTGCGGTGAGGGTGTCCATGGATGTCCTCTTGTGATTGCACTGCCTGTGTGTCCCGTGATCGGAGTCCTTTGGCCAATTACAGCGGCCCTTTACCGTGTGCTCAGCTGCATCCAATGACAGCTGATCACAGTATGTAAACACAGGCTGGTTATTGGCTTTTCTTTCCTCGCGCTGACATCGTAAAGGCGAGAAGAATAGAGACGATAACCGGCTAGTGTTCAAGGGACATCGGCACTGATAATCAGGGCATTGATTATTAGTGCAGTGCCACCTACCTATCGGTGTTTCCTATGAATGCTTCCCGTCAGGGCACATCAGTGAAGGAGAAAAATTACCTGTTTGCAAAAATCTTTAACAAATTAGGAAAAATGGGTTGTGTGGCTTATTTTTAATTTATGGTCTTTTCTGGTTTGTTTAGCAAAAAATAACCTGGTGGTGATTAAATGCTGCCAAGAGAAGGCTCTACTTGTGTGGTAAAAAAAGTTCAGTGTTGCATGACCGCACAGTTGTCATTCAATGTGTGACAGCATTGAAAGCTGAAAATCTGCCTGCACAGGAAGGGGGTAAAAGTGCCTAGTAGGCTGTTTGTGACAGGCTCACATACCCACTTGCATCTTAGTTCATGGGATAATATAAAAAAATCAAACTATTCCATTCCACATGCTTTTGTGCATGCAGCCCATGGGTATGTCTTGCCTCTGCAACCCCCTCCAATGCTCAACTCTGCTCCCCCTGGAGTGCCTAACCCCCACCCCCTATGCTCGCCTCTGCACCTATTCCATTGCTTGCAACCCTCTTCTAATGCTAACCTTTGCACCAACTGCTGTGCCAGCACCTCCGTTCCATGGCTCATCTCAGCAGTTACACATCTTTTTCCTCTTATGCTACCACTGCTTCGCTGGAGGCCACTTTATTGCTTTCTTCTGAACAGCTTTGGGATCTGGGGCCCACAGCAACAAGGCAAGAAATATAGTCCTCAGTACCCAGGGCACTAGGTAAAAGATGCAGGAACGATTTTTACCTTGCTTTATGGGAGGTGCATCCCTGTATCTAGCTGCTGTAATATCAATGAGCTTATATCAACTCACAGTGGTGAGTTGTGTGGGGAGACCTTAAAAGAGACTTAAGCCCATTTCTTAAATGTTCCATTTATAAAGCTTTCTCAGCCCTTCTTTACAGAACACCATATTCACAAATTGTAAAACTAAGACATTGAGGGTATTATTTACATATGAAACAATATACTGTCTGATATCTTTTTAAGTGATCTGCCTGCCCTATGCTGATACTTCAGTGTTTTTACATGCTGGCTCTTCAAACCACCTAACAGATTCTAAAGCTAGCCATGCACACATAGATTTCTCTCATTCAGCCCATGTGCTGAGTCGAGGGAATTTTTATAGATTCTTCCATCAATGCTAAACCATGTGCATGGGGGAATCTTCCCTGCTGGCTAATGTACTCAGACAGCCACAGCAGCTGCTGCTGTCTGAATACCTATAAATGCATCTGATTGGCTGCAGTCACTGTTAGGCTAACAAGTTTATCGGCTCTATCAATTTTATCAGTGTGAGTTTGTCCAGGCAGGTATTGTCAGCAGGACTATTAACCTAGCATAAAGTATAATCTTTTACAATGGGTTGTGAACTGTTGGAGAGAGGAAGACATGTGCAAGTAAATCTTTAAGCACTGCAAAGTTTTAGGGCCAATCTACACATCTGTTTTAATGCCCAAATGTTTCCATTGAAATGAATGGTTGACAATGAATTACAATGCAAAGTGCATGAACATGGGCTTTAACCCATGTCCATTGATTTTCAATGAAAAATGCCTATGCCAAAAAATTGAAGGTGTAAAACAATATACATTCCATTCAATGGAAAAGCATAATGCAGCATTGGATGACATGGGAGTTGGAGGTAATTTTGACTTTTGATTTGAACACAACCGCACTAGTAGTCAACTTTTTACTAATCCACATGAAGCTGAGGATGACATATAGATAGATGGATGTCCATCCAGACCTATAAAATTCCATGGACTTTAAAAATAGTGTCACAGTGAAGAATATTCTAAAAGTAAAACATGCTTGGATGTACCAGCAAAATAAATCCACTGACTCCTTTTCAGTGAACGTGTTTCTGGCAGCACCTGACCGGCTGATCTATAAAGGGGAGTCATAAAATGACCTTCGATTGGTTACACAGACTGTTCTTTGCTGTGCCTTTTTTTGAAGCACGTATACAATACATACACTGGACTATTTGACACTGTTTTAGAAGCCTTTGAAGTTCATTATATGCACATCAATCACAGCTTTCATAAATGAATGAGTAAACTGCTGATTAATACTATGCTGCTCGAATGAAAGCACGCTGCTGAACACAGCCCTCTCTGATGCCTTGCAGACTATTTTGTAAGGACTTAGCCAAAATATATTTCTAAGCAGCTACATAACTTCCTTGTCCTTCCTCCTTCTTTTTTTTTTTTTTTTTTTGGAGCTGTGAAAAATAAATTGCAGTCCCAGAAAGGTTTGTGCTGCAGCAATTGCAGTGATTTGGAGCTCACTTGCTGAGCGTTTGACTTTTAGCGGCATTTGGAACAAGTTTACAGACTTGCCAGCTTCAGTAGTTACTCGATATGCAAAGCTGCTGATTATGGCGCACTGGTAATTTGTAGCTGGTTACAAAACATGTCTAGACATCTAAATCTTGCCAAAGTATAATTGGAGATCTGCATCTGCTGCAAAGTTGCCAGAGTGATAGAAAACTATCAATTTTTCTATTTTATGCTGCCATTGCTTGATAGAACATTATTAACCTGTGTGCTGCTGGACTTAACAAAGGCCGGCCATAGACAGTGCAAATGTCTTTCCTGCAAACAGTTTTTGATGGGGAGAATCCCTTCCACAGAGCCATTGGGTTCTCTCTGCAGGGGAAGCCGGCCTCGTCATAAGAACGCAGTGATTATTGCTAGCAGCTATAACAGACGCTAGCAATAATCCACATGTAAAATCCGGCAGACTGGTTGTACCCAAGTTGATCTTGATCAATCAACTTGGGTATATTCAGCTTGCCCATACATGGTTCGACTCTCTGCCAGTTCCTGTTGAACCAGTTGAGATTTGAACAGTCTATGGCTGGCTTAAATCTTGCTTTGCTGGAATGAATAATGCACAATGCTGGCTTAATTAATTTTTGATAAGTTGGATAAGTTAGATAGTTGGGCTTTAACTAATAAAGGTGCTTATATCGAGGGTTGCCACTGCTGACCTGCTTCTGCAAAAGTTAGTTGCATGGATGTTCTGCTGACCAAACTGGGTTTAATCGTTTTTTTTAGTCCCAGAATGAGACTGCAGATCAGGAAGTTACAAGTCTCTCTGCATACTTGTCCTGGCTCATTGATGCAAGTACCAAAGCCCAAAGGGTTAAATATGACAGCTGGGAATATAGGCTCTTAGAATGAGTGGGTGCTGATTTCAGGCTACATTTATTTTTTTATTTTTTTTCTCATGACATGTTCGTGTGCTTCTTCTGGGATTTCTGATATCCATCACACTTCAGACACATGATAGTAGGTTAATGTGCTCCTGTCTAAACTGCCCTAGTATGTCTATGCATAGGAAAATAGGGACCTTGCATTGTAAGCTCCTTTTTTTTGAAGGCAGGTTCTGAACTGAATGTACAATATGTAAAGCGATGCCTACGTTTTCTTCACTATATAAATGCCTGCAATAAGTAAAGAAATTACAGATTTCCTATTAATAATAGGAACTTTTTTGTCACGGTAGCCCCCACCTGGTGAGCAATAGTCTAAGCAAACAAAGGTGTTCCCTGGTTGCCGTTCTTGCATGTTACAGCTACCAGAATTGGTTATAGGTCATATTTTACTAAACATTGAGTTTTACTGCTTCATTTACAGTGACTATGTTTTGGTCATTATTTAGCAGTTTCATGCATCATTATTAAACATGTCTTCCCCTCTCTAAGTTTAAACAAGAAGCTGCGGAGCTGGAAAAAATCCATGTGTCACTGTCTGCATGAGCGAAGCCTGGAGGCAGATCATCTGAAGACCTATTTAAGAATACAAAGATGTCACCAGTCTTGGAAGTGGAAGGTCACTTATTCAAGAAAGCGCAAACTTCACAAATGTCACGTCGCTCATTCCGAATCTCAAGTTAAAAGGACAGATTTAAAAAGTTTGTGCTCAGAATTGTTTTCTAGTGATCAAGAGGTGTCACCAGTTGCCAAGGATACTGCTTTAAGATGTCAGACTTCTGAACCATTTGTGTCCAGTGCCAGCATGAAAAATGCAAAAAGACGTCTTTCTGAAACAGATGACATAGATGATATATTCTCATCAATTGGGATCTAGAAGATTTTCAATTCCCTGCTATATAAATTGCTATAAAACCAATAAATGCAATATGCATTGTATTTTATGTTTTGGTGTTTTTTTTGGTGTTTTTTACTATTTTAAAACTAAATTAGATGTAAAGTTTTATTACATTATATGTCATTTTGAGCTGCCATACACCAATCGGGTATTACAAGTAATGGGGCACATTCTTCACTCTGGTCATTGCTGATATTTAATAAAAACCTTTAAATTGATTTAATTAGCATTGAAATGGAACTGTTAATCACTTGCCGCCTGCCATATAACAAAATGACACCGGCAAAGTGGTTGCGATATCCTGACCGGACGTCTTTCAGGATATCTAGCCGCTGCGCGCGCCCAGGGGCTTGCACCATGGCGGTCTTGTGTGTCAGTTTGACACACAGCAACTACAATCTAGGTAAAGAGTCTCTGACTGACTTTTTACCACGTGATCTCCTGATGGGGAGGGGGGGTCAGTGCTAATTGTTTATCTGAGCAGCCCCCCTCGGATACCCTCTCAGGACTACCAGGGATGGCCACCACACTGGACCACTGGGTATGCCGCCCTAGACCACCAGGGAAATGTCAATCAGTGCCCAGGCAGCTGCCAATCGGTGCCAAAATAAAATGCCTGCCAGTGCCACAAGTGATATCAGTGCCGCCTTTTAGTGATGCCTATCAGTGCCACCTCATCAGTACCCCCTTATAAGTGCCCATCAGTGAAGGAGAAAACTTACTTATTTACAAAATTTTATAACAAACTTTTTGTTTTTTTTTCGGTCTTTTATTATTAGTTTAGAAAAAAATAAAATCCGCAGAGGTAATCAAATACCACCAAAAAGCTCAACTTGTGGGAACAAAATGATAAAAATTTCGTTTTGGGTACAGTGTAGCATGACATTGTCATTTAAAAAGTGACAGCACTGAAAGCTGGAAATTGGCCTGGGCAGGGAGGTGCGAAAGTGCCCAGTGTTGAAGTGGGCATAAAACCCATGGCTATATTAGTCTTACCAGATCTCAAAAGTTTATGGTATGGATAAACTGTTTTAATGTTTTTGTTATTAAAGAGAAATGAGCTTAGATTGAAAAATAATGCGCAATCATTAAAATATTGTGGGTGTCAGAATTGTTTTGAAGAATAAAAGTAGTTGTGAACATACTATGTTATAGACACTTTCTAATACAGTTATAACTATGCAGGCATCAATACTGCTTTTGCATCGTTTCAGAAATGAATGTTATTTTATACACTTTAAAGTGTTATTAAACCCACAACTGTACAATCAGTCTGTATATGCAGTAACGCATGCTTGTTACACTCATTGTGGCGTTAATCCTCTCATTATGTAAAAAGACTGTTTGATCCTCTATTCTCTGTCCTCTCCTCCTTCCACAGTCCCCAAAATATCTCCCTATAGAACAGAGCCTTGGGGGCACTCTGCACATGCTCAGCTTGGTGTGTATTCGAGAGAGGGGTTTTTTTTTTTTTTGGGGGGGGGGGGGGGTTCCCCTTTGGCCCTGTGCTGATCACATGCACGCTCCCATCAGCATTGTCCAGACAGAGGGCCAAGGGTCCTGCAGCCTCATAGGACAGTCAGAGGAGAATAAAAAAACGCCTCCTATAAGCTGTAAATAGACACTGATAGAAGTCACAAGACAGCTTTAACTACTGATAAGATAAGGTATTTAGCAGGTTTATATTTACTGTGGCATTACCATGTTCTGTGTAGTGTGGGAGACCAAATATAGTGAAATGCAGTGTCCTGGGTATATACTATATACACAACATTTTGGCTTCTCGGCTAATATGTCTACTACTTTCTGGCTACTTTTTGAAAAAGTAGGGAGCAGCAGCCCATGAATGTTATCCCTGTGCTCTGTGCTCCAGTAAGCATGTAACCTGTATTTAGAGTCAAAACACTCTGACACATTTAATTATTTTATCTGGAGCTAAATACTACTGCTGCCTCTCTCTCTCCAGATTTCAGTTTTGCTGATGTAAAGGCATTTTTAGAGTGGAACAAAAATGGCAAATTTGAACTAGCTTTTAGAGCAAGGTGCACATGGGTTCACAGCAAACAACTTCTTTTTTTTTTTCCAGCTCACTTACCATCTAGCCAGAAAAATAGAAATTTACATGCTTTAAAATTGTTTTCAGTTTTGCTGATGTAAAGGCATTTTTAGAGTGGAACAAAAATGGCAAATTTGAACTAGCTTTTAGAGCAAGGTGCACATGGGTTCACAGCAAACAACTTCTTTTTTTTTTTCCAGCTCACTTACCATCTAGCCAGAAAAATAGAAATTTACATGCTTTAAAATTGTTAAAAACAGAATTTTTAGATGCACACCATTAGCACTATACCATTTCCACGGTATAGTGCAGTCCTTACTCTAGTAACCTAGACCCTAATCTGGGCGTCTCCAATTTAGAGAATATGTGGCAATGGATAAAGTAAGTGGAGGTATGCCTAAATGCAGACTACTTCCTAATGGGGGCAAGGAAACACCAGAAGCACAGGATAAAGGCGTCCAAGGTGTTTCCGACCGATCACAGCATTCTAAAAAAAAAAAAAAAAAAAAACACGGGAGGAAGGTGTATGTTAAAGCACTTTATAGTGAGCTTGTGAGTTTTAACCTTTTAAATATAAAAACAATTTTGAACCAGCTTTGAAAATTGCTCTCTTTTCACATGTGTGAAGTAACAAGGGATGATGAGGCATGCATTGAATGCTGTGACCCAGAACAGGAAATTGTCTTGCCCCTTTGGCAAATCGGAAAAAGCTAGCGGAAGCAATGCATGGACATAGAGGAGGATTGATCAGCCAAGTAACTACAAAATACAGCCACAACATGTGAGCCCATGTTACAAGATAAGCCAAACAAATCGCACAAAGAATATACTGTAAGTACACTAATGCCCCTTACACACGAGCACATTTTCCGTCGGAAATTTTTTTTTTTTTCTAACAGAATTCCGCTCAAGTTTGGCTTGCATACACAAGGTCACACAGAAGTTCTCGGAACTTTCGACTGTCAAGAATGCAGTGACGTACAACACTACAACGAGCCGAGAAAATTAAGTTCAATGCTTCCGAGCATGCGTCAAATTGTTTCCGCGTCGAAATTTGTATAGACTATCAGATTTTCCGATTGGAACTTTTTCCGACCGAAAAATAGAGAACCTGCTCTCAATCTTTTGCTGGCTGGAATTCTGCCAGCAAAAGTCCGATGGAGTATACACACGATCGGAATCTCTGACCAAAATCTCTCATGCGACTTTTGCCGGCAGAATTTCTGATCGTGTGTATGGGGCTTAAGAGCTAGTTCAAATGGCAAAACATTTGAAAATGGACATTAACTTTAAAAGCTCCTTGAGGGCAGGGATTCATGTAAATTTTTGAGTGTATGTATTTGTGTGTGTGTGTATATATATATATATATATATATATATATATATATATATATATATATATATATACACTGTATGTAAAAGCACTGCGTACATTTATGGTGCTATACAAATACTTGAGTAGAGTCTTATAGTTATTTCAGTCCTCATCTATGCTATAGAGTTTTATGAACTCCTATAAAAGACACCGGTCACCACCACTCCTTTGGGATGAGGTGAGTATTCATAAGAGCTCCTGAATATGCCAGAATCTGTTTAGAGGAAAGTGCTCCCCCCCCCCCCCCCCCCCACCTGTATTCAAAATAGATGAAATACTATGTAATCTTTAGTTGATGAGCAAAAGTTGTAAAATACTAGAAATACAGATCTTGGCATGAAAAACCCCCAGAGTATTTTATTATTTACAAGATTGCTGTAGACAAAGTGCATACATTTTTTTTTGTACAAAATATGTTCATACATAGATACAATTAATATACATAAGGAGATTTTCTCAAATATATATAAAATAGTTTATTAGTAAAAATATATACGGTATCTATTTACATATTCTAGACTATTAGAAGTTCAATTTCCAATTGTGCAAAAACCGAGCCCAACTGACAAGCTTTGACTCACAATGACCTAGAAAGACTAAGTTTGTCTCTTTTTGTGTGTTTCCATTTAAACTAAAAATTTATGTGGGTATAATTTAAAACTGACTCCAGACATCACATTTATCCAAATCAATTCCAAGTCTGCTAACTAGAAAATATTTTGGGGATGTGTAGTTCAACGATTTTCACATTTTTCTGTTTTAAGGCTAAACAGTTGTAGTGTTTTGTATACCCTGGGCCTAAATGAAGACGAGCTAGGCTAACTGCTTTTTATTCTTGTTAGTTAAATATTTCTTTTCAAACTACATAATTATTATTATTGTAGCACTTACACTAGTTTCATTTAAAAATAATTTTTTTTAATGCATAGAGTTTAGCCGTAACACTCATCTGTCATTAGGAAATCGGATAGAAAATAAGCCTCACCACCAAAGCAATCACACTCTGGTGCACTATATTACCGGGCGGCACTGTGGTGTAGTGGGTAGCACTCATGCCTAGCATAAAAGGGTCGCTGGTTCGAATCCCAACCACTACACTACCTGCCTGGAGTTTGCATGTTCTCCCTGTGCCTGTGTGGGTTTCCTCCCACACTCCAAAGGCATGCTGGTAGGTTAAATGGCTTCTTTCCAAATTGGCCCTAGTATATTTATTTGTGATAGCGACCTTAGATTGTAAGCTCCTTGAGGGTAGGGACTAATGTGAATGCACAATGTATATGTAAAGAGCTGCATAAATTGACAGCGGTCGGTAGATGCCTGCTATGCAGTTTTAGGTTATATTGTACAGTAAAACCTTGGTTTGCGAGCATAATTTATTCCAGAAGCATTCTTGTAATCCAAAGCACTCTTCTTTTAAAGCAACAATGAAAACTCAGATAATTTGTTCCATAACCATTTATTCATCTAAAAATGATCAAAAGCTCATATTAATATTGTACGGTACTGTAGTAGGAATACTGCACTGTACCTCTGTTGGAAAAAAAGAAAAGAATCAATTTTAATGTAAAAAATAAAATAAAAAGAATTACACTCACAATAAGGAGTCTGGAGAACAGTATACAGCGCTATATGTGGCCAGAGGTTCGGGGGGATGGTGGTTCCCAGCGCTTCCTGGAGAACACGGAGACACTCGGGAACTGTTGATGTCACTTCCGGGTGCTGCAAAGGTACGTTATGCCCACCTCCACCCAACCAACTGCCTCTGAATGTCTCCGACAGCTTTACTGTACATATACCCAGCAGTTTTACATGGATGAACACCAGACTTCTTAACATTGTGAGTGTAATTCTTTTGTTTTTACAGTAAAACTACTGCTTCTATATCAAGACAGCGCTCGTATATCAAGACAAAAAAAAATGTTGCTCATCTTTCAAAACGCTTGTATACCACGTTACTCGTACACCAAAGTAATACTGTATTACATTTGCTAGTAACACATTTTCCTTTATCTGTTAAATAAGGAGTTCACACTGGTTGAAAAATGCAGGGTAATTCAGAAATCAACCTGCTGTTTTGCAAGAAAACTTTACTTTTTGCATGCATTATCCTGTGGCTTCCACTCAATTCAATTAAGGGGAAGCGTTAGAAAAAAAAAAAAATAAGACCCTAATGCATCTGAAAAAGTGCTAGAACTAATGGAATATATTATGATGTGAAAATGTTTATCTGGTGTAGCCTTTGGTGAGAATTTTGCTTTAACAGCAAACTAGGCAATGTGAGACATTTCACAAGTAGTGCAAACACTAAATTATAATGTAACAGTAAATCTTTTTTTAGTGGAACTTGATAGAATTGGAAAAAGCAGAAATATTAGTATCCTTGTTTGGACTTACAGACTTTCTAAAATGACCTTCCACTCTAAATCATTTCACTTCGCATAAATGCTCTTTGGCCATGTTAATTTTTTATTTTTGGTAGTCCAGTCTGAGCACAGGAATACATTTATGTATAGCAATCATTTACCAATTACATTTACAAATGCTTCCTGGCTGTAATAATATGCGAGAACCTCAGCAAGGGTTCCTGCGGTGGGCTGCAAGCAGCAGCCCCATTGAGAGTAATAGGAGGCTGCTGGTGTTCTGTCAAAAAGTGTCCTGCCATCAGATAGTGTCCGTCCCTTACTGCGCAGGCGCAGCGCTTGCGCAGTATGGAAAAGAAGGAGACTCCGAAAGTCTCTGAAGAAGAAGGGTGCCTGCCCACTGAGTCCAGGTTGCAGCCTCACCATCCAAGTGGACATACGGTTGCATATAGTAACAGGGCCCCCTCGTGGGCTCGCTTCGCTTGCCACTCTTCGGGCATGGCCTTGCTTCGCTCGGCTATTTTTTATTCTAACTCTGTCCACTTGGATGGTGGGACTTGAACCTGGACTCATGGCGCAGGCGCCGTTCATCTTCTGAGACTTTCAGAATGTCCTTGTCCTCCGTACTGCGCAAGCACAGTACGGGGTGGACACTATCAGATGGGGGACACTATTTGACACATCACCAGGTCTTGCAACTAAGTGTGTTGATTTGCATATAATCTGCCTGCTTCCTGAGGCGATCACTTCCATGTGATGGTAGCATGAGCTATTACATGGGCGTGGGCATGATTAGCTGCAATAGATGGCAGCCTCCCACTGCTTTCAATGGGGCTGCCGCTCACAGCTAATCGTGGGAACACTCGGGTTCTTGCATATAATTGGTCAGGTTGCACCCTAAATCCAACATTCACTCATGAAAGACCCCCGTTTCCTTTTTTTTCTCCCCCACCCCTCCGTCCTTTTTTTCTCTTCTAAACCCCCACTCCCCTCCTTCCTTTTTTTTTTTTCCTTCTTTGTCCCTTCTACATTTTTCTTGTAAAATATTGTTTTGGATTTTAGAGTGCCAGTACTTTTTGGTTGTCATCCGTAAATAATTAAAAGTAGAAGTATAGGCAAAACAATTCCTTATTTTGGATAGAGGAAAGGAACCCCTGCCACATTTTTTTTTTCGCCACCTGTGTCCTATTGTGGAGATTTCCCTTCTCTTCCTATCCCATAGCCAAAAAGGAAGTGGGGAGAAATCCCTACAAATTAATGGAATTCTTTGGGGACCCCCAGGTCACCAGAACTAGTAGAACTAGTATACTCATTGGAAGACCCCCTCTATTAATTTTCTGTGTACAATGCAAAATTTGGGATTTTCTTTTACTTTCACTTTCAATGATAATGGTAAAAAGGACAAATAGAGAGGGCGAATATCCTTAACGGGGGTGCAGACAGCAAAACAACTGACGGGCACCCTAATCCATCTCCACAATATCCAAAACAGAATTTTTTTTTTGCCTTTAGTTACACTTACAGGGCTATAGTTTGATATATGTATTCCTTCTTTGATACATTTGTAGCACTTTTATATTGACACTAGTGTTTGTAACTTTTAGTTTATTTTGTATATTTATTAAATAAAGTTGGTTTTAAAGTGGACGTCCATGCTAATACTGAAATCCCTGCATCTATATCCACCAACATTCTAATGCCCTGTACACACAATAGGATTTTCTGACAGCAAATGTTGGATGTGAGCTTGTTGTTGGAAAGTCCGACCATGTGTATGCTCCATAGAACATTTGTTGTCGGAATTTCCACCAACAAATGTTTGAGAGCAGATTCTCAAATTTTCCAACAACAAAACTTGTCGGAAATTCTGAGCGTGTGTACAAAATTCCGATGTACAAAATTCCACGCATGCTCGGAATCAAGCAGAAGAAAACTTAATTTTTCTCGGCTCGTCATATGTGTTGCACATCACCGCGTTCTTGACTCTCGTAATTTCCGACAACATTTGTGTGACCGTGTGTATGCAAGACAAGTTTGAGCCAACATCTGTCGTAAAAAAAAAAATCAACGGTTTTGTTGTCGGAAAGTCCTATTGTGTGTACAGGGCAAAACGCTAACCTCTCTAGCCCTGTAAAGAAAAAAAATGAGTATACGTACCTTTTCTGAAGCCGATCCGACGCGATCTTCAGCGGTGGAAACTCTGCAGAGGATGAGAAATTAATGGAGAGTGATATCGCCAATGGACTTACTTTGGGACTTCTGTTGTCAGATGTGTCCTCTGCACCTGCTTCCACCACAAAGCCGCGGCTGACAGCTCAGCGTGGGATCGGGTCGTATTGCCTGCAGAAAAGCATGTATACAGGGCTAGATAGGTTTGTGTTAGAATGCCGGTGGCTATAGATGCAGGGATTTTAGTTTTAGCCTGGACTGCCACTGTAAGGCTACTTTCACACTGAGGTGCTTCTAAACTGCCAGTAAAACATTTGAGCGCTTTTGAAGAGCTTTCCAGTCATTTCAATGGAGAGGGGCGTTTTTTCACAGCCCTGCCAGCCCACTGCCTCAGTGTGAAAGCATTCATTGACTTTAATGGAAATAGGTTTTCGGGAGCTTTTCAGGCACTTTCGCAATGTGAAAGGGGTCTAAGGCTTAGGTAGTTAGCAATGTTGTTTTTAAAGGATAGAGAAATGGCAAGTTTAGGATCATTAAGTGTATATTGTGTCAGATATTTTTAAATGGTAAAACTTTGGGAAATGGTTTCATATAAATGTACCAATCCCATACCAACCCCTGACCTCCATAAATAAACCACTGGAGTAGGGGTCTGGTGTACAGTGTAATTTGTAACACACTTTCCCTTGTAAAATAATGCTTATGGCAGCAAGAAAGTAAGGATAGGGTGGTGCGGTGGCTTCTTTCATTTTTTTATTTTTTATTTCAGTCATGCCATAAGCATGTAGGACTGTGCTGTACTCTAAGAAAAAAAAATTGGGCAATTCAAGCTGAATAACTGATTATAAAATGCAGAGGTTTTAGGTGGAGTGGTAGTAGGAGTGCATCATCTCCTTTCCTATAAGTTCATAAGGCCACCCTATGGAAGAATAGCATAATTCCTAAAGTGTTTGCGCCCCCAACACTTCATATTCCTGATATGTGCCTTGGCAACACTAAGTGGTGCTGTTGCAGAGTTTTTTCTTGGTGCGGAAGTCGGTGCTGGGGACAGCATGGAGTGAGGGGGAGCAGCATGCAGAGGACAGGACCCCCACCCCTGAGGGCGACAGTGCGGTGGATGGACCCCCCCACGACTGGACTGGACACCCCCAAGACTGTGAGCGGCAGCGGATGACCCGGGGACCCACAGCAGCGGCAGAGAAGGACATTGTGGTGCGGGAGCAGTGTACTGAGGACAGTAATCACCCCCTGGACATAGACAGAGGAGGAGGGAGGACATCCAGCGGCACCGGGAGGTGGAAGTCTGATAGGGTGAGGCAGCGAGTAAGTGAAGTGCAGACCGGAGTGAGAGTGTGAGGCTGATCAGTGAGCGGTGGCACTGAAGGTGACTGAGTGACTGACTGCTACTGTCAGATTACGAGGGGAGGCTGTGCAGAGAGAGACAAACACCAAAACCTGACTGACAGTGTATGCGAGTACCTGAGTATTGTGTGTACCTGATTGTTGGGAGTATCTGTGTATTGTGAATACCTGAGTGTTGTCAGTGTAGTGTGTGTGGATCGTTCGTACTTGTGTATTGTGTGGGCAGTGAGCACATGAGTGCACATAGGCTGCGAGTGCACATAGGCTGCGAGTACCTGTGTATTGTATGGTTGAGTATTAGTATCAGGAAGCTAGTTGTTAGTTAATTTGGACAGGGTATAATCACCAAGCCTCATTAAATTAGTAGATACGATGCCCAGCGGGTGTGGAGATGCGACTTGGTGTACATCTTGTGGCATGTATGCGTTCCTTGATCATCTGATTGAGCGCGAATACTGCTGTGAAAAATATAAGCACATTGTTTCCCTGGAAGCCCAGGTTCTGAATCTAGGGAAGCAACTGTCAGCACTGAGAAGACCCTCCATACTAAAGGAGAGCCAGGAACGTACCCGGCAGGGGTTAGCACAGAGGCAGGGGGGCGATAAAGAGGTGCAGGCACTAGAAACGAGTAGATGGGTGAGAGGAAGGTTAAAGGGGAAGTGCCAGGGGGCCGATCCTGGGCTGGAACATCCCAATCAGTATGCTCCATTGAGTGACATTGATGAATTCGCTCAGGGACCAGCACTTCTGGAGCTGAGGGACTCTCTTGGCTGCCAGGGGAAGAACTCCTCCAGTGAGGGGGGGGGGGGGGTGAAGGGAAAGGTTAGACAGATTCTAGTGGTAGGGGACTCCAATTCTTAGAAGGACAGAGAGGGCAATCTGTGACAAAGACCTGAAGCGCCGAACTATGCTGTCTACGGGTGCTCGGGTTTGGCACATCACGGATCTGGTGGACAGATTACTGGGAGGGGCTGGGGAAGACCCAGCTGTCATGGTGCACGTTGGCACCAATGACAAAGTCAGAGGCAGATGGAGTGTCTTAAAGAACGATGTTATGGACTTAGGAGCTAAATTGAGTAAAAGGACCTCCAAGGTAGTATTCTCAGGCATATTACCAGTACTTCGAGCCACACCAGAAAGGCAGAGGGAGATTAGGGAAGTAAACAAATGAATGAAACTAACGCGTTTAAATATCAGTGTAAGATGTACACTTACAAGTGTCCATACGATGAAGATGCTCATCAGAGATTAAAATGTCCTGGGATACTCGGATGCCGGTCCGGGGGTTCCGGTATCGATGCCTCGGCCTATACATTTCCTGCATTACAATCTCCAGCTCAGATGCTTGCCCTGCCGTTGTGACGTCACTTCAGCTTCTGCATTCCAGACTGGTAAGCGTGGAGCTTCCGGCCAAGTGAACAACACCATACAGAAGCCTGTGACCAAATATCAACATCTACATGGCCGAGGGATCGATACCGGAACCCCTAGAGCAGCATCCGAGTATCCAGGACGTTTTAATCTCTGATGGGCATCTTCATCGTATGTACATCTTACACTGATATATTTAAACAAATTTGATTCATTCAGTTGGCACCTTCCCCCCTTGCTTTTTTTCACGATTGGCTGGCAACCATTCAAGGGTATTCCCTTTATCGCAGGGCTAGTGAGGGTTAAAAAGGGGGAGGGGTATGCCTATATATCAAGGATAATGTACAAGTAAATGTGAGAGATGACATCAATAAGGGAGCTATGCAGGAGGTAAAATTCTTATGGATAGAGCTCCGAAGGGATAAAGCTAAGGGGAAAATAATACTGGGAGTATGCTATAGGTCCTCTAACCTGAGGGAGGGTGGGGAGCCTGACATCCTATCACAATTTGCACTAACAGCAAGGATGGGAAGTGTTATCATAATGGGGATTTTAATTATCCAGACATAGACTGGGCGGAGGGAACCACGCATTTGTCTAAGGCTTGCCAGTTCCTAAATGTCTTGCAGGACAATTTCATGCGTCAGATGGTAGATGCACCAACTAGAAAAAAGGCATTACTAGATCCACTGATTACCAACAATACAGACCTGATCACGGATGTGGAAATACAGGGCAATTTAGGAAACAGCGATCACAGGTCAATTGGCTTCAGTATAAATCACAGAAATAGGAAAATACAAGGCTGAGGGATCATCATCATCAGCAGCATTCAGACTTTACAAAGAATGCAACAAGATATGTAAGGGTGCAATTAGGGCGGCTAAGATGGAACACAAAAGACACATAGCGGAGGAGAGCAAAAAAAATCCCAAGAAATTCTTTAAGTATATACACAGTAAAAAAGGGAGGACAGACCATAATGGCCCCATAAAGAATGAGGAAGGATATCTGGTTAGAACGGATGGGGAGATGGCGAAGGTATTGAGTTTATTCTTCACCTCAGTCTTCACAAGGGATTCGGGGGGGCTTCAGTAACCAAAACTGCAGTGTTTGTCCTCATAAAACATCACAGGATATACCCTCATGGCTAACAGAAATAGACTTGGGAAACTTAACATTAATAAATCATCGGGCCAGATGGCTTGCATCTGAGTGTACTGAGGGAACTCAGTCAAGTAATTGCCAGACCATTGTTCCTAATTTTTACTGACAGTCTACTGACTGGAATGGTACCAGCTGATTGGAGAAAAGCTAATGTAGCACCAATATTTAAAAAGGGCCAAAATACATCCCTGGAAATTACAGACCAGTTAGCCTAACATCAATAGTATGCAAGCTCTTGGAGGGGATGATAAGGGACTATATACAAAATTTTAGGAATGAAAACTGTATTATTAGCAGTAATCAGCAGGGATTCACGAAGAATCGTTCTTGTCAAACCAATCTATTAACCTTCTATAAGGAGGTGAGCTGCCATCTAGATAAAGAAGGCCCATAGACGTGGTGTATCTGGATTTTGCAAAACCATTTGTCACAGTTACCCATAAATGTTTACTGTAAAAAGTAAGGTCTGTTGGCATGGACTATAGGGTGAGTACATGGATTGAAAACTGCCTACAAGGGCAAGTTCAGAGGGTGGTGATAAATGGGGAATACTCGGAATGGTCAGGGGTGGGAAGTGAGGTCCCCCGGGGTTCTGTGCTGGGACCAATCCTGTTTAATTTGTTCATAAACGACCTGGAGGATGGGGTTAACAGTTCAATCTCTGTATTTACGGATGACACTAAGCTAAGCAGGGCAATAACTTCTCCGCAGGATGTGGAAACCTTGCAAGAAGATCTTAACAAATGAATGGGGTGGGCAACTACATGGCAAATGTGGTTTAATGTAGAAAAATTTGAAATAATGCATTTGGGTGGCAAAAATATGAATGCAATCTACTCACCATGGGGTGAACTTCTGGGGGAATCTAGAATGGAAAAGGACCTGGGGGTCCTAGTAGATGATAGGCTCAGCAATGGCATGCAATGCCAAGGTGCTGCTAACAAAGCAAAGAAAATAATGGCATGCATTAAAAAAAGGGGGTTAACTCCAGGGATAAAGTGATAATTCTCCCACTCAACAAGACTCTGGTCCGGCCTCACCTGGAGTATGATGTCCAGTTCTGGGCACGAGTCCTCAGAAACTGTATGGATGAAACTGGATGTACTGGAAATGGAGCGAGTAAAAAGAAGGGCAACAAAGCTAATAAAGGGTCTGGAGGACATTAGTTACAAGGAAAGGTTGGGAGCACTGACGCTTGAGAGGGGATATGATTTAAATTTACAAATACCACACTGGTGACCCCACAATAGGGATAAAACTTTTTTTCAGAATGGAGTTTAATAAGACACGTGACCACTCATTAAAATTAAAAATATTTTAAGAAAAGAGGTTTAACCTTAAACTGCGTAGAGAGTTCTTTACTGTAAAAGTGGCCAGGCTGTGGAATTCTCTTCCATAGGCGGTGGTTTCAGCGGGGGCATCGATAGTTTAAAAAAAACGATTAGATAAGCACCTGAACGACAGCAACATACAGGGATATACAATGTAATACTGACATATAATCACACACATAGGTTGGACTTGATGGACTTGTGTCTTTTTTCAACTTTTTTCACTTTAACTTTCACAGAAAAAGTTGATCTACCGCTATCTATGGATCTGCAAACTGTTTTAAAGGTTATATTTTTTCTCTTGTCCACTAGTACATTGATAGCATTGGAAAGGCATTCTTGGCTAGGGCTTTTTCTGTGGTAGACATCTTCGGACAAGTATGTCTAAGTTTATATTTTTATTACCAGATGTCTGAGGCCAAGACTGGGGGTGTGGGGTGGAGGAGGAGGTTCCAAGAATGATTATGTCCTTTTATCTGGTATGAGAGGGAGGTTAGGGAAATTAGGAAATAGGGTAGTAATTTAGAAACGGTGGGAAGAAGGAGGAGAGAGGAAAAAAAAATCATGGTAAGAGGAGGTAGACTTCTTGAAATGATATTATACTGTAGGTGTATTCTATTCTCCATGAATTGTTTGTGTCTGTGCTAAATATGGGAGATTAGGATAGATGTGTGTTTTGAGATATCAAATAATCCTTGGAACAGCAAAGCCTTCCCTTTGCAAATTTAAAAAAAGAGAATGGATAAGGTGCTACACACTCTTATACAGAGAAGATGAATGTGTGGAGATCGGTACCCAGACTGGTGCACCTCCAGAAGCAATTGAGAGAGTAGGAGGGAACATATGTTGATATTCTGGCTTAGGGTAAGGTGCCAGCTTAATACTATAGACAAGTGTCCAGTGACAGAATAGTTAGCGTGCTGTAGAGAACCAGGAATTTGACTATTAGGTCAATCTCAGTCCCTCTACCCAAGGAAGAACATTTGGTAGAAAATTTTTGAGTATTTTTTTCTCATTAGTTTGAATTACCCAGTTTTATTTCAGGTTTACTTTAGATGGATCATATCGGTACTTAGGACTCTTGCATTGACCAGCAGTATAACATTTGATATTAGCAGCATAAGGCCTCAACTTTAGTATATTGCTTATACTATTTGAATGAATGTACATTTTATCTAAAGACCACATTACATGGATATTTGGAACAGTAACTAGCTAGACTAATTTGAAAACCAATATAATAGTACCTACCCAAAAAGTTTTTGTATATGACTAACATAGAGTATAGAAAAAAAACATATATCACTTCATTCAGTTCATCATCTCAAGGCTGATTGCTACATCAACCCTTTCCACAGATCTGTCAGTCTTTCAGAAATGGAAAGGTCTCCTTACATCTCAGGTGGATCTCATTTTTTTCCTTTCTCATCTATTTCAAATCCTAAATTTGTGTGTGCATAGGGTGAAACCGTTTCTTCCTCTTGCTCTTTTTTCCCACATATCTTTTTATATATCTGGTACACTAGAAGAAAATGTTGCAATTAGTAGCTGATAAATACCTCAAATTACGGTAATTAACATCTGTATAATATATTATCATTTATTGTATCTGTTAAAGGAATAAAAATGTGATAACCAAGCTTCCTGTCTTTACAGACTAAAAAAGCTTTAAAGTAATGGTGAACATACAATATTATACATTCTTTCTAATATGGTTTGAAATATGTAGGCTGTGCTCGAGCAGGGGGAGTGTTTAAGAGGCAGGCAGTGATTGGGAGGGTGTGTGTCAGAGGTAAGTTGTGGTTAGTTGGGGGCCTGGTGGCTCAAAAAACTACCTAATAAAGGCATGCTGTGTGTGTCTGCACAGTGTCCTGTACCTCTGAATGGCCAGCCAAAGGATGTAAACTGACTACCTAAGAACAGATCAGCTTCTGTGCTTCCTGTTGTGCGTTAAAGCGGTTTGGGACTTTTTGGGTCATTTTTGGGACTTTTACCTACAGAAAAGCCTATATTAAGGCTTACCTATAGGTAAAAAAATATCTCCTAAACCTGTACGGTTTATGAGATATTCCCCTCGCAATGCGCCACTGACTGCAGCGGCGCATGCGCACAGGGGATTCTCAGCTGAAAGTCCGGCGGACGCCGGACCCTGCTGGGAAGAAATCTCCCTCGCGCATGTGCGGTAGTGATGATATCGCGGCTCCGGGCACTCACAGCGCCGGAGCCGCGATACCCAGAAGAGACGCAGAGGGAACATGTCAGCTCAATAGACATAGATTCAAATTTCCCTTGTAGCATACCCATAAGGCATAGTTAAAGTGGAGCATGGTTGTGACCGTGTTCATGGGCCAGCACCGGTTGGCATGCGCAAGAGTGCAATCATGCTGGAACACGGAGCTGTCCTACACCAAGCCGCACCTGCATTGTAAAAAAGACTGTGAGCAGGCAAGTAGTTTTTTTTTTTTACTACAAAAGAGACATTGCATGTCTTTTCTGCGTTTAAGAGTCTGCTGTTCCCAGTTCTTGAAAGCGAGAGTTCTGCTTTAACTTTAAAGAGGGAGTAAATCCTGATGTAGTTCACTGCAAAGTAAAAGCATAATGGGCAGCCCATTACGTGGCAGTTACCTGAAATCGAAGCTCACGCTGTCACCACTGGTGGACGCATCCGTCTTCTGTCCTCGTCTTTCCGGAGCTACAGACTCCGACCCTGTGACTGGTTGGAGCCGCGTGACGTCACTCCCACACATGCGTGTGGCTGCCGTCAGTCACGGCACATACGAGTGAAGAAACGGCACGGAGGTCCGTTTCTGCACAGCTCATGCACCGATGACATCATCAGTGCACTACAAGGTAAATATCTCCTAAAAGGTGCATGTTTAGGAGATATTTCCACTGCCTATAGGTAAGCCTTATTCTAGACTTACCTATAGGTAAAAGTGATGCCAGAGTGTTTACAACCACTTTAAAGTTTGTGTGTGTTTAATGCAAAGTTCATTGAAGATCTATATTATTCTGTTGTTCAGCCTGTTTGAATGTATCTACTGTATTGTGCTACATTTTCAAAAAAAGGCTTCTGCAGAAAAAATTAAGTCAGCAGCTACAAATACTGTAGCTGCTGACTTTTAATACTAGGATGCTTACCTATCCAGGAATTCAGGGGTGTCTTCACCCATGCCGATTTTTCAATCAGTTTTTGGGTGTCTCCACTAAGGGAAACCGGCAGTGAAGCCTTGCAGATTCACAGCCGGTTCCCTACTTCGCATGTGCACTGTACTCTCTGATTGGGCCGGCTGCAGGGGATGGAGGGATGATGAACTTGCGGCTGAGTAGGAGTGGGTACCTGTCAAAACCAAGTACCCAATCCCCCCAAAACGTGCCAAAATGGGGCAGCAAGAGGAGGCGGAGGCAGACAAATGAAGCTTCCCCTTTTGGGTGGAGCTCTGCTTTAAGTTCTTTCAATCAAAGAGGCTCATCATTTCTCTTGAATGTTGACGGCAGTCAGCATGCAAATACAGCATGCCAAGAAATGCCCTCTCTTCCAGACTGACATTTATCCATCAAGGCATTTATAAATGTGCCTAACTTCTCCCAAGAGCCAGCCCACTGCCTATATATATATATATATATATATATATATATATATATATATATATACTGAGGTCAGGTGTTGTGATGTTCTCAAGAATCCATGTACAACACTTTGCAGCCCCTCCTACCATGCCTGCATTGCATAGAGAAGCACAGAGACCCAGTAATTGTCACTGGGTCTAAAATAAGGTATATAAAGAAATCATATATATTATTTTTTTTAAATAGCATTTTTATGATGGTGGAATGGAAGAATCTTCTATAGTCTGCGCTTGCCTCAATCCCAAGAACTGAGCATGATTTATATCTGCTGTTCCTCTGCTTTCTGCAGTCTGACAGGCTGTATGGACTCCAAGTGAATGAAGGGGAATGAGGAGTGGAGCTCCAGCACAATGCCTGTGATTGCCTTAGTTATGCATGTTACCCTATGAGATTGTGTAAAGGGGATGTGTCCCTTCCCTCTACTCAGGTCCCAGATTACACTCAGCTCTCCTCTCTGTGCTGTGCAGTGTGTGACATCAGATCCCCACCCCTGCCTCCAGAGGCTCAGAAAAAGCTGTGTAAATTCTGGACTTTAAAAGGATGTAGAGAATAAAATGCCGCAGATAAACAGGTACAACTTCTGTAGGAGGACTTGTTTCAGATCTGTGTATCACCTGAGGCCAGTCACTTCTCTGGGCATATGCAAGGGTTTACAGCCACTTTTGTATATGCTTTACCAATAACTGTCTGTGTGTACCCTTTCCTCATGTATTTAGGTGAAAAACATTTACAGTATCCATAAACATCATTTTACATAGTGATATAAAGTCCTATTGGCTTTCATGCAAATTTTGAATGTAAACCCCCTAGTATATAAATGCTTGAATGCCTTAGCCCTTGTACACACGGTCGGAGATTTCGACAACCAAATCCGTCGGATTTTGTCCGTCGGATTTTGTCCGTCAGATCTTGTCCGAAACTGTTGCATACACACGGTCGGACAAAGTTGTCGGAAAATCTGATCTTTCAGAACGTGATGACGTAATTTCGTTACGATGGGACTACATTCAGGCTAGTAGCCAATAGCTTTGATGTAGGAATTTTATCTGAGCATGCGTGGCACTTTGTCTGATCGGAATTCTCTACACATCATCGGAGTATGTCCGATCGGACCAGTTTGTCGGAAAATATTTCCAACAAGTTGGAAAATTGGGTCCAACGGATATTCCGACGGAATCAGTCCGATGCATACCGCACACAGTCGGATTATCCGACAACACGGTCCGATAGGACACATTCCGACGGATTCTCCGACCGTGTGTACAAGGGCTTAGATTTCCCTGGTAACACAAGCAATAGGTAACAATAAACTTAGAACATCGTAAAGGAGTTAAAATATTTAGTTGGTATCCTAATCCAATATATTCCAATTGAGTTGTGTTGAGAGCTGAGCATTTTCTAATCCTTGTAAATTCATAGTTTGCAATCATTTCTTTATAAAAACATAATACTGTAGGAGTGTGAAGGTGCAGATGTATGTGAACTCACCTATTAAGAATAAAATGGCTATTAGGATCTGGAAAATGCTGTATATCAGAGGGAAAGTAAATATCAGAGGCAGCTGATCAGGTCGGAATGAGAGTTGTACAATGGTAGAACATAACTGAGTATTCTGCAATCCAGTTTCCAATGCCACAGTGCGACACCTTTAATATATAAGATGCAATCCATTTTTAGAGCGCATTCACTAAAGAAATCATGTATTTCTCAATTTATACAAATAAAAAACACATTTTTGCAGTAGAATACCTATTTTAAACCAAAGCCAGTCCTACATAGATTGAAATTCGGCCAGTTCTGCAGGAACCTGCTAAATTTCAATTACGTATGGGCAGGTTGGTTGTACACAAGTTGATCTTTCGATGTTGGGAAATATTCTGTCAAGATCAGTGCTGCCGGCTATAGCTAGTGGTGCTGATAAAGCCGGTTACACAATATAATTAATTTTTTTCATTTAAACCCATGGGTTGAATGAAAAAAAAAAAACTTTCAGCTCCAGTCGGAGCCACTATACTAACTATGCAAAGTTAGTACAGCGAACTCCCTTGCTAAGCTGTTGTGTTTTGACAGGGGGACGTCCCCCCACCAAAACACTCCAATCAGTGTTCTCTGCAATTAGCTGAGACTGCTGATCAGGAGTTGGTCGGCTGCAGGTTTTCCAGCATACTCGTCCGACAGAAGCCGCCCAAACAGAGTGGCATACACGTGGGAAGAATGTGGAATGTTTTTACAAAATAATATCTGAAAAGTGTGACGTGCATTTGTATTCAGCCCCCTTTACGCTGATACCCCTAACTAAAATCTAGTGGAACCAATTGCCTTCCAAAGTCACCTAATTAGTAAATAGAGTCCACCTGTGTGTAATTTAATCTCAGTATAAATACAGCTTTTCTAGGAAGCCCTCAGAGGTTTGTTAGAGAACTTTAGTGAACAAACAGCATTATGAAGGCCAAGGAACATACCAGACAGGTCAGAGATAAAGTTGTGGAGAAGTTTAAAGCAGGGTTAGGTTAAAAAAAAAAATATCCCAAGCTTTGAACATCTCACTGAGCACTGTTCAATCCATCATCTAAAAATGGAAAGTATGACACAACTGCAAACCTACCAAGACATGGCTGCCCACCTAAACCGACAGGCCGGGCAAGGAGAGCATCAATCAGAGAAGCAGCCAAGATGCCCATGGTAACTCTGGAGGAGCTGCAGAGATCCACAGCTCTGGTGGGAGAATCTGTCCACAGGACAAATACTAGCCGTGCACTCCACAAATCTGGCCTTTATGGAAGAGTAGCAAGAAGAAAGCCATTGTTGTAAGAAAGCCATAAGAAGTTCCGTTTGCTGTTTGAAGAAGCCATGTGGGGGACACAGCAAACACGTGGAAGAAGGTGCTCTGGTCAGATGAGACCAAAATTGAACTTTTTGGCCTAAAAGCAAAATGCTGTGTGTGGCGGAAAACGAACACTGCACATTATCCTGAACACACCATCCCCACCGTGAAACATGGTTGTGGCAACATCATGTTGTGGCGGACGCTTTTCTTCAGGAGGGACAGGGATGCTGGTCAGAGTTGATGAATGGAGCCCAATACAGAGCAATCTTAGAAGAAAATCTGTTAGAGTCTGCAAAAGACTTGAGACTGGGGTGGAGGTTCACCTTCCAGCAGGATAATGACCCTAAACATACAGCCAGAGCTACAATGGAATGGTTTAGATCAAAGCATATTCATGTGTTAGAATGGCCCAGTCAGGCCATGTTCACACATGCTGCGGCCACGGCTTACAGCAGGGGGTCCAGTGCATCCCTGTTCACTGATTCAGGTACGAATCAACTCAGAATTTTTTCCTGAATTTGCACCTGGTTTGGAACCAAAGACACGCAGGATCCTTTTGTTACAGTTTTAAAACACCTTATTCTGCGCTATGTGGTCTAGTGGAGGCAGCCATCTTGGGAGAGTCAGGACTTTGCTTCCTCAAGTTAGAACCTCCAGCAAATACAGTGAGCCTCAAAGTAGCGACATCAAATCTCACTTCATTCCAAATATCATGAAAATGGCAGTCAGAGGCAGCAATGCCTTATATCTCATACTAGATACAGTATACAGCTCTACGTACAGTAGTGCCTAGGTACCCTCATATCTTGGGAAGTGTATTGATATTTTTCTGAAGTACTAAAGTACTGATTAGGCACAACGAACATTTCTAAATGTTCCATATAGCAAATCAAATCTTCACTTTTTGAGTTCAGTCCCACTTGCACTTGTGATATCACCTTACTTGCAGCTAGTTGGGATCTAAGCTTGGCAACCCAGTCTTTGGGACTTATGCCCCATACACACTATCAGTTTCTCTGATAGAAAACCATATAATATGAGGTCAAACCTTAGGAGTTTCAATTTGTTTGCAATCAAGCAGGACCTTGCACTAAATGATTTTGGTAAACCTGAAGGAAAAACTCAGCAGAAAATCTCATAGTGTGTATGGGGCTTTACTAGCAGCCACCTGAGACATGTTTAATTCCATGATGTAAACAAATGGTTGTAGTTATTATTTTTATGCTAATGGACAATATGTAGCTGAGCCACTTCATATCAAAAGCATATATGTAATGTAAACCGCTAAATACATATGCAAATAACACATACCTGCTCCATGACAGATTAGCTAAAATTGCCAAGGTCCCACCCACACAGAAACCTATGGCTGGGAAAATAGTTCCTATAATCCACAGTTTGGGATCGATGACCCAAGATCCCTTGTACAGTACTCCACCAATCACAGCAACAGTAACAATGAGAATACCTCCGACAATAGATCCCACCTGAAAACAAAAAGACAGTGCAAGTTTAGTTGCTTATACTGAAAATACACATTATATATATATCCAGTGAGGTGCACAAGAGCCTCGGCTCTCTGGGCATTCTCCTCCCTCATTGGCTAAGAAAGCACTGCTGTCAATCACAGCCAGTGAGTCAATGAGGAGAGAGAGGGGGTCAGGGCCAAACCGTAGCTCTGTATGTGAATAGACACGCAGGGCCACGGCTCAGGAGAGAGCCTGCTCAGGTGCCCCTATTGCAAGCTGCTTCCTCTGGGGGCACTTAGCAGGAGGGAGGGGCCAGGAGCACCAGTGGGGGACCTGAAAAGAGGAGGATTGGGGCTGCTCTGTGCAAAACCACTGCATAGAGCAGGAAATATAATGTTTTTTTAACAGATTTTTTTTTCCCCATTTTTGTGTCAGAGGTCAGCTTTAAGAAACACTGGCTTTAAAAAGGTAAATAAAGTTTAAAAACACTTGTAGCTCAAAGGTGATTTCCAATGTCGTGGGTTTATATTATGCATAATTAAATCTAAACTTGTTTTCTTTATTTTTATAGTACATTATTTATAATTATATTGCTTTGACTGTATATTAAAAAAATACAAATATATATATATATATATATATATACAAACATAAATATTCAATTTCAACAAATACAAACAAAATTATAGCGCATATAGCGAATGAATTCGACATGATTTGAGATTCAGTATAACGAATATCAACACTCCAAAAACGTATTAACGTAACAAATATAACAGAACGAAATGATGTATTTTACGAATGACAAGGAACCAAAACGAAACAAAATTTTCCGCTGTGCACAAGTCTAATTCAAAGTAATTCAATAAAGCACTTCTGACAGTTTTCTGGCGCTATGACCCTTTAAAATTGCCTTCACCAGATTAAAAAAACTGATTCAGGTAGTTCTTTATAAAGCCACATTTACAAACATTGTTAATGCACCAGATTCAATAATAGTTACATTTAATTCATAGATAGTCAAACTGGAAGTAATTGAGACCAACTGTAACTGGGCGTACAGAGACAGCTAGAGTGCCTGTCTCTGTATGCAGTGTAGTAGAAAGGTATTTTTGCCCACTGCCTGCTGTCGATCACAAGGGGAGCTAACCTGATGGGAAACTATTGTCTGGAATTCCCCATCAGGCTTCGCCCCCCCAGATGCCAAGCTCCCTTCTGTTGTGCTGTTGACAGATGCAGTGTAGGGGAGTAAGCACAGCCACATCGAGGGTGGACGGTCCATATAGACACTTCCGCTTCAGTGCATCTCCACATGTGGTGTATAACAGGTACATGAATCTGTCACCTGCACTGGCATTTGTCATGTGGAGGCACATCAGAATTCTAAAGAGTGTCTTAGACACTTTTTATGAATTTCCCTGATTGTTTTTGGAAACACAGAAATTACTAGTGATTTTTTTAAAATTTCTTACTAAAACACATTTGCTTTTGTTCCATACTATTTGAAAAAATAAATCTAAATCAATGGTATAGGGCAGTGATGGTGAACCTTGGCACCCCAGATGTTTTGGGACTATATTTCCCATGATGATAATGTACTCTGTAAATGTAGCTGAGCATCATGGGAAATCTAGTTCCAAAACATCTGGGAGACCAAGGTTCGCCATCACTGGTATAGGCTTTGACATGCATCATTGCTAACTTTACTTTGCAGTCTTTCTTAACATACCTTTAGAATTTTCTTTGCTATCTTTGGCCATTTATAATTAACACACATTCCAATTGCAACAGGAACAACCAATGTCACCAATGAGATGCCTGGAATAAAAACAGGTAAGGTTTTCAACTAGCACAACCTGTATTGTATTTCAAAATATATATATCCATCTGTCTATCTGGCATAAAAATAGATTTTTCAGTTACAATTTATACTTATTATACCACGGACATGGATTTGAAGGTATCTTTAGGCCTCATTCACATGTGCATACTTAAGTGTGTGAAAGGCCGTGTTTACCTGCAGGGGATGCACAGGTGACCTGTGCATCCACGTGCAGGCAGTCCCATTCATTTCAGTTGGGATAATACGGCTGCATGAACTTAGCCGCTGCTCCCAGTTTGACATCCGTGTTGGTGCGGGTGCACCTCCCTGAACACAGACAGTGTAGGGTTGGTTTACCAAAACTGGAGAGTGCAAAATCTGATGCAGCTGTGCATGGTAGCCAACCAGATTCTAATTTAAAATTGTTTGATTAAAGTGGTGTTCCACACAAAAAAAATGCTTAAAATTCCTAAAAAAATAAAAATAAAATAAACATTTGGAATTTTTTCAACTCACCTCTGTAATTTGCCTCCTTCAGTGCCTGGGCTGGTGACATCACTTCCGATCGGCGCAGGAAGGGCTCAGCTCCGCCCCCTCCCTCCTGTCAGTCATTTGGGACACGTGACAGGTCCCAGATGACTGAGCGGCAAATCAAGGTGCACAGTGCCGCTCGCACATGCGCAGTGGGTGCACGGCTGTGAAGCCATAGCCAGGTGCCCACAGTTGCAAAGCCGGCCCTGGTGAGATGAGGGGGGGATGAGCGGGGCTTTGTTCCCCCGCATCGCTGGACCCTGGGACAGGTAAGTGTCCTATTATTAAAAGTCAGAAGCTGCAGTATTTGTAGCTGCTGACTTTTAATTTTTTAAATTTTTTTTTAAGGGAACCTCCTCTTTAACCACTTCAGCCCCGGAACATTTTGCTGGTCAAAGATCAGACCACTTTTTGCGATTTGGCACTGAAACGCTTTAACTGACAATTACGTGGTCGTGAGATGTGGCTCCCAAACAAAATTTACGTCCTTTTTTCCCACAAATAGAGCTTTCTTTGGTGGTATTTGATCACCCCTGCGGTTTTTATTTTTTGCGCTATAAACAAAAATAGAGCGACAATTAAAAAAAAAAAACGCATTATCTTTTACTTTTTGTTATAATAAATATCCCCCAAAAATATATAAAAAAACATTTTTTTCCCTCAGTTTAGGCCAACACGTATTTTTCTACATACTTTTGGTAAACCGAAAAAACGGCTTGGGAGTCCCCCCAAAGTCTAAAGCAGACCCTTATCTGAGAACGCAGCCTGGCCGGTCAGGAAAGGGGGTGGGGACGAGCGAGCGCCCCCCTCCTGAGCCATACCAGGCTGCATGCCCTCAACATGGGGGTGAACTTTGGGAAAGGGGGCCCTGCAGCCCCCCCACCCCAAACCACCTTGTCCCCATGTTGATGAGGACAAGGGCCTCTTCCTGACAACCATGGCCGTTAGTTGTCGGGGTCTGCGGGTGGGGGCTTATCGGAATCTGGGAGCCCCCTTTAATAAGGGGGCCCCCCGATACCGGCCCCCACACTATGTGAATGAGTATGGGGTACAATGTACCCCTACCCATTCACTTGGTGAAAAAAGTGTAAATAAAAAAAACACAACACAAGTTTTTAAAATAATTTATTAGACAGCTCCGGTGGTCTTCTCTTCTTCCGTCTTGAGGAGCCTTCTCGCCGGACGATATCTTCTGCTCTTTTGCTAGCTCTTTTACTAGCGGAGGAGCCCGGCTTTCTTCTTCGCCGCTGTCCGGGGGTCTTCTTCCGACTTCAAGGGCCTTTTCCCGCTCTTTGGGGGTCTTGTCCCACTCTTCGGTTCTTCTTGCTAGGCCTTCGCTATCTTCTTATAGCTCTTTTACTAACGTGGCCCGGTCTGCTGTCGCCGCCGCCTCCTTCTCTTCTTTTCTTCTTTGCGATGTTGACACGACGCTCTCTCTGGCCGCAATGGCAGGGACGCATTGTGTGGCCACTTATATAGGGGCAAGGGGCGGGGTTACCAGGTGATGTCACATGGTGACCCCGCTCCTTATGATGTCACAGTCCAGGGGATGCTGGGACCTCATTCACTAAGCCAAGTGAAAATTCCATTGCAGAGTGAACATCCAATATTGCTTTAGTAAGTTACCCTCCTAATGTATATAACAGAAATGATACAGCTTCTCAGATGAAGGATTGCTCTGATATGTTTGAAAACCTTTTTTCTTCCCCTAAAATAATTGTGATAGGAATCTGCATTACCTGCTGGTTAGGGTGCTGAGGGTATAAGGGTGCTTTCACACTGCCGTGCCGCAGTTTGGCTGCAGTGCAGTGTATCTACAGTTTTCCATTGATTTACCCATAGTTTCCCATTGATTTTCCAATATGTCCCATGTTTTTGGTGCATTTTCTGAAAGTGTAGCTAATGCCGCGTACACACGACCGGACTTTTAGACTGACTAGTTCCGACGGTCTTCCCGGCGGACTTTCTGAACGAAACGGACTTGGCGACACACGACCGGACTAAGTCCGTTCGAAAGTCCGTTTGTTTTGAACGTGATGACGTAAACGGGACTAAACAAGGTGGTTCAATAGCCAGTAGCCAATAGCTGCTTTTGTATGTGGTCTGTCGGACTAGCACACAGACAAACGGTTTCCCCAATTTTTAGCCCGTTGGATTTGAGTCCGTCAGATAGATATGAAACATGTTTTATTTCTAGGTCCGCCGTACTTTTGGGAAAAAAAAGTCCATTGGAGCCCACACACGATCGAATTGTCCGACGGATTCCGGTCCGCTGGACCAAGTCTGCCGGAAAGTCCGATCGTGTGTACGCTGCATTAGATGCAACATGCAGGACTTTTTCTGCGCTTTCAGAAAACACGCTGAAAAAATACAAGCCATAATAGAAAGTCTACAGAAAACCGTGGGTACACCTGCAGTGTGAAAGCTGCCTAAGGTTTTTATTTTTGGTTGAACCCAATGACCATGAAGTTTTTCCAACCTAAAAATGTAACTAAGACAGGCAATAGATTACTTGATTTTCTTTCCTTCCACTTAAAGAAAACTGCTTGATTTCCCCCATCAACACAGTCAGTGTTGAATGGGAAATGCCTCCCGCAGTGCTATTTTATTCTGCCAGCGGGGGGCATTGATCAATGTTCTGTATCAATGCTTGCCTTAGGAAAGTGCTGGGAGCTGGAGACAAGTGCTTGCTAGTAAAGCAGACATCTCCTTTCTAGCCGCAGGGTTGGGGCGACCATGTGCCAAGAGGGGGCACCCTGTTTGACATCACAGCTAGCATTACAGGGCACCTAGGATAATGGTACTACAAGTATTTTGTCCCATCAGGAACTAAATACTGTAAAAAAAAAAGAAAGTGATATTTCTTTAACATGCACCCACTGTACATTTTACTGTGATTGAACCACATATCTTGATATCTTAAACTAATCAGCACTTTGTGTTTTCTCAAAGGCAACCCTAGAGAAACACATTTGACATTGTAAAATGCTACAATGCCAAGTGATAAGCATGCTGAGATACGGTGTCCATCCTTTAACCTGCTAAATTCTTCTCATCCACTAACCTACCCACTAGCGTTAATCATTAGTAATAATGTATACCTTTATCTAGTCCATTTATCACCTGAGCTTGATTTGTTTCTAACATTTTACAAAGTCAATTGCATTGTGCTCTCAAAAAATCACTACCTGGATAATGTAAGTGAGCTATGTGATTATACTGCACTTTTGAAGGAACTGAGCTTAAAATAATATATTCCGAGTCAATGAGTTTCAAAGTGTCAGCGAAGATAAAACAGTCAAGTATGAACTGGTAAATGTATTACTGGCCTCCACTCTGTTGTTCCTGAGAATGCATTGGCGATTTTGCATAGGTTAATTATTTGCACTTTATGCATAAATTATCATACTTGAAGATAATTTTGCTGTGCTCCCTTCACACTTTGCTGCTAGGTGCTAATGACAGAGCACATAGCTATTCCTGTAACATATCTCGAAAAACTAAAAGCTTCACTAGGGCAAAAAACAGACCTTTAATGAGAGTTTGTAATTGCTGTGGCTCTTCAAATTCCGCAATCCTAAAACGGTTACATATTTGTGACTATCTAATACATCAATACAAATAGAAATTATGCTATGAAAGATACTAAATTGTAAATAAATATGCCATGTCTCTTCTTATTATATGTTGATGTACCAATAAATTCTGTTTTTATGCACTTCACTTCTCATATATATTTTTATAATTCAAGTGCCTTAAAAGTTTCAAAAAAATTTTCTCTGTATAAAATATAAATAAAGGTTGATGTGCTATTAAAAACAAAACCATAATAATAAAAATCAGAATGCAAATAACATATGCACATATGTGCGTAATCAATCATAATAAATATAAGATGAAAAAAATCACTGCCCCACAGTAGCATGAAATAATCCAATCCTAAAATGTTAAATCACCATTATAATGTATAATATCTCACAAAAGTGAGTACACCCCTCACTTTTTTGTAAATATTTTATTATATCTTTTCATGTGACAACACTGAAGAAATGACACTTTGCTACAATGTAAAGTAGTGAGTGTACAGCTTGTATAATAGTGTAAATTTGCTGTCCCCTCAAAATAACTCAACACACAGCCATTATGTCTAAACTGCTGGCAACGAAAGTGAGTACACCCCTAAGCCCTTGTACACACGGTCGGAGATTCCGTCGGAATGTGTCCGATCAGAGCGGTTTGACGGATTTTCCGACTGTGTGTGGTATACATCGGACTGTTTTCAGCGGAATATCCGTGGGACCAAATTTTCCAACTTGCTGGAAATATTTTCAGACAAACTGCTCCGATCGGACATACTCCAATCATGTGTAGAGAATTACGATCGGACAAAGTGCCACGCATGCTCAGATCAAATTCCTACATCAAAGCTATTGGCTACTAGCCTGAACGTAATCCCATCGTAATGAAATTACGTCATCACGTTCTGAAAGATTGGATTTTCCGACAACTTTGTCCAACCGTGTGTATGCAACAGTTTTGGACAAGATCCGTCGGACAAAATCCGATGGACAGAATCCGACGGATTTGGTTGTCGGAATCTCTGACCGTGTGTACAAGGGCTTAGTAAAAATGTCTTAATTGGGCTAAATTAGCTGTTTTTCCTCCCCCGGTGTCATGTGACTCATTAGTGTTACAAGGTCTCAGGTGTGAATGGGGAGCAGGTGTGTTCAATTTGGCGTTATCACTCTCACTCTCTCATACTGGTCACTGGAAGTTCAACATGGCACCTCATGGCAAAGAACTCTCTCAGAATCTGAAAAAAAGAATTGTTGCTCTACATAAAGATGGCATAGGCTATAAGATGATTGCCAAGACCCTGAGACGAATCTGCAGCACGGTGACCAAGACCATACAGTGGTTTAACAGGACAGGTTCCACTCAGAACAGGCCTCACCATGGTCGACCAAAGAAGTTGAGTGCTGTGCTCAGCATCATATTCAGAGGTTGTCTTTAGGAGATAGACGTATGAGTGCTGCCAGCATTGCTGCAGAGGTTTAAGGGGTGTGGGGGTGAGCCTGTCAGTGCTAAGACCATACCCTGCACACTGCATCAAATGCAAAAAATCCATAAGATCAGTGATAGCGTCATGGAGGAGTGGAGGAGGACTACAGTGGCAACCTGTGAAGCTCTGGTGAACTCCATGCCCAAGAGGGTTAAGGCAGTGTTGGAAAATAATGCTGGTCACACAAAATATTGATACTTTGGGCCCAATTTGGACATTTTCACTTAGGGTTGTACTCACTTTTGTTTTGTTTAGACATTAATGACTGTGTGTTGAGTTATTTTGAGGGGAGAGAAAATTTACACTGTTATATATGCTGTACACTCACTACTTTACATTGTAATTTCTTCAGTGTTGTTACATGAAAAGATATAATAAAATATTTACAAAAATGTGAGAGGTGTACTTACTTTTGTGAGGTACTATATATATATATATATATATATATATATGTATATATATATATATATATATATATACACTGTGTATCATTTCAGATGATTCTTACCAGAAATCTGTAGGGGTCACAATGCAGCCATAGACCATAATCAAGTGGAGGGCAATGATCCAATTTCTATGAATAGTCTTAAAGTATTTGTTAACCCCAAAAAATTTATTCTGCTCCTTTAAAGCATGTTATATGACACAGTACTTGTCCTGTGTCATTTGGCCCTTTGTAACACCTAAAAAACCTGGCTGATCCTGCCAGTTTCTCCCTCCCCCCTGTAAACTGACCACGGTGTATCATGGCTGCTGAGACCAGACACTGTTGTCAGTTTACGTGCCTCTGCCATCAGCAGCCTGCTATCTGCTCTCCTCTCTGCTCTTGTGTCCTCCTCCCCTCTCTGTCTGTGTGTGAGCCACCCCTCCTACTGCTCTCATAACACTAACCTGTATACACCATCAGCACTGCCTCCCATTCCAATGCCCCCCTCTGTAAATGATTTATAAATATAAATGCTGTAAATATCTAATTTAAGAGCTGAGATTGTGATCACATGACCAGCCAGCTCTCTCCTCCTCCTTTCCAGACTGACATCAGCAGAGGAATCTCAGCCCCGCCCACAGCATCTCTCAGAGGAGGAAAGGAGAAAGCTGGACAGTCATGTGATTGCAATCTCGGCAGTGAAATTAGGTATTTGCAGCATTTATTTTTATAAATAACATACAGAGGGGGATACTACAATAGGAGGCAGTGCTGATGCTGTATACAGGTTTAGAGTGGCTTAACAACCCCTTTAAGTACATTTAACACAGTAAAATGCAGCCAAGTAAAACCTATTTCAAACAGATCCAGCCTATGTTAACACATTACAGATATATAGTACATATATTAATAACAGAGGAAAGGTAGCAAAAGAAAGTATAAAGACAAACAACGTTGTTCTTTCCTGCGGTGTGCTTTTTGTATCTTCTTTATGAACAGTAATTCAGCCTGAAAATTTGACTTTTTGCAGGAGTGGATGTGCACAGAAATAAATCTGCACTTTTATGGTCACCTTTGGGCTGATATATGTACTTTACTTTTTATATAAATGGTTTGTTCACTTCAAATTTGCTTTGTTATTCACCTATTGTATGAATTTGCACAGATTAAAATCATGCTCTTAAAGGTAGAGCAAAACAGTTTTGTATTTATATTTCTGATTATCTTGTATTCACATACTTGTGAGTGCTGCTGTCCAGATCTTTATATTATTAACTCTTTATATTTTGCACTTTTCGCAGTTTTTTATTTGCAAATAATTTTGCAGGGGCTTGCTGTATTAAAGACCAATTGCTCTTTCTCTCTCATCTTGTGCATGGTGACTGGTCCTGTATATGCCCTTCCGTTAGCTTTCTGCAGGCATCCTGTAGTGCTGGGGTCCCCAACCGACGGGTCGTGGCTTCTCTGCTGCTGGGCCCCGGCGGGTGTCATGAGAAAGCCGGGGGCCAGGCGGATAAGAGGGCCGGGCGAATGAGAGAAGCAAGTGGGTGGGCGAGCAGAGATTACATCATCTCTCTCCGCCTTCCCCACATCAACGCTTCTCCGCCCTCACAGCCGAGCCTCTTCAATGTCGGAGGTGCGACGGGGAGCAGAGAGATTACTGACCCTTTGTGCACCCCCCCCCATCCCCCTCACCCCTGGGCCTTGGCACAATTTTCTTCCACGCAGTCAGTCCCCGGTCCAAAAAAGACATTGGGGGTTATTTATTAAAGGCAAATCCACTTTGCAGTACAAGTGCACTTGGAAGTGCAGTTGCTGCAAATCTGAGGGGGACATGCAAGGAAAATAAAAGATAATATCAGCAGAGCTTCCCCTCATTTCAGATATTCCGATCAGATCTACAGCGACTACACTTCCAAGTGCATTCTTAGGCCGCGTACACACGCGGGGACTGTTCGCCCAACTTTGTCCGTCAAACAGTTTCGGCAAACAGTCCGCTCAAAATTAGCATGGACGGACATGGCCACACACGACGGACGAACAGTTTGCTGAAACCGTGCGCGATGACGTGAACGGCACGTACGACGGGACGAAAAATACGACGTCCTATACACTGCATTATAACTTTCGGCGTGAAAATCCTTTCTGAGCATGCGCGCAACTTTGTTTGACGAACAAGCCTACACACGCGGGGACTGTCCGCTGAAACAAGGTTTCAGCGGACAGTTTTTCGGAATTTCCGAAAAACCTTGTTCAGCGGACTGTTCGCTGAAACTGTCCGCTGAAAGCCCACACACGAGCGGACTGTCCGCTGAAACTTGGTTTCAGCGGACAGTTTCAGCGAACAGTCCCCGCGTGTGTACGCGGCCTTAGTGTGCTAATAGTGCAAAGTGGCTATGCCTTTTGTAAATCAACCCCATTGATATCTCGGTGCCTTACAGCCCGGCTCTCTTGCCACACACATGCAGGCTTTTTCCCCACTTCACCCTACATAGCACGGAACTGGTCAGGCATCACGGTACCACAGAGGTTTACTATACAGCCCCACTGCACAGTTCCAGTGTGAAAGAGCTCCAAGCAATATATACAGTACATGGATGAGGTTCATTCCAATGGTGACATGGAACCTAAGACAGACTAACTGGGAGACCTTGTGAGCTTTTTGATGGTAACAGCGTGAACAGTGTATGCAGGATATAGCTAAAGAAAGTGCTCAAACATTCTATCCTTGCCCAGCATCCAAAAATAGATAAGTAGCAGTCTTATTTAATATTATTAGGACATTGGTCAGCAAACAGTACAGTTACAGTTGATATACTTACCAATGGTATCATAAGGTATAACGATGGAATCTGAATCAACCCATTTTTTTGTGTACAAAAAGAGACATAAAGGCATCATGCCAAGAGCAAACAATGTTGAGCAGGTGGTCATACTTAAACTGTGAATAAAATCAAATGAAAATATATTAAAGCTTGCTTCTTTTACCCTAGAAAAAGTCAATAGCCAAATTAGAAATATATGTGTGGATTTCCTTCACTGACATATCAGTGTAATTTTTAATTATTTAGCAAGGAAAAGAGCAAAATGCAGTAATTTGTAGCAACGATTAAAAATGAATCTTTCACTTAAATGAGTACATTAAATGGAAATCTACTTGCTAAGGATTATTGCATCCTGAGGGTATTTATTAAAACTGGAGCAGCCAGAATCTGGAGCAGATGTTCATGACAACCAATTTGCTGCTATCTTTTATTTTCAAAGCTTAAAGCATAACTCCATGTTTACTTTTCATTTTGTAGCACCCTGCATTTTAAGCAGGGAGCTCCTCACAAATGTACTTGCCAGGAAGAGTTATCCTGGTTAATTAATAGAGATTTATTGATTTCTACTTCGGTGTGGCCATGTTGCACTTTTCTCTTCTACCACTAGGGTACTTGGTGGTACTAGATATGAGAAGGTCAAGTTATGAGTATGTGGGGTGTCTCAGCCAATGGGCAGGGGTTTTCTTGAATCCCTTTGCTTGCTGGGAGAACCTATATATTCAGGTAGAGTCAGGTGATCTATGTTGTGTGCAACCTGGACGGCTGTCTGGGTGGACGTTTTTCATGTGCCCCGGGCTGCTAGGCCAGAGAATGACCCTATCCCAGGAGCAACTGGCTGCTAGGCTGTCTGAGGGCCTATCCAGAAGTAAGAGAGCAGCGCAGGGTTGGGATTGCGGCTTGCAGTCCAACCAGAAGTGATGGTTTTGCTGGCCGGAGAACCTGTCAGTGGTCAGAGTTAGAAAGGAAGCTGTTGCTACAAAGGGGCCAATCACCTTCTTACCGGGGACCACAGTGAATAACTGAACCAAGTACCGGAGCAGCATTCTCACTGAAAGGGCACGGTGGAGAATCAGGAAACTTCAGGTGGTGATCAAGTCAGGGACCCAACTGGTGGAGGTGACACTTGCAGAGCAGCCTTGTATGTCAAGCTAAGGACTGAGCCGGTCAGCAGGGTTGAAGCTTGAGAAGTATCTGAAGTGCCAAGCTAGGGACCCAGCAGTAGGGTGCCCACTTGTCCCAGATTGCCAGGGACATTCCAGCAGGTCTGTCCTGGGTCCCGGGCACCTTCAATACCGTGTCCCGGAAAGAAATTGACAGAGTGAGCAAACCCCGCCATAGCGCTGTCACTCACTCTGCCTCCATCTGAGACTCTGACCTTTGTTTGCTAGAGCCGCCTGGTGTCTAGCAAACTTGTGACATCCCAGCCGTGACTCATGCTCAGCACACAAAGCGGAGGAGAAGTTAACTTTCTCCTCCTCCGCACTACTGCTCTCCATGCCGGGCAACCTGTCAGCATCTGCAGCACTAAACACACTGATGCCGGCATTGCACTCCAGGTCACTATGATCTCCACCCCTGGCTGTCTCCCTGCCTCTATCAGCAGAGCTGACCAAATCCTCCTTCCCTTCGGACAGACAGTGATTAGTAAAAAAGTAAAGAATTGCGCCCCCAGCACATATCTGACCCCCCCACCTCCTTATTAGCACACGTGGAGAGGGGGGTCTGTACTTATTGGGGGGGGTCTGTACATATTGGCGGCTCTATTATTGGTGGGGGGTCTGTACTTATTGGGGGGGTCTGTACTGAGGGAACGGGTCTATACTTAATGAAGGGGGTCTGCACTGAGGGGGGACTATACTTGGCAGGGGTTGACACCATGTTTTACCGCACCGGAGGGGTTACGCCAACCCTAGGGAAGCCACTGCCACCCACTTCTTTCTTCTATGGTCCCACTCCCACATGCTCTAAAACAGGGGTCCCTGGGTCGCACTGCCACTGGGAGGAGCCACATCAGCAGCCAGCGGCAGGAGAGCCATTCACCTTTTAGGGACTCTGGTGTGTCGGACTGGTGGCAGGCTATGGGTGGCAAGTGGAACTGCATCTGGTGGCAGGTGACAGTGGCAAGTGACACACTGCATATGGTGGCAAGTGATCGTGGCAAGTGACACACTACATCTGGTGGTAGGCTAAGGGGGCAAGTGACACACTGCATCTGGTGGCAGGACAAGGTGGCAAGTGACACACTGCATCTGGTGGCAGGCGATGGTGGCAAGTGACATGCTGCATCTGGTGGCAGGCTATGGGGAGAAGTGACACACTGCATCTGGTGGCAGGAGATGGTGGCAAGTGACACGCTGCATCTGGTGGCAGGCGACGGTGGCAAGTGACACACTGCATCTGGTGGCAGACTACGGGGGAACGTGACACACTGCATCTGGTGGCAGGAGACGGTGGCAAGTGACATGCTGTATCTGGTGGTGGGTGACGGTGGCAAGTGGCAGTCTGCATCTGGTGGCAGGTGACAGTGGCAAGTGACATGGTGCATCTGGCAGCGGGCTACAGTGGCAAGTGACACGCTGCATCTGGTGGCAGACTACAGTGGCAAGTGAAACAATGAATCTGGAGGCTGGCTATGGTGGCACGCTGCATCTGGTGGCAAGTGACAAGCTCAGGATTCCCAATGATTCAGCATTATGGAGAGTTGAACAAATTCATTATACAGTGGTGTGAAAAAGTGTTTGCCCCCTTCCTCATTTCCTGTTCCTTTGCATGTTTGTCACACTTAAGTGTTTCGAAACATCAAACCAATTTAAACAATAGTCAAGGACAACACAAGTAAACACAAAATGCAATTTGTAAATGAAGGTGTTTATTATTAAAGGTGAAAAAAAATCCAAACCATCATGGCCCTGTGTGAAAAAGTGATTGCCCCCTAAACCTAATAACTGGTTGGGCCACCCTTAGCAGCAACAACTGCAACCAAGCGTTTGCGATAACGTGCAATGAGGCTTTTACAGCGTCCTGGAGGAATTTTGGCCCACTCACCTTTGCAGAATTGTCCTAATTCAGTTACATTAGAGGGTTTTCGAGCATGAACGGCCTTTTTAAGGTCATAGCACAACATCCCAATAGGATTCAGGTCAGGACTTTGGCTAGGCCACTCCAAAGTCTTCATTTTGTTTTTCTTCAGCCATTCGGTGGTGGACTTGCTGGTGTGTTTAGGATCATTGTCCTGCTGCAGAACCCAAGTTCGTTTCAGCTTGAGTACACGAACAGATGGTCGGACATTCTCCTTCAGGATCTCTTGGTAGACAGCAGAATTCATAGTTCCTTTTATCACGGCAAGTCTTCCAGGTCCTGAAGCAGAAAAACAGTCCCAGACCATCACACTACCACCACCATATTTTACTGTTGGTATAATGTTCTTTTTATGAAATGCAGTGTTCCTTCTACGCCAGATATACTTGGACACACACCTTCCAAAGTGTTCCACTTTTGTCTCATCGGTCCACAGAATGTTGTCCCAAAAGTCTTGGGGATCATCAAGATGTGTTGTGGAGAAATTGAGACGAGCTTTGATGTTCTTTTTGCTCAGCAGTGGTTTTCTCCTTGGAACTCTGCCATGCAGGCCATTTTTGCCCAGTCTTTTCCTGATGGTGGAGGCATGAACGCTGACCTTAACTGAGGCAAGTGAGGCCTGCAGTTCATTGGACGTTGTTGTGAGGTCTTTTGTGACCTCTTGGATGAGTCGTCGCTGCGCTCTTGGGGTAATTTTGGGCGGCCGGCCACTCCTGGGAAGGTTCACCACTGTTCCATGTCTTCGCCATTTGTGGATAATGGCTCTCACTGTGGTTCGCTGGATTCCCAAAGCTTTGGAAATGGCTTTATAACCCTTTCCAGACTGATAGATCTCAATTACTTTCTTTCTCAATTGTTCCTGAATTTCTTTGGGTCTCGGCATGATGTGTAGCTTTTAAGGATCTTCTGGTGGACCTTACTGTGTCAAGCAGCTCCTATTTAAGTGATGCCTTGATTGTGAACAGGTGTGGCAATAATCAGGCCTGGGTGTGGCTAGAGAAATTGAACTCAGGTGTGGACAACCACAGTTATAGTATGTTTTAACAAGGGGGGCAATCACTTTTTCACACAGGGCCATGATGGTTTGGATTTTTTTTCACCTTTAATAATAAACACCTTCATTTACAAATTGCATTTTGTGTTTACTTGTGTTGTCCTTGACTATTGTTTAAATTGGTTTGATGTTCCGAAACACTTAAGTGTGACAAACATGCAAAGGAACAGGAAATGAGGAAGGGGGCAAACACTTTTTCACACCACTGTATATTACAATGTAGTAATAAAAATAATGATTGGCAATTCTGGCACCATATCAAGCATGGCATTGAAATGATATAAGTGATAAAACTGGCCATTCACCTGACAAATCACTCACCCCTGGAATTCCTGTCAACCCCAAGACTACATTCGAACCCCCCCCCCCAGTCTTTGGCAGAATTGTCCCTGAATGGCAATTTGGAAATGTGGTCACCCTACCCAGCAGGGAAGCGTGGTGGGTGTCGCTTGTGAGAGATAGCACCGCAAAGATTGGAGGAGCTCAAGGGATTCAGCGTCAGTGAATTAGAGGGTCTAGTAAGAGACCGGGAGCTCAGTGTTGAAGAACTACAAGAGACATTTGTAGTGAATCTGAAGGAACTGTTACGTTTGCTGGGGCCTTTTCCTGCATGGCTGTTCTTCTATTGAAGTCTCAGAGTCTGCTAATTGAATTTACGGCTACTTAAGGGTGTCCTTGGCCTAACCCTCCTAGGTGGTCTGGTACTTGGTGGTACTAGATATGAGAAGGGCAACCCAAGGTCAAGTTATGGGTATGTGGGGTGTCTCAGCCAATGGGCAGGGATTTTCTTGAATCCCTTGGCCTGCTTGGAGAACCTATATATTCGGGTGGAGTCAGGGGATCTATATTGTGTGCCACCTGGATGGCCGTCTGGGTGAATGTGTGTCGTGTGCCCCAGGCTGCTAGGCCGGAGATTGGGCCTATCCCGGGAGCTGTATATTGCTGTATGTAGCTGTATGTAGCTAATTGCTGAGTGAATGGATGGCTAACTCACCAATTATGCCTCCCCTCTCAGCCTGGTTTTCATGGGTAGGCTAAGCACATTGCATGCATTGCATGCAGGAGGCTGGAGTGTGGGCAGGGTTGGACACCAATTTGAGGCAGAGTGCCTGATTGGACAGGCGGCGGAGTGAGGGAGGAGCCAGAAAGTGCTGATGAGATGGGCAAGAAGCGATACAGCCCAACTCCCGGGTGGCCGGAGGCTAAAATGTGGAAGCGCCTGAGACTGAGTAGCTGAAAATAGTGTCATGGCTGCTGCAGCGCCAATCTGGGGACAAAACCAGGGACATATTTGGTCCGGGGAGAGCGTCTCTGATATGGGCACTGTCCCTGGAAAACGGGGACATCTGGTCAGCCTAGACCAGTGATGGCGAACCTTGGCACCCCAGATGTTTTGGAACTACATTTCCCATGATGCTCAACTACACTGAAGAGTGCATGAGCATCATGGGAAATGTAGTTCCAAAACATCTGGAGTGCCAAGGTTCGCCATCACTAGCCTAGACTATGGTATTCCTAGCAGTGATCTGTACAACATATACTGCCCAGCTCTGAACAATCATGACAAGTGCAAATTACCTATGTGTGTAAGTGTGACTTATCTAAGTGTCTTATCTACTGTAACTTATCATATCTAAGTCACTCTGTACTGTTATTTTTTAGTGCTCTGTGAATCAGATAAAAGTGTTTATGGTCATGAGTCATGACACCTACCATAGATGAGTGGAGTGATTTAGAATAAATGGATTTAGACATTTGTGAAGTTTCACCAAAGCAAACATTTTCAATTTTGCTCATTGAACTGCTTAGATAAATATTGCTTGCAACAAAAAAATACAATTTTTTTTTTTTTTTTACAGGGCGTATGTTTGTGTATGTGGATCTATAGGGTAGTTTAGTTTATTTTATTTAGTGTTTTTTGTGTATTTGATTGTTGTTTTATACTGTAGTGTTAATATTTCTTTTTAAAGATAAAAATTGTGCCTGCGCAGTAGATTGTTCACTATAATCCTTACAATTTACTGCGCAAGCACAGTTTTTATCTTTAAAGTTGCAACATATAGGTAAGGTGTAAATCCCATTTCTGTGCCAGCAGCAGTAACTTTTTGTTTTCTTTCTCTGAGCACATACTTGTTAGCGCTGGAGTATTTTATATAATATTATTTTTTAGTTTTACTTTTTTTGCAGCCTATTTTGTTCTTGCTGTGAAACAAAAAGACATAAAATAACGAGGCTAAAGGAGGTGGGGCGTTGGTTGGCACAAGAACAGATTCAGGATAGTTAAAGCGGAAGTAAACCCATCCATTTAACCATTTCAAATAAGTTACATTTCCGGCACGTGACGGGAATGTAACCCTCCCATTGGTTGTGCTCTCAACCAGACTGTCAAACCATCCAATGGCTGGTATCATAACTAATCACGTGCAGCATCATGGCAGTTGTAGATTAAACAGAGGCCAAGATGGCAGCTTCATTGGCTGAAAATGATAGGGGGGTTTACTTCCAGTTTAATATGGGCTTTCCTACACTTCAGGAGCCATTTAAACACCCTTGAAACGTGGAAATCTCCAACACCTATCTGACACGGTTTGGCCTTGTACCTCCCTTTAAAATTTTCTTTAATTTTATGTTAAATATATTTGTAGCCAATTCAACATACTGACCTCATTCCATTCTCTGAAATATGAATCTTGTAAGCAATCTCCTAGTAATAATTTAGAAGTGCAGTGATTCATAGACATATATTTTGAACGAAACAATAAAAGTTTTTGATATAAAATATAAATTATGCTCCCCTTTCACGCAATATTAACAAGTGATTAATATGTGTTCATTATCTTACCTTAAATCCATGTCTCCGTCCACCCAGTATGACAAGATATTGGAGCCAGTTCCTCCTGGGCAACATCCCATGATAAGCACCACCACAGCTTGAAGTGGGTGGACACTGAATACAATTGCTAGTGTAAAACCTGCAATCGGCATGATTCCAAACTGACATAGGAATCCTACTATGATACCCCATGGATATCTGATATGACCCCAGAATTTCCTAAATTCCACACTGCAGCCCAAAGAAAACATCACCAGTGCCAGCAGTGTTGTGATAGAGGCACTCAAGACGGTGCCAAGTATTTTGTTGAAGTTGTCAGGAGGCATCAAGCAAGATGAACCGGTGCATATAGTAGAGTTTTCCGGACAAGTATTGTTGTTCAATATTGACAGGCTCATGGCTACTTTATAATATGTACTATGCTATGATATAAATGTACTGAATGATCATTCCATCTGATGCTGAAAACAATCTTCTGTTGAGAGATCTGTTATATATACACTTAAAATGTAGTAAAAAGTGACAGATGTATTTTATAAGGTCAGTCCTCCATATGACTTCAAATAAAACACGAAAGACGACAGTTAAGTGATGGAATCCTTGAAAGATATTTAAAGTAAAATTTTACTAGGTCTGCAGTTTAATTATTAATGGGTCCCTGCTTATGTGAATGTAGGTGTGTTTATTTTGATGGGTAAACTTTAAACCGCTATTTTGCCAGAAACTCTTTCCACATATTTAGAATTTTTGTATTCAGAATCTGTCTATGATAATATTTCCATAACTTTTTGTTTCAGATTTACACAAGCTGTCAATAAAAGATAAGAGGTATTTTTATAGTTCAATGATGTAAATAATATATATATATATATATATATATATATATATATATATATATATATATATATATGTATTTTTTTTTTTAAAGGAACATGCCTCTCCAAACGTTTCAGTAGGAAGGCCACATCATCTATTTTACAAATATTCACGGGCTGAAAAAAAAACAACTCATAAATAAACAAATCACATTTAAATGAATTAATACGTTTTACTTGTTTTTTTTTTGTAATTAACACAAAAATAACTTCAGTAACACAAAGTTAAGAAATTCCAAATAAAGATGAACTCATTAGAGTCCCCATCAAAGCCCCACTACATTGACATCCACCTTACTTCAGAGTCCCCCCATCAGAGTCCCCTCTTATGTCAGAATGCTGGATACAATCTTGCAGTGGGTTGGATTTGCCCCTGGGCCATAGTTTGGACACCCTTGCTCTAATGCTTTGCACAATCCTTTATGCTAGTTTCTATTGTAATTCCATTTGTGATCAAGAATTCCTTATTTTTACTTTTCAGTGCTATTGATGGAAGTTACCCAACTATCATTCTATTTAAACAACATTACAGATGAAGAAGAGATTGTGACATGCCACTAAAGTAACTGGTTCAACCTTAAAGTGGAAGTAAACCCTCCTATTTTTTTCAGCCAAGGAAGCCGCCATCTTGGCCTCTGTTTGATCTTCAACTGCCATGATGCTGCACATGTGATCAGTTTTGACTCCAGCCATTGGATGGTTTGACAGTTTGGTTGAGAGCACAACCAATGGGAGTGTTACATTCCCAGCAGGTGCCAGAAATTTAACTTTTTTTTTTAAATTGTTAAATCTGTGGGTTTACTTCCGCTTTAAAAGAGCTGACCACGTGTAAAGTTATATTTTCTGCTGAATTATCTGCATGTTTTTTATAGTACCGATTCTTCAATAGAGATGCCTACTTTAATGTCTCAGATTTGAGATGATGACAGTTGTATCCATTGTGAAATAGTTTCACAGTTTTAGTCTTTTACAGGTTGCTAAGGGAACAGTATAATCTTGAAAATGGCAACATATGTTAATTCTATAATTTTTCTTACAGCTTATGAAACTGCTCTGAAATGTTGATGTACAAATTTATCTGGCTATCTTTAACCACTTTCAGACCGGACCATTTTGCTAGCTTAAGACCAGACCACTTTTTGCGATTCGGCACTGCGTTGCTTTAACTGACAATTGCGCGGTCTTGCAATGTGGCTCCCAAGCAAAATTGAAGTCTTTTTCTCCCCACAAATAGAGCTTTATTTTGGTGGTATTTGATCACCCCTGCGGTTTTTATTTTTTGCGCTATAAACCAAAAAAGAGTGACAATTTTGAAAAAAACGCATTATTTTTTACTTTTTGCTATAATAAATATCCCCCAAAAATATATAAAAAAACATTTTTTTTCCTCAGTTTGGGCTGATACGTATTCTTCTACTAATTTTTGGTAAAAAAAATCGCAATAAGCGATTATTGATTGGTTTGCACAAAATTTATATTGTTTACAAAATAGGGGATAGTTTTATGGCATTTTTATTAATAATTTTTTTTACCAGTAATGGCGGCGATCAGCGAATTTTATTGTGACTGTGACATTATGGCGGATACATCGAACATTTTTGACACATTTTTGGGACCATTGTCATTTATACAGCAATCAGTGCTATACAAATGCACTGATTCCTGTGTAAATGACACTGGCAGTGAAGGGGTTAACCAGGGGGTGGCAGTGTAGGGGTTAAGTGTGTCCTAGGGGCGTGTTACTAACTGTGGGGTGCTGGGCTGTGTGTTAGTGAACACTGATCTCTGCTTCAATCACAGGGAGCAGGGAACAGTGTCACTTGTTGCTAGGCAGAACGGGGAGATGCTGTTTACATCGGCATCTCCCCGTTCAGCCTCCCCGTGAGATGATCGCGGGTATCCCCACGGCAATGGAGTCCGTGGGACCCACGACCGGACTCACGGGGGTCCCGACTGGCACACACGCACGTGATGGCAGGGCGGCAATTTCAACTGGATGTACCTCTACGCCAGTTTGGCTGGCCGTGCCATTCTGCCGACGTAGATCGTCGTGCGCCGGTTGGGAACTGGTTAAAGTGAACCTGTGACTAGATCAGTGTTTCTCAACTCCAATCCTCAAGGCCCCAACAGGTCGTGTTTTAAGGCTTCCCATTATTTTGCACAGGTAATTTGATCAGTTTCCATGCCTTAGTAATTACTACAGCCATTTCATCTGAGGGAAATCATCAAAACATGACCTGTTAGGGCACCTTGAGGACTAGAGTTGAGAAACACTGGCCTAGATTATGCACACTAACTTATTTATATACTCTGAACAAGCAGTGAAAGTACTTTACAACAAGCCTTTACTGACCTCTGTAGCAATGGGTGTTGTGGAGAAATGTGTGTTTCATGTTCACAATAGAGGCACTGAGAGTTTTTTCCTATTATTTTCATGGCAGTCTACCAGTCTTCCAATGTAAACTCACAGCAGGTGTTTCTAAAGCCTGTTACACACCAGGGACATGCAGTGAGGTGAGTGGCTGGTGAGCTAGTATCAGAGCCAGATGCACGCAGGTTACATATACCACAAACGTTAGTGTAAGAGCAATAATTCTACCACTAGGTCTCCTCTGTAACTCTAAACATATAACCTGTAGGAAAAATTTAAAGCGTTGCCTATGGAGATTTTTAAGTACTGAAGTTTGGCGCCATTCCACAAGTGTGCGCAATTTTAAAGCCCCCAATCAGGGGGCTTTTAAAGCAACCAATTAGCTTCTATCTTTTATTTTAATTAAACTGAACAAGCTGTCTGGTTGTCACACACAGCTTCTCCAGATTCTGTCTGCTCCAGTTTTGATAAATTCACCTCCTTATGGACACACAATGCTGCCAACATTTATATTTGCATTTCATAAATCTGCTCTCGAATTCCAATTGCTTATTGATCCTGGTAGCGAATAGCTTCAGCAGTCCTGAATTAAAATGTCTGTAAACCTCAGACATGAAATATGAACAAAGCATATCCCTCTAAAGTGTGTACTTGTCTCAGTTAAGAGCACTAAGGCCCCTTTAACACTACTGTGACTTCAAAGTCGTGCAATTGTGTTGCGATTTAACAGCAATTTTGCAGCGATTTTGACAGGATTTTGGCGCGATTTCAGGGAATTGCGGTGTAAACTTGTGTTATCTTGCATCAAAGTCGGACCAAAGTAGTACAGGGACTACTTTGAAGTCTGTGCGACTTGAAGTCACACAGATATGAATGGCACTCATTGGAAATCACGAGGTACGACTTTGCAGTCCCAAGTTGCAGGAAAAGTCGCGCAAGTGTGAAAGGGGCCTAAGAGTAATTTTTGTCTGCTGCTTCATTTCTCTGCTATCAGCATGAGTCACTTCTGACAAGTTTTCTTGACACCAAGAGAAAAATGGTGACAGGGGCGGGAGCTCCAGCTAACTGACAGCCTCAGCTCTCTTCCTGTGCGCTGTGTGAAGAGGGTAGGTCCCTCCCTTCCAATCAGCTCTCAGACTTTTCCTCACTGAGCTCTGCTGAGTGTAACTTCAGCTCCTGTCACCTTTTTTTCTGAACCCTCAGACAAGCTTTATAATTCTGCACTTTGAACAGCTGTAGAAAAGAGAAGACTGTAGCTAAATAGACAGAATTAGAAATAGACTTGGGAAACTTAACATTAATAAATCACTGAGACCAGATGGCGTGCACCCGGGGGTACTTAGGGAACTTATTCAAGTAATTGCCAGACCATTATTTCTAATTTTTACTGACTGGAATGGTACCAGCTGATTGGAGAAAAGCCAATGAAGCACCAATAGCCTAACATCAATAGTATGCAAGCTCTTGGAGAGGGGGATAAGGGACTACCGTATATACTCGAGTATAGGCCGACCCGAATATAAGCCGAGGCCCCCAATTTACCCCCAAAAAAACTGGCAAACTTATTGACTCGTGTATAAGCCGAGGGTGAGACATGCCTGTCCATCCCTGTGTGTGTGTCCGTCCATCCCTGTGTGTCCGTCCATCCCTGTGTGTCCGTCCATCCCTGTGTGTCCGTCCATCCATCCCTGTGTGTGTGTGTGTCCATCCATCCATCCATCCCTGTGTGTGTGTGTCTCCATCCATCCATCCATCCATCCCTGTGTGTGTGTGTCTCCATCCATCCATCCATCCATCCCTGTGTGTGTGTGTCTCCATCCATCCATCCATCCATCCATCCCTGTGTGTGTGTGTATCCATCCATCCCTGTGTGTGTGTGTGTCTCCATCCATCCATCCATCCGTGTGTGTGTGTCTCCATCCGTGTGTGTGTGTGTGTGTGTGTGTGTGTGTGTGTGTGTGTCCAGCCTACCTGTGTCCCGAGCCTTTGTCCCGAGCCTCCGTCCCGTGTCGTGCCTTGCCTTCGTCCCGTCCCGTCCCGTCCCGTCCTGTCCCGTGCCGTGCCTTGCCTTGCCTCCGTCCCGTGCCCTCTTCGTCGGCGGCCATTGTAAAATTCAAAAGCCGCGCCTCCTCCTTCGCCTGTGATAGGCGGAACACTGAATTTCCCAGCAGCCTGTGTTCCGCCTATCACGGACGTCGTATCATCCTCGTCCGTAGTACGAGGATGAGACGACGCCCGTGATAGGCGGAACACAGGCTGCTGGGAAATTCAGTGTTCCGCCTATCACAGGCGAAGGCGGAGCCGGAGGCGCGGCTTTTGAATCATAGAATGGCCGCTGTCTGTCTGCTCGACACGCTGATCGAGCGGGCAGACAGCGATGACTCGAGTATAAGCCGAGGGGGGCACTTTCAGCCTCAAAAAAGAGGCTGAAAATCTCGGCTTATACTCGAGTATATACGGTATATAAAAGATTTTAGTAATGAACACAGTATAATCAGCATGGATTCATGAAGAATCGTTCTTGCCAAACCAATCTATTAACCTTCTATGAGGAGGTGAGTTGCCATTTAGATAAAGGAAGGCCCGTAGACGTGGTGTATCTGGATTTTGCAAAAGCATTTGATACAGTTCCCCATAAACGTTTATTGTACATAGTAAGGCCTGTTGGCATGGATCATAGGGTGAGTACATGGATTGAAGACTGGCTACAAGAGCGAGTTCAGAGGGTGGTGATAAATGGGGAGTACTTGGAATGGTCAGGGGTAGGTAGTGGGGTCCCCTGGGGTTCTGTCCTGAGACCTATCCTATTTAATTTATTCATAAACGACCCGGAGGATGGGGTGAACAGCTCAATCTCTGTATTTGCGGACAACACCGCAGGGCAATAACTTCTCCGCAGGATGTGGAAACCTTGCAAGAAGATCTGAACAAATTAATGGGGTGGGCAACTACATGGCAAATGAGGTTTAATGTAGAAAAATTTAAAATAATGCATTTGGGTGGCAAAAATATGAATGTAATCCACTCACTAGGTGGTGAACCTCTGGGGGAATCATGATGAAAAAGGACCCAATAGATGGCTCAGTAATGGCATGCAATGCCAAGCTGCTGCTAACAAAGCAAGCAGAATATTGACATGCGTTAAAAAGGGGATTAATTCCAGGGATAAAGTGATAATTCTCCCACTCTAGAGACTTTGGTCCGACCTCACCTTGGGTATGATGTCTAGTTCTGAGCACCAGTCCTCAGGGAGGATGTACTGGAAATGGAGTCACTACAAAAAAGGGCAACAAAGCTAATAAAGGATCTGGAGGATATTAGTTATGAGGAAAGGTTGCGAGCACTGAACTTATTCTCTCTGGAGAAGAGACAATTGAGATGGGATATGATTTCAGTTTACAAATACCGCACTGGTGACCCCACAATATGGACAACACTTTTTCACATAAGTGAATTTAACAAGACACGTGGCCACTCACTAAAATTAGAAGAAAAGAGGTTTAACCTTAAACTGCGTAGAGGGTTCTTCACTGTAAGTGCGGCAAGGATATGGAATTCCCTTACACAGGCAGTAGTTTCAGCGGGGAGCATTGATAGTTTCAAAAATCCTAAACGACCACAACTTACAGGGATATACAATGTAATACTGACATATAATCACACACTTAGGTTGGACTTGATGGACTTGTGTCTTTTTTCAACCTTACCTACTGTGTAACTATAATAGGTGTGTAGTAATATGCCCAAAACATGCTCGGCCATTTCAGTATACAAGTATGGCTTCAATCTGCAGCTATCAAATAATGTTTGGGCAGATGCTGGCATAAGCACTGTACTATATATTTATCATTGTGGGTTTGTTTGTCTGGGACAAGATGATGATTCATAACTAGATGGCCTGTTGACCCGTGTTAACTCGTGATGACGTATCTTAGAGGGTCACTCACTTGTATAAACCATATATCGCTGATTTGTTTAATTATATTCATGGTATTAATGATATAACTGTATCCCTTTACTAACTACTCCCCCCTCCCCTATTGTGATTGATAAAGCTGAACCAAATATAAGCTGTATACCCGCCCAATAAAGACAGCCATTTTCTTTGAATGGACTTTGTGTAACTGGTGTTCATTTGAAAGTGCCTCCCGGCATTGGGGGTTTTCGGTAGTCTGCAGTATTAACTATTGGCTGGTCTGTCATGTACCTGGCATACTCTTAAAACCCCTTCAAATGGAGGCACTTGCTGAGATTAAGGTGATCACCTGTGGTAGGGTACCTTTTTGTCTCATCTTGAGAATTGTTTTCTTGCCTCAGCTCTGATAAAACCTTAGTCTTTTAAATTTAATTAAGAAGGGAGACTGACCATGCCTTATAGTGGCTTTTGGTAAGTAGTTTTACACTTCTTTTGGGTAGGAGGGAAAAGTGTTAATAAAGGCAATTACTACCGAGACCCGCAAACTTTGTCTTTCTTTATCTGGCTTTTCTTGTCTAGCACATTGCATAAAGTATAAGATTAGAGTATAAGATATCTGTTCTGTTAAATACGGGCTGCAAGGTAAGGCGGTCCTACTTTTACTGTTATAATGGGTTGGTCACAGGGAAAGATTTCTCCCCCCCCCCCCCCCGGTCCTGGAGAGAAATGTAAAGATTATGTAGCCAGAGTATGTGGAACTAGTTATGAGTTTGTGTATCCTTGTGTATCCTTGGGTGTCTAATGGCTGGATGGACAGAGGGTATGCACAGTACTTATGTAGGAGAATTTGTTTGTCACCTGAGGCCAGTCACTTCATTGGGTATATATGAAGGTTTACAATCAATTCAATTGTATTTCTCTATAACAAATAAAGTCTAACAAAAAAGATTTCTCTTTCGATTTGGATAGGGTGGAGAAGAGTTCATACACTATAATACCAAAAACATTGGAGTGCCTGCCTTTACATGCACATGAACTTTTAATGGCATCCTAGTCTTAGTCCATAGAGTTCAATATCAAGTTGGCCCACCCTTTGCAGCTATAACAGCTTCAACTTTTCTAAGAAGGCTGTCCACAAGGTTTAGAAGTGTGTCTATAGGAATGTTTGACCATTCTTCCAGAAGCGCATTTGTGAGGTCAGGCACTGATGTGGACAAAAAGGCCTGGCTCGCAGTCTCTGCTCGAATTCACCCCAAAGGTGTTCCATAGGGTTGAGGTCAAGACCAGTCAAGTTCTTCCACCAATGATTTGAACCAGTGCACAAAGAAAGGTCCATAAATACATGGATGTTTAGGGTGGAGGAACTTGACTGGTCTTGACCTCAACCCAATAGAACACCTTTGGAATGAATTAGAGCAGAGAGTGTGAGCCAGGCCATCTTGTCTAACATCAGTGCCTGACCTCACAAATATGCTTCTGGAAAAATGGTCAAACATTCCCATAGACACACTCCTAAACCTTGTGCACAGCCTTCTCAGAAGAGTTGAAGCTGTTATAGCTGCAACGGGTGGGCCAACTTAATGTTGAACCCTACGGACTAAGACTGGGATGCCATTAAAGTTCATGTGTGTGTGTAAAGCAGTGTTTCTCAAATCCAGTCCTCAGGCCCCCCCAACAGGTCATGTTTTCAGGATTTCCCTCAGATGAAACGGCTGTGGTAATTGCTAAGGCAGTGAAACTGATCAAATCACCTGTGAAAAATAATGGAAAACCTGAAAACATGACCTGTTGGGGGGGCCTGAGGACTGGATTTGAGAAACACTGGTGTAAAGGCAGGCTTTGCAATATTTTTGGTGATATAGTGTATGTGCTGTGTTTATTTCTGATGCCTTTGGTGAGGTTTTTCCTCACTTTTTCCTGTCCCCGTGACTCTTGTCCTAATATACAGTAGATGGCAAAAAAATCCTGAGTGGGTTATAACCCTCCCTTACTCTATCCAAAATTTAAAAAAAAAGCATTGACTTTAGTTCTACTTTATTTTTCTTTCAGTCTTTTCAAGTGTATAATTATTTTTCCTATAGGTGTATAGGTCAGCAAAATGGAACGTGTACCAAGTAACTATTGCAGCCATCCTGCTGCTACTGCATTCAAGGCGTCTGTATACACTGAATGCTGTAGCTTTGAAAAGAACATTCTCTTTTGTTAAATCAGTAAAGACTAACAGGGATCATGCAAGGTAACTGGATATAGTTATCCATTTTATAAAGGTGTTAAACCATTATAAAAAAATGTTTTTACAAAATCCTTCCTTCTGACTGAGTTAAAGTGATTGTAAAGCTTTTTTTTTTTTTTAAATAGCAAACATATCATACTTACCTCCACTGTGAAGTTCATTTGCACAGAGCGGCCCCGATCCTCAAATTCTGGGGTCCCCCGGCGGTGCTCCTTCCCGCATCGCATAACCCCCTAGGAGAAGCGCACTCCCGGGAGGTTACCTTGCGGACATGCTCCTGAGTCCAGCATTTGCATACCTAGATGCAGAATGCCGGACTTGCCCCCCCCCCTCCAGCGCCTGCGTCATTGGATTTGATTGACAGCAGCGGGAGCCAATGACTCGCTGCTATCAATCTATCCAATTAAGAGCCAAAATAACAGAAGGAAAGAGCACGTCTCCAGCGTGGGAATTACAGGGCCCAGGTGAGTAAAATGGGGGGCTGGGGGGGGCGATCACTGACAGAAGTTTTTTCACCTTAATGCATAGGATGCGTTAAGGTGAAAAAAACACGAGGGCTTACAACCCCTTTAAGGTGAATTTTTTTTTTAGCAAACATTTATTCTTGTTCACAATGCACCGCGACTGAAAAAGAACAAAGTCTGTAGGTGGCAGCAACACAACTGCAGAAACAATAACTCGGCTTTTCTTTTTCTTTAATATGTTTGAGCGGGGATGGAGCATTTGTTGACATGGAAAGAATCCAAAGTAACAGAGATAGATTATTTGTCATTCTGTTTTTTTCTTGTCATCTAGAACAATCTATTTTTTAATAGAAAGCACTCTCTGAGCGAATTATTATACTGTCCTCATGACAATGTAATACTGGAGCAAACATTAGATTATTGACTTGATAAAGGGCCATCTGGGGCCCATTCTTTTCCTCTTGCTGCACAGGGATAGATGACTTCTTCCTCTCCTACCCCCACCTTCCCCTAGTGTGCTGCTTTCTTTTTCTTTGTTATCTTTCATTAAATAATATCATACATTAAAGGAGAACTCCAAACAAACAGCTTCAATTATATATACCTGTACATTATATCTATATATATATATATATATATATATATATATATATATATATATATATATATATATATATATATATATACACTGTATACACCCTGTATATTTATATTTACACGAAGGCTGTTCCAAAAGTATTGCAAGAGTACGCTTAACTTTTTTGACTTAACCACTTAAGCCCTGAAAGGATTTACCCCCTTAATGACCGGACATTTTTTGCTTTTGCTTCTAACAATTGCACGGTCATGCAACGCTGTAACCCAAACAAAATTGATGTCCTTTTGTTCACTCAAATAGAGCTTTCTTTTGGTGGTATTTAATCACCTCTGCGTTTTTTTTATTTGTTCTTTTTTTGCGCTATAAAAAAACAAAAAACAAAAACAATATTTTTTATTTTCTTCAATAACTCCTATCTAATAAAAATTTGTAAAAACCTTAACCGGAAACTAACCCTTGCCAAGCACTCTGCCATAGTGGAAAGGGAGTGTCCAGCTGCGTCACTAGGGTTGGTGTCACCTGGTGTGTTTAAACATGGTGTCACCCCCACTCCACCAACTACAGTCGTCTCCTCCATCAATACAGACCCCCCCCCCCACCAATTATAGTCTTCCCTCAGTACAGACCCTCCTCCACTAAGTACAGACCCCCTTTCATCAGTACAGATCCCCCCTCAGGACAAACCACCCCCATCAGTACAGACCCCCCCTCAGGACAAACCACTCCCATCAGTACAGACCCCCCTCAGGACAAACCACTCCCATCAGTACAGACACCCCATGACAAACCATCCCCCTCCATCAGTACAGAGCCCCCTCAGGACAAACCACCCCCCTCCATCAGTACAGGACCCCCCCAGGACAAACCATCCCCTCCATTAGTACAGACCCCTCCTCAGGAAAACCACCCCCTTCCATCAGTACAGACCCCCCCAGGACAAACCACCCCCTCCATCAGTACAGACCTCCCCTAGGACAAACCACCCCTCTCCATCAGTACAGACCCCCTTAGGACAAACTACCGCCATCCATCAGCAGAGACCCCCCTCAGGACAAACTACCCCCCTCCATCAGTACAGACCCCCCTCAGGACAAACCACCCCACTCCGTCAGTACAGACCCCCCTTAGGACAAACTACCCCCATCCATCAGTATAGACCCTCCCTTAGGACCAACTACCCCGTCATCAGTACAGACCCCCCTCAGGACAAACCACCCCCTCCATCAGTACAGACCCACTCAGGAAAACCACCCCCCTCCATGAGTGCATACCCCCTCAGGACAAACCACCCTTCCTCCATATAATATAGCTGTGTCCAGCAGCAAAAACCAACCTCACCATCAAGCCCCTCCCACGTTAAAAGACCAGAACAGAGCACAAGACACAAACACTCCTCCCTCCTATTACAGCAACTCTGAGTGGCTCAGGTGTAACTGGGTGGCAACACAATGCCACCCCCCCCCCATACCTGTCACAACACCTTGGGTGGCAGAGGACCACTGAAGCCATTGAGTTATTACCTTATGGCAGACAGTTCTGAATGATTACAGACCATTCTCCACAAGAGTTGATGGCTCAAAACAAAAGGAACAATGCAAAGGTAACAAGGTGGGAATGGCTCTGCAAGACTTCAGATTCTATGTAGAACACATGCCGGGAACCCAACAAGAGAATGCATCTAGTGTTCTCACCTATGCATGAATGGGCTCCTGGGTTTGTGTCTGATATGGAGGAAACAAACGTATTGTTTTTTCTCAGATCTGGGTCCTAGAGCCCAGCACCTTCGTACAGTTTTGGGTCAGATAAAGCTTTCAGTCTTAGATCCACTTTTACCTGTTAACCAGACTTCATTAGTAAGTCTCAGCCATCCACAGGCTATTTTTTATGAGAGCTGACTGATGCTGTGTGCTGTCTGTTACAGTCTCTGCTGTGAGAACCTGCTGTCGGGTGAAAAAGCCGACTGCTGACGAAACAAGTGCTACCAGTTCGTTTTTGGAAACCCTTTAGGGGGCACCCTATTAGTCTTGATCTGACTTAAGTTTCATTAGTGGCTCAGAGGAGCGGATCATTTTTCTATGCTATGGACTTGCTGTACAAACCCATCTACTTTGAACCTGTGTTTGTCCGTTGACTTGTTGAATAAAAATGACGGACAAGCCCCGCTGGGCTGTTTCTGGGTGTCCTTGTCTCGAGCATGGCTTATTACTGTCAATACCAGTTGAGCCTGTCCCCCGTACAATATATAAATATGTATACAGTGTTTTTCTGTAATCTTTTGTTGGAGCAGCAGAAAAGATAGTCATTCTTTGTAAGAAATAGGTAAATATAATATTGTGATTCACCTTTCAACTGAATGTCAGTTGAAATCCTTTGTTTACGCTGCTTTCCTCATCACATAACTTTTTTCTTTATCCCTTTAAGCCATACACCTTTGCAGGCATTTCAAGCAGTAGAGGGGTTTATGGATCTTATTAGATGACATTTTCTTGGTTTTTGTTTGTTTAAATATTGTTTCTAACTTATTGTCCAAGAGGTAAGGTTAGCACCTGATGATAAGTCACTTTTGAGATCTGCTATGCGTCTGCTTGCAATGATGAATACGTTCTTACAATTGTACTTGTGCTTTGTGCCGTTTTCTGTCGATTTTGATATTTGACCTAACAATGGATTGCGCTCTTTGCAGCTATTCTCTTATCTTCCTCCTCTTCCTTTTTTTTTTATATTGCTTAGATGTAACAGCTGTGCCCAAACGTGTCATTCCCAATTAATACAGGCTTGAATGACAGTATGTTTTTTTTAGCAGCAAATGTACTATACAATGTTTTGTATAAATTAAGGGGGTAGTAACATGACCAAGAAACTCATAACATGCAACTTCTTCCTGTACATAGTAAATACATATGCAGTGGATATAAAAAGTCTACACACCCCTGTTAAAATGTCAGGTTTCTATGATGTAAACAAAATGAGACAAAGATAAATCATATCAGAAGTTTTTCCACCTTTGAAGTGACCTATAAACTGTACAACTCAATTGAAAAACAAACTGAAATCTTTTAGGGAAGGGAAGTAAAAATAAAAAAATAAAATAATGTGGTTCCATAAGTGTGCACACCCTCTTATAACTAGGGATGTAGCTGTGTTTAGAATTAAAGGGGTTGTAAACCCTTGTGTTTCTTCACCTTAATGCATCCTATGCACCTGTTTTACTAACCTGAGCCCCGTATTTCTGACGATGGAGACGCGCTCTCCCTCTCTCCGCGGGGTTGATTGGATAGAGTGATAGCAGCACAGCCATTGGCTTCCTCTGCTGTCAATCAAATCCAATGGCGGGGCTGAGTCCGGCATTCATGTCTATGGACACAAATGCTGGACTCGGGAGTGTGCCCCCGCAAGGTAACACCCTGGTAGAACGCTTCTCCTAGGGGGTTATTGTCAGGGCTGGCTTAGCCCTTCCTCCTCTGGGCTGGCCGCTAAGCTGTCGGCTAATTGCCAGCTCTCTTCTCTTTCCACAGTTACCAGCTGTTCCCGATGATGCTCGTCTGACCTGCCTATTTAAAGCCTTCCAGGTCACTCTTTCATTTGCCTTCGCGTTGGTCACATCACTAGCCATCTCCTGCTGTTTGTTTCAAGACTGGCTTGCTGACATCCCTTCTGGCTTCTTATCCTGCTTGCAGTTGCTCTCTTTGGATCCCTGACGTCTGGACTGGCTGATTACCCGATCTGGTTTATGAACTTTGGACTGGCTGACTACCCGATCTGGTTACTGGGCTTACTGACTATGCTTGACTACACTTTTTCCTATTTACCTTTTTATTTTTATTAATAAACAAGTGTTATTTGATTGTACTTCTGTCTCTGTCTGTTTCATGGTTCCTGACAGTTATCTGATATGGGGAGGGGCCGCGAGAGCCACCTGGGGACCACAGAAGATGAGGTTTGGGGCCACTCTGGGCAAAACGAGTTGCACAGTGGAGGTAAGTATGATATGTTTGTTATTTAAAAAACAAAAAACAAACCCTTACAATCACTTTAACCACTTTAAGACCGGACCATTTTGCTGGTAAATGACCAGAGGTCTTTTTACACTTTGGCACTGCGCTGCTTTAACTGGTAATTGCGCGGTCATGCAATGTTGTACCCAAACAAAATTTGCGTCCTTTTCTTCCCACAAATAGAGCTTTCTTTTGATGGTATTTGATTGCCTCTGCGATTTTTATTTTTTGCGATATAAACGTAAAAAGACCGCAAATTTTGAAAAAAAATGATATTTTCTACTTTTTGTTATTAGAAAAATCCAATAAACTCAATTTTAGTCATACATTTAGGCCAAAATGTATTCAGCCACATGTCTTTGGTAAAAAAAAAGTCAATAATTGTATATTTATTGGTTTGCGCAAAAGTTGTCACATCTACAAACTAAGGTACGTTTTCTGGAATTTACGCAGCTTTTAGTTTACGACTGCCTATCTCATTTCTTGAGGTGCTAAAATGGCAGGGCAGTACAAAACCCCCCCAAATGACCCCATTTTGGAAAGTAGACCCCCTAAGGAAATTGATAAGAGGCATGTTGAGCCCATTGAATATTTTATTTTTTTGCCTCAAGCGATTGAATAATGACAAAAAAAAAATTTTTTTTTTTTTTTTACACAAAGTTGTCACTAAATGATATATTGCTCACACATGCTATGGGCGTATGTGAAATGACACCCCAAAATAAATTCTGCTGCTTCTCCTGAGTACGGGGATACCACATATGTGGGACTTTTTGGGAGCCTAGCCGCGTACGGGGCCCCGAAAACCAAGCACCGCCTTCAGGCTTTCTAAGGGCGTAAATTTTTGAGTTCACTTCTCACTACCTATTACAGTTTTGAAGGCCATAAAATGCCAAGATGGCACAAAACCCCCACAAATGACCCCATTTTAGAAAGTAGACACCCCAAGCTATTTGCTGAGAGGCATGTTGAGTTCATGGAATATTTTATATTTTGCCACAAGTTGCGGGAAAATTACAAACTTTTTTTTTTTTTTTTTTTTTTTCACAAAGTTGTCACTAAATGATATATTGCTCACACATGCCATGGGCATATGTGAAATGACACCCCAAAATAAATTCTGCTGCTTCTCCTGAGTACGGGGATACCACATATGTGGGACTTTTTGGGAGCCTAGCCGCGTACGGGGCCCCGAAAACCAAGCACCGCCTTCAGGCTTTCTAAGGGCGTAAATATTTGACTTCACTCCTCACTACCTATTACAGTTTTGAAGGCCATAAAATGCCAAGATGGCACAAAACCCCCACAAATGACCCCATTTTAGAAAGTAGACACCCCAAGCTATTTGCTGAGAGGCATGTTGAGTCCATGGAATATTTTATATTTTGCCACAAGTTGCGGGAAAATTACAAACTTTTTTTTTTTTTTTTTTTTTTTCACAAAGTTGTCACTAAATGATATATTGCTCACGCATGCCATGGGCATATGTGAAATGACACCCCAAAATAAATTCTGCTGCTTCTCCTGAGTACGGGGATACCACATATGTGGGACTTTTTGGGAGCCTAGCCGCGTACGGGGCCCCGAAAACCAAGCACCGCCTTCAGGCTTTCTAAGGGCGTTACAGTTTTGAAGGCCATAAAATGCCAAGATGGCACAAACCCCCCCCAAATGACCCCATTTTGGAAAGTAGACACCCCTAAATTTAGGGGTACACTAGTGAGACTAGGTAATAAATGGCGGGTGCCCTGAAACTATAAAAAAATAACTAACCAACCAGCGTCACCTGTAACAGTTATATGGTGATCACTGGTGAAAGGGTTAACTAGGGGGCAATCAGGGGGCTTTATGCGGTAGTATATGGGGGTCCCTGGCGCTATAAAAAGCTGCGGCGAACCTAAATACCTACTTGCCTAACTAGCGTCACCTGTGACACTAATACAGCGATCAGAAAAACGATCGCTTATTAGGCTGGGTTCACACTGGAGCGATGCGGGAACGCCACGAATGCGCGGCGGGTTCCCGCATCGCATGCCTCCCGGCGGCAGTTCACACTGCCCTATGCGAACTGCTGGGAGTGTCAGTGAAATGTTACTGACACCCCCAGATCAGTTCGCATATCGCAGTGCGATCTGAAAACTCGGATCGCATGGTGTGAACACCCATGCGATCCGATTCTGCTGCGGGCCAAAAAAAGGGTCCCGTGCGAATTTGCGGCGGGTGCGGCGGGTGTGGCGGGTGCGGCGAATGGCTGAACTCGAATCGCACAGAGATCGGATGTGATTTGCACTGCAGTGCGGTGCGAATCACATCCGTTCTCAAACCGCTGCAATCTGAACCCAGCCTTAGTGACACTGGCGACGGGGGGTGATCACGGGGTTAAACCTTTATTGGGGGGGTTAGGGGGGTACCTTAGAACTAAAGGGGGCTAACCCTAACTGCCCTAACAGTTATTAGTCACAAATGACACCCGCCGGGTGATCAGGGGGTTAAACCTTTATTAGGTAATAAATGGCGGGTGCCCTGAAACTATAAAAAAATAACTAACCAACCAGCGTCACCTGTAACAGTTATATGGTGATCACTGGTGAAAGGGTTAACTAGGGGGCAATCAGGGGGCTTTATGCGGTAGTATATGGGGGTCCCTGGCGCTATAAAAAGCTGCGGCGAACCTAAATACCTACCTGCCTAACTAGCGTCACCTGTGACACTAATACGGCGATCAGAAAAATGATCGCTTATTAGGCTGGGTTCACACTGGAGCGATGCGGAAACGCCGCGAATCCGCGGCGGGTTCCCGCATCGCATGCCTCCCGGCGGCAGTTCACACTGCCCTATGCGAACTGCTGGGAGTGTCAGTGAAATGTTACTGACACCCCCAGATCAGTTCGCATATCGCAGTGCGATCTGCAAACTCGGATCGCATGGTGTGAACACCCATGCGATCCGATTCTGCTGCGGGCCAAAAAAAGGGTCCCGTGCGAATTTGCGGCGGGTGCGGCGGGTGTGGCGGGTGCGGCGGGTGCGGCGAATGGCTGAACTCGAATCGCACAGAGATCGGATGTGATTTGCACTGCAGTGCGGTGCGAATCACATTCGTTCTCATAAACCGCTGCAATGTGAACCCAGCCTTAGTGACACTGGCGACGGGGGGTGATCACGGGGTTAAACCTTTATTGGGGGGGTTAGGGGGGTACATTAGAACTAAAGGGGGCTAACTCTAACTGCCCTAACAGTTATTACAGTCACAAATGACACCAATGCAAAAAAAAAAAAAAAAAAAAAAAAAATGACATTGGTGTCACTGTGACTGGGGGGCAGGGGTAATTGGGGGGGTGATCGGGGGGTAAAGGGGGGGTGTGAGTGTGCCTGGCATGTTCTACTGTGTGTGTAGAGTGTTGGTGCAACTCACCGATCCGCTCTCCTCCGTGTCGGAACGGAAAATACCGACACGGAGGAGAGAATACATCACTTCCTCTCCTGTGTTTACATTACAGGAGAGGAAGTGATGTCACGGGGGATTTCCATTCGTCGAGAGCGATCGCGAGGGGGTGGCCATGAATGAATGGCCGTCCCCTCATCCCTGATCTCTCCCGAACGAATGCCGACCGCCGCAGGCACCGGGGGGGGGCCCGATCGGGCCCCCCACCCGCGGGCAGGCATGGACTTATATATACGCCAATATGCCTGCCCGTGCCATTCTGCCGACGTATATCGTCGTGCGGCGGTCGGCAAGTGGTTAAGCAATCACATTCAAACTGATGTTAGTCAGTACACACCTGCCATCATTTAGAGTGCCTCTGATTGACCCCAAATAAAGCTGAACTAGTAGGTCTTTCCTCACTTTTTCTTAGTCGCATCCTACAGCAAAAGCCATGGTCCAAAGAGAGCTTCCAAAGCAAGGGATCTCATTGTTAAAAGGTATCAATCAGGAGAAGGGTACAAAAGAATTTCCAAGGCATTAGATATACCATGGAACACAGTGAAGAACGTCATCATCAAGTGGAGAAAATATGGCACAACAGTGACATCACCAAGAATTGGCTTTCCCTCAAAAATTTATGAAAAGACAAGAAGAAAACTGGTCAGGGAGGCTGTTAAGAGACCTACAGCAACAGTAAAAAGCTGCAGGAATATCTGGCAAGTATTTGCTGTGTGGTACATGTGAAAACAATCTCCTGTATTCTTCATATGTCTGGGCTATGGGGAAGAGTGGCAAGACGGAAGCCTTTTCTTACAAATAAAAACATCCAAGCCTGGCTAAATTTTGCAAAAACACATCTAAAGTCTCCCAAAAGCACATGGAAAAATTTGTTATTGTCCAATGAAACCAAGGTTGAACTTTTTTGGCAAAAATTCCAAAAGATAGGCTTCCCGCAAAAACAACAGTGCACATCACCAAAGGAACACCATACCGACCGTGAAGCATGGTGGTGGCAGCATCATGCTTTGGGGCTGTTCTTCTTCAGTTGCAACAGGGGCCTTAGTCAAGGTAAAGGGTGATTATGAAAAGTCAATACTGGCACAAAACCTTCAGGCTTCTGCTAGAAAGCTGAACATGAAGGGGAACTTCACCTTTCAGCATTCGAATGACCCAAAACATACATCCAAATCAACAAAGACATTGCTTCACCAGAAGAAGTTTAAAGTTTTGGAATGGCCCATCCAGAGCCCAGACCTGAATCTGATTGAAAATCTGTGGGGTGGTCTGAAGAGGGCTGTGCATAAGAGATGCCCTTGTAGACTGACAGATTTGGAGTGTTTTTACAAAGAAGAGTGGCAAATATTGCCAGGTTAAGATGTGCCATGCTGATAGACTCATTCCCAAAAAGATTGAGTGCTGTAATAAAATCAAAAGGTGTTTCAACAAGTATTAGTGTAAGGGTGTGAACACTTATGCAACCATATTATTTTAGTTTTACATTTTTACTTTCATCCACCTAAAAGATTTCAGTTTGTTGTTCAACGGAGTTGTACAGTTTATAGGTCACATTAAAGGTGGAAAAAGTTTTGAAACAATTTATCCATCATCATAAACCCATCTGTACATGTCCATGAATAATCCATAGCAACCATGCAGAGTCCATAGCAACTGTGAAGAGTAGTGTACAGGCCACAGTGCAGTGTACACTATATACAGTACTGTTAAAATGTTTTAGGCAGGTGTGAAGAAATCCTGTAAAGTAAGAATGCCTTAAAAAACATATATTTTAATTGTTTATATTGATTTACAAAATGCAAAGTGAGCAAACAGAAGAAAAATCGATATCAAACCAATATTTAATGTGACTACCCTTTGGCTTCAAACCAGGACACTTGCACATTTTGTACACTTGCACAAAGGCATGGATTTTGTGGGATTAGAGTCAGGTGTACCAATTATACCAAGCAGGTACTAATACTCATCAATTTCGTATGTAGGTTTGGGATTGGTTCCCACTGGGACGACTTGTCAGGTGACTTAGCCGCTTGACAAGTAGCGTCCCTTTCTGTACAATGGAACCGTTCTAATAGGAGCGACACAAGTAGCTCCGACTTAGAAAAAAGTTCCTGTATGACTTTGAGGGCAACTTGAGGCGACTTGCATTGACTTCTATAGAGAAGTCGTTTTGCAAGTCGCCGCAGCGATCGTGTCCAGGTCGACCCCAGGCAGTCGCGATGCAAACCTCAGTGTGAACAGACACTAAAACACAGTCATTACCTGAAATAGAATCAGCTGTGTAGGAGCCTTAAAACTGGATGAACAACAGCCAAACTGCTAATAAGGTGAGGTTGCGGAAGACAGTTTCATGCCACAGGTCATACACTATGGCAAAACTGAGCACAGCAACAAGACACAAGATAGTTATACTGCTTCAGCAAGGTCTCTTCCGAGCAACGATTTTAAAGCAGACTGGGGTTTCAAGATGTGCTTTTGAAGCTCTTTTAGCCTGGGTTCACATATGTGCATTGCGAATTGAAGCTCCGGTTTCACTACAAAGATAAAAATCTGTTGGTCAGGTGGGTGGGGGGGAGAGGGGGTAGGTGTAGTGAGGAGAAGGAGATAATTTGTGTTCAGAATGGAATACATCTGTGAATCAGATGCATTTCCATAGAAGATAATGGGCTTGTGATTCGCACTGCAATGCCCAGAAAACACACACATTTTTTGTGCAAATGCAACGCACATATGTGAACCAGGTGCATTCAAATTAATGTATTTTAAAATGTCCTGCGAATCTAACTCGCATAGGTGTGAACGGGGGCTCAAAATGAGCCAACGTTGAGGACTGTAGATGTGATGGTACAGCAGATTAAAGACACATCATGCTTTCTTTCTTTTGACATTGGAAGTTGTCCAGCATTCCCAATAGCATAGACTAGGCAGAAATAGTGGGACCCAGGTACACCTATCTACTGTCTGGAGAAGCCTGGCCAGAAGTGGTCTTTATGGAAAAATTGTGGCAATAAAGCCATACCTCTGACGTGGAAACAAGGGTAAGCAACTCAACTATGCACACAAAATAGGAACTGAGGCACATGCGCGGAGCTCCGGAAGATGGCTGCATAGTAATGGAGCTCCGTCCCCCTCCTGCTCTTCATCGCTCCTAATCACCCACAGCATCACCTGATCCCCCCCAACAAAAGTACCAGAAGGTTAGGACATCCGAGGGGATTATTATATGTCAGTGGGGAAGGCCAAACGCGACCTTCAGGCTCAATTTAGCGCAGTCCCAGAGCCTGACGAGAACCCCAAGATGGCGGCGGTACGGCCACTCCATGAGGCTGCTCATACAGGGAGCCCTGCTAATTCTTCCTGGCGAGACCCGCAGCAGGCAGAGGTATGTGGATGCACTCCTCACTCCATTCCTCTCAGGGACACAATATCTCCAGCGTCCACAGAATCCCTTATCAACCGGATTTAATGTCCCCCATGGCTGCAGCCTCTCCTAATGAGCCCCTGCAAAACACGGGTCAGATCCCCTCACAAGCACAGGATTTATCATTCATTTTCACAAAATTTGCAGAGATGCTGGACAGAGGATTGTCCCAGACGGCTGCCAAAATCACATCTGACATAAAAATTTACCTCCAAACCCTGGGATCTCGCATTGAGACCAAAAATGGATGCCACGATTGCCTGGACCACCCAAAACACAGACAGCATCTAAGCCCTTGTACACACGGTCGGAGAATCCGTCGGAATGTGTCCGATCGGACCGTTTTGTGGGATATTCCGACTGTGTGTGGTCTCCATCGGACTGTTTCCGTCTGAGTATCCGACGGACCAAGTTTTCCAACTTGTTGGTAAAATCTTCCAACAAACTGGTCCGATCGGACATACTCGGATCATGTGTAGAGAATTCCGATCGGACAAAGTGCCACGCATGCTCAGATCAAATTCCTACACCAAAGCTATTGACTACTAGACTGAACGTAGTCCCGTCGTAACGAAATAACGTCATCACATTCTGCACAATCGGATTTTCCGACAACTTGGTCCGACCGTGTGTATGCAACAGTTGCGGACACAATCCGTCGGATTTGGTTGGCAGAATGTCCGACCGTGTGTACAGGGGCTAAGACCTACACAGCCATCTGGACATTGCTTTGGCCAAAATTGATGACCTTTAGAACAGGACCTGAATCTATCACAGATATACAGTACCTGAAGCAGTCGGTTCCCTCATCAAGCTTCTCATTCCAGACATATGCTCTCACAGGCTGGGACTTGTTCAAGCTCATAGAGCTCTGCCCCCCCCCCCCCAACCCATCAGATGGTCTGAGAAATTGTGGTTAAGCCACACTTCTACGCAGTCAAAGAAGAAATAATGAAAAGGGCCTGTTCCACCTCACAACTACAGATTATGGGGCACCCAATCCAGATTTTCACCGACATCCCCTTCTTCTCTTTGATTCAGAGGAGAAGGGCACTCAAGCCATTACTGATGGCGCTGACCCAGAAGAACATTAAGTATTGGTGGCTTTTTCCCTTCAGCTTGAAATTTGAAATCAATAACAAGCCCTTCAGATTCTCTACCTTTCCCAAAGGAAAGCACTTCCTACAGAAGTTGGGCATATTCTCCAGGGATCCTCCTTCCCCGATGCAGACTTCCTCTGCCAGCTGTTCTAAACGCGCCCCCCCTTCCCTCAGCTAGCCCACTCACCTCACTTTGGCAAAAGGCTAATGAAGGTCTACCACCCTGAAAACAGTCCCTTGATACCTTTGCCACTTAGTCTTCTCTTCCTTATTGACCATGTTTCCTACAGGTCCCATTGCACCTATTCTGAATGACTCTTGTTACATACCACATTCCTGGGCCCCCCTCAAAGACCCCTTCTCCTATTCCTCCTCATAGCTTTCCAGAAACACCAGTTTAATGACTCTGGTTACAAGGACACAAACTACCCAGAGTCCCATTTTATTTCTTCGAAACAACAGTTGATCTCCCCTTCCGGATTACAACCTCTCTCAGTATAGGGGCTTTCTACACTGGCCACCAATGTAAGGGGGGTTTGCACTCACCACCAATTTAAAGGGGAGTTCTACATGAACAGGAAGGATTTGACTACAAGTGCAAGTTTGGATTTTTTTAATGATTACCAACATAAAGTGGCATTTCTACACTGGCCACCAATGTAATGCATTTGCATTTGTGTGTGTTGGGAATGCATGCAAAATCACTTTCCTGACACCACAGAAACATGCTGCTCTTTGGCAGATACACAGTAGTGCCATTAATTGTTAATTATGCCCTCACACATCTGCTGAGATGTGCGTATTCACATGCACCAAAATTCACGGTGCTGTGGCACCATGCTATTTTGAAAAAGGGTTCCACCTCCAATTTGCTTACCTTTGCAGAACAGGCTGATGTTAGACTTATGCCGGCCATACACGATGCGAATTCCGAACGACCCGTCGAACGATAAACGAAAGCGGCACTCACAACAACATGCGAATGTGCCATCAATTAAGTACGAAAATCGTACGTTAAAACACTATGTTTTAACGGGTTTTTTTTATTCCGTGTTGCGTTCGACCATTCGTTCGTTGTTTTATATGGTTTCCTTCTGGTTCAAACTTTCCAGAGATCGTGCGCAATTCATTTTCTTATGTCAAATCGTCCAACTCTGCCATTAACGATACGATTTTTGGACGATTTTTGAAAAAAAAACCAACATGTTGGATTTGTCAATTTGCCCTGTCGTACGAAAATCGCATGTCGCGCATACCACACTAACGATACGAAAATCGGTCGATTTTACTTTCGCTCGGATTTTCGTTCGGAATTCGCATCGTGTATGGCCGGCATTAGTTTTAACTAAAGAGAAAAGGAAGGAAAAAAGAGAAGAAAAAGAAAAAAGTAATGGAAAGCAGATATGTCCACTAATAAAGGGTTAAATCAAAATCTGCCCTTATTGAGTCCTTATTAAGGTATTAGTGTCGTAACCCAATTGCATATACAAACAAAAAAGACGCAGTTCTAATAGCACGAACTGCAAAAAGAGGTTACTTTTGACACCAAACAAAAATTCTTTACATCCTACGGCAAGGTTAATTAGAAATATATAATTTATTTTAGATTTCAAATACCATATTTAACCATAATTTTATCAGTAAAAAAATCCAAAGACTATTTGTAAAAAATGTCCATTCCCAAAGTAAACCCAACATTAATCATATAAAACAAACCACAAACAAGACATAGATAACACACACCACAAACACGAAAAAATGACGCTGGTCCGGACCAATTGCTACCGATTGCCAAAAAATAGTTATTATAAACAGATTAAACCTGTAAGACCACTTACAATATCAGTCAATATGTTTATCTGGCAATCAGCAGCAAGCATGAAAAAGAGACTGGTTCTAAATTGCAACCATTGCTATCAGCCTAATTTCACTAAATTCCTTTATGACTGAGTGTCCATTCGATGGTTATAAATATATAGTCCATTCGTTAATGACAGTATTCAATATTACCAATTTCGAGTGTTATCAGTTTATATTTGTCGAATCGATTCGATAGTACAAAGTTTTTTTCTTTTGAAAAACAGCTGTTTGTTCACAAAAGCTAAATGGCTAAAGACTGTTCATTTCCTTTTAATCAATGAATGCTGCAACTTCTCAATATGTCGACAGGTATATCCTAGGAGTCATAAGTTATGTCTCATATCATACCATTATTTCTTTGTGGAACAACGAATTGTTCGGCCCGGAAAGAATTACTTGACGAGCACAATATTGTTTGCTCTACCGACATGTATTTCATAACATCCGCACTGTGTGCACTACTCACGGACCAACATCGATCGTTATTGTTTTCGGTATGAAGGCCTCCCGGGATCACAATGACCAAAGTTGTAGTCTGTTGTTCCTTATTCAGCTCACGTAGCTCGCTTTGGTTAACGTGAGCTTACGGAAACCCCGGTCGTCCATTCGTAGAGATAATATCGAATTTCTCGAAAGAATAGACACTCCGTGTATCTGGCTGCAGCCGCTGTCTCAGGCTCATGCAAGGTTCGTCCAGCGTCCGGATGTGACGTCAACACGTTTCGCTGGCTATTAGCGTAGCTTCATCTCGGACGATTCGTACCACACCGTCACACGTCCTTTTGTAACAAATTACTCAGATTTGTTCAATTAGTCAATCACTTTTTGTCTCTGCCTGTGGTTAACGAAAATGTTTGGTCCAGACCAGCATAATTTTTTTCGTGTTTGTGGTGTGTGTTATCTATGTCTTGTTTGTGGTTTGTTTTATATGATTAATGTTGGGTTTACTTTGGGAATGGACATTTTTTACGAATGGTCTTTGGATTTTTTTACTGATAAAATTATGGTTAAATATGGTATTTGAAATCTAAAATAAATTATATATTTCTAATTAACCTTGCCGTAGGAGGTAAAGAATTTTTGTTTGGTGTCAAAAGTAACCTCTTTTTGATGTTAGACTTAATGACCACAGTTGTAGGCAGGACTTTCAAACATGCCCCTTTACCTCTCCAGTGGGCAGCATTCCGCAGAGTTGATGGTGGATATGACCTCAGAGGGGCATTATATACTTATGATTTAGCAAAAGAAAACTCACGAAAGCTCTACCGCTGTATTATGTGCAGGGGCGGACTGACAACTAATGGGGCCCCCGGGCAATAGAAGCTCATGGGGCCCCCTTGGGCGCCACACCTTGCCAGGGAGACAAGAGGGGGAGCACACAGGGGGAAACTGGAGGGAGAACGCACACACACTCACACAAACACAGGGAGACACACACACACACAGGTGGACACACTCTCACACAGGGAGACACACACACGGGGACACTCACACACACACCACACACGGGGGGGGGACACACACGGGGATACACTCACGCACACACACACAAGGGGACACGCACACTCACACACACACACACAGGGGGACACACTCTCTCACACACACACACACACACACACAGGGGGACATACACACACACACACACACACACACACACACACACACACAGGGGGACATACTCACACACACACACAGGGGGATACACTCTCACACACAAAAACACACAGGGGGATACACGCTCACACACAAAAACACACAGAGGGATGCACGCTCACACACAAAAACACACAGAGGGATACACACACACATACGGGAACACACACACACACACATACGGGGACACACACACACGGGGACACACACACACATACACGGGGACACACATACACGGGGACACACACACACACGGGGACACTCACACACACGGGGACACTCACACACCACACACAGGGGGACACACTCTCACACAGGGAGACACACACACGGGGACACTCACACACACACCACACACGGGGGGGGGACACACACGGGGATACACTCACGCACACACACAAGGGGACACGCACACTCACACACACACACACACACACAGGGGGACACACTCTCACACACACACACACGGGGATACACTCTCACACACAAAAACACACAGGGGGATACACGCTCACACACACACACACAAAAACACACAGGGGGATACACACACACACATACGGGGACACACACACACACATAAGGGGACACACACACACACACACATACGGGGACACACACACACACATACGGGGACACACACACACACACACATACGGGGACACACACACACACATACGGGGACACACACACACACACACACACATACATACATACGGGGACACTCACACACACACGGGGACACACACACACATACGGGGACACTCTCACACACACACACACACACACACACACACACACACACACAGAGACACTCTCACACACACACACACACACGGAGACACTCTCACACACACACATACGGGGACACACACACACACACGGGAGGGCACAGGGGGACATACACAGGGGAGGACACACACAGTGGGGACACAGGGTTGGGGGGATCCGGGGCCCCATGCATCTGTACCGCCACCCCCCCAGAACTTGTAGCAGGCCCAGGCTTTACTTACCGGTGGATGCCGATAATACTTTTAACGGCGCAGCTCCCCGCCGGCCCCTGCACTCTTCTGCTGTGCCCGTATCTCATGCCGATTACAATATGGCTAACTCCACGCTGCTCCCCGCCGGCCCCTCCTTCCCTCCCGTCCGTCCCAGGTGCTTGTACTGTATGCGTTGTGACATCACCTGGGACGGACGGGAGGGAAGGAGGGGCCGGCGGGGAGCAGCGCGCCGTATTGTATTCGGCATGATCGCGGCATGTGTTACGGGCACAGCCGCTTCAAGTGGTCTTTCATGTGGCCGAGACCGGGCCCCTAATGACCTCGGGCCCTCGGGCGGCGCCCGAGTGACCGACTGGTCAGTCCGCCCCTGATTATGTGGTTAGTGTGCAGAGTGGTTGATGCTCTGACTAATTGAGTTCACAGTGAATCCATAACAAGTACAAGCCGGCAACTCGACAGCATCTCCATAGAAAATTTTATTGTAGCATTATAGCAGTAACATCATACAAAATACTGATGCGTTTCGGCCTAAGCCTTCCTCAAAAACATCAAATGATTAAGGCTTTTGATGAATGCTTAGGCCGAAACGTGCCTAATTTTGGAAGATTTTACCGCTATAATGTTACAATAAAATGTTCCATGGAGAAGCTGTTGCTTCGAGTTGCCGACTTGTACTTGTTATGGATATACATATCAATGCAGCCAATCTGCGGCTATTTATATATTAATGCCGCCACTATTTACACATCAATGCAGGTTATTTACATGTAAACACAGGGTCTGCTCTGCAGGTGAGTAATCTGTACATGGCAATAGGGCAGAGCTGGGCAGCATTAGTAACTGTACTTCACACTGAGATATCGTGAACAGCAGGGGACTACAACTTCACGGGACAAGGAAATTTAAACTGGGATAGTTGGCAAGTATGAGGCAGCTGCTATTCGCCCCACAACATTGATGGGACTCAGGGCAGCTTATCCTTTTGCCCTGCCTTAAAGATGGCCCTGGCTGCATCTTGGTGACAAGTGAGTTGAGTAGCATCTTGATATAGTGTGGTCCTTCACCCAGCAGGGTCCCAACGAGCTTACAAACACATACACATATACACATACTAGGGCCAATTTATAGACAGGATCTGATTAACCTACCAGCATGTTTTTGGAGTGTGGGGGGAAACCGGAGTACCCAGAGGAAACACGCAGTCACAAGCAGAACATGCAAACTCCAGGCAGATGGTGTCATGGTTGGGATATGAACCAGCAACCCTATTGCTGCTAGGTGAGAGTGCTAACCACTACACCATTGTGCCACCCCGAGTGCTGCATCTCTGGTAACAAGTGACAAACTGCATCTTGGTGACAAGTAACAAGCTGTATCTTGGTGACAAGTGAGCGCTGCATCTCTGGTAACAAGTAACAAGCTGCATCTTGGTGACAAGTGAGCGCTGCATCTCTGGTGGCAAGTAACAAGCTGCATCTTGGTGACAAGTGAGCGCTGCATCTCTGGTGACAAGTAACAAGCTGTATCTTGGTGACAAGTGAGCGCTGCATCTTTGGTAACAAGTAACAAGCTGCATCTTGGTGACAAGTGAGCGCTGCATCTCTGGTGGCAAGTAACAAGCTGCATCTGGTGGAAAGTAAGATGCATCTGGTGACAAGTGAGATGCATCTGGTGACAAGTAACAAGCTGCATCTTGATGACAAGTGAGCGCTGCATCTCTGGCGGCAAGTGAGTGATGCATCTAGTGACATGTGAGCGCTGCATCTCTGGTGACAAGTAACAAGGTCTATCTTGCTGACAAGTGAGCACTGCATCTCCGGTGGCAAGTAACAAGCTGCATCTGATGACAAGTGAGTGCTGCATCTGGTGGCAAGTGACGTAACAAGTGATGTCGCAAGTGATGTGGCAAGTGACAAGGTGCATCTAGTGGCAGGTGACGATGGCAAGTGACAAGGTGCATTTCGTGGCAGGCGATGATGGCAAATGACAAGGTGTATCTGGTGGCAGGCGATGATGGCAAGTGACAAGGTGCATCTGGTGGCAAGCAACGATGGCAAATGACAAGGTGCATCTGGTGGCAGGCGATGATGGCAAGTGACAAGGTGCATCTGGTGGCAGGTGACGATGGTAAGTGACAAGGTGCATCTGGTGGCAGGCGACGTGCCAAGTGACACGCTCAGGGCTCCCACTGATTCTGGATTAGTTTGAACTATTTAATTTTATATTACAATGTAATTTAAGAAATAATGCGCTTCAATTATCATGACACCATATCAACCATGGTGCTGTGATGATTAAACTTTCTGGCATACACATATTGCTCTTGTGGTGTAGGATCTGGGCCTACTGTCCCTACATCCCTCTATTTTTCCTTCCTTCTCTCGCCTTATGTCATGGAGATCCTGACAGAAATCTGCACCCCAGGCCCTCTGGCTCGTGTGCGCGCGACCGTGTGCGCGGGCCCCTGTTTGCGCCAGACAGGTTATTTAAGCCTGTCTGTCACAGACGGTCCCCGATGTCTGCTCTACAGCGTTGTGTGCCTGAGAACCTGATCCAAAGTACTTACCTGTGATTTAGACCCGGCTTGTCTGTGACCTACCTGCTATCTGCCTGCACCCGACCCTGGCCTGTCTGTGACTACTCTTCTGCCTGCTCCCTTGTACCTCGCTTCCAGCCTGATACCTGACCCGGCCTGTTTGACGATCCTACCTGCTAAGCTGATCCAGTTTGCTGAGTTGATCCCATCTGCTAAGGTGATCCAGTTTTCTGAGATGATTCCATCTGCTGAAGTGATCCAGTTTGCTGAGCTGATCCCATCTGCTAAGGTGATCCAGTTTGCTGAGCTGATTCCATCTGCTGAAGTGATCCAGTTTGCTGAGCTGATCCCATCTGCTAAGCTGATCCAGTTTGCTGAGCTGATCCCATCTGCTAAGCTGACCCAGTTTGTTGAGCTGATCTTATATGCTAAGCTGATCCAGTTTGCTGAGCTGATCCAGGTTGCTGAGCTTATCCAGTCTGCTGTGTTGATCCTGTCTGCCAAGCTGTTCCTGTCTGCGGAGCTGACCCAGTCTGTTCATCCCTTCCGGTCTGTTGATCCTGCCAGGCACCCGTGCCCCTCCTTACTCCTGTGTCCCTCCTTACTCCTGTGTCCCCTGTTACCTTACCAGGGAACCGGTAGTGGGAGCCGTAAGGGAGGCCTTCCTCTGCAATTCGGGCTCAAAACCACTAGGTATGTGACACCTTATCTCCCTTTCTCTTTCTCTTTCTCTCTCTCTTTCTTTCTTTCTTTCTTTCTTTCTTTCTTTCTTTCTTTCTTTCTTTCTTTCTTTCTTTCTTTCTTTCTTTCTTTCTCTCTTTCTCCCTCCATCCCTCTCTTCCTTCTCCCCCATCCCTCTTTCATCTCAGACTCTAACAACACCCCTTTTAAGTCATGTCCAATATTTAGTTTAAACAACGCACATTTTTGTTTCTTGCATCACATTTTGGCAGGCCTACAAATGAATATCCTGCCCCTTAATTATAATAACTCCCCGCCTACAGACAAAAAAGTCTCCCTATACATTTTTTGACAATGTTGGCAACTATGCATATTCTTTAGTAGAAATAAAGCAGAGCTGCAGTCCCACTCCCCCTCCAAAAATGAAAAGTCAGCAGCTACAAATACTGTAGCTGCTGACTGTTAATATTAGGACACTTATCTGTCCAGGAATTTGGCAATTTTGTTTTTTCATTCGGCTCTTGGATGCAGCTGCCACCATTCCTCATAAGGGAAACCAGCTTCACAGCTGGTTCCCTACTGCGTGTGTGCGAAGGCCCGGCAGTGGTGGAAGGAGGAGGGGGCAGAACAGGTACTCGTTAACCCCCCCCCGAAAAGGTGTGGGTGAATATGGCAGCAGACTTTCAGTCATTGAGTCACTTGAGTCCCTTTCAGTCATTTTTTCAACTTTCCATCTATTAAATCTTCCGCCCTTGTTGTTTTAACTTTGGATAGTAAAACATTTTTTTTTGCCAGTAAATACCTTATACAGCCCACTTCCAGTTTCTTGTCTGGTAATAAGCCTAGGCTTATGTCATCGTGCACAGCTCTCTCTCTTACTCTCGTGGCAGTTTGCCAGGAAGGGAGAGGGGAGGAGTCATAGGAGGGCCAATGAGAGCTGCAGAGCTGGAGGTGTGCCTCTGTGTGTCTGTGTAAATCCAGGAAGTGAACAGGCAGCAGCTTCAGCTGACCACAGTTAAAATGGATGCAGCCAGACTCAGTGGAGAGAGATTTCTGCAACATATTTGACAAGTACAGAATCACAGTATAAGTAGCACAGGGACTATATTGAAGTCGCGGTGACTTGAAGTCATGCAAGTATGAACACTACTAATTGTAAATGATGGGGTATGACTTGTCATGTGACTGCAGTCCCAAGTCGCAGGACAAGTCACAGAAGTGTGAAAGGGGCCTAAAACAATGTGCAGTAACATACTTGAGTTAAAAAAGGAAGTGAACTCCTCTGGTTTGTTTTTACCTATAGGTCAGTCTATAATAAGGCTGATCTAGGTACTGTAAATATCTCCTAAACTTGCACCATTTAGGAGACATTTATGGTATACCCCAACGTTTACGTAATCGGCGCATGTGCTCTAAAGAAACGGCTGCTAGTGCCGTTTCTTCAGAGCCATGTGCCGTGACCGACATCTCCCGCAAGCGGGAGTGACGTAATCATGGCTCCAGCCACTCACAGTGCCAATGCCTGCGAACCCAGAAGAAACACGAGGGAAGATGTCAGCTTTCTAAGGGGAGTATTTGATAATGAGCTAGTATGCGATGCATACTAGCTCATTTTGCCGTTGTCTTACAGGTTTCTTTGGGGAGCTTTTCAACCTCTTTAATGTAACACAACAACGTGAATGGGTCCTAGTGAGAGACGTTATGAAATAGAATATCAGAAGAAATTTAGAGTAAATGAAGTACAGGAGAAAACAGACATACCTTTCTACAAGAGTAGCTACATTTTCATAAATCAATCTAACCTAGTTAGAAAAAGTTTGCAATTCTTAACTGCAGTTTAGAAGTTTGAGAAAGTTTGAACTCCACAGTGATCAATGATTGCCTATGGCAGGGGTGTCAAACTCATATTCATCAGGGGCCGCATCAGCAGTATGGTTGCCTACAAAGGGCCGTGTTCGGGAAAAAAATCTAAGCTTCTCCCTGTAAGCATGTAATTTCTTTGCACTTAAAAGCACAAAAAGCCCTCTTATATAATGCCGGGAAAGTGTGCCCTTCTTTCTCTCCAAGTAACACAAACAGTTGTTGGTGTAACCTTGATCTCAGTATGAAATCCTGAGCAAAATAGCCAAGTGGCTTTTATTTATACTAAACAAATGGATAACAAAAGAGGCTGCTGACTTCAGAATCAGCCAGACACTTATATTCATTCAAAAGAACCAATGACACACATGCATATATTCAAACAGAAATACAGTAGTGACGTGTGCAGACGGTGGTGTGCAAAACCATGTGACAAGCACAGGGTTCCGAACACAAACGTGTGCACATTCCCACTGCTACCAGTGATGCGAGCCATACCAAACTATGGCCCAGCGAGCCATAATTTCGTATAGTTATACTATGGTTCCCAGATACGCCGATCTGCTTACTTAGGAGTTTAAATGTGGTCGCCATGGAGTGGCCAGTTCTCTGGAGAGGCATAAACAAACAACCTTAAAAGAACAAACAGATCCGCCGTGCCCAAGGGAAGGTTTCCGCATATACAATGGTCTTCCAGCAATGTCTGTATGTGCGAATACCCTCACATGAGTGTATTGCAGCAAAACTGGCACTGGGGGCATCTGACAACATACATTAATAACATTTTCCACAACAGCTCCTCCTCTTTGTCATATCCTCCCATGTGTCCCTCGATGAAACTTGATCTTCTTCTTACACCTGGTAATGTATCAGTCCTTACAGTCCATATGAGTCCATAAAAAAAAGGAAAACACGGCTTGACATGTAGACTCTGTTCTTCAGGAGGAATGAATTATAGGGAGGACACGACATGGTGAGCTGTAGTAATTGCTGGGATCCTCTCTGTCTTGCACGTGGGTTGGTCTTCTTGGGCGTCTCACTGAGGAAGATGTGCTCATCTGCTTGGGCTCTGGTCACGTGTCCAATCAGGCAACAGGAGCACCTCATCACGGCATATAGAAGGAATAGAAACAAAAATAACATGAGTAACTATACCACTACTTCCTTCAACTATGATCCACTGCAAAAATAAATATTAAATGCCCACAGATTCCCAGACCCTTAAGAGGATTCCAACCTTCACTAGCTATAGCTCTGGCTTTGCCTCTCAGGGATCCAAGCCCCATCCATATGGGCCTGAACTGTGTCACTAATATCCTCGATCCAGGTATAACAATCTTTACTTATGAATTCACAGAGACCCCCCTTGGACTGTGGGAACTTCCTTGTAGCTTCAACAGTTACATGAAAACATCCCATCCTCAATGGATGAGAAATTGTTCAATCGTTTCATAAGCTCAAGCCCCCACCGTGTACAAGCAAATCCCTTCCAGCTGTCCCTGCCATTCTTACCTTCTCTCGCGCCATCAGATCCTCATAATCGGCCGCAACATAAGATGCTGGGACAAGATTCACCAGCACACATGAACCTCTTGCATTAGGGGGAATTACCTTATAAGCTGTAGATCCACATTAATACCAAACTAAAGGTGAAACACGCTTGTGGGCTACCTAGTTATCCCGATACCAAAACTGGCAAGAACCAGAGCTATTGTTAAAATTATAATTAATTTACCCTCTAGAAATGTATCATTAAATTCTATTGACAAGTGTCTGTTTGGATTTTACTCATTTGTCAACACTCCTCACACCAATATGAACATCCTATATATCATGTACCACTGTCATCACTGGGGTACTAGAGCACAGTGGAGGCTCAGAGTAGACCCAACCATGTGTCCTGTTTGTTTTCTTAGCTAGTTGGAAAATACACTTTAAAAATATAAATAAACAAAGATACTCCTCATCCTTTTGGTGTAGTTGAGCAGCTTCTTGCAGTGGCTGGCGTGGACCCAGTTGTCCCGTCTTCTTTACAATGGCACAGTCACCTGGTTAGACTGTGGTTACTGCATCTTACCATCTGGGGTGTAATACCTGGAACCATGGAAAAAAAAGGTTCTTATGGGAGCGTCCTTCACCAGACTGCTGACTCAAATTCCATCAAAGGAAAAAGTCGTGCAACCTATCGTTCCTACTAGGTCACAAACTTGGCTAGAATTAGAGCACATGGATAACAAAAGAGGCTGCTGACTTCAGAATCAGCCAATCAGACACTTGTATTCACTCAAAAGAACCAATGACACACATGCATATATTCAAACAGAAATACAGTAGTGATGTGTGCAGACGGTGGTGTGCAAAACCATGTGGCAAGCACAGGGTTCCGAACACAACTGTGTGCACATTCCCACTGCTACCAGTGATGTGAGCCATTCCAAACTATGGCCCAACTATATATATATAGGTGGCTGTATGGTGTCCATCCTCCTAGTCTCCTCCTCATCTTGACACATCAGGGTTAAGGAAGAGTCTAGGGCCAGATGACTTTTAACACTTTTGCCAGGCAGCTGGTGGGGAGAGATGCTGGTTGCTACAGGGGTATGGGATTGTGGCTCGGGACACCACTGATTGTCAGAGTTTACTTACCCATTCTCTATCCCCATTTTTTGTTGGGTGGAGATGGGGTGAGTAAATAAATCCTTCACAGTCCCGATGCAGGAGCACTGCATTGGCAGGAGGAGGAACTGTCACAGTTCTCTTCTGTTCTCCAGCTTTGGTTTGTCACTTCCCCTGCTAAGCTGACAGGAGTAGTAATGCTGCTGTCACTACTGCTGTAAGCCTGTAGCAGCAGGAACTCTACAGGGGGCGTCCCCTCACCTCACATGATACCAGCACCCGGGGAAGCTGCCCCTCCTTTTCCCACCCTGGCTGCTGTTACTGCAGAGAATGCTGCTGTCCTTCAGGTCCCCTGCCAAGCAGTTTCACCCTTGCATACTAACCACAGGAGGTTGTTTGATGCGGTAGAGATTGTGACATCAACGCCCTGTCTCTCCACCTCGGCTTGCATTCAGTGGGGAAAACACTGTGGGGTTGAGCTACTAAAGGAAAATAGACTTTGCACTTTGCAAAGTGCAGTTGCATTCTTCAAGAGCAGCTGCTCCAGAGCTTAGTAAATAAGGTAAAGCTCTGCTTAATTCCATTATCCAATCATATGCAATTAAAAAGGCTGTTTCTTTAAATTTTCCTTGCACATGATTGGGTATTCTTTGCAAAGTTAAGCTTTACCTTATTTACTAAGCTCTGGAGCAACTGCACTTTGAAAAGTGCACAGTCTATTTGCCTTTAGTAAATCAACCCTAATCTGTTCTAAGAATGAAGCCTATGTTGAGAGAGCCACCCACTGAAGTCACAGTGCAGCAGGGCAGCTGCTCTGCATGTAAACTGAAAGACAACGGAGTTCACTGTAGCAGTGGCATATGCATAGTTATATTGTTTTTTTAAGAGCAACAACTGATGTGTGGATCATCTCTCTGCATTATCTACTCAGCTAAATGACTGTGGATCAAACCCCCGGGAGCTCTACTATCAGTATGATATATGGGTTGCAGCACTGATCCTTCTGTTTGTAATAGTTACGTTGGTCCTATCTAAACAAGTGTAACTATGCAATAAAACCAATAACCTAGAATTCAACTTCAATATATCTTTAAATGTATTTGTTTAACCACTTCAGCCCCGGACCAATAAACACCTTAAGGACCAGAGGTCTTTTTCCAATTTCGCACTGCGCTGCTTTAACTGGTAATTGCGCGGTCATGCAATATTGCACCCAAACGAAATTTGCGTCCTTTTCTTCCCACAAATAGAGCTTTCTTTTGATGGTATTTGATTGCCTCTGCGATTTTTTTTTTTTGCGATATAAATGGAAAAAGAGCGAAAATTTTGAAAAAAAAAGATATTTTCTTCTTTTTGTTATAAGAAAAATCAAATAAACTAAATTTTAGTCATACATTGAGGGCAAAATTTATTCAGCCACATGTCTTTAGTAGAAAAAATGTCAATAAGCGTATATTTTTTGGTTTGCGCAAAAGTTATAGCGTCTACAAACTAGAGTACATTTTCTGGAATTTACACAGCTTTTAATTTATGACTGCCGATCTCATTTCTTGAGGTGCTAAAATGGCAGGGCAGTACAAATCCCCCCCAAATGACCCCATTTTGGAAAGTAGACACCCCAAGGAAATTGCTGATGGGTATGTTGAGCCCATTGAATATTTATTTTTTTTGGCCTAAGGGATTGAATAATGACAAAAAAAAAAAAAAAAAATTTTTTTTACAAAAAGTTTACACTAAATGATATATTGCTCACACATGCCATAGTTATATGTGGAATTGCACCCCAAAATATATTCCGCTACTTCTCCCGAGTATGGGGATACCACATGTGTGGGACTTTTTGGGAGTCTATTCGCGCACGGCACCCCGAAAACCAATCACCACCTTCAGGATTTCTAAGGGTTCAAATTTTTGATTTAACTCCTCACTACCTATCACAGTTTCGAAGGCCATAAAATGCCAAAATAGCACAAAACCCCCCAAAATGACCCCATTTTGGAAAGTAGACACCCCAAGCTATTTACTGAGAGGCATGTTGAGTCCATGGAATATTTTATATTTTGCCACAAGTTGCGGGAATATTACAAACTTTTTTTTTTTTGCACAAAGTTGTCACTAAATGATATATTGCTCACACATGCTATGGGCATATGTGAAATGACACCCCAAAATACATTCTGCTGCTTCTCCTGAGTACGGGGATACCACATGTGTGGGACTTTTTGGGAGTCTAGTCGCGCACGGCACCCCGAAAACCAATCACCACCTTCAGGATTTCTAAGGGTGCAAATTTTTGATTTAACTCCTCACTACCTATCACAGTTTCGAAGGCCATAAAATGCCAAAATAGCACAAAACCCCCCCAAATGACCCCATTTTGGAAAGTAGACACCCCAAGCTATTTACTGAGAGGCATGTTGAGTCCATGGAATATTTTATATTTTGCCAAAAGTTGCGGGAAGATTACAAACTTTTTTTTTTTTTGCACAAAGTTGTCACTAAATGATATATTGCTCACACATGCTATGGGCAGAAGTCAAATTACACCCCAAAATAAATTCTGCTGCTTCTCCCGAGTACGGGGATACCACACGTGGGGGACTTTTTGGGAGCCTAGCCACGTACGGGACCCCGAAAACCAAGCACTGCCTTCCGGATTTAAATATAAAATGCTACCAAAAAACCTGTTAGCGATGACAGGGATCAGGCCTGACTCTGCGATCGCTGCAGTTATGTGTTTAGTGTTTTGTAAGTGACAGTGATCGATCGATACTGCACTTGGGTGGGCTGGGCAGAGGGGCAAAACGCAGGTGCTAGCAGGTATCTGGGCTGATCCCGCTAACAATGCGTTTTTTTGGAACCCTAAACTGCTGGGGACGCTAGTATAGATCTGATCAGATCAGATATTGATCTGTTCAGATTCTATAGCACTACGGGAGGTGTATGCTTTGCGTGTGGGTGTTAGCGGTACTGGCACTAACCTAGCGCTGCCTGGGGCGACGCAGACCCTGACCCTAAAACCTAATTGATATCACCCGCCGGGTGATCAGGGGGTTAAACCTTTATTGGGTAATAAATGGTGGGTGCCCTGATGCTATAAAAAACAAACTAACCAGAGTCACCCGTAACACTTATACGGTGATCAGTGGTGAAAGGGTTAACTAGGGGCAATCAGGGGGTTCAAATTTTTATTAGGTAGTATATGGGGGTCCCTGGCGCTATATAAAAACCTGACGGGGAACCTAAATAACTAACTGGCTAACCAGCGTCACCAGTGACACTTATACTGTGATCGCTGGTGAAAGGGGGTGAAAGGGTTAACTAGCAGCAATCAGGGGGTTAAAACCATTATTGGGTAGTATATCGGGGTACCTAACGGTATAAAAACCTGGCGGTGAACCTAAAAAAATAACTAGCTACCTAGCGACACTAGCGACACTGATGCAGCGATCAGAAAAATGATCGCTTAGTGACACTGGCAAAAGGGGGTGAAAGGGTTAACTAGCGGCAATCAGGTGGTTAAAACCATTATTGGGTAGTATATCGGGGTACCTAGCGCTATAAAAACCTGGCGGTGAACCTAAAAAAATAACTAGCTACCTAGCGACACATGCAGCGATCAGAAAAATGATCGCTTAGTGACAATGGCAAAAGGGGGTGAAAGGGTTAACTAGCGGCAATCAGGGGGTTAAAACCATTATTGGGTAGTATATTGGGGTACCTAGCGCTATAAAAACCTGGCGGTGAACCTAAAAAAATAACTAGCTACCTAGCGACACTAGCGACACTGATGCAGCGATCAGAAAAATGATCGCTTAGTGACACTGGCAAAAGGGGGTGAAAGGGTTAACTAGCGGCAATCAGGGGGTTAAAAACATTATTGGGTAGTATATCGGGGTACCTAGCGCTATAAAAACCTGGCGGTGGGGGAGGGGGGGGCGGGGGGGGATCGGGGGGCGATCGGGGGGGGGATCGGGGGGGGTTTGTGTGCCTGTGTGTACCTACATGTCAGTGTAGTGTTGGTGCACACTTACTTTTAGTCTTCTCCTCGTAGTCCGGTCAAAAAGACCGCCCGAGGAGAATGACATCACTTCCTCCTTCCTGTGTAAACAATACACAGTGGGAGGAAGCTTCTCATTGGCCAGGAGCGATCCAGAGGGGGTGGCCGAAAACGAACGGCCATCCCCTCATCACGGAGCGCTCCTGGAGGGAACCGGACCGTCGTATCCAACGGGAGGGGGTCCGATTGGACCCCCCACCCGCTGGAAGGCAATCACGTACATCTACGTGATTGTGCCTGCCTGTGCCATTGTGCTGACGTACATTGGCAATACGGCGGTCCTGAAGTGGTTAAATACAAGAAGTGTAAGTACCTGAATTTGGTATCCACCTCCAGTCCCTGTGCAGCAGAGCTGGAGAGTATGAAGAAAAAGCAGTAGTACAATGAGACAATCAGTTCATGTACTGACAAGAAGCATACTGATAGGGGTTGAAAGCAGAGTGATAGAGAAATTCGCTAATCACCAGTGGCAGCTGGTGGGTTTTTTCTTTTTTTGGGGGTCGGAAAACAACCACCCCCCCGGTTGGTCAGTTTTCTCGAATCCCCCTCCTCGACACTTACCTCATCTAGGTTGCGGGTGGGCGGGTTGAGGGCTCCTACAGGCGGCGGGCAGTGGATGGTTGCAGGTTCTTAGGAGTGGGTTGCAGGCTCCTATGGGTGGCGGGCAACGGCCGGGTTGCGGGCTCCTCCTCTTCTGCATCACAGGGGCTTCTGCCGTACAACGCTTCCCTCCTCCTCCTAGGTGTCCAATAGAATCGCCTGTCCTTTCAGCCAGTTGGGTGATTGGCCGGGAGGAGAATCAGTGTGGCAATATTGAATATTAATTTGCTATTGTCACACAACTGGGTGAGAACGGGGCGCAGTGCTCTGCGCTCCGAGCCCACCCTTTTTTGAAGCCTATTAGAGCCTCTGGCTCTAATCACGTACATAAAAAAAGCCACACCCACGCCACTGAAATCCATACATCGGGCGCCCTGCCTCTAATGTATGGGCCGCCACTGCTCATCACTGCGCTGCCTCTTTTTCCCTGTTCAAGCACTCGCTGGACAGTTCCAGCACAGAGTGGGTTGAATGATGATGGCCATCAGACTAAAGACATCTATTGTCAGAAAAAAGTATTGCAGGGTTAAGGAGCAGCAATAAATACGGTAGTTTAGTTATTTTAACATTTGTCTAATCCATGCATGTATGTAAATATTTGAAGAATATGTAAACCCAACTTTTTATATTATTGATATGTGCCTACTGTACCACGCACTTCTTGTATGAAAAAGTATCTAGTTCTGTTTGCATTGTTTCCTGTGTGTGAAATCACTGGTGTTCCTGCCAGTCCCTCTGCTTCCCTATTAAAAACTGACCACACTAAGCAGGAGAACATATCATGGTCAGCTCCCTAGCTGTGCTGGGAACTCAGCCTGCTCTCCTCCAATGATCAGTCTTGTTCTGACAGCCCCACACAGCCTTTTGTAATATACTATATTACCAAAAGTATTGGGACACCTGCCTTTACACGCACATTAACTTTAATGGTATCCCAGTCTTAGTCTGTAGGGTTCAATATTGAGTTGGCCCACTCTGCTATTTCCCATACTGCAATTGAGACAGGTGCAGTATAGAGGGATATGCTATGTTCATATTTCACATCAGAGGTTTACAACCATGTTAAAATCATGGAAGATGTTCATGATTAGATGAATTGGCAGGTGAGCCCCTTTGGTGGGTATGCAAATGGAAGCTGCTCTCACGGGACCCAAACAGATCACTGTTACCAGTGTAGTAACCCTGGCTACTTTAGTGACTGGCAACATCCATTGTAAGATTACATGCTGTAGGTATTAAGGGGAAGATCTTACATCATAGCAGCCTCCTGAGGCATACAGCTGCAGCTGCAGAAATCCCTGCTTAGCTTCTTCAAATAAAAATGGCTGAGTATGCTGGTGGCATCATTGACCCAATATGCCCCAGTTTAGCTCATCCCTTGTAAGTATGCCATAAAGATCATACCAGGAGTTCAGTTTGAAGGTAGTTAAAGAGGAAGTAAACCCTTACAAACCACTTTGACCTACAGGTAAGCCTAGATTAAGGCTTACCTGTAGGTCCAAGAAATATCTCCTAAACCTATATGGTTTAGGAGATATTTGCCCGAAAACGGGCACCGCTGTCTACGGCGCATGCGCCGTAGACAGCGGCGCGCAGGCGCACTAAACGCGGCAGTTCCAAGAATGGAGCTGCCGCATTTGTCGACTCCCGTGCGCATGCGCGGGAGTGACGTCATCCCGGCTTTGCCGAATGACAGCGGCGGAGCTGCGAGACGCCACTCCCGTGCGCATGTGCGGGAGTGATGTCATCGCGGCTTCGCCGCTGTCATTCGGCGGAGCTGCGAGACGCCACAAGCAAGATGGATGCGGCGGACTACAGGGGACAGCGGTGACTTCGCTGGCTCCTGTGTCAGGTAAGTGACACATAATGAGCTACTATGCGATGCATAGTAGTCCATTATGCTTTACCTTTGCAGGGAAAAAAAGAGGAAGTAAACTCATCAGGGTTTACTTCCTCTTTAAGTGGGTTTAGTTGGAGGGCATTGGGCAGCTTCAGCACTTGTGTAGATGTATGTTAGAGGAGAGCTCAGGAGGTGCCCAATGACATACAATGACCAGTTCAGTGAACTTGTCTGTGCAAAGAAATTAATGCGCCATCTGTACCTCTGTGATTGGAGGCAAGTCTGAGGGTGCTGATCGGGAGTCGTCGGCTGCTGGTTTTCCAACATGCACAGATCAACATACACATGGGCAAAATGTCGGCCGGTATTTTATGTACCTGCAAATGTCTTCCAACATTCTGCCCGTGTGTGCGGGCATGGGCGTCCGCAGCAGGGGGCAAGGGGGGTCAAGTGCCCCCCCCTGGAATCCCAACAGATGTATTGCAATGTAAAAAGATGCACATTCTCTAGGCTATATGGGCATGGAACAGAGCTGCCAGAGTAACTTCCAATACAAAATGAAGATGAATTATCTGTTATATAACACATATGTATTACCAATGGAAAGATTTTCATGAGATTGTCGAAAAGGGGTGGAGCATGAGTGGCCTTGAAATGATGCCCCCCCTTGGAAAAAGTTCTGCGGACACCCATGTGTGCGGGGCTTAAGTGTTGACACCTGTGAGCTGGGCGACTGAAGATTAGTGCTTAGTGTGGTGCTTTACCTGTGTGTGTACGTACATAGAGAACAGGGCCTATTAAAAACAATGTGCTGTGGTTACACACAGTGTACAGTATGCATGTTGGTACAATACAGTGTTATTTCTTCTGAATAAATCTCCACATCATCTAATCAAAGAATGCTTTGCTTTCATCGAGAAGATGCAAAGTGTTCACTGTATGGTGCCTGGGCTGACTGAGGGACTTCATGTATTCACCAAGCTGCAGGGCACCTTCTTGGCATGGGACCTGAAAGCCAGTGTCAATCAGTGTAAAGGTGCCCACCACAGTGATTTTCAGCTCCCATGGAGATTGGCCTGTAAGCAGGTGAATACTGCAATAATGTTCTATTTAGCTGTGCTTTGTAATGCAATGTGTAGTGAGTCAGCAAGTTGCCCAAGGGTTGAGTGTGCCCCCTTCCTAGTGTTCATGGCTTGGCCCCTTCTTGGTGAGCCACGAATAAAAGGGGAGGGCTTAGGGCCTCATGTTCTTCCACATGGGAATAAAGAGGAAGGACCTGCTGGAGCACAAGTCCCCCTTCTAGGTCACCATGCTGGGATTCCTTTGTAACCAGGAACCTACTACTATTGGACTTGAGCTGAATGAACTTACCTTTCCTAGAAGGTATAACTTGGGCAACCTGAGCTAGGTAGCATTAGGACTTTATATGTGTTTTAAGAGAGACTATGCATTATGGACTGTACTGCTGTTAAACATTTAGTGCCTGGTCGGAAGTCTGTTCAAAGGGGTGCATGAAGGTACAAGGCATATCTAAAGAACAGGGCCTGTAATACACACATGGGGATGAAGGGTAAAAGCTAGAGAGCCACAGAAAAAAGCTTAATCATACAGGGGAGATGGTAGGAAGCCATGCCTAACATGTGGTTGCTATGGGTAACCAGGACTGGTGGGAATTCTATAGCAGCCAGCCAATGGGAGAGTGGTACTGGGCATGAGTTATCTGGTTAGCAAGGGGGTCGGTGCTCAAACTCCTTCCCTAGCATTTGGTGTCCTCACAGCATTCAGGACCAAAACTGCGGGAGAGCCGAAGAAGTTAATTTGTGCACGCATAGAGGTCCACACAGTGCACAGTGGGATCTCTACTTTGTCACTGGGATCAAGGTGGCAGGAAAGCTAAGTTTGCGGAGCAGGACAAAGGCTGTACTCCATGGTGTCCACCTCAAACAGCTGCATTCAGGAAGATGAGGTGTGCAGTATCACAGGAAGAGTATTTCACAGTAAAGAGCCTCAAGTTTAACGTGTACCTGTGCAAGGTGGACAGCTTACTTCTAAGTAGTGCCAGCTTGATGCCGAGTTCTCGCATAACCACAGTCCCGCCTGGTCCAGGGCATTAGTGAGTGCATTCATGAAGAGTTCCCTGTCTACAGGTCAAGTAGGCCACAGGCCAGGTATGGAACATACCTAATTACAAAAGCCCAGGCTGGAACAACATAATTATGCAAAATTGTCATACCTGGAATTCCGCTTTAAGAAAATGGCCTCCTTCAGCATCACAACATCCATGATGGCATAGTGCTTCTTTATTGTAAGAACAAGGCTCCTTCTGGATTTTTTTTTTTGAATCAACAGGCAAGTTTTATGGCACCAGGAGTTTTGTGCCTACAAACTCTGAGCTTTAAATTTGGATTTTAATTTACTGTGGTCAGATCAGTAAAACATGCTTTTAAACTGACTACTGTAGACTATTATTGTTTATGCATTTCAATTAGCCATATTAAAATGATACTAAAAATAAAATTAAAAAGTAACAAACATGTTATACTTACCTCCTCTGTTGCAGTGGTTTTGCACAGAGCAGCACATATCCTCCTCTTCTTGGGTCCTTCGTCGGCACTCCTGGCCCCTCCCTTCTGCTGAGTACCCCCACAGCAAGCAGCTTGCTATAGGGGCACCCAAACCGAGCCGCTGCTCTGTGTGTCCATTCAGACAGTCAGCCGCAATTCGGCCCTGCCCCCTCTCTCTTCTCATTGGCTCACTGACTTTGATTGACAGAGTCGCACTGCCATCTCAGCCAATGAGGAGGAAGAGTCCTTCTGCAACATCGCTGGATTTTGATGGGCTCAGGTAAGTATTAGAGGGGCTGAGGGGGGCTGCTACACACAGAAGGCTTTTTATCTTCATGCATAGAATGCATGAAAATAAACAACCTTCTGATTTTCCAACCACTTTAAAAATTTAAACTTAGAAAAGATGGCCAAATCTCCAATCTAATTATTACAGGTGTAGAACAAATATATTTACGTTAGGATAATGTTTCAGAATATTGAAAACATAATATAAAGTATAAAGTACAAAAGAGTTACAAATTTGTAGATGATGTTTAATTGTTCAAATTCTCTTAATGAATGACAGTTTTCTGTTACTAACATGCAATTCCACACACAGGGACTTATAATGTACACAATAATTTATTAGTATATACAAGAAAACATTTCAGTGTTACTTTTAATGTGGAAATGCATTGCTATTTCATATGACTATACAGTATATAGTCCAGCTAAGGTAGCATGATATACAGAGTCTTAGACAAAGGGTTGACAATGTGCCACTGTTACAGGGAATGCAACTGGTGCAGGAGATGCGGTGTGGTGTAGTATAGAACCTCTACTTGAAAAAGGATCATTGGAACCTTCCCTTATTTATTGAGACATCATATGGGGGCCCCAAAAATGGTAAGCATTAAATGCTGCAGGCTTGGTTTGATCTTGCCATCATGTGCCTCTGATTTCCTACCTGGCATCTCAGCCCAATAGAAAAGGGTAAACCACTGTAAAGTTAATTTCATACATTCAACTTTCAATCTGGCACAGTTCTGGCTTGTCACTTTCAATCTGGCATGGTTCTGGCTTATCATTTTCAATCTGGCATGGTTCTGGCTTGTCACTTTCAATATGAGTTGGTTCTGGCTTGTCACTGACATCTCCATTGCTTAATTTGTCCTCCATTTGAAACCCTACATTTGTTTCTCCATCCACAAGATCAGCCTTATTTTCTGTTTTGTCACGAGTGAAGTGTACCATCAATTTGTAACCTAAAAGGCAAATTACATCATATAATAATGGTATTATCTTAAATGGACTAGGTTAAATGCTACCTCTGCTCTTGCCACACTAAATTATGCGGCCTGATACTCAGATGGGTACTGCTTCCAAGGGTAGACTTAACCTCAGCTTAGCCAGATAAGAATCAGCATGACAGGGCCCCATATGTTTAACTTCAGTGTCTTTATACTGGTCATAGACCTTCGAAAAAAGGCCTTTGTATATTGCTACAAATTTAACCAGTTCTATAATAATATACTTTTTAAAGTAGCACTAAAAGGTAAAACTTTTTTTTTTTACATGTGGATAAAGTGGCGAGAAGTTGGAACCACCATCAGGTTTCTATTGCTCTCTGTGTGCTCATTAGGGAGATAAAATCTCTCTATTTGTCCTGATCACTGGGAATCAAAGTAAGGGTAAAACCCAGATTTTTAGTGGACACCAGAACAGGAAAACTCTTCCAATAGAGATGCTTGTCTAAAAGGAAATTTCCTTCACATTTAAGCCCTTGTACACATGGTCGGACATTCCGACAACAAAATCCGTCGGATTTTGTCCGAAACTTGTGTTGCATACACACGGTCGGACAAAGTTGTCGGAAAATCCGATCGTACGTAACGTGACGACGTTATTTCCTTACGACGGGACTACGTTCAGACTAGCAGCCAATAGCTGTGGTCTAGGAATTTGATCTGAGCATGCGTGACACTTTGTGCGATCGGAATTCTCTACACACAATCGGACAAAGTCCGATCGGATCATGTTGTCAGATAGTTTTATAGCCCAGCTCTAAAACTTTGTCCGTCGGATATTTGTCCAACGGAAACAGTCCGATGGAGCCCACACACAGTCGGATTATCCGACAACACGGTCCGATCGGACATTTCCTGTTGGACAAGGTCTAACAGATATTTTTTCACTTCCAGGACAGGAACTAAAGGGAAAATATCCTAAATGATGGCAAAAACAAAACAAAACGTTTGATCCAGTAGCCACTTCTACTCTATTCAAAATGAAAACAAGGTTTGCCTTTAGATATACTTTAAGAAAAATATACAAAACAAAAATTGTAGTTTACAAATTTTTCCTTCTCTTTCCTAGATAGGTACAGTAGATGGACCAATTTTATTTATACTGTCTTGAAGTGCTGAGCAGAATCAATCAAGGTGGTATCACCATGGTGTTTACCTACATATTATAATAATAACCAATCCTAAATTAGATATTGTTAGGGAATTTCAAAATAGACTAGGAAAGAAAAATAGATTTCTTTTTATACAATCTTTCCATTGTATATGTTCTGCATTCTTTTCTTCAAAATCAGAAATAACGATAACCATATGAACCAGACTAACTTTTCTGGCTTACCTTGTAATGCTCACCCCATACCTGGATGTCCACAAAAGACACATACAAATCAAAATCAATATATATTTGAATTTCTGTTTTTTACAGATTAAAAAAATATTAAAACTATACTGAGGGAACTACTTATGGTATAGTTGCAAGTTTGCAACTAACCTGGCACTGATAAACCTGCTGCAGTCTGGTCAAACTGCTAAAAGACTTTGATTTTACGTCTCCTACTATGTGGCCCTTTGGCTGCCAACTTGGATGTTACCACAGGTATCATTTTACAGATTTTCTGTTTTTGTTGAGTCACTGATCAGTTTTACAGTATATTGATCCAGGTTTGACAAATGTTAGCCCTTGTACACGCGGTTGGAAACGGTCCGATCGGATTATATTGTCGGAAAATCCGATCGAGTGTGGGCTCTATCGCACTTTTTCCATTGGAAATTCTGACGCAAATAATTTGAGAGCAGGATCTCAAATTTTCCCACAACAAAATCCAATCTGACTTTTTCCAATCGTTTGTAGAGAATTCCGATCGGGCAAAGTCCCACGCATGCTCAGATCAAAGTACGAGAGTAAAGCTATTGGCTACTAGGCTGAATGTAGTCCCGTCGGAACGAACGAACGTCATCACGTTCCGAGCGATTCGATTTTCCGACAACTTTGTCCGACTGTGTGTATGCAACACCAGTTTCAGACAAAATCCGTCAGAAAAAATCTGATGGATTTTGTCTTCGGAATTTCCGACCGTGTGTACAAGGGCTTAGAATTGTGCTAATTATGTTGATCTTCAAGGGCTTCTGGAAGAGAAGGCATTGGGGTTGATGTTTGCATAATGAGAACCTGTCACTGTCAGTCAAAGCTATGACATTATTTGACCCCTTGTGATAGTTAGTAGTAAAGTGAAATAACTAGGCAAAATTTATACGAATAAATAAATAATAAAATAATAGAAAAAAAAAACAAAGGAAAATGGGCCCTTACACATACTGTACATTTATGCCGATAGCATGCTTATATGCACGTAAATGTTTAATATGCTGAACATTTTGGGTATTTCCATAAATGTATACCGTAATTATATGGCCCTCATTTTAGTTTAACCATTAACTGATAAGCTGTCAAACCCCAGCCATTTTGACCAGGAAAGAAGCAGACTGAGCACAGTTTGTGCTCAATCAGCTTTAACAGAGTGCAGAGGTGGCATTGTCAAATAGCAATGTGATAGCAATACAGTTAAGTTAAAAGTAACATTCCCCCACATGTACATATGCATGTCGGGTGCATGAATGTACAAAAATGTTGGTTGGATATATTGTGTATGCCCACACATGTAGATGCAAGAGGATTAACTCTAAATTGATAAGCTGTGAGGCTCTTAAATTTGCAGTACTACCATTATATTCTACAAATTCTCTACTGTTAGCTAATTATAATGTCTTGGGATTTAACCAGATGCGACTGCCCACATACTTTTACTACAGCAGGGCGGCCGCTCTGGCAGAATCACGTACCTGTACGTGATCCTGCACTTCCGGTTCTGGGGCGCGCACGTGGGCCCCTTTGCAACCTGCTTCCACTGTGATTGGACACAGCAGAAACCAATCAGTGGGTGTAGTGGACGCGATGTCCACTGGGACCCACCGGCCGTTCAGGAGACAGGTAGAACAGTGATCTGTCTATGTAAACAAGGCAGATCACCGTTCTGTGAGAAGGGGAGGTAGAGATCCTGTGTTTTTGCTAAGCAGGACCATGGAACTCTGCCTTCCTACAGTACAAGCACCCCCACACAGTTAGTAAGTACTCCCTAGGAAAACATTCAACCCTTTGATTGCCCTTGATGTTAACCCCTTCCCTGCCAGGGTTTTTAGCACTGATCACTGTATTAGTGTCGCAGGTCCCCAAAAAGTGTCAAAAGTGTCAGTTAGGAGTCTGATTTGTTTGCCACAAGTCACTGATTGCCACCATTACTAGTAAATAAATAAATAAAAATTCAAAAAATATATCCCATAATTTGTAGACACTATAACTTTTGTGCAAACCAATCAATATACGCGTATTGGGATTTTTGTTACCAAAAATATGTAGAAGACATATTGGCCTAAATTGATGAAGAAATTCGATTTTTTACATTTTTTTATTGGGTATGTTTTATAGCAGAAAGTAAAAAAAATATTTTTTTTTTTTTCAAAAGTGTCACTCGTTTTTTGTTTAGTACGTAAAAAATTAAAACCACAGAGGTGATCAAAAACCACCAAAAGAAAGCTCTATTTATAAAAAAAAAAGGACATACATTTTGTTTGGGCACAGCGTTGAACGACTGCACAAATGTCAGTTAAAATAATGCAGTACCGTATCGCAAAAATGGCCTGGTTATAAAGGAGGGTAAACCTTCCGGAGCTGAAGTGGTTAAGTGCATTTATATGTAAAAAACTTGTATTTTATTACTCATGCTAAAAGTGGAAATATAGCTCTGGTGGCAAATGGGCTAAATGAAGGCCAGTGCTTGCAGCTAACTAGTGCTATGTATTTTAAAGGGATTGTAAACTCATTTTTTTTTTTAAATAACAAACATGTTATACTTACCTCCACTGTGCAGATCGTTTTGCACAGAGTGGCCCCGAACCTGCTCTTCTGGGGTCCCTCGGCGGCTGTCTCGGCTTCCTCCCGCAGGTACTTCTCACGTTCATGCAAGCTCCCTCGCAGGGTGAGAAGCATCTGCGGGCGTGCTCCCGTGATACAGCCGGTGGCTATAGCCGCTCGCTGTATCACACGGCCCCGCCCCCCGGCGCTCCGCGTCAGTGGATGTGATTGACAGCAGCACGAGCCAATGGCTGCGCTGCTTTCAATCCATCCACCCCAGCCAATCAGGGGCCAGGCTGAGCGGCGAAGAGGACGTCGGGGGCAAGCACAGGACTTTCGAGGGGTCAGGTAAGTAAAACAGGGGGGCTGGGGGTGCTGGCACTGTGAGATGTTTTTTCACCTTAATGCATAGAATGCATTAAGGTGAAAAAAACATTTACCTTTACATCCCCTTTAAGTAACGGCTTACAAAAGCAAAAGAAAAAGGTTATAGGTTCCACTGTTGGTTTCACTGATGATCAGATATGCAATAGCTTCTCTTTTGTTGTCTCAAAAACACTGGAAAGTAGACACGCGTCTCTGAAATTTTGACAATTTGGCATTACTGGTTTAGGTTTCATAAATGATAGACTATAAACAATAATGCTTCATTACTTACCTATTATTAAGAAAACAGCAAATACAATTTGGAAAATGCTGTAGAGAAGTGGGAAAGTAAACATTAAGCTAAGCTCTTCTGGTGTAAATGAAAGCTGAATAATTGTTGTACAAAGCTGAGTATTTTGCATTCCGGTTTCCAAAGATACTGTGCGACACCTAAACGATAGGGACATAAACAGATATACCTTAATAGTTAAGCCAACCATTAAAAGACATCATTCTTTTCTACTGTAAATAGTAATCTATATAATTATGTAGTGGTCTGTGTACTTTCCCCCCTGGATAGTCTTCCTGATGCCATTAAATGGGAAAGCCTACTGTAATAGGGTGCCCCTATAATGTTGGTAATCATAGAGTCTTGTTCTCTTTCTACCTTTGGAGAGGCTATGGACATGAGGAGGGGGAGGGGATGAAGAAAAGGCTGACAACACATTAAAAAAATTCAGAGCAGAAAATATACTGTATTGTCATGTCAAAGAGGAAGTAGGAGCATACTATATTTCTAGCACATCAACAGTTATTTTTTTCTGTACTTGCAGCATGTTTAACCACTTCCATACCGGGCCATAGTAATATGACACCGACAGGAACATCTCTTCCCTCTGGGTGGACATTATATGACATCCTCCAGTTCTCTCCGCTCCTGCGGACCACCTATCTCCAGCTCATGAGAGTACCTGAGTGCCTGTCACCAGTCCATCAGAGTACCTGTCACCAGCTCATAAGAGTACCCGAATACCTGTCATCAGCCCATCAAATTACCCGAGTATCTGTCACCAGCCCAATAAAGTACCCAAGTACCTGTCACCAGCCCATCAGGGTACCAGAGTACCTGTCACCAGCCCATCAGAGTACCAGAGTACCTGTCACCAGCCCATTAGAGTACACGAGTATCTGTCACCAGCCCATCAGAGTACCCAAGTACCTGTCACCAGCTCTTTAAAGTACCCGAGTACCTATCTCCAGCTCATCAGAGTACCCGAGTACCTGACACCAGCCCATCAGAGTATCCGAGTACCTGTCACCAGCCCATCAGAGTACCCAAGTACCTGTCACCAGCTCATCACAGTACCCGAGTATCTGTTGCGAGCCCATCAGAGTACCCGAGTACCTGTCACAAGCCCATCAGAGTACCTGAGTACCTATCTCCAGCTCTTGAGAGTACCCAAGTGTCTGTCACCAACCCCTTTTAGAGTACCCAAGTACCTGTTACTGGCCCATTAGAGTACCCAAGTACCTGTCCCCAGCTCATCAGAGTACCCGAGTACCTGTCACCAGCCCATGCCTCATAGAATATACGTTGGGATGTTTGATTTTCATAATGGGGTACTTTGGGGGGTTTTCCCATTGTCTTGGTGCTCCAGGACCTTCAAAAGTTTAATAGGTTGTCAAGAAACAAAATGTGTAATTTATGCTGTTAGAACGCTGTGTAAAAGCCTCACACATGTGGTATCGAAGAATGTTTTTGGGGTTTTATTTTTGCTATGTACATGCTATGTGTTAGAAAAATCTTATAAACTGACAACTCTGTAAAAAAAATAAATAAATAGGTTTTCATTTTCTTTCCACATTTTTCCAAAAAACTTGTGGAAAAGAAATGACATGTTCAAAAGACTCATTCTGCCTCAAAAAATATACGTTGGGGTGTTTGCTTTGCAAAGTGGGGTCTTTGTGTGGGTAATTCCACTGTTCTGGTGCTCCAGGACCTTCAAAAGTGTGATAGATAGGAATGAAATTAGATGTGTAATTTATGCTCCTAAAACACCTGATGGTGCTCACTGCATGTTGGGCCTCTGTATGTAGCCAGGTTGTGTAAAAATCTCACACATGTGGTAGCGCCATACTCAGGAGGAGTAGCAGAATGTATTTTGGGGGATTAATTGGAAGTATGCTTATGCCGTGAGTGAGAAATAATTTATTATGACAATTTTGTGTAAAAACAATAATTAATTTCTTAATTTTCCCAAGAATTGTGGGAAGAAATTACAACTTCAAAAAACTCATTATGCCTCTTCCTAAATACCTTGGACTGTCTACTTTCGAAAAAGGGGTTACTGTCCTGACATTTCAAGACCTCAAGAAATGAGAGAGGCCATCAGTACACCAGGTGTGATCAATTTTTAATGATTTGCCCCAAGGCTTGTAGACTATAATTTTCACACAGACCAAATAATATACACTAATTTTGGTTATTTTTTACCAAAGATCTGTAGCAGTATAAATTTTGGCCCACATTTATGAACAAAAATGACTTCTTTGCAAAATGTTATATTAGAAACTAAAAAAAGTTGTTGTTTTTTTCAAAATTTTTGCTCTTTTTAAATTATATTGCAAAAAATAAAGATAAGTGTCCTTTATTGAAGTGGTTAAAAGGTTTAAAATATGGGAAAATATTCAAATGAGAAATGCAATAAATATATATATATATATATATATATATATATTTTTATTTTTTATTTTTTTTGCTGACATATACTTTAAAGTGTTTAAAAGTATAGTGTTTAAGTTTAACAAGTGACTCCTAACTAAGACTAAGACAATTAATCTTTAGTGTTACGGCTAAGGATTAGAGAAAATATAGAATATAATAAAATAGAAAATCTGCTTATTTGGTAGTTTGGACTTTCAGAACAAATTTTTTCTTTGCTTGTCATGAGGTTGCCATCTTGCCATGATGTCACCCCAGCATGCCCCGGGACTGTGGCGTCATAAGTGATGGGGTCACTGGGTGACATCACCTGGTGACCACGCCCCATGCCTATATAAGTCATTGTGTAATTTGGACACGGCATTACAGCGGAAGAGAGCGTTGTGTCAACATTGGATGAAGAGAAGAGGGATCAAGACGACGGAGAAGACCAGGCCAACGCTAGCAAAAGAGCAGCAAAAGATCAGAAGATAGCGGAGGAGCCCGGCAGAAGAACCGGACACCGGGAGAAGAACAGGAGACCTGGAGAAGAGGCCGGAGAGCAGGAGAAGAACCGCACACCAGAAGAAGAGGCCAAAGAGAGCGGAGAAGTCGGAAGAGACCCCCGAAGTAGGAAGAAGACCCGCAGAGCTGCCTAATAAATTACTTTAAGAACCTGTCTAGTGGGTTTTTTTTATGGACACTTTTTTCCCCCTCAGGTGAATGGGTGAACCCCATACTCATTCACATAGGGTGGGGGGCTGGAAGCTGTGGGCCCCCTTATTAAAGGGGGCTCCCAGATTCCGATAAGCCCCCCGCCCGCAGACCCCAACAAGGTTGTCGGGAAGAGGCCCTTGTCCTCATCAGCATGGGGTCAAGGTGCTTTTGGGTGGGGGGGAGCAGGGCACCCCTCTTTTCCAAAGCACCCCCCCCATGTTGAGGACATGCGGCCTGGTACCCCCTTTCCCGACCGGCCGGGCTGCGTGCTCGGTTAAGGGTCTGGTATGGATTTTGGGGTCCCCTGCGCCGTTTTTTTGGCGTAGGGGTTCCCCTTAAAATCCATACCAGACCTAAGGGCCTGGCATGCTCTTGGAGGGGAACCTATGCCAGTTTTTAATTTAAAATTTGGCGTGGAGTTCCCCTCGAGAGGTGATTATTCTGTGATTGGCCACAGCCAAAGTCGCCTGGCCTGGGGGCAATTTGAAGTCATGTTGAAGTCGCCCCAAGTCTCGCTGTGATTCATTCTCAAGTTGTGTTGAAGTTGCCTCCCAAAGTCGTGCTGCAAGTCGTGTTGCCCCTGTGTGAATGGACTCTGAGTATCAATTTAACAGACATAATACACTACATCTGTGGCCAAAAGTTTTGAGAATGACACAAATATAAATTTTCACAAAGTCTGCTGCCTCAGTTCTTATGATGGCAATTTGCATATACTCCAGAATGTTATGAAGTGTTATCAGATGAATTGCAATTACCATATTTATCTGTGTATAACATGCACTTTCCCCCCCTGAAAATCGTGTTATAGGCCGATCTCTGCTACTCGGAGTGGAAGGAGGGGATGAGCGGGGCTGGATGACACAGAGCCGCGATCTCCTGTGTATCCGGTGCTGTCACACACAGTCCCGCCCCCTGGCCCGGCATTGGACCACTGCTCTGTCCATCACATGAGCCGGGTGGGACCGCGAGTGACTGAGCACCGGATACACAGGAGATTAAGGATCTGTGTCATCCAGCACTGGCGCAGCTGCAATCATCTGCAAAGGCGAGTCTGTGGATGTATACTAAACAGGCTGCAGATGGGCATGTTAGAAGCTGGGAGGCGATTCAGTTCGCATTGTGCGCTATACAAGTATTTCATTCATTCATTCAGATGGGCATGTAATGCCCCGTACACACGAGCGGACTTTTCGACATCAAAGGTCCGACGGAACAATTGCGGCACACCATTCGATCGTGTGTGGGCTGCAGCCGACTTTAGATTTGTAAAAATCCAACAGACTTTAGAAATGGAACATGTTTCAAATTTTTCCGCTGGAACTCCGCCGGACCCAGTTCCTACCGAGAAATCCGCTCGTGTGTATGCTAGTCCGACGGACAAAAACCAACGCTAGGGCAGCTATTTGCTACTGGCTATGAACTTCCTTATTCTAGTCCGGTCGTACGTCATCACGTTCGAATCCGTCGGACTTTGGTGTGATTGTGTGTGGCCAAGTCCGTTCATTCGGAAAGTCCGTCAGAACTCTGTCAGAACTCCGTGAGAACTCCATCGAAAGTCTGTCGGACCTAGTCCCTCAAAAAATGTCCGGTCGTGTGTACGCGGCATTAGAGGCTGCAATAATGGGCACATTAGAGGCTGCAGATGGGCATGTTAGAGACTGCAATAATGGGCACATTAGAGGCTGAAGATGGGCATGTTAGAGGCTGAAGATGGGCACTAAACAGGCTGCAACAATGGGCATATTAGAGGCTGCAGATGAGCATAGATCAGGCTGCATTGATGGGCACTGGTGAGGCTGCAGAGCACTTGACCCTTATTTTAAAATGTAAAGTTTTTTTCTGAAACGTCCCTCTTAAAGTTAAGGTGCGTGTTATACACCGGTGCATGTTATATAACGATAGATACAGTAATTGCAATGTCCCTCTTTGCCATGAAAATTAACTTAATCCCATAAAAAAACATTCCCACTGCATTTGTGAAGAAGGCTTCAGAGTGCCCAAGAAAGTCCAGCAAGCATTAGGACTGTCTCCTACAGTTGATTCAGCTGTGGAATCGGGGCACCACCAGTGCACAGCTTGTTTAGGAATGGAAGCAGACAGGTGTGAGTGCATCTGCATGCACTGTGAGGCTAAGACTTTTGGAGGATGACCTGGTGTCAAGAAGGGCAGCAAGAAAGCCACTTCTCTCCAGGAAAAACATCAGAGACAGACTGATATTCTTCAAAATGTATAGGGATTAGACTACTGAGGATTGGGGTAAAGTCATTTTTTCTGGTGAACCACCTTTCCAATTGTTTGAGGCATCTGGGGAAAACCTTGTCCTGAGAAGATAAGATGAGCGCTACCATCAGTCCTGTGTCATGCCAACAATAAAGAATCCTGAAACAACCAAGGCAGTGGGCTCACTTACAATTTTGTCCAAGAACACAGCCATGAATAAAGAATAGTACAAAAACATCCTCTGAGAGCAACCTCTTCCAACAATCCAAGAACAGTTTGGTGAGGAACAATGCGTTTTCCAGCATGATGGAGCATCTTGTCATAAGGCAACCATAATAACTAAGTTGCTTGGGGAACAAAACATCAAATGTTTGGGTCCATGGCCAGGAAAATCCCCAGATCCCATTGAGAACTTGTGTTCAATCCCCAAGAGGAGGGTGAACAAATAAACCCCAAAAATTTGGAAAAACTCCAAGCATTGATTATGCAAGAGTGGGCTGCCATCAGTCAGGATGTGGTCCAGAAGTAGATTGACAGCATGCAAGGGGCGAATTACTGAGACCTTGAAAAAGAAGGGTCAACACTGCAAATATTGACTCTTTGCATAAACTTAATGTAGCTGTCAGTAAAAGCTTTTGGCACTGATAAAATGCTTGTAATTATAATTCAGTATACCATAGTAACATCTGACAAAAAGATCTAAAAACACTGAGGCAGCAGACTTTGTGAAAATTAATATTTGTGTCATTCTCAAAACATTTGGCCACAGCTATATGGCTATATGATGTGGTCATCATAGACTATAATACTAAATAATTAGGTAAAAGTATGTTTAAGTGTATTACCGTATTTATCGGCGTATAACACGCACTTTTTTCCCCTTAAAAGCAGGGGAAAATCGCGGGTGCATGTTATACGCCGATCCCCCGAAATCCTGAGCCTCTTCAAGGCTCTTCAAGGCGACTTTCGGCCTCCTTCGGCCATTATCGGCGGCTTCCGGCCATCTTCGGCCGTTCTCGGCAACTTTCGGCCGCCTTCGGCTGTTCTCGGAAGCTTTCGGCCGCCTTCGGCTCTTCTCGGCAGCTTTCGGCCGCCTTCAGCCTCTCTCGCCAGTTTTCGGCCGCCGAGAATGGCCGAAGGCGGCCGAAAGCTGTCGAGAAGAGCCGAAGGCGCCGGAGGCCCGCAGAGAACTACCGCACGCCGCCGAGATACACATCCAGCTCTGTATCTCGGCGGCGGCATTTAAAAAAAATAAAAAAACAAATAGCAAAATAAAATAAAATAGACAAGGCTGCAATGGGGGACAAGACTGCATAAGGCTGTGCAATGCATACTAGCACATTATGCCGTTGTCTTTCAGGTTATTTTTTTTTATTCTGTAGTGGTTTACTACCTCTGAAATGCAAGAAATTAAGAGATGTGTTTTATTTTTTAAAATCTTTGTTTAAAATGCATACCTGCTCCATGTCTGATTAGATATATAAGCCAAAATGAATCCAAACGCATAGCCACAAAATGGAAATATTGTTCCTAAAATCCATAGCTTAGGTGCAATTTCCCATGATCCTTTGTACAGAACTCCACCAATTATGGCGATGATAAGAATGAGAAGGCCACCAGTGATCGAACCAATCTACCAGAGAAAAATATAAGAAAGTATATAAAATTTATGCAATAAGCCAATTTTTGTTGCCTTAGGGTTACTTACACAATTTCAAGACTTTAAATATTACTAATGGCATTTCATAAAAGGAAAGTGGTCTTTAAATAGAGTAATAATACTTTGCAGTACCATCCCAACTCAGTGTATGTATCTGCTGTTGGTGTCTGTTGTGGTTAGTGGGTTTCACTAAGAAAGACCTGCTAGTTTTAAAGCTGAACCTAGGACATAGCATTTTTAATATCTTTTTGATTTTATATTCTTCACTTATTCATGCATCACGGTCTTATTCATTTACTTTCCTCTGATAAGCATATAACAGGACTTGTAAGCTCCCCCTTAAAGCCCATTTGCCACTATTCTTCCGGCCTCTTAGTTGAGCCCATGTTTTTTTTTTAAAAACTCTGAATGGGAAAGAGCACAGGGGTGTGCAGAAGCATAACCGTTGTGCTGGAAACGTCTGCAGACCAAACGTATAGTGGCTGCTGCACTTTTGGGAGCAGCTTACATGTGCTTTTATATGCTTATTAGAGGAAAGTGTTGAATACAGGATAATTAACCACTTGCAGACCACTTAACTGGGAAAATACGTCATTACTTTGATGTTAAATACCATGGTTATGGCTGCAGCTAGAGGCCATAACATGGTATTTTCATTTCTATTAGGCGATTTTAAGATAAAAGTGATCCCTGCTGCGGATTCATTGTTAGATCACTTTTAGAAATTGTGGGAGTGGTGCACCCCTCCTGCCTCTTCCTGGGCTTATTTTACCAACACTGAGCCCAGGAACCATCCGGTGCCAGCAGTCTTTTCCCATAAAGATAAGCAATGGCAAGATAGCCACTGCTCATCTCTATGCCCTTGGAGGACCATAATGATGTCATGATGTCACTTCCGCTTCTTGGGCCATATAAATATGTTTTTTTTTCTCTTTAAAGCAAAAGATTTGTTGTTTTTTTTTTTTAATCTTTTGCTCATAAGTGTAAAGGAGAGAATCTTGGTCTTTTAGACCCCATATCTCTTCATAAAGAGGACCTGTCATGCTGTATTGTTATTGCAAGGGATGTTTATATTCCTTGCAAAAGCAATAAAAGTGATAAAGTCCCTGCGTGCTCATGCGCAGTAGTGAATGCATACGTAGGTCATGCCCACATTATGTAAACAGTGTTTACACCACACATGTGAGATATCGACCTCCTCTGTAACTCTAAACTGGTAGCCTGCAGAAATGTTTAAAGTGTTGTCTATGGAGATTTTTAGGTAGCATAATTGAGTGCCATTCCACAAGCATGTGTAATTTTAAAGCATGGCATATTTGGTATCAATTTACTTGGCATAACATCATCTTTCATATTATACAAAAAAATTGGGGTATATATTATGTTTTTTTTTTATTCATTAACCCCTTGGTGCCAGCTCCTGACAGCCCTTTAAGGGGTTTGGCATTTCGGGAGGTGGCTTATGACCATGCGACCGCCAAGATTTGTTGTCATGGCGGTCACATGATTGGAAAACTCCAAATCGTAAAAAGCAATTGGGGAGCTTTTAGTGAGCTGCCAGTCACTGTGCTGGGAGCATGCAGGGCCCACACAGCTCTATCAAAGCTCTATCAAAAATTGAGAAACTGCCACTCGTGTGACATAAAAAATTACAATGACCGCCATTTTATTCTCTAGGGTCTCTGCTAAAAAAAAAAAAATCATATATAAATAAATGAATATATATATATATATATACATACACATACAGTATCTCACAAAAGTACACCCCTCACATTTTTGTAAATATTTTATTATATCTTTTCATGTGACAACACTGAAGAAATTACACTTTGCTACAATGTAAAGTAGTGAGTGTACAGCTTGTATACCAGTTTAAATTTGCTGTCCCCTCAAAATAACTCAACACACAGTCATTAATGTCCAAACCACTGGCAACAAAAGTGAGTACATCCCTAAGTGAAATTGTCCAAATTGGGCCCAATTAGCCCCCTCCATGTCATGTGACTCATTAGTGGTCTCAGGTGTGAATGGGGAGCAGGTGTGTTAGATTTGGTGTTATTACTCTCACTCTCTCATACTGGTCACTGGAAGTTTAACATGGCACCTCATAAGAAAGAGCTCCCTGAGGATCTGAAAAAAAGAGTTATTGCGCTACATAAAGATGGCCTAGGCTATAAGACGCTTGCCAAGACCCTGACACTGAGCTGCAGCACGGTGGCCAAGACCATACAGCGGTTTAACAGGACAGGTTTCACTCAAACAGGCCTCACCATGGTCTACCAAAGAAGTTGAGTGCATGTGCTCAGCATCATATCCAGTGGTTGTCTTTGGGAAATAGACGCATGAGTGCTGCCAGTATTGCTGCAGAGGTTGAAGGGGTGGGGGGGTCAGCCTGTCAGTGCTCAGACCATAGTCTGCACACTGCATCAAATTGGTCTGCATGGCTGTCATCCCAGAGAAAGCCTCTTCTAAAGACGATGCACAAGAAAGCCTGCAAACAGTTTGCTGAAGACAAGTAGACTAAGGACCTAGATTACTGGAACCATGTCCTGTGTTCTGATGAGACCAAGATAAACTTATTTGATTCAGATGGTACCAAGCATGTGTAGTAGCAACCAGGTGAGGAGTACAAAGACAAGTGTGTCTTGCCTACAGTCAAGCACTCGTGGGAGTGTCATGGTCTGGGGCTGCATGAGTGCTGCCGGCACTGGGGAGCTACAGTTCATTGAGGGAACCATGAAAGCCAACATGTACTGTGACATACTGAAGCAAAGCATGATCCCCTCCCTTAGGAGACTGGGTCACAGGGCAGTATTCTAACAAGATAATGACCCCAAACACACCTCCAAGAAAACCACTGCCTTGCTAAAGAAGCTTAGGGTAAAGGTGATGGACTGGCCAAGCATGTCTCCAGACCTAAACCCTAATGAGTATCTGTGGGGCATCCTGAAACAGAAGGTGGAGGAGCGTATGGTCTCCAACATCCATCAGCTCAGTGATGTTATCATGGAGGAGTGGAAGAGGACTCCAGTGGAAACCTTTGAAGCTCTGGTGAACTCCATGCCCAAGAGGGTTAAGGCAGTGCTGGAAAACAATGGTGGCCACACAAAACATTGAAACTTTGGGCCCAATTTGGACATTTTTCCTTACGGGTATACCCACCTTTGTTGCCAGCGGTTTAAACACTAATGGCTGTGTGTTGAGTTATTTTGAGGGGACAGCAAATTTACACTGTTATACAAGCTGTACACTCACTACTTTATATTGTAGCAAAGTGTAATTTCTTCAGTGTTGTCATATGAAAAGATATCATAAAATATTTACAAAAATGTGAGGGGTGTACTCACTTTTCAGAGATACTGTATGTATATAATGTTTGGGGTTTCTAAGTAATTTTCTAGCAAAAAATACTGTACTGATTTTTACTTGAAAACAACAAATGTCAGAAAAAGGCTGGGCTCTTAAGTGGTTAAAAAGTGTCAAAATATCTAGTCACAAGATATTAAAAATATTGTGCCCTGAGTTCAGTTTTAACACCATTGCTAACAACAAATGGACTTCAGCACTTTGAGTACATATAGTTGTGCTCATGAGTTTACATACTTTGTCAGAATTTGTGATTTCTTGGCCATTTTTCAGAGAATATGAATGATGACACAAAAACTTTGCTTTGGCTCATGGTTAGTGTTTGGCTGAAGCCATTTATTATCAGTCAACTGTCAAGTAAATCATAATGACAACAGAAACTACCCAAATTACCCTGATCAAAAGTTTACATACCCTGGTGATTTTGGCCTGATAACATGCACACAAGTTGACACAAAGGGGTTTAAATGGCTATTAACCCCTTCCCGCCGAGCGTACGCAGATGTGCGTACTCGGCTTCCGGGGGGCACCTGCAGGCATCATCCCGGTACCGTTTTTTTCAGCGGGCGATTGGCTATCCAGGCATAACAACCGATGCGGCTAAAAGCCGCTCTGCTGTTATGCAGGAGGAGCGGGAGGGGACGTCCCCCTCCCGCCGCTGTTACCGGTGCTCCCGCTTGATCGGGAGCACCGATTCAGGTTCCGCTGCCTCCGGCTGCTGGGGAGGAACTGGAACGAAGCTGTAATCGGCTTCGTTCCAGTCTCCTCATAGTAAACACGGAAGCGACGTCATGACGTCACTTCCTGTTTACTCGGCTGCCAGTTTAAAAAAAATATACGGTATTCAGAATCGCCGTTTTCGGCGATCTGAATACATTGAAGGGTAAAGGAGGGGTGGGGGGTCTTTTAGACCCCCGATCCCTCCATAAAGAGTACCTGTCACCACCTATTACTGTCACAAGGGATGTTTGTCACATTCCTTGTGACAGCAATAAAAGTGATCAACTTATTTATTTTTTTTAAAACAATTTAGTCATTTTAAAATAAATAAAATAAATAAAATTTTTTTTTTAAAGCGCCCGCCGTCCCCGTGAGCTCGCGAAACAAAGAAAACGCATACGGAAGTCGCGCCCGCGTATGTAAACGGTGTTCAAATCACACATGTGAGGTATCGGCGCGATCGTCAGAGCGAGAGCAATAATTCTAGCACTAGACCTCCTCTGGAACGCTAACCTGGTAACCGTAAAAAAAATTTAAAGCGTCGCCTATTGAGATTTTTAGGTACCGTACTTTGTCATCAATCCACAAGTGCGCGTAATTATAAAGTGTGACATGTTTGGTATCTATTTACTCGGCGTAACATTATATTTCACATTACGCAAAAAAATTGGGCTCATTTTACTGTTTTTTTTTTTTTTAATTCATGAAAGTGTCCCTTTTCCCAAAAATTTGCTTTTAAAACACCGCTGCGCAAATACCGTGTGACATTAAATATTGCAACAATCGCCGTTTTATTCTCTAGAGTCTCTGCTAAAAAAATATATATAATGTTTGGGGGTTCCAAGTAATTTTCTAGCAAAAAATATGGATTTTAACTTGTAAACACCAAATTCCAAAAATAGGCTTAGTCATGAAAGGGTTAAAGGTAAACATCCTCATCTGTGACTAAACTTTTAGCCACAACTTTCAGGAAAATTGTTTGAGATGCAAAGAAAAACCCACACATAACTTCAGGTAAAATACAGGACTCTGAAAACATGAGGTGTGGCTGTTTCAAGATGCACAATAAGGAGGCACTTGAAGAAAGATGGGCTGCATGGTTGAGCCACCAGAAGAAAGCAATTACTACGTGAATGCCACAAAGAGACAAGCCTTAAACCTTCTAGTACAAAGTCATTTGGAGTGAAGAGACCAAAATTGAGCTTTTTGGCCACAACAATAAATGTTACATTTGGAGAGGAAACAAAAGGCCTATGATGAAAGTTACACCATTCCTACTGTGAAACATGGAGGTGGGTCGCTGATGTTTTTGGGATGTGTGAGCTACAAAGGCACAGGAAATCTAGTCAAAATTGATGGCAAGATGAATGCAGTATGTTATCAAAAAATACTGGAGGAACATTTGCATTCATCAGCCAGGAAAGTGCGCATGGGATGTACTTGGACATTCCACCATGACAATGATCCAAAAAATAAGGCCAAGTCAATCTGTCATTGGCTACTGACCTCAATAGCTATGAGCCGCTCTGGGGAGATCTCAAACATGCAGTTCATGCAATAATAATTTACAGGAGGAACTGGAGGCTTTTTTTGCCAAGAGGAATGGGCAGCTTTACCATCTGAGAAGATAAAGAGCCTCATCCACAAATACCACAGAAGACTTCAAGCTGTCACTAATGTTAAAGGGGGCAATACACGGTATTAAGAACTGGGGTATGTAAACTTTTGATCAGGGTCATTTGGGTAGTTTCTGTTGTCATTATGATTTAAGAGTAAACACAGTTGATTGATAATAAATGGCTTCAGCCAAACACTAACCGTGAGTGAAAGAAAAGTATTTGTGTTATCATTCATATTCTCTGAAAAATGGCCAAGAAATCATAAAGTCTTCCAGGGTATGTAAACTTATGAGCACAACTGTACCTGTTTATATAGCAGAATACAGGCAAACTAGCTGTGGGTGTAATATGCTTTTAGAGAACATGAAAATATTTTGGCTTGAGAAGCCAGATGCTAAAAGTTTGGTTCACTTTGACGACATAAAGCATGATCCAAATTCAACAGTTTGCTAAGTGCTTGAGAGTAACCAATCACTGGGCTTAGTGGATCTGTGGATCCAAGAAACGTGCTTTGGGTATTTCATTGTTGCAGCTGAAGTTACTGTAGGTTTTTTAAAAATGTTGCTTTACCAACCTTAAGAATTTTCTTTGCAATTCTTGGCCATTTATAGTTAACAAAAATTCCAAATCCAACGGGGACAACCAGGGCAACCAATGCAATGCCTAAAATATAATTATTAGTCAATTAAGAGATAAGGAAATTTTACAGTATTCCCTAATACTTGCAAAAAGTATGGATTGCATCAAGATAGTGACATTTCTTCTGTCTCATACAGTAAGACCTGGGCCTTTTTCTGCCTCGGACATGCTATAATATACGGAAAAGAAAGAGGTAGCTATACTGAAAAACTGATTTAATTTCATTATATATTAGAGCTTTGTTTGTTGTTATGTCACCATTTTAGCAAATAGCAGAACTAACATTTTCAGATCACAACATTGCCGGATAACGGTTTAGGTTGTTTTTATTCTTTTAAACCCAAGATTTTTCAGCCTAAAATGTTTCCCTGATTTATTAGGCAAAGTAAGTAAAAGCCAGTCAAGGCAGTCCATTAAAATACATTTATGAAACGTGTTTTATCTGATCACCCAAACTATATATCTTTTTCACTCAGTCTGGATATATGTCCAAACAGTCCAAAGAAGTAACCATTTTTCTATGGTGAAGTTTTCCCTCTTCCCCCTATTTTGTTTGTATGTTTTTGGCCTGGTTACATGGAACTACACCTAATATGTGTATGCAGCAACCAGACGATTTTATTGCTCTAATGTAATAATTATTACCATCAGTCGGCTCATTTGATAAAGAACCAATATCATCATGCTGCATGTTGTGTATTTCTTCTCCATTAAGCGGGTAGGTGACACAGGAAAGATATTAAAGGGAAAAGTTACATCATCTTCCTGGTTATGCCGATGTTGGAAGTATGTGATTCATAAGATTGGCTGAACAGAATTACATGTCATCTTTCATGTAAAACACCAACTATAGTGTTAAAGCAATACTTTTCAAATAATAAGGATGACTGCTGTTATTATAAAGGCATTTAGAACCTTTGAAGCTAATACAAGTCTAATGCCGCGTACACACGATCGGAAATTCAGCTAGCAAAAGACAGATGAGAACTTTTAGTCAGAAAATGCAACTGTGTGTATGCTCCATCGGACTTTTGCTGGCCGAATTCCCACCAGCAAAAGACTGAGAGAAGGTTCTCTATTTTTTGGTCGCAAAAAATTCCGATCGGAAATTGTGATCATCTGTACAAATTCTGACGTGCAAAATTCCTACGGATGTTCGGAAACAATTTGAAGCATGCTTGGAAGCATTGAACTTCATTGTCTTGGCTCATCGTAGTGTTGTACGTCCCCGTGCTCTTGACGGTCGAAAGTTCAGAGAACTCTTGAGTGACCGTGTGTATGCAAGCCAAGCTTGAATGAAATTCCATTGGAAAAACCATCCAAGTTTTTTCCGACGGAAAATCTGCTCGTATTTACATTAGACTCACCAGCCCCTATACATTTAGCTTTTTTCTTTTCTTTTTTTTTTTTAATTAGACACCTTTCATAAGCTTTTGAAGTGGAGCTGAACTGTATCTCTTCCATTTCTCCATGCTTTATCTAGTTGAGAAATCACTTTGAAAAACAACCCCCCCCCCCCTTGCATTTCTAGCTGTGGCCATCTTGAGTAAGGAGATGATTCATGTAGCATTTACTTCCTGTAATTTATCTGCCCTTAGCTCAGGTATACATCCTATCCTTCTCCAGATAAAAAAAAAGAAAAAGAAAAATGCCCATGAAGACTTTTGGGACTCCTTAGACATCATTTTTGCCTAGGCCAAAAGCCACAAAAATATAAGGTTAAACAAGTAAATATATTATACCTTTATCTATTTACTAATACTGGGAGCATAAGAATTAAAAATAGTAAATGTGGATTGAGAAAGCTTAGTTTCAGTTTACATAAATATACAGTGTATATATATATATATATATATATATATATATATATATATATATATATATATATAGAGAGAGAGAGAGAGAGAGAGAGATCTATCTATCTATCTATCTATCTATCTATCTATCTATATATATATAGATGGATATCTATCTATCTATCTAGAGATAGATAGATCTATATCTATCTATCTAAGAGAGAGAGAGAGAATTCAGAAGATGGGATTGCTGCACAAACACTTATTTATCATGCCTATTGCCTTTAGAGAATTATGCCTCTGGAATAGGCATGATTCTCTAAAGGCAATAGGCATGATAAATAGGCATGATAAATAAGTCTTTGTGCAGCAAAGCACAACCAACTGCGACTGATGTGCGCCTGTCCCCTTGGATTGTCTATATATATATATATATATATATATATATATATATATATATATATATATATATATATATATATATATATATATATATATATATATATATATATATATATATATATACGCGCATACACATTATCTCACAAAAGTGAGTACACCCCTCACATTTTTGTAAATGTAGCGGATGACATTTTGGACAAAATGTCATACGCATGTAAATTTAGTTTTTGCCTCAGAACAGTAGGGGTTCTGAGGGTTAATTACGTAGGTTGGCCTTGACATCAGTCTGGCCGGGCTGTGTTGGAAGTTCTGCCTGGTCATGTGAGAAGTGAGGTGCACATGACAGGCCAGAACCAGGCCTGGTTGGACGTTTTGAGTATCAACCTTCTCAGAACCAATCAGTGGGAGTTCCGGGCCTGCTGAGGAGTCTGGGAAGGGGTACTTAAGATGTGTGGGTTACATGTTTTAGGGAGAGGAGTTTGTAAGGCCTGTGGGGTCTGTTCTGGTTCCAGGACCGGGGTAGCTCCGTGAGGGGTCCTGGTCATGGGGTGTTCGACACCCCGCAACATGTTCCTGTTAGAGGCTCCTGATAGACCTGCCTGGTCTGGGGTAGGGATCCATCTGTTCCCGAGTCTCAGAACCTGCTGGTCCGAGGCGTAGTAACTGAGGGAGGATTCAAGGTGTCCGAGTGTGCTCCCGGCTTGCAGAGGAATGGAAGTGACCGGGGGAGGACTCTTCGGAGGAGGGCCGGAAAATGGCATCCTGGGAAGTGCCTGGTTACTGAGTTGGGAAGGACATTGACGAATTCACAGTACCATTGAGGAGACGGGAAACGTTCCAGGTACTGAGGAAAAGGTTCCCGTTCACCTTTAGTTACAACTTGTACACGTTCATCGGATTGTTTCAAGCTTTGAGTCAATATGCTGACTGCCATGATCTCTGGCTAGAGATCTGTTCAGCCTTGAAGTACCCAGCTACGAGTGGCTACTCTCTGGGTGGGACTAGATACTTTGCTAGACCTGCAGTTCAAGGTGCCTGAGTTCTTCACCCGTGCCCTCTGTTCCCCTGAGAGACTGTGTTATTGGATATTATTACTGCAAAATAAAACCTTTGTTAAAGGGCTTTATCCGTGTCAGTGTTCAAGTCGTTGGGTATCTACCCTGGGAACCCCTAGACGTGGAAGAGCAGGCCAAGAGAAGGTAACTGGTAAGCCCAATAAGTCAAGGCTGCCCAGCAAGGGTTGTGGCCGCTACATAAATATTTTATAATGTCTTTTCATGTGACAACACTGAAGAAATTACACTTTGCTACAATGTAAAATAGTGAGTGTACAGCTTGTATAACAGTGTAAATATGTCTAAACCACTGGCAACAAAAGTGAGTACATCCCTAAGTGAAAATGTTCAAGTTGGGTCCAAAGTGTCAATATTTTGTGTGGCCACCATTATTTTCCTGCCATAACCCTCTTGGGCATGGAGTTCCCAAGAACTTCCCAGATTGCCACTGGAGTCCTCTTCCACTCCCCCATGATGACATCACAAAGCTGGTGGATGTTAGAGACCTTACGCTCCTCCACCTTCCATTTGAGGATGCCCCACAGATGCTCAATAGGGTTTAGGTCTGGAGATATGCTTGGCCAGTCCATCATCTTTACCCTCAGCTTCTTTAGCAAGGCAGTAGTCATCTTGGAAGTGTTTTTGGGGTCATTATCATGTTGGAATACTGCCTTGTGGCCCAGTCTCTGAAGGGAGAGGATCATGCCCTGCCATGTCACAGTACATATTGGCATTCATGGTTCCCTCAATGAACTGAAGCTCCCCAGTGGCAGCAGCAGTCATGCAGACCAAGACCATGATAATCCCACCACCATGCTGGACTGTAGGCAGACACACTTGTCTTTGTATTCCTTAGCTGGTTACTGCCACACACGCTTAACACCATCTAAACAAAATATGTTTATCCTGTTCTCATCAGACCACAGGACATGGTTCCAATAATCTACGTCCTTAGTCTGCTTGTCTTCAGCAAACAGTTTGCAGGCTTTCTTGTACATCATCTTTAGAAGAGGCTTCCTTTTGGGATGACAGCCATTCAGACCAATTTGATGCAGTGTGCGGCGTATGGTCTGAGCACTGACAGGCTCCCCCCCACCCCTTCAACCTCTGCAGCAATGCTGGCAGCACTCATATGTCTATTTCCCAATGACAACCTCTGGATATGATGCTGAGCATGTGCACTCAACTTCTTTGGTCGACCATGGTGAGGCCTGTTCTGAGTGGAACCTGTCCTGTTAAACTTCTGTATGATCTTGGCCACCATGCTGCAGCTCCGTTTCAGGATCTCTGCAAGCTTCTTATAGCCTAGGCCATCTTTATGTAGAGCAACAATTCTTTTTTTCAGATCCTCAGAGTTCTTTGCCCTGAGGTGACATGTTGAACTTCCAGTGACCAGTATGAGAGCGTGAGAGCCATAACACCAAATTTAACACACCTACTCCACATTCACACATGAAACCTTGTAACACTAACAAGTCACATGACACCGTGGAGGGAAAATGGCTAATTGGGCCCAATTTGTACATTTTCCCTTAGGGGTGCTCTCACTTTTGTTACCAGCGGTTTAGACATTAATGGCTGTGTGTTGAGTTATTTTGAGGGGACAGCAAATTTACATTGTTATACAAGCTGTACATTCACTACTTTACATTGTAGCAAAGTATAATTTCTTTCAGTGTTGTCACATGAAAAGATATAATAAAATATTTACAAATATGTGAGGGGTGTACTCACTTTTGCATATATATATATATACTTACTTTTATACGGTATATATATTTATGTAAAGTGAAACTTATGTAAAGTGAAAAGTGAAGCTTTCTCAATCAACATTAACTATTTTTAATCCTTATATATCTATATATATATATCTATATATCTATATATCTATATATATATAAATACAGTTGTGCTCATAAGTTTACATACCCTGGCAGAATTTATGATTTCTTGGCCATTTTTGGAGAATATGAATGATAACACAAAAACTTTTCTTTCACTCATGGTTAGTGTTTGGCTGAAACCATTTATTATCAATCAACTGTGTTTACTCTTTTTAAGTCATAATGGCAACAGAAACTATCCAAATGACCTTGATCAAAAGTTTACATACCCCAGTTCTTAACCTCCCTGGCGGTATGATTCAGTCTGGAATTAGGTGCTGAAATCGGTACAATTATTTTGCATGGAAATCTGGCTTTTATTTTGTAGTCCTGTAATTCTTAGGAATAACTCTCTTAAATATGTTCAAACCAGAGTCTAGCAGACATCCCGGGTATGATAACGTTTATAATATAATAAATAATAATACAAATTATTCAATAATGTAATCAAATCCTAAAACACTGAAAAAGGGACACTTTTTGGTTGCTATGGACAATCTCCAAATTCCAGGCAAAAAAAACAGTATTTATAATATAAAAGTGCATGCAGGGCACTGCACAGACCACTAGGGACAAAGGGTGTGTGTATTTTTTAATACAGCACTGTAATCTGTAAGATTACAGTACTGTGTGTGTTTTGTGTCTTTTTACTTTTTTGAATTTGCCGCCGTTCTCCACTCCCATGCGCCTTAACGTCGCAGGGAACGGAGCTCGGCGGCATTCGGCACTGTGAATTGAGCGGAGGACAGCTCGCTCACACAGCGCGGGGGACACCACTGGATCCAGGGGACAAGGTAAGTAACTCTCCCTGTGTCCTCCCCTGCATCCAGCAATGCGATCCCGAGTCTGGCTCGGGGTTACCGTTCCTGCTAGAAAATTCCCAGACTCGGGATTACTGCTAGGGAGGTTAATACTGTGTATTGCCCCCTTTAACATCAATGATAGCTTGAAGTCTTTTGTGGTATTTGCAGATGAAGCTCTTTATCTTCGGAGATGGTAAAGCTGCCTATTCCTTTTGGCAAAAAGCCTCCAGTTCTTGTAAATTTATTGTCTGTCTTGCATGAACTGCAGGTTTGAGATCTCCCCAGAGTGGCTCAATGATATTGAGGTCAGGAGACTGAGAGGGCCACTCCAAAACCTTCACTTTATTCTGCTGTAGCCAATGACAGGGCGACTTGGCCTTGTGTTTTGGATCATTTTCATGTTGGAATGTCCAAGTACATCCCATGCGCAGTGTCCTGGCTGATGAATGCAAATGTTCCTCCAAGATTTTTTGATAACATACTGCATTCATCTTGCCATCAATTTTGACCAGATTTCCTGGGCCTTTGTAGCTCACACATCCCCAAAACATGAGCGATCCACCTCTGTGTTTCATAGTAGGAACGATGTACGTTTCATCATAGGCCTTGTTGACTCCTCTCCAAATGAAGCATTTATGGTTGTGGCCAAAAAGCTAAATTTTTGTCTAATCACTCCAAATGACTTTGAGCCAGAAGGTTTGAGGCTTGTCTCTGTGCTGTTTGGCATATTGTAAGTGGGATACTTTGTGGCATTTGCGTAGTAATAGCTTTCTTCTGGTGACTCGACCAAGCCCATCTTTCTTCAAATGCTTCCTTATTGTGCATCTTGAAACACCAACACCACACGTTTTCAGAGAGCCCTGTATTTCACCTGAAGTTATTTGAGGTAAAGCAGGAAAATTGTTCGGGATGCAAATAACAATTTTCCTGGCAGTTGTGGCTGAAATTTTAGTTGGTCTACCTGACCGTGGTTTGGTTTCAACAGAACCCCTAATTTTCCACTTTTTGATTAGAGTTTGAACGCTGCTGATTGGCATTCTCATTTCCTTGGATATCTTTTTATATCCCTTTTCTGTTGTATACAGTACAACTACCTTTTTCCGCAGATCCTTTGACAATTCTTTTGCTTTCCCCATGACTCAGAATCTAGAAAAATCAGTGCAGCACTGGATGAAAGATGCAAGGGTCTGTCAGGAGTCCAGAAACTCATTGACCCTTTTACACACACACACTATTACAAGCAAACAGATCAGAGGTGAGGCTGATTACCTTTAATAGCCATTCACCAGGGTATGTAGACTTTTGATCAGGGTCATTTGGGTAGTTTCTGTTGTGATCATGATTTAGAGTAAAGAGTAAAAGAGTAAACACTGTTGATTGATAATAAATGGCTTCAGCCAAACACTAACCATCTCAAGATCTCAAACATGCAGTTCATGCAATGCAAGAATTTACTGGAACTGGAGGCTTTTTTTGCCAAGAGGAATGGACAGCTTTACCATCTGAGAAGATAAAGAGTCTCATCCACAAATACCACAAAAGACTTCAAGCTGTCATTGATGTTAAAGGGGGCAATACACGGTATTAAGAACTGGGGTGTGTAAACTTTTGATCAGGGTCATTTGGGTAGTTTCTGTTGTCATTATGATTTAAAAAGAGTAAACACAGTTGATTGATAATAAACACTAACCATGAGTGAAAGAAAAGTTTTTGTGTTATCATTCATATTCTCTGAAAAATGGCCAATGAGCACAACTGTATATATATATATATATATATATATATATATATGTATGTATATATATATATATATGGGATTGATAGATATAGCTATCTCTCTCTCTTATATATATATATATATATATATATATATATATATATATATATATATATAATCACCCATCTAACACCCACTATTTCAACAATGTCTTCTTTTGCCAATAACCAACCAGAAAAAAGAAGAGGGAGCCAGTAGGGAGGAGACATTGAAACATTGAAGGTTAAAGCATTTGTTACCCAACATTTCATATTCCTGATATGTGCCTGCTGTACCATGTAATTGTATGAAAAAGTATCCTATTCTATTTGTATTGCTTCCTCTGTGTGAAATCACTGGTGTTTCTGTCAGTCCGTATGCTTTCCTATAACAAACTGACCACCCTAAGCAGGAGAACACACTGTGGTCAGTTCTGTAGCTGTGCTGAGAACTCAGCCTGCTCTCCTCCAATGATCAGACTTGTCCTGCCCCCCCCCCCCCCCCATAGCATTTCACTGGAAAGGTCAGTGTGCTGTTGCTTCTCCTCTCCCTGGCTCTTGTGGAACTGAGAACCGAGGGAGTAGAGGGAATGTGATCACTTATAAAAAAAAGGGAAAACGGTATTTATAATGTTTTTTATATCTATACACAAATGTTCTGCCTTTCATTTCTATTTCAAACTGAATGGGTTGTTTTCCAAAGTGATAATTTACAATCACTTTAAGTGGTAGGGGAAATAAATGTTAATATTTCTATTCTGGTTGGCATTCTAGAAAAATATGAAGGTATAACAAAGAAATGGTGACTTATAGGCCACTTACCAATACTATCATAAGGAATAACAATGGAGCTGGCATCCACAAATATTCTAGTGTAGAGGAAGAGACATAGAGGCATCATGCCTAATGCGAGGAGTGTGGAACAGGTTGTCATGCTTATACTGCAAAACAAATCAATATGCGGTGATACTTTACATACATCTTATTTATTCAGAACAAATGGCATATAGCAGTCACACCAGAGAGCAAAAGCAGATGTAGAAAATCTAATGTTGCCCTCCAGTCGGCTATAACAATATATCTGCTAGTTAATGCAGCGAGCTGTAATAGCGTGGAATGAGGGTTGGCTAATACGTTCTTTTTGCCTGCCAGTAAATAATTATAAAGGTTTATAAAAATCTTGTTTGTAAATATCATTAACATTTTGCATCATTAAAATTCATCCTTGTATCTTTTTTTTTCATTGTAGTGATTGATCTGCAGTATTGAAGCTACAGAGATTGTAGATATTTAGATTTTGGTGATTTTGAGGAGCTTTACTAAAACTGGGGCACTCAGAATCTGGTGCAGTTGTGCATTGTAGCCAATCAGCTTCTAACTTCAGCTTGTTCGATTAAGCCTTGACAATAAAACCTGGAAGCTGATTGGTATATATGCAGAGCTGCACCAGATTTTGCACCATGTAGGTTTAGTAAATAACCCGCACAGTACCTATAGCTGGGCAAAGAGGGGAATGTTTAGGAAAACCACAGCCAATTAAAACTGACCCTGGCAATTAACATTTTAACATACATTCTTAGATTTCTTATAGCAATCTGTTTGATATGGGTTTTCTTTCAATGACCTGTTTGTTGTCACTGAATATATTCTTCTAATTTGGCTATGTTTGATCTCCATGCCCCTCTTGTGTGTATGAACATAGACACCCTTTCCTGCTAGCCTACGAGATGGACTACACATGTAGACACATTCAATTCTATGGGAATTGTAGTAAGGAAAGCAGAAGTGAGGTACATCAGTGGAGGATGGCAAGCATGCAAAGGACAAAAAAGAAGTCTAAAAACAACATTTAAGAGATTTTTTTTAAAGAAAAAGAACAAAAAAAAAACCTTAACAAAAAACACATAAAGGAACAGAGTCATGGTATACTTGATTTTCTTTAGAACAATTGATGTAAGAAAATTAAGTTTAGTATGACTTTAACTTTGACAGCATTACATAATGAAGGTGTAGTCTTGATTCTTGATGTTTCACAATGCCATCTGTAGCACTTACCTCAAGTCCATGTCTCCATCTAACCAGTATGCGACGATGTTGGAACCAGTTCCTCCAGGACAGCAGCCCATAATTATAACTACAACCGCCTGAACTGGATGAATGTCAAAAAGTAGGGAAAGGACAAAGGCTGTCAGTGGCATTATCCCAAACTGACAAAGAAATCCTACGGCTATACCCCAAGGACGCCTTATGTGTCCCCAGAATTTCTTAGCTTCAACTGTGCAGCCCATTGAAAACATGACCAGAGCTAACATGACTGTGATCACAATGCTTAATACTGTGTTTAAAATGACATTAAAATTACTGTCTGGCAAAACACAGGAGGTTATGTTACAAATGGCCGCATGGTCAGGGCAGTAATAATCATTCTGTAGAATCTGCGATCTTAAGAGCCCAGACTGTTCCATTCTGAATAGCAGAGAAATGCTTTAATTCTAAGAAGCTGCAATGTTAAAATCAATCCATCGAGCACAGTTCTTTGACTAAATGCTGTGGAACTTCTGCTCCTCCTATTTAAAGTGCATTTGATGTAATAAAAAGCTGTAAATACTTATCCGGTACATGTCCAGTGCTCCTATCCTGAGCCTTGCTGTGCATAGTGGAGTGCAAGAGTCCCACCATAAAATTCCACAGCTACGTATTTTTTAACTTTTATGACATTTAATTAAGTTTAGTCATTTATTTATTTAGCCTAATCTCATAATTATGTCATTTGTATGGGTCTCTGACCTATCTGGCACAGACCAGAATTCAACTGCTTTTAGGTAAAATTAGGTATTAATTTTTCAGATTGAATGCAACTTCACTAAGAACTAAAAAAAGAATAAACTTTCACTGTTTTTTGCAGATATACCACAAATTAATAGAATATCATAGAGTGGAGCTATTTATTATCAGAATATCACCTACCTTGAGTTTTTCTTTGCATCATGATTGGCTGGTTCACTGGGGTTTTGGGGTTTTTCTTGCATATGCTGAATATTTTTTTTGAACACAATGTATTGTTGAAAACAACATCAGAAGGTAGAAGGTATTTGGAGAGGTAGAAGGAGAGGATTTGACCCAGGATGGGAGGAGGGGGTTTTGCTGGATAGGAGGACCAAGGGGAGAGAATATGTGCTAGAAGTGGGGAGAAGATTTTTGCTGAGAGGGGGATTGGGTGGAGGTGGATTTGTCCTGGTGGGATTTGAGGAGACATACTTCACATTGCACCCCATCACAAATATGGGTGCAATGTAAAGGAGGTCCCAGCACAAAATGCTCCCTCACCTGTGTAGACAAAAATCCTTGCTGATACTGATAACCGCACTCTGACTTGGCTGGCTCCCTGCTGCTGCTAACCCAATGCTACCAGTCTGACCTTCCATCCTCCATTGGTGTCTCCAGTGTGAGCCACTTGCTGTCAGAGCTCTCCTCCTGCACCACTCATATTCCTGAGGTCGGCGATGGATATGCTGGTCCTCCTGTCATGGGTGATCTGTGAGTAACTTCCTGTTTAAAAGCCTATTGGAAGCTGGGATTGCAGGTCTTACATGCTGGTAAAATCTATAACATTTATGGCAGTACCTAAATACAGGTGGTGGAACTTCCAGGGTCACAAAGGTTGCACTAGTGACTGGATCCTGGTGTTCTACTACTGTGGGGGGTCCCAGGATTGTAGAAGGAGGCCACTGTGGGATCATAATAAAGGGCCCCACAATGGGAGTAAAGGGTCCTGGGATGAGAGGTGGTGGGGGCCTTCTTGGTTTCTTACCCCGGGGCCCTGAAGGTTCTAGTTACACCTCTGACAGTGTGGTATGCTTTATGTAGCCACAGCTACATATGGTTTATACGGCACATCTAGCAGTCACAGGTTAGTGAGGGATATAGTTTTTTTGGGGCCAGCTTGGTGTGGAGTATAATGTAAAGTGTATGGAAAGATGGAGTTTTTCTTTAAATCAAACAAATTATTTTCCAATAAATGTCTTCCCTTTTCTCTTTGTTTGGATCCAAAGCGTAATAGACAGTAATGGTACATTTCTTAATGTCCCTGGATATATCAAAAGAGTTACTGTGCTTTGAATTCAATTGGATGTGGGTTTTCTCCTCATCCAATTCGCATGTCAGGAGATTGTGATTGACTCTCTATGGAGCTGGTTCGCACACCTCCGGAGCGGCTCTGGAGTGAATTAACATGGGAGTCCTGTTTGTCTTCTGGTCCATTTCAGGCCTAAATTCAGCCCAAAATTTGGACTAAAATCAGACCTACAACAGTGAACAGGGACGCACCGGACCCCTGCTGTGAGCAGCTCCGTGCTGCAGTGTGAACCCAGCCTAAAAGTACAGTTATTACAGCTATACTTTATTATTATTATTATTATTATTATTATTTTTTTTTTATAATTTCTTTATTTTATCATGTTTTCTTTTTAAACAAGAAGGAAAACTTAAATGAACAATCTTTCCATTGCTTAACATTTCATTCCTATGTATATACAACACAAGATAAATCAATACATTGATTCCCTCTATATCTAATATTTCCTGGGATGATATCCAATGGGGCGAGAAATAAAAATCTACCAAGTAACAAGTAAAGATAAGAAGCCAAGAGGACGAGAACTAGGAGAAATTCCCCCTCTGAATTCCACCCCCCCCCTACTGTTGTTCTATGTCTGATCCTGGGGTGACGCTATCCCAAGTCTTGACTAAGATATCACTACTGCTGCTACTACCTTTACCTTCTAGTATTCCACCTACTGCCCCTATTTATAGTCCATTTCATTCCACTCCTTGATGCAGAAGGAATAACGCTGGATCCTCACGTATTTCTACCTCGCTTAATTTTTGAATGATATCTCGTACCTCCATCCAATATTTTTCAACTCTCGGGCATGACCAAAATACATGTAAAAGGCTTCCCTGTACCCTCTGGCATCTCCAACATTCACTTGATATATTCGGGAGGCATTTTTGAAGTTTTTCTGGAGTTCTATACCATTGTGAGATAATCTTGTAATTCATTTCCTGTAATATTCTACATGTCGCTGTTTTAAATATGGAAGGTCCTCCCCAGATCTATTTCCCATTTACGGAAGAAAGGCAACTGGAAATTCTCCGGTGGCTTAATCAGTAACGCATACATTTTAGATACTACGTGTATAATTGGCTCCTTTTCCATACAAAGTTTCTCAAATTACATAATACTATGGTCCAAAAGGCCTGGCGATACCCCAGTACTTAAAAAATGTCCTAATTGTGCCGCTTGCCAAAATTCTATTTAAAAAGGGCCTTTTCTGTCCATCAATTCCTGCAATGTTGGCCATTTACCTGATCTCATAAAATGTGAGGCTTGATATATTCCTTGTTTAATCAGTACCTCAAAGGGTCCTTACTGTGTGCCTGGTATGAATTGCGGGTTGCCCAATATAGGTACCAAAGGTGAGTTCTGTGTGGATAAACTATCCTTGGCTAAAAGGTTATAGCATACATGTAGCGTAGGTCCTATTGTTGGATGCAATTTGGTGCTATATGCCAGATTTCTATAGCACCAAGGTGCTCTCTGTAGCAACTCCCTACATTGCGCTTGCTCTAGATTAGGCCAGATTTTCAGATCTCCGTGTCGGCACCAGTCCAGCAGTCGGCCAAGGTGTACTGCCTGATAGTATTTATACATGTCAGGTACCATCAACCTCCCATATTGTTTAGCTAATGACAATAATGCCCTTCTGATCCTTGGCTGTCTATGCGCCCAAATGAATTTTGTAAATAGTGTTTGGATATTTCTAAAACATTTCCTCGGTATTGAAATTTGGACTGCCTGAAGGAGGTACAAGAGTTTTGGTAAGATAGTCATTTTAATTATATTACTTCTTCCAAACCAGGAATATATTTCCTTATGCCATCTCTCCAGTAATCCACGTACCTTACTTAATAATGGCAAAAAATTTTATTAATATATTTTATTGGAATCCACTGCAATACAGGTCCCTAGATACTTCAAACACTGGTCCTCCCATTTAAATGTATAGTTTAATTTTATTGACGTTATCATTTCCTACGGGGCTGCTACCATCAAAGCCTCTGACTTAGAAAAATGTATTTTAAAATAAGATAATGTTCTATAGAACTCAATTTCCTTAAAGAGATTCGGGAGTGAAATTACAGGATTGGTCACTGAAAAAAGCATATTATCTGCGTATGCTGCTACTTTATTTTGAGTTCCTCCTGTAACTATTTCCCGAATGTCCTTATTAAGGCGTATTCTAAACAAAAGGGGCTCGAGGGTCAGTGCAAACAGTAAAGGGGACAACTGGCACCCCTGTCTTGTCCCGTTCACTATCGCAAAAGGTGGGGAAACAACTCTGTTTACCTTCACTTGGGCTGTAGGTCCTTTATACATGCTTGCTATCCATCTGATAATTTTCCCTCCTAATTTTATATGTCAAAGGACCGCGAACATAAACCCCCACCCCACCCGATCTAATGCCTTCTCTGCGTCTGTTTGAAGGAACACGCCGGTGGTTCTCGGTTGAGTTGGCTATATGCATTCAATTCAAGGCTTTGATGGTATTTTCTCTTACTTCTCTTGTTGGCACAAATCCCACTTGATCTTGATGGATCAATGAGGGGAGTTGCTGTTGTATCCTCAAGGCCAATATCTTACTGAATATATTCAGGTCTGCATTCAGAAAGGATATTGGCCTATAACATCCACACTGCTTTGGGTCTTTACCCTCTTTTGGTATGTTATCATTAGCAATATATCATATCTTTCACTGTATCTGAATGGAAAGAGGCTGTATCTCCTAATTCATTAAACAACTTAACCATGTAAGGGCCCAATTCTGGCATGAGTGACTTATAATACTGGACCGAGAGACCATCTAGTCCAGGTGCCTTCCCAGTTTTTGCTAGTCTTATTTTTGTTATCTTTTCAGGACTTCCAATGCCCTGATGTACAGTAAAACCTTGGTTTGGGAGTAAATTGGTTTGAGAGTGTTTTGCAAGACAAGCAAAATTTTAAAATAAATTTTGACTTGATATACAGGCGATATCCTGATACGAGTAGCATCATGTCACACCTGACTATAAAAGAGAAGAGAGGCGCCTCTAAGTGTAGCAATATGGTTACATTTAACGATGGTACAACATTTAGAAACTCACATGGTTGATGATTAAAGCAGGCACATCTAAGTATTTATACTTAGTATTTATACTTACGAGGTAAAGATGTCCACAAGGACCGCCATCGACGGCATCCCCTCCACACTGTGCTCCACAAGTGGTCCAAGCCTCGTTTTCAGATCGCTCTATTGCAGGGTAGTCTTCCCAGTCATGCTTGCAGACAGTTTTACCCTGGATACCTGCATACTTAGATGGTTTAATCATCAACTACACTTAGAGGCGCCTCTCTTCTCTTTTATAGTCTGTAGCTCTTTGCTTCTAATCCCTTGTGGAAGCTGCCATTTGTGGATGGCCATTTTATGGTTACACAACCTATCACATTGCTATAATCTTTTTTATGGACTATAAACTGGAGGATTTATGAATAAATGGTTGTGGAATGAATCCTTTGAGTTTCTATTATTTCTTATGGGGAAATTTTCTTTGATATACAAGTGCTTTGGATTACAAGCATGCTTCTGGAACAAATTTTGCTCACAATCCAAAGTTTTACTGTATATAGATTGATGTAGCTATTCTTTATAAAATGTAGGTAGTATGTATTTTTACCTCCCTGGCGGTGATCCCGAGTCTGGCTCGGGCTGGGATTTCAGTACCATAAGCGGTAACCCCGAGCCAGACTCGGGATCGCATCGCTGGATACAGGAAAAGTTACTTACCTTGTCCCCTGGATCCAGCGATGTCCTCCGTGCTGTGTGATGGAGCTGTTCTCCGCTCGATTCACACATTGCCCGAGTGCCGCCGAGCTCCGTTCCCTGCGACGTTACGGCGCGCGGGAGCGGAGATCGGTGCCAAATTCAAAAAAGTAAAAACACACAAAACACACACACAGTACTGTAATCTTACAGATTACAGTACTGTATAAAAAAAAATTACACACCCCATTTGTCCCTAGTGGCCTGTCTAGTGCCCTGCATGCACTTTTATATTCTAAAGACTGTTTTTTCTGCCTGGAATTTGGAGATTGCCCATAGAAACCAAAAACTGTCCCTTTATGTCAAAAGTGATTTTAGACCAACTAGAAAACAGCGATAATAAATTAGAATCACTTGCAGAATTGAGCGATAGCGATTTGTGGGGAAATTTGTCATCAAACACTAAATCTAATGACAGCGACAATTCTGCAAATGAGCAAATTTTTGTGTTTTTGGATTTGATTACATTATTAAATAATTTTTATTATTATTTATTATATTATGAATTTTATCATACCCGGGATGTCTGCTAGACTCTGGTTTGAACAGATTTAACCACTTGCCGACCGCCGCACGACGATGTACGTCGACAGAATGGCACGGGCAGGCATATGGGCGTACCTGTACGTCCCCCCCCCGGTGCCAGCGTCGGTATCCGTGCAGGAGCGATCCGGGATGAGGGGGCGGCCATTTATTCATGGCCACCCCCTCGCGATCGCTCCTGACGAATGGGAGTGAAGCATTGCATCACTTCCTCTCCTGTAATGTAAACACAGGAGAGGAAGTGATGTAATCTCTCCTCCGTGTCGGTATTTTTCGTTCCGGCACCGAGGAGAGAGGATCGGTGAGTTGCACCAACACGACACTTCACAGTAGAACATGCCAGGCACACTCACACCCCCCCTTTACCCCCCGATCACCCCCCAATTAACCCTGCCCCCCCAGTCACAGTGACACCAATTGCATTTTTTTTTTTTTTTTTGCATTGGTGTCATTTGTGACTGTAATAACTGTTAGGGCAGTTAGGGTTAGCCCCCTTTAGTTCTAATGTACCCCCCTAACCCCCCCAATAAAGGTTTAACCCCGTGATCACCCCCCGTCGCCAGTGTCACTAAGGCTGGGTTCACATTGCAGCGGTTTATGAGAACGGATGTGATTCGCACCGCACTGCAGTGCAAATCACATCCGATCTCTGTGCGATTCGAGTTCAGCCATTCGCCGCACCCGCCGCACCCGCCGCAAATTCGCACGGGACCCTTTTTTTGGTCCGCAGCAGAATCGGATCGCATGGGTGTTCACACCATGCGATCCGAGTTTGCAGATCGCACTGCGATATGCGAACTGATCTGGGGGTGTCATTAACATTTCACTGACACTCCCAGCAGTTTGTATAGGGCAGTGTGAACTGCCGCCGGGAGGCATGCGATGCGGGAACCCGCCGCGGATTCGTGGCGTTCCCGCATCGCTCCAGTGTGAACCCAGCCTAATAAGCGATCATTTTTCTGATCGCTGTATTAGTGTCACAGGTGACGCTAGTTAGGCAGGTAGGTATTTAGGTTCGCCGCAGCTTTTTATAGCGCCAGGGACCCCCATATACTACCGCATAAAGCCCCCTGATTGCCCCCTAGTTAACCCTTTCACCAGTGATCACCATATAACTGTTACAGGTGACGCTGGTTGGTTAGTTATTTTTTTATAGTTTCAGGGCACCCGCCATTTATTACCTAATAAAGGTTTAACCCCCTGATCACCCGGCGGGTGTCATTTGTGACTGTAATAACTGTTAGGGCAGTTAGGGTTAGCCCCCTTTAGTTCTAAGGTACCCCCCTAACCCCCCCAATAAAGGTTTAACCCCGTGATCACCCCCCGTCGCCAGTGTCACTAAGGCTGGGTTCACATTGCAGCGGTTTATGAGAACGGATGTGATTCGCACGGCACTGCAGTGCAAATCACATCCGTTTCCCGATGCGATTCGAGTTCAGCCATTCGCCGCACCCGCCGCACCCGCGCAAATTCGCACGGGACCCTTTTTTTGGTCCGCAGCAGAATCGGATCGCATGGGTGTTCACACCATGCGATCCGAGTTTGCAGATCGCACTGCGATATGCGAACTGATCTGGGGGTGTCATTAACATTTCACTGACACTCCCAGCAGTTCGCATAGGGCAGTGTGAACTGCTGCCAGGAGGCATGCGATGCGGGAACCCGCCGCGGATTCGTGGCGTTCCCGCATCGCTCCAGTGTGAACCCAGCCTAATAAGCGATCATTTTTCTGATCGCTGTATTAGTGTCACAGGTGACGCTAGTTAGGCAGGTAGGTATTTAGGTTCGCCGCAGCTTTTTATAGCGCCAGGGACCCCCATATACTACCGCATAAAGCCCCCTGATTGCCCCCTAGTTAACCCTTTCACCATCACCAGTGATCACCATATAACTGTTACAGGTGACGCTGGTTGGTTAGTTATTTTTTTATAGTTTCAGGGCACCCGCCATTTATTACCTAATAAAGGTTTAACCCCCTGATCACCCGGCGGGTGTCATTTGTGACTGTAATAACTGTTAGGGCAGTTAGGGTTAGCCCCCTTTAGTTCTAAGGTACCCCCTTAACCCCCCCAATAAAGGTTAAACCCCGTGATCACCCCCCGTCGCCAGTGTCACTAAGGCTGGGTTCACATTGCAGCGGTTTATGAGAACGGATGTGATTCGCACCGCACTGCAGTGCAAATCACATCCGATCTCTGTGCGATTCGAGTTCAGCCATGCAGATAGTATGGCTGAATTTGCGTCGCACCCGCCGCACCCGCCGCAAATTCGCACGGGACCCTTTTTTTGGTCCGCAGCAGAATCGGATCGCATGGGTGTTCACACCATGCGATCCGAGTTTGCAGATCGCACTGCGATATGCGAACTGATCTGGGGGTGTCATTAACATTTCACTGACACTCCCAGCAGTTCGCATAGGGCAGTGTGAACTGCCGCCGGGAGGCATGCGATGCGGGAACCCGCCGCGGATTTGTGGCGTTCCCGCATCGCTCCAGTGTGAACCCAGCCTAATAAGCGATCGTTTTTCTGATCGCTGTATTAGTGTCACAGGTGACGCTAGTTAGGCAGGTAGGTATTTAGGTTCGCCGCAGCTTTTTATAGCGCCAGGGACCCCCATATACTACCGCATAAAGCCCCCTGATTGCCCCCTAGTTAACCCTTTCACCAGTGATCACCATATAACTGTTACAGGTGACGCTGGTTGGTTAGTTATTTTTTTATAGTTTCAGGGCACCCGCCATTTATTACCTAGTCTCACTAGTGTACCCCTAAATTTAGGGGTGTCTACTTTCCAAAATGGGGTCATTTGGGGGGGGGGGTTTGTGCCATCTTGGCATTTTATGGCCTTCAAAACTGTAATGCCCTTAGAAAGCCTGAAGGCGGTGCTTGGTTTTCGGGGCCCCGTACGCGGCTAGGCTCCCAAAAAGTCCCACATATGTGGTATCCCCGTACTCAAGAGAAGCAGCAGAATTTATTTTGGGGTGTCATTTCACATATGCCCATGGCATGCGTGAGCAATATATCATTTAGTGACAACTTTGTGTAAAAAAAAAAAAAAAAAAAAATTTGTAATTTTCCCGCAACTTGTGGCAAAATATAAAATATTCCATGGACTCAACATGCCTCTCAGCAAATAGCTTGGGGTGTCTACTTTCTAAAATGGGGTCATTTGTGGGGGTTTTGTGCCATCTTGGCATTTTATGGCCTTCAAAACGGTAATAGGTAGTGAGAAGTGAAATCAAAAATTTACGCCCTTAGAAAGCCTGAAGGCGGTGCTTGGTTTTCGGGGCCCCGTACGCGGCTAGGCTCCCAAAAAGTCCCACATATGTGGTATCCCCGTACTCAGGAGAAGCAGCAGAATTTATTTTGGGGTGTCATTTCACATATGCCCATAGCATGTGTGAGCAATATATCATTTAGTGACAACTTTGTGTAAAAAAAAAACATTTTTTTTTTTTGTCATTATTCAATCGCTTGAGGCAAAAAAATAAAATATTCAATGGGCTCAACATGCCACTTATCAATTTCCTTAGGGGGTCTACTTTCCAAAATGGGGTCATTTGGGGGGGTTTTGTACTGCCCTGCCATTTTAGCACCTCAAGAAATGAGATAGGCAGTCGTAAACTAAAAGCTGCGTAAATTCCAGAAAACGTACCTTAGTTTGTAGATGTGACAACTTTTGCGCAAACCAATAAATATACAGTTATTGACTTTTTTTTTACCAAAGACATGTGGCTGAATACATTTTGGCCTAAATGTATGACTAAAATTGAGTTTATTGGATTTTTCTAATAACAAAAAGTAGAAAATATCATTTTTTTTTCAAAATTTGCGGTCTTTTTACGTTTATATCGCAAAAAATAAAAATCGCAGAGGCAATCAAATACCATCAAAAGAAAGCTCTATTTGTGGGAAGAAAAGGACGCAAATTTTGTTTGGGTACAACATTGCATGACCGCGCAATTACCAGTTAAAGCAGCGCAGTGCCAAATTGTAAAAAGACCTCTGGTCATTGACCAGCAAAATGGTCCGGTCTGAAAGTGGTTAAGAGAGTTATTCCTAAGAATTGCAGGCCTACAATATAAAACGAGAGAGAGAGAGAGAGAGAGAGAGAGAGAGAGAGAGAGAGAGAGAGAGAGAGAGAGAGAGAAAGGAGTGGTCGGTTTAAATCAACTTGTAAGCTTGTCTTTTATACTCCCTGATTTTTTTTTTGCATCTTTTACTCACTTGAACACCAGGCTGCACTAAACCTCATAATTTCCAGGCTATTTTTCAGGTTTCAGGGCTGTTATAATTTGACTGACAATCAGGGGTGCTTTCTGAAAGCAGTGGGCCTGTGTGCAAGATGTTGAGCCCCTTGCTCTGAGAACAAGTAAATGTGGCATGCTGTGCATGCTGCTGCAAACTTTTGGTGTGTTCCTAATTATGCTAAACATTGAGAATGGCATAAAGAGATGGAATTTGGACCCAACAAAAAATTCAGCCTGGGCAACGCACCACGGTGAAAGAATGGGTGCGTTTATAATATTGCTAAATATTAGGTTTAGCTTAAAGCACGGGCTATAGGCACAGAGGATAGGTGTAAATGTGTATAAAGAAGTCCCACATATATCAAATAAGTGCAGCAGTGTCTTCCATACTCCAAAGGCGATGCACAGGGAAGAGTGACATAGACATATTCCTGGGTTATATGCAGTGGCGGCCCATCCATAAGGGGTGCAGGGCACCAGACACATGGATTGCAATTTTTTTTTTTTTTTGGAAGCAATCATTAGAGCCTTCGGGCTCTAATTGGCTTCCAAAAAGGGTGGGCTTGGGGCACAAAGCACTTGTCTTCTTTATTCTCTCCTTGACCAATCAGGAAGCGGATCTTAACCACTTCAATACAGGGCACTTAAACACCTACCTGCCCAGACCAATTTTGAGCTTTCAGCGCTGTCGCATTTTGAATGACAATTGCGCGGTCGTGCTACACTGTACCCAAATGAAATTTTTATCATTTTTTCCCCACAAATAGAGCTTTCTTTTGGTGGTATTTGATCACCTCTACGGTTTTTATTTTTTGCGCTACAAATAAAAAAATACCGAAAATTTTGAAAAAAAAAAATGTTTTTCTTTGTTTCAGTTTCAAAACTTTGTAAATAAGTACGTTTTCTCCTTCACTGATGGGCACTGATGGGGCTACACTGATGGGCACTGATAAGGCGGCACTGATGGGCACCAATGATGTGGCACCAATGAAGTGGCACTGATGAGGTGGTATTGATGGACACTGATATGTGGCACTGATAGGTGGCACGGATGGGCGACACGGATGGGCGACACGGATGGACACTGATAGGTGGCACAAATTGGCACTGATAGCTGGCACAGATTGGCATGGATGGGCGGCACAGATGGGCATGGATAGGCGGCACAGATGGGCATGGATAGGCGGCACAGATGGGCATGGGTGGGCACTGATAGGTGGCACAGGTTCGCACTGATAGGCGGCACAGGTGGGCACTCATAGGCGGCACAGGTGGGCACTCATAGGCAGCATTGGTGTTATACTGTACTAATGGATGCCAATCAGTGTCAAACAATAATGCATGCCAATCAGTGATGCCCATTGTGGGCACTGATTGGCATCCATTATGGGCACTGATTGGCATCCATTGTGCTGACTGGCATCCCTGGTGGTCTAGGAAGGATTACCTTTTTCTGGGCATCCCTGGTGGTCTGGTGGCGTCCCTGGTGGTCCAGTGTGGGCATCCTTGGGGGGGCTGTGCTGATAATCGATTAGCACAGACCCCCCCTGTCAGAGGAGCAGCCGATCGGCTCTCCTCTACTCGTGTCTGACAGACGCGAGTGAGGAAAAGCCGATCACCGGCTCTTCCTATTTACACTGTGATCAACCGTGATTGGACACGGCTGATCACGTGGTAAAGAGTCTCCGTCGGAGACTCTTTACCGAGATCATAGTTGCCGGGTGTCAGACTGACACCCCGCAACAACGATCACCACGATGCGCGCCTCCGGGGGCGCGCAGCGGCTCATAATCCTGATCACGTCATGTGACGTCCGATCAGGATTATGAAACCACTTTGCCACCGTCAATTGTCTATAGGGCGGGCGGCAAGTGGTTAAGACCCAATTGGCCAAGAGGAGAAGTGACCATTTTGGCCGCTGCGGAACAGGAGACACAGGGTGAAGCTGCTGAGGAGGAAGCCACCGAGGAGGAGGAGACACAGACAGGAGCCGAAGCTGCCAGTGACCTAGATGGGGTAAGTGTGAGGCTAGTGGGCAGATGAGCAAGCAGCGGGGGGGAGTGGGGGCTTTGACTGATTGACCGCCCCCCAAAAAATGGAGCACCGAGGCTAGTGGGCAGATGAGCAAGCAGCGGGGGGGGGGGGCTTTGACTGATTGACTGCCCCCCCAAAAAATGGAGCACCAGCCACCATTGGTTATATGATAAAATAGTGTAGCAAAGTCTTTTGACAGCAGAACACTTCTATACCTTCCAACTGTCCCTGATTTCGAGGTACTGTCCCTCACTTGAAACAAAGTTCCTCTGTCCCTCTTTCCTTCTCATTTGTCCCTCATTTTAGTCTGATCTATATAGTTTATGTATATGCAGCACTGACCCCCCAAGGAGCGGCTGATTTTGTTGGGCTTACTGTTACTTTCTTGACCTCGTATGCATCTAGGGGTTTCCCAAGGTAGATGGCCCAAAGAAATGCAGAAACTGACACTGGATCCACCTTTGGGATTTTTATTTGCAAAAAGGGTAGACAAAACACAGTCTCTTGATGAAGGATAGAGGGTTTAGGTAGAAAGTTCAGGTACTCTTGGAACTGCTCAAGATAGGAAATCTCTCACTATAGAAATCTAGAGAATGGCCACTCACAACTGGATTCTCACAGCTACCGGATTGACCTCTTCTCACTAGGCCTAGCAGCCGATAGAGTGTTCAAATAAAGCAAAGCCTCTGCCACAGACTTGCATGTAAGACACTTGAACAAAGTCTCTGCCACAGACTTGTTGTAGAACACTGGTGAATAAAGTTTCTGCCACAAACTTGTTGTAGATCACTTGTAATAACTCAAGGATGTAGACAAATTTAGAGAGCCCTCATGCGGTACCAGTATCTTGCAGCCGGTCCGGCGATACCGTACAAGTGTAGATTCACTTGGTGTCTTTCAACTAAGCCTCCAGGCTCTTTCTGAGAAGCCAGCCTTATGCATGGCCTTCTCCCGGAGAGTCCTCCCCTGGTTGCTTCTTCAATTGCTGGGCCTCTCCACAGATGAGACAGCACCGGACCACCTTTGAATCCTCCTTCCAGTTACTTTGCCTCGGGCTAGCCAGCCCCGGTACTCAATTTTTTCTAGGATTAGAAGTTTTTTTTCCTTTCTTTCCCAGACGATGAGGACATGGTCTAAATGGGAGGGGAGAGTATGCAGCGCTGGCTCCTGAAGAGCATGAGCTATGTGTTTTTTACTATTTAAGATTCCTAAAACCGCAGTTTGGTTTTGGGCTTAATTATACCAAATTATGGATTCCGTACCAGTCTAGCTGGATTGCACTGGGTTCTGCTTGGCCACAGGTGTCGCTGTCACTTCTGGTAAGTGTGAGAACGCAGTTTAGCTAGGCGCATTGAGTGCCATTTCTTTCTCGGAACCAGCCCAGTGGGAGTGTCATCCTGCTGTGCATTCTGGGAGAGGGTACTTAAGGTACTGACATCATGTGCTTCTGGGTTCTGGTCCAGAAGATCTTTCTGTCTGTTTGGTCCTGGTCCTCCTGACCAGTCCCTATGGCCCTCATGGCCTGGGGTGCGGATCCATCCAATTCCGAGTCTTGGGGCTGACTAGCCCGAGGCAAAGTAACTGGAAGGAGGATTCAAAGGTGGTCCGGTGCTGTCTCATCTGTGGAGAGGCCCAGTAACTGAAGAAGCAACCAGGGGAGAACTCTTCGGGAGAAGGCCACGCATAAGGCTGGCTTCTCAGAAAGAGCCTGGAGGCTTAGTTGAAAGACGCCAACTGAATCTACACTCATGCGGTACCGCCGGACCGGCTGCAAGATACTGGTACCGTATGAGGGCTCTCTAAATTTGTCTACATCCTTCAGTTATTACAAGTGATCTACAACAAGTCTGTGGCAGAGACTTGATTCACCAGTGTTCTACAACAAGTCTGTGGCAGAGACTTTGTTCAAGCGCCCTACATGCAAGTCTGTGGCAGAGGCTTTGCTTTATTTGAACACTCTATCGGCTGCTAGGCCTAGTGAGAGGAGGTTTATCTGGTAGCTGTGAGAATCCAGTTGTGAGTGGCCATTCTCTAGATTTCTATAGTGAGAGACTTCCTATCTTGAGCAGTTCCAAGAGTACCTGAACTTTCTACCTAAACCCTCTATCCTTCATCAAGAGACTGTGTTTTGTGTAAACTTTTTGCAAATATAAATTCCAAAGGTGGATCCAGTGTCAATCTCTGCAATTCTTTGGGCCACCTACCTCAGGAAACCCCTAGATGCACACGAGGTCAAGAAGGTAACTGTAAACCCAACAAAATCAGCCACTCCTTTGGGGGTCAGTGCTATATATATATATATATATATATATATATATATATATATATATATATATATATATATATATATACATATATATATATATATATATAAAATGTGCTACTTATCTATCCAAAACTATTTCCCACTGCGAAACCTTTCATCCAATTTCTAACCTTTCATCCAATTTCTAAATAGCTTTATTTGTAAATTCCAAAAGTCAATATTAAGGAATAGTAGTGGTAAAAAAAAACTTGATTGTTCAACTATGCGTTTTTTATACAAGTCTCCTTTAAAGGGGCGTGACAGGGGGTGTGTCCTATACCTACATATGTTTCCTAATAGGTGTCCCTCATTCCCATTTCAGAAAATTGGGAGGTATGCACTTCTACAGACAGAAAAATCGAGCTGTGCATAAAATAGCAATGTAGCAATGGATTAGCAATGTCCACTGTGCCCCAAAATGCAGCCTTATGCACAAGGAGGACCGGCAATAGTATAAAATTGGGCTGTGTGTTAAACTACTGCAGACAGTGTTTTCTAATCTCATGACAGCACACATCAACAGCACAAGCTTCCAGAGGCCAGACCCTGGAAGTCTGGGGCTGGTGATGGATCCCGGGTAGAAGTATATGCTCTTTCTATAAGAAGGCTGTCATACTCACAACATAGAAAGAGCGTCCCTGAATGGCAGCTGGGATACCCTCTCCCAAACATGAACAAGCAGCAATCTTAGAGAGTGGTGAGAAGAGGGAACGGAATAGCATTTCTCCTTAGTAGTGCAATGTGTAAAAGCACAATGGGCCCCTTTCCTTATAAATGCCAGGACGATACAAAATCTCCCAAAATTACATATTTTTGTATAGTAGACACCTCAAGGTGATTTTTGACACATTTTTTGGTAATGAAGAAACATGCTGGTGTTGAGGTGATAAACGATAAATGTGATATAATACAACAGTATGGTAGACATTATAATGTTTACCATATACTACTTTTACTAATATGTCACCATTAAAGTGGTTGTAAACCCTTACAACACACTTTGACCTACAGGTAAGCCTAGATTAAGGCTTACCTGTAGGTCCAAGAAATATCTCCTAAACCTACACGGTTTAGGAGATATTTGCCGAAAGACAGGCACTGAGCGCGGCACCGTCAACGACGAAGATGCCACGCGTGTCGGCTCCCGTGCACATGTGCGGGAGTGATGTCATCGCGGCTTCGCCGAATGACAGCGGCGGAGCAGCGAGACCCCACAGAGAAGATGGATGCGCCGGACTACAGGAGACAGCGGTGACATCGCTGGCTCCTGTGTCAGGTAAGTGACACATAATGGACTACTATGCGATGGATAGTAGTCCATTATGCTTTGCCTTTGCAGGGACTGAAAGAGGAAGTAAACTCATCAGGGTTTACTTCCTCTTTAAAGTGGTTGTAAACCCTGTTACACCACTCTTTCTATAATAAGGCTTACCTGTAGGTACCGTGAATATCTCCTAAACTTGCACCGTTTAGGAGATACAGTATTCACTGTATCTGCATGAGTCAATGTCACCGGCACATGGGCACTGAAGATGCTCATGCCATTTCAGCAGTAGCCGTGCTGTGACCAGCAGTGACGTCAACGTGGCTCCGGCCAATCACAGTGCTGGAGCCCGCAAACCCCAAAATAACTCTGGGGGACATGACGCCAGTCATGGTGGTATACGGGACTGCTGCAACAGCTTTGATCTAAGGTAAGTATTTCATAATGCGCTAGTATGTGATGCATACTAGCGCATTATGCCTTTGTCTTGCTGTTTTTTTTTTTTCTGAGTTTACAAACGCTAACATTATAACCCTAAATCAGAGAGTTTTCTAAAAGTTGATGAACTGTAGACATAAGGGGGTTTATTTACTAAAGCTGGAGAGTGCAAAATCTGGTGCAACTCTGCAAAGAAACCAATCAGCTGCCAGGATTTATTGCCAAAGCTTAATTGAACAAGCTGATTGGTTACCACGCAGAACTGCACCAGATTCTGAGGGGACCAGTTCTAGTAAATCTACCCCATGCTCACTAGCATAAGGTGAAAAACACATATGATACATATATAACTTGAAACTGTACAATCAAATAAGTTATGTATGCTACCATCTAGTGGACAGCTTACAAAATATGCAGAACAAAAAAAAAAATACACGTTAAACCCTTGTAGCAAACTGATAATTATGGGATCCAGTAGACAAATGTGCCAGACAGTGCTACTGATAGCAAGATATTAGAAGATACTAAATTCATTTTCAAACTGGCATTAGAATATGACAACTGAAATCTGAAATAGTTTGCTATTAGAAATGCTTCAACTTATCCTCCCTTTCATAGAATGTTCTGTAGGTTGCACCACTCACATAGCACCATGGTGTTAGTCAGACAAAAATGTTGCTCTTTCACTGTTTTTCCATGTAGACCTTGGGCATAATGAGGTGGATTTACTAAAACTGGAGTGTGCAGAATCTGGTGCAACTGTGTATGGTAGCCAATCAGCTTCTAACTTCAGCTTGTTCAATTGTTAAAGAGGATCTCCAGTCTCCCCCCCCCCCAAAAAAAATAAAAAATAATAATAATTAGTAGTAGTAGTTGCTGACTTTTAATAATAGGGCACTCACCTGTCCAGGCATCCAGCGGTGTCCTCACCCGAGCCGATTCTTCAGCTAGCTCCAATATCTCGACTAAGGGAAACCAGTAATGAAACCTTGCGACCTCACAGTTGGTTTCTTACTGCGCATGTGTGAACAGGCCAGCTTCGGGGAAAGTGGGGGGGGCAAAATTCAAAACCAGGTATCTGCTCCCCTTCCCCCTTAAAATGTGCCAAATGTGGCAGCAGAGGAGGGGAGGAGGCCGACCAGCAGAGCTTCTCCTTTTGCAAAAAAAAAAACTGCAAGCTGATTGGTTTCTGTGCAGAGCTGCACCAGATTTTGCACTCAGCAGTTTTGGTAAATTAACCCCAATGAGACATTTCTAATTATGCGTTTTATGGAAGAAGATTTCATTTTATGTTCTGGTGGGGAGCTACATTTTTAAAACAAAAAAAAAATAACACTAGAATGGCAAACAGTTGACACAATCTATTGGACTGTTATAAATTGAATGGATTGTGTTAGGTAGGTGGTTCCACTATTTAGCTAGATTGGTGCATCTAAGCAACTTTACACAGTATTGTATTATGCGTGGCAAGCTTAATACTGAGTATTAGGGATTAGTGATGGACGAACTTCCGACGGGACGTTTCGCGAAAGCGAAATGCGAACGGACCCAAACGTTCGCGAAACCGAACGTTCGCCGCGGGCCCCATTGACTTCAATGGGAGGCGAACTTTGCAAACCTTCATGTCGAATTTGCGGCCACGTGGTAATTATTAGGGGGTAAAACGTAGTCCCACCATCTGGACAATGACATAATACATGTATGAGGTGAATTTGGGATCGATAACTACAAGCATTTTTATTTTATTTGGGAAATTGTTCTAACAATTCAGGACTATGGAGCTAATGAAGGCAATGGAGGAGAGGGAAGGTCAGGGACCAGGGTAGGCAAAGAAGAGGGTGCAGGAGATGATCACCAGCAGCGTGACATACCGGAATGACACATGCACCGTGATAGAGGCATCTGACAGCAGCACCGTAATACAGAGCACTGACAGCAGCACCGTGACATACAGCGCTGACAGCAGCACCGTGACATACAGCGCTGACAGCAGCACCGTGACATACAGCGCTGACAGCAGCACCGTGACATACAGCGCTGACAGCAGCACCGTGACATACAGCGCTGACAGCAGCACCGTGACATACAGCGCTGACAGCAGCACCGTGACATACAGCGCTGACAGCAGCACCGTGACATACAGCGCTGACAGCAGCACCGTGACATACAGCGCTGACAGCAGCACCGTGACATACAGCGCTGACAGCAGCACCGTGACATACAGCGCTGACAGCAGCACCGTGACATACAGCGCTGACAGCAGCACCGTGACATACAGCACTGACAGCAGCACCGTAAGCAGCCCCAGGAGGAAGTCAGCACAGCACAGGGATGGTGTGATCCCCTCATAATAAGAACCCCCAGGAGGAAGTCAGCACAGCACAGGGATAGTGTGATCCCTTCATAATAAGAACCCCCAGGAGGAAGTCAGCACAGCACAGGGATATCATAAGCAGCCCCAGTAGAAATATGACACCGCTCAACCTCTTCAAAGAGGAGGGTAGGGGCATATAGTACGGTGTGCTTTTTTGGGTCAAGGAAGTGAGCCAAATGAATTAAGAAGGTCTGTGTGCTTGATTAAAAAAATAGTTTATAGACATATACATGGTCTACTGGTCACATGTGTTGAATTCCTCCGAGATCCATGCCTCATTCATTTTTAGAAATGTGAGGTAGTTAACACTGTGGTGAGCTAGGCGAGTACGCTTATCGGTCACAATCCCCCCTGCTGCGCTGAACGTCCTTTCGGACAGGACACTGGATGAGGGGCAAGCCAACAGTTCGATTGCAAATTGGGCAAGCTCTGGCCAGAGGTCAAGCCTGCCCACCCAGTAGTCTAGGGGTTCATCACTCCTCAGAGCGTCCACATCGGCCGTTAACCCAATGTAGTCGGACACCTGACGGTCTAGGCGTTCCCTGATGCTGGATCCGGATGACACCTGTCGATGGGTCGGCTGAAAGAATGACCTCATATCCGAAGTCACCAACACATCTTCAAACCGGCCTCTTCTTGCAGGCGCTGTTGGATTGGTACCCGCAAATCCTTCTCTGGGAGTGGGAATTGCTCCTCTGCCAGCGCACGCAAAAGCAGAATGCAGCATTTCTCGAAGCAAGGCCTGGAAGTGCTGCATTCTGACAGCCCTCTGCGACGGCGGTAACATTTCCGCCATTTTGTGTTTGTACCGGGGGTCTAAGTACGTTGCCACCCAGTACTGGTCCTTGACCCTCATGCTTTTTATACGGGGGTCCCTATTAAAACACTGGAGCATGAAGGCCCCCATTTGCACTAAAGTGGAAGCGGTGTGGTGGCCTGGCTCCTGCTCATCATCCAGGATAATGTCGTCCTCTTCATTCTCCTCTCCCCATCCTCGCACAACAGGGATCCCAGAAAGGTTTAAAGCATGCTCTTCTTGCTCCTGCTCATCCGCCCCGGCACCATCCTCCTCTGACTCCTCATCAGACTCCTGTTGTTGACTTGTCTCAGATAGAGTAGCCCCCCCTGGGAATTCATCCAGCATTGCGACTTCCTCATCTTCCCGCTCCTGCTCCTCCACAGCCTGATCAATGACACGACGCAATGCACGCTCCAGAAAGAAGGCATAAGGTACCATGTCACTGATGGCGCCATGGCTGCGACTGACCAGTTTGGTGATCTCCTCAAATGGCCGCAGAAGTCTGCATGTGTCGCGCATGAGCAGCCACTGGCGCGGTGAAAAAAAACCCAGCTCCCCAGAACCGTTTCTTTCGCAGAGTTCATACAGGTAGACGTTAACTGCACGTTTCTGCTGGAGCAGCCTATCAAGCATATAGAAGGTTGAGTTCCATCGCGTCGGGCAATCGCAAATAAGACGTCTGACCGGCAGATGGTGTCGCCGCTGAATGTCAGCAAGGCGAGCCATGGCCGTGTAAGATCTTCTGAAATGGGCCAAGATTTTCCTTGCCTGCCGCAAGATGTCCTGGACCCCAGGGTATTTGACAAGGAATCGCTGCACGACCAAGTTTAAGACGTGTGCCATGCACGGCACGTGCGTGATTTTGCCCTGTTTCAATGCGCTAAGCAGATTGGCACCGTTGTCACACACCACTTTACCAACTGTCAAATTGAGCGGTGTTAGCCACTCATCTGCCTGTGAACGCAAAGCTGAAAGGAGTGCCGGGCCAGTGTGGCTCTTTGCTTCCAGGCACAACAGACGCAGCACGGCATGGCAACGTCTCACCTGGCATGTGGAATAGGTTCTGGGGAGCTTGGGCGGTGCAGTGGAAGAGACGCTAGCAGCGGAAAAGGAGGAGGCAGCTGAGGAGGAGAGGGAGGAGGATGGAGTAGGAGGAGGAGAAGAAGAGTCAGGCCTGCATGCAATCCGTGGCGGTAAAACCAAATCTACACGGGTGCCACGGGTTACATGCTTGACGGCCGTCAGAAGGTTCACCCAGTGGGCAGTAAAACTGATATACCTTCCCTGCCCGTGTTTGCTAGACCACGTGTCTGTGGTCAGATGTATCTTGGCACCGACACTGTGTGCCAGAGATACATTCACTTGCCGCTGAACATGGCCATATAGCTCTGGGATGCCCTTCTCTGAGAAATACTTCCTTCCTGGGACCTTCCATTGTGGTGTTCCAATGGCCACAAATTTGCGAAAGGCCTCCGAGTCCACCAGTTTATATGGCAGTAGTTGGCGGGCTATGAGTTCTGACAAGCCAGCCGCCAACCGTTGGGCAAGAGGGTTATCCGGCATCATCATTTTTTTACGCTCAAACATTAGGCCCACGGAAGCCTGCCTTTTTGCAGAAAAATGTGAGCTTGGCGTGATGGAAGGTGGAGTGGAGGACAATTGTGAGGAGAGAGGAGAAGGAGAAGTAGAAGACGAGGCTGGACGGTGAGAGCCTGCAGTGTGGCTTTGTGTGTTCCGTTGCTCCCACTGGGCTCGGTGATGGCTGCTCATGTGCCTTCTTAAGGCGGTCGTCCCTAGGTGAGTATTGGGCTTACCGCGACTAACGCGTTGACTGCAAAGATTGCAGATGGCAACGCTATTGTCAGCAGCGGACACGTTAAAAAAAGCCCACACTGCGGAGCCATGTGCCGGTGTCCTGGGAGCGCCAGATGTGACCGTACATGGTCGATGACTCGCTCCTGATACATTTGCAGTCTGCTTTGTCCCTGCTGTGCAATGTAAGTCATTGCTGCTTCTCCTCCCTATCTGCTGGTCCATATCTCCCTCTGAACTCCCCTCCTCTTCCTCTCTTGTGGGCACCCACGTGACATCACTAGACACGTCATCATCAACGTCACCTTCCCCACCGCTATAAGTAGAGATCTCGGAGTAGGCAGCAACACCGGGGACCAACCTCCTCCTTGGGCTGATCTGGGTACTGGCGTCAGACTGCTGAGTAGCGCTTGTTGCTACCTCCTCTTCCTGATCCAATACCAAGAGTGGCTGCGCATCAGAAATGTCCTCTTGATATGGATCGGAAAATAATTCCAGTGACTCAAGCGGAAGGTATGTGGTGGTGGTGGTGGTGGTCGTGTTGTTGGTGGTAGTGTCTTTGGGGGTGCACATAGCAGAGAGTGAAGAAGAGGGTGCAGATCGAGAGGATGAGGAGGGTGCAGAAGAGTAAGGCTGAGCGAGCCACTCAACCAAGTCTGGTGCATCCTTTAAAGTAATTGAACGCACCTTCTGCAACTTCCCACTTTGGCTCAAGCCTGTTGCTCCTGCCCTACCCCTACCACCCCTGCGGAAGGGCCTGCCTCTTCCTCTGCCTGTCATTTTTTAAATGACCCTGTGACAAAACTCTTAGTCCCTATACCGCTGAAGGACTGCTGCAGTATAGGTGAGCGGTCAGCAGTGGTGCACGTCAACCCTATCTATTGTGGACCTATAGCGGTCCTTACAGAACAGCAGACTGTACCGCACTCAAGCCTATGTACCGTAGCACCCTATACCAAGTTACCAGTCCTTATAAGAACTTTTGTGGACCAAGCAGGTTGTGTATTAGTGTTTAGCAGACTGTACGTCAGTCCCTATACCGCTGAAGGACTGCTGCAGTATAGGGCAGCGGTCAGCAGTGGTGCACGTCAACCCTATCTATTGTGGACCGATAGCGGTCCTTACAGAACAGCAGACTGTACCGCACTCAAGCCTATGTACCGTAGCACCCTATACCAAGTTACCAGTCCTTATAAGAACTTTTGTGGAACAAGCAGGTTGTGTGTTAGTGATTAGCAGACTGTACGTCAGTCCCTATACCGCTGAAGGACTGCTGCAGTATAGGTGAGCGGTCAGCAGTGGTGCACGTCAACCCTATCTATTGTGGACCTATAGCGGTCCTTACAGAACAGCAGACTGTACCGCACTCAAGCCTATGTACCGTAGCACCCTATACCAAGTTACCAGTCCTTATAAGAACTTTTGTGGACCAAGCAGGTTGTGTATTAGTGTTTAGCAGACTGTACGTCAGTCCCTATACCGCTGAAGGACTGCTGCAGTATAGGGCAGCGGTCAGCAGTGGTGCACGTCAACCCTATCTATTGTGGACCGATAGCGGTCCTTACAGAACAGCAGACTGTACCGCACTCAAGCCTATGTACCGTAGCACCCTATACCAAGTTACCAGTCCTTATAAGAACTTTTGTGGACCAAGCAGGTTGTGTATTAGTGTTTAGCAGACTGTACGTCAGTCCCTATACCGCTGAAGGACTGCTGCAGTATAGGGCAGCGGTCAGCAGTGGTGCACGTCAACCCTATCTATTGTGGACCTATAGCGGTCCTTACAGAACAGCAGACTGTACCGCACTCAAGCCTATGTACCGTAGCACCCTATACCAAGTTAACAGTCCTTATAAGAACTTTTGTGGACCAAGCAGGTTGTGTATTAGTGTTTAGCAGACTGTACGTCAGTCCCTATACCGCTGAAGGACTGCTGCAGTATAGGGCAGCGGTCAGCAGTGGTGCACGTCAACCCTATCTATTGTGGACCTATAGCGGTCCTTACAGAACAGCAGACTGTACCGCACTCAAGCCTATGTACCGTAGCACCCTATACCAAGTTAACAGTCCTTATAAGAACTTTTGTGGACCAAGCAGGTTGTGTATTAGTGTTTAGCAGACTGTACGTCAGTCCCTATACCGCTGAAGGACTGCTGCAGTATAGGGCAGCGGTCAGCAGTGGTGCACGTCAACCCTATCTATTGTGGACCGATAGCGGTCCTTACAGAACAGCAGACTGTACCGCACTCAAGCCTATGTACCGTAGCACCCTATACCAAGTTACCAGTCCTTATAAGAACTTTTGTGGACCAAGCAGGTTGTGTATTAGTGTTTAGCAGACTGTACGTCAGTCCCTATACCGCTGAAGGACTGCTGCAGTATAGGGCAGCGGTCAGCAGTGGTGCACGTCAACCCTATCTATTGTGGACCGATAGCGGTCCTTACAGAACAGCAGACTGTACCGCACTCAAGCCTATGTACCGTAGCACCCTATACCAAGTTACCAGTCCTTATAAGAACTTTTGTGGAACAAGCAGGTTGTGTGTTAGTGATTAGCAGACTGTACGTCAGTCCCTATACCGCTGAAGGACTGCTGCAGTATAGGTGAGCGGTCAGCAGTGGTGCACGTCAACCCTATCTATTGTGGACCGATAGCGGTCCTTACAGAACAGCAGACTGTACCGCACTCAAGCCTATGTACCGTAGCACCCTATACCAAGTTACCAGTCCTTATAAGAACTTTTGTGGACCAAGCAGGTTGTGTATTAGTGTTTAGCAGACTGTACGTCAGTCCCTATACCGCTGAAGGACTGCTGCAGTATAGGGCAGCGGTCAGCAGTGGTGCACGTCAACCCTATCTATTGTGGACCGATAGCGGTCCTTACAGAACAGCAGACTGTACCGCACTCAAGCCTATGTACCGTAGCACCCTATACCAAGTTACCAGTCCTTATAAGAACTTTTGTGGAACAAGCAGGTTGTGTGTTAGTGATTAGCAGACTGTACGTCAGTCCCTATACCGCTGAAGGACTGCTGCAGTATAGGTGAGCGGTCAGCAGTGGTGCACGTCAACCCTATCTATTGTGGACCGATAGCGGTCCTTACAGAACAGCAGACTGTACCGCACTCAAGCCTATGTACCGTAGCACCCTATACCAAGTTACCAGTCCTTATAAGAACTTTTGTGGACCAAGCAGGTTGTGTATTAGTGTTTAGCAGACTGTACGTCAGTCCCTATACCGCTGAAGGACTGCTGCAGTATAGGGCAGCGGTCAGCAGTGGTGCACGTCAACCCTATCTATTGTGGACCGATAGCGGTCCTTACAGAACAGCAGACTGTACCGCACTCAAGCCTATGTACCGTAGCACCCTATACCAAGTTACCAGTCCTTATAAGAACTTTTGTGGAACAAGCAGGTTGTGTGTTAGTGATTAGCAGACTGTACGTCAGTCCCTATACCGCTGAAGGACTGCTGCAGTATAGGTGAGCGGTCAGCAGTGGTGCACGTCAACCCTATCTATTGTGGACCTATAGCGGTCCTTACAGAACAGCAGACTGTACCGCACTCAAGCCTATGTACCGTAGCACCCTATACCAAGTTACCAGTCCTTATAAGAACTTTTGTGGACCAAGCAGGTTGTGTATTAGTGTTTAGCAGACTGTACGTCAGTCCCTATACCGCTGAAGGACTGCTGCAGTATAGGGCAGCGGTCAGCAGTGGTGCACGTCAACCCTATCTATTGTGGACCGATAGCGGTCCTTACAGAACAGCAGACTGTACCGCACTCAAGCCTATGTACCGTAGCACCCTATACCAAGTTACCAGTCCTTATAAGAACTTTTGTGGAACAAGCAGGTTGTGTGTTAGTGATTAGCAGACTGTACGTCAGTCCCTATACCGCTGAAGGACTGCTGCAGTATAGGGCAGCGGTCAGCAGTGGTGCACGTCAACCCTATCTATTGTGGACCGATAGCGGTCCTTACAGAACAGCAGACTGTACCGCACTCAAGCCTATGTACCGTAGCACCCTATACCAAGTTACCAGTCCTTATAAGAACTTTTGTGGAACAAGTGAGTTGTGAATGTTTAGCAGACTGCAGCAGAAGGGCAGCAGTCAAGTATAATATCCTTTCTATATTTGGAAGAAAGAATATTATACATGTACAAGCCTATTACTGTACCACTGATACCAGTCCTGAAAAGAACCTTTGTGGAACTAATAATAACAGCAAGTCTTTAAAATTACCCTCACTGCCTGACAACACTGCTTCCTTCCTGTCCCTATACAAATTGGCAAAAAAAGAGAACGATTAGTGGTTACTGGAACAGCTCTTTTGTGGACCTTGATAGTAACAGCTAATGATGATGATGATGATGATGATGATGAAAGACTAATCTGGCTGTCCCTGTAGCATACACCGTCCTTTCCCTTTCTCTAAACTAACAAAAGACACTCAGGCTGCTGCAAGAATCAGCAGCACAGCAAACCTATCAACACCTAACACCTATACCAGTCCTGAAAAGAACTTTTGTGTACCAAATAGCTAGTGGTTTATCTCTCCCTACTCCACACAGGAACCTGTCCCTATCGTAACAGAAGAAAGAATGTAAAATGGCCACCGGATCGGGTGTATTTATAGGTTAGGGGGAATGTCCAAGTGTCCATGTGCTGTCATGTCTCAATTGGCTGTCCTGTATCACATGATAAACGTGTCACCAAAGGTTAAAGTTCTTGTATACATTAAACACGTAAGTCCGCCGCGGCGAACGACGGAAAAAGGCGTTCGAACGTGCGGACCGCGAATGTCGGAAATTCGCCGCGAAACGACCGCCGGGCGAAACGTTCGTCCATCACTATTAGGGATGAGCTTCGTGTTCGAGTCAAACATACGTTCGACTCGAACATCGGCTGTTCATCCGTTCGGCGAATACCGAAAGTTATGGGCCGTTCACGCCAAATTTGTGTGGCGCTCACGGCCCACAATGAACTGCGCCATTGCAGTGCATTGCTGGCTCATGATTGGCCAAGCATGCACTGTGACCCCGCATGCTTGGCCAATCACAGCGCCGGCAGCGAGGAGAGCCATGATTGGCCACAGGCAGGATGCCTGTGGCCAATCATAGCTCAGGCTGTGTAGTACACGCCCCACACTATATAAGGCCGCCAGCGCGGCGGCCTTGTGTAGTGTGTTGGCGTCTGTAGGAGTTAGTGGGTGTTCTGTGTACCTTCAACACAGTATACACCATTCATTATCGGCCGATTTTGCGTTCTTGCTCTTCTGTAGTGGTTGTTGTCTGCGTTCCCTGACCGCAGTATACACCATTATATCCACTTATATAGCTAGCTATATTTCTCTTTTTTAATAGAGCTTGCAGTCAGTTGTAGGAGATTGTGCGTGCTGTCTGCGTGCCCTGAGCACAGTATACACCGTTATATCCACCTATATAGCTAGCTATCTTGCTCTTTTTAAAAAGAGCTTGCAGTCAGTTGTAGGAGATTGTGCGTGCTGTCTGCGTGCCCTGACCGCAGTATACACCGTTATATCCACCTACATACATAGCTAGCTATCTTGCTCTTTTTAAATAGAGCTTGCAGTCAGTTGTAGGAGATTGTGCGTGCTGTCTGCGTGCCCTGACCGCGGTATACACCGTTATATCCACCTATATAGCTAGCTATCTTGCTCTTTTTTAATAGAGCTTGCAGTCAGTTGTAGGAGATTGTGCGTGCTGTCTGCGTGCCCTGAATGCAGTATACACTGCTATATCCACCTATATAGCTAGCTATCTTGCTCTTTTTAAATAGAGTTTGCAGTCAGTTGTAGGAGATTGTGTGTGCTGTCTGCGTGCCCTGACCACAGTATACACCGTTTTATCCACCTATATAGCTAGCTATCTTGCTCTTTTAAAATAGAGCTTGCAGTCAGTTGTATGAGATTGTGCGTGCTGTCTGCGTGCCCTGACCGCAGTATACACTGTTATATATCCACCTATATAGCTAGCTATCTTGCTCTTTTTTAATAGAGCTTGCAGTCAGTTGTAGGAGATTGTGTGTGCTGTCTGCGTGCCCTGACCGCAGTATACACCGTTATATCCACCTATATAGCTAGCTATCTTGCTCTTTTTTAATAGAGCTTGCAGTCAGTTGTAGGAGATTGTGCGTGCTGTCTGCGTGCCCTGACTGCAGTATACACCGCTATATCCACCTATATAGCTAGCTATCTTGCTCTTTTTAAATAGAGTTTGCAGTCAGTTGTAGGAGATTGTGTGTGCTGTCTGCGTGCCCTGACCGCAGTATACACCACTATATCCACCTACATAGCTAGCTATCTTGCTCTTTTTAAATAGAGCTTGCAGTCAGTTGTAGGAGATTGTGTGTGCTGTCTGCGTGCCCTGACCGCAGTATACACCTTTATATCCACCTATATAGCTAGCTATATTGCTCTTTTTTAACAGAGCTTGCAGTCAGTTGTAGGAGATTGTGCGTGCTGTCTGCATGCCCTGACCGCAGTATACACCGTTATATCCACCTACATAGCTCTTCTCTAATTGAGCCATCTGCCATCTGCAGGAGTTAGTGGGTGTTGTGTGTGCCTCCAGCACAATATACACTATCCAATTGCTGGTTTTCCCATCTCCCTTCAGGCCATTACCATGTCTGGAAGGCCAACAAGGAGAGGCAGACAGGCGCGAGCCGATAAAAGAGGGCCAGCAGGCTCAGTGTCTAGAGACAACAGTGCTGGTCGTGGACGCGGTGCATCGTCATTCATCAGCACGTGGCCATGGGACACGCTTGTCCTTCTTTTTGGCAGCTGGACATGTTGAGCCGCAACATGCCAAAGACTTGGTAGAGTGGATGACCAAGCCCTCTTGATCCTCCTCATCCTCTCTCACCCAGGCTCAGGGTACTAGCAAAGCAGCTGCCAATGCATCATCTTCCCTCCTCTCAATGTCATCATCAGTGACTCCTTCCCTAGACCCACCACGTCCTCCTGAGGAGTCTCCTGAACTCTTTGAACACAGTGTTGGGTACATGCTCCAGGAGGATGCCCAGTGTTTTGTAGGCTCTGATGATGCTACTCAGCTAGATGAAGGCAGTAGCGTGAGCGCAGAGAGAGGGGATGCTCAAGAAGCACAGCAATCTGGCAGTCATGTTCCACAAGCTGTAGCATACTGCCAGGTTTGCTCCAGCGATGAAGAGGGAGTGGATGATGAGGGCACTGACTCCACGTGGGTGCCTGGTAGGAGTGAGGAGGAGGAGGAGGCACATGTCCAACGAGGCAGGATGCCCTCTGGGGGCCAGTTTAGGGGCAGCACACCGACTGTATCACACCGCAGAGCTCCGCCTGTGCAGGGCGCTGCCTCTGCGCGTTATTCTAAAAGTTCTTTGGTGTGGGCCTTTTTTGAGACGAGTGCATCAGATCGCACCGCTGCTATTTGCAACATATATCTCAAGCGTATCTCGCGTGGCCAAAACATCAGCCGATTGGGCACCACATGCTTTACCAGACATATGTTGACCTGCCATGCAGCTCGTTGGCAAGCGTACCTCAAAGACCCACACCAAAGAACAAAGCGGACCTCTCCTTGCTCCTCATCAGCTGGGATCTCCAACCCCACTAGACCTTCAGTCCTCTCTGAAACCTGGTCTGAGAGGAATGAAGGTGTAGAATTAGGTGTGTCACAGCCAAGTGCTTCTGGGCACTCTGCTAGCAGTACACCCTTGTCCGATTATAGCAGGCAAATGTCCCTGCCTCAGCTGCTGGACCGTCAAAAGAAGTTCACTTCCAGCCATCCACATGCCCAGTGGTTGAATGCTAGCTTGGCTAAATTGCTAGCACTTCAACTGCTGCCTTTTCAGTTGGTAGACTCGGCCCCCCTCCGTGAGTTTGTACAATGTGCGGTTCCTCAGTGGCAGGTCCTCAAATGCCACTTTTTCTCACGGAAGGCGATTCCGGCTCTCTACCGGCACGTGGAAGGCAATGTCCTTGCCTCGCTGGACAGGGCGGTCAGCGGTAAGGTGCATATTACCGCTGACTCATGGTCCAGCAGGCACGGACAGGGACGTTACCTGTCTTTCACGGCCCATTGGGTCACTCTTCTGGCAGCTGGGAAGGATGCAGGACAAGGTGCAGTAGTGTTGGAGGTTGTTCCGCCACCACGCCTCCAAAATGCTACTATTGGTTGTGACACACCTCTCTCCTCCTCCCCCTCCTCTTCTTCTTCCTCCATGGCCTCTTCCAGTGCTCTGTCCTCAGAACCAGCGGTGCTCCGTAGGCGTTCCAGGGGCTACGCAAGTACGCAGGCAAAACGATGCCATGCCGTGCTTGCGCTGGTTTGTTTGGGGGACAGGAGCCACATTGGGGCAGATGTTTTGTCAGCTCTGCAGGGGCAGGCCGAGAGGTGGTTGATGCCACGCCAGCTTAAGCCAGGAATGGTGGTTTGTGACAATGGCACCAACCTCCTCTCCGCCCTCCGACAGGGACAACTGACCCATGTGCCCTGTGTGGCTCACGTCCTTAACCTGGTGGTGCAGCGGTTCTTGGGCAGGTACCCGGGCTTACAGGATGTCCTGAAGCAGGCCAGGAAAGTCTGTGTGCATTTCCAATGATCATTTAATGCCTGTGCTTGGCTGGCTGAGCTCCAAAAGGAGTTGAACCTGCCCAAGAACCGCCTTATATGTGACATGCCCACCAGGTGGAACTCAACGTTGGCCATGCTGCAGCGGCTGCACACGCAGCAGGGGGCCATCAATGAGTACCTGTGCGACTACGGCACCAGGACAGGGTCAGGGGAGCTCGATTTTTTCTCACCACGCCAGTGGGGCATGATCAGGGATGCATGCACTGTCCTGTCACCGTTTGAGGAGGCCACAAGGATGTTGAGCAGTGACAGGGCATGCATCAGTGACACTGTAACTCTTGTCCACCTCTTGGAGCATACGCTGCATGGAATAATGGACAGGGCACTTGAGGCAGAACAGAGGCAGGAAGAGGAGGACTTCCTTGCCTCTCAAGGCCCCCTTTATCCAGACAGTGTTCCTGCTGTGCCACCCATCACACAGGAAGAGGATGAGGAGGAGGATGATTGTGTCAGCATGGAGGTGGAGGCTGGCACTCAGCATCAGCATCAGCAGCAACAGTCTTGTAGGGATGATTTATAGTCCCAAGAAACCCGTGGACTTGTACGTGGCTGGGAGGCGGTAACTGCGGATCATGTTGTCCTTAGTGACCCAGAGGACTGCGGACCGAATGCCTCAGCTAACCTACACTGCATGGCCTCCCTGATCCTGCAAAGCCTGCGGAAGGATCCTCGTATTCTTCGGATCAAGGAGAGGGACCATTACTGGCTGGCCACTCTCCTTGATCCACGGTACAAGGGTAAGGTTGCCGACCTTATCTTGCCGTCGCAGAGGGAGCAGAGGATGAGACATCTCCGGGAAGCCTTGCAGAAAGGTCTGTGCAACGCGTTCCCAGCGACTGGGAGGTTACAAACTCCTGGTCCTGGACAACGTGTTGCTGAGGCATCGGTCAGAAGGAGCGGTGGAGACGGTGGCCGCCTGACCGATGCGTTCAGACAATTTTTTAGTCCACAGCCCCAAGGTATGATTGGTTCCAGCAACCATCGCCAGCGTCTGATTTACATGGTGCAGGAATACCTAGGGGCAAGGTCAGACTTGGACACCTTTCCCACCGAAAATTCTCTGGCTTACTGGGTCTTGAGGATGGATCACTGGCCAGAGCTTGCACAGTATGCAATTGAGCTACTGGCCTGTTCTGCATCCAGCATTCTTTCGGAACGCACCTTCAGTGCTGCTGGTGGCTTTGTTACCGATCACAGGGTGCGCCTATCCACCGACTCAGTTGATCGACTGACCTTCATCAAGATGAATTAGTCTTGGATCACCCACAGCTACCAAGTACCTGAAGCTGATGTAACCAAATAATTTTTGAATTTTGAAATATCACATCCCTTCAAGACTGCCTATGCTGATGCTGAGTGACTGTCCTGTTATGTTGATTGTCTATCCTCTTCCTCCTCCGCTGATATGTTGGAAGAACATTTTTGGTTCTGGGTGATGCCACCAGCCCAATTTTTCAGCCCCTGTTTAACAGGGGCGTTTAATTACAATTTTTGATGCAATGCTTTGCAGCAGGGCTCACTCCTGCACCTTAAGTAGAGTATATGGGAGAGGTTGCAGTGTCGTGGCACCAGCACCAGTGCCAGCAGCCCAATTTTTCAGCCCCTGTTTAACAGGGGTGTTTAATTACAATTTTTGATGCAATGCTTTGCAGCAGGGCTCATTCCTGCACCACAACTAGAGTATATGGGAGAGGTTGCAGTGTCGTGGCACCAGCACCAGTGTCAGCAGCCCAATTTTTCAGCCCCTGTTTAACAGGGGCATGTAATTACAATTCTTGATATAATAGTTCACAAGAGGGCCCATTCCTGTGCCCACCCAGAGTAACTGTGAGGACTTATAGTGTTGTGGCACCAGCACCACAACCACCAAAGGTCAATTTTTCTACCACTGTTCAACAATGGCATGTAATTACAATTCTTGATATAATCGTTCACAGCAGGGCGCTCCAGCGCCCACCAAGAGTCACTTTGAGGGCTTACAATGTTGTGGCAACACCAACACCTTGTTCCGCCATTTCTGCAGAGCATATAGGGCAGGCCCCTACTTTCAAACATCCAACTTACAAATGTCTCCTACTTGCAAACAGGAAGTGAGATGAAAAAAGACGGATGGCAAAACAAATTATACAGGGGTGATAACCCTTCCCTATGTTTTCCAAAAAGCTTAAAAATAGATTTTTTGACTGGAGCTACACTTTAAAAATGTACCAGTTCAAAATTACAAACAGATTCTACTTAACACAACAAACCTACACAGTCCCTGTCTTGTTTGCACCGCCTGTATACTGCTGTTCTGAGTATATAGGGCCTGGGTACAGGGTTCCCCTTAATATCTGTACAAGACCCAAAGGGGCTGCTAATGTGCAGGGGGGGGGGGGGCTACCCATGCCATTTTTCTCAATGATTTTCATCCATATTGCCGGAACCAGATATAACATTAAAACCGCAAGCAGTTTTAAATGACCTTTTTTCCGTTAAATGTCATTTTGTGCAGGGACTGTTCTAAACACGGGAAACACGTGCCACTTCACAGACATACTATAGACACCCCCCAGGCACGATATTTAAAGGAATATTTCACTTTTTTTGTTCACTTTAAATGTCATTAAAATCAGTGCTCCCGCCAAAACGGCCATTTTTAAAAACATTTTAGGCATTGACCCATGTCCCCTGGGGCAGGAGCCAGGTCCCCAAACCCTTTTTAGGACAGTATCTTGCATATTAGCCATTAAAATTAGCACTTTTTATTTTGAACGTTCGAGTCCCATAGACTTCATTGGGGTTGTAACGTTCGTATGAAGTTGCGGTCCGTTCGAAAAGTTCTGATGCGAACCAAACCGGGGGGTGTTCGGCTCATCCCTACTGAGTATGTAACCTACACTCACTTTTTTAAAACCCCACTATGGGATTATTGTTTTCCCCCGTGATTTAGTTTTAAGTAATTTTCTTACATTTTGATAATCTTGTATAGCACTGACCCCCGAAGGAGTGGCTGGTTTTATTGGGCTTTATTGGGCTTACCGTTACCTTCTTGACCTTGTGTGCATCTAGGGGTTTCCTGAGGTAGATGGCCCAAAGAATTGCAGAAACTGACACTGGATCCACTTTTGGGATTTTTATTTAACAACAAGCAGACAAATCTCTCAAAGGAGAGTAGAAGGTTGGGTAGGAAGTTCAGGTACTCTTGGAACTGCAAAAGATTGGAAGTCTCTCACTATAGAAACCCACAGAATTACCGCTCACAACTGGATTCTCACAGCTACCGGATAGACCTCCTCCCACTAGGCCTAGCAGCCAATAGAGTGTTTAAATGAAGCCAAGTCTCTGCCACAGACTTGGATGTAGAACACTTGTGAATAAAGTCTCTGCCACAGACTTGGATGTAGAACACTTGTGAATAAAGTCTCTGCCACAGACTTGGATGTAGAACATTTGTGAATAAAGTCTCTGCAACAGACTTGAATGTAGAGCACTTGAACAAAGTCCATACCACAGACTTGAATGTAACTTTAGAGAGCTATCATACGGTACCAGTATCTTGCAGCCAGTCCGGCGATACCGTATGAGTGTAGATTCACTTGGTGTGCTTCAACTGAGCCTCCAGGCTCTTTCTGAGAAGCCAGCCTTGTGCGTGGCCTTCTCCTGAAGATTCCTCCCCTGGTTGCTTCTCCAGTTGTTGAGCCTCTTCACAGATGAGACGGCACCGGACCACCTTTGAATCCTCTTCCCAGTTACTTTGTCTCGGGGCTAGCCAGCAATGAGACTTGATATTGGATGGATCTGCATCCCAGGCCATGAGGGCCATGGAGACTGGTCAGGAGGACCAGGACCAAGCAGACAGAAAGATTTTCTGGACCGGAACCCAGAAGCACGTGATGTCAGTACCTTAAGTATCCTGTCCCAGACAGAGAAAGAAGGGCACTCAATACGCCTAGCTAAACTGCGTTCTCACACTGGTCAGTGGTGACAGCGACACCTGTGGCCAAGCAGAACCCAGTGCAATCCAGCTAGACTGGTACTGAAACCATTATTTAGTATAATTAACCCTAAAACCCAACTGTGGCTTTAGGAATTGTAAATAGAAAAAAACACATAGCGAATGCTCTTCAGGAGCCAGCACTACACTTGTATAATATGTTTATTTTTGTTTTATTTCACCTTATGAGGTACTTAATGTAACAGAGAGTTATGAGGCACTCATTGGTGGTATAGATACGGAGGACTGAGGTGTGTGGCACCGGTGTAATACAGACATATACGACACTGCATGTAATACTGAGTTATGAGACATTCATTGGTGTCATGAATACTGGGATTGAGCTGTGTATGCTGGAGTACAGCTCTGACACTCTTTCATCATGATCTGCAGCAGTGGCGGCTGGGGCTCAATAATTTGGGGGTTAAACCAATGCCACCCCCCCTCATCAGGAGATGAGGCCATTCCCTGGAGATGGACATCAATGGGGGGAACAACCGGAGCAACCCCCTCCCCAGTGGAAGATGGTGGCCCTTACCTTAGGAGGCAGATGTCCTGCCTGGGATGACTCTGATCTCCCCTCCTCCTCAATCCCCCATCAGAGTCGGGGAGTGCTGGATGGCTGAGCTACTGTGGGTGAGCCATCGTGGCGACTGGTGGGTTGGTTGGTCTTCCCCTGCTTCTCCTCCGGCCGTGCGTCTCCTTCAGCCGTACGTCTCCTCTTTGGCCGATAAGTTTGCTTCTCCTTTCGACCAACCAGGAAACAGGTCTCACAACCCACTTCCAGATTAGCAGGGAGGAGAATCAGCGTTACAGTAGTGAATTTTTATTCGATATTGTCACACAACTGGGTGGACTTCGCGTGCAATGTTCTGCACCCCGAGCCAAAACTTTTTTGAAGCCTATTAGAACCTCTGGCTCTAATCATGTGCTTAACCCCCCCCCCCCCAATTGGAGTCCATGCATCCAGCGCCCTGTATATAGATTAGGGGCCGGATGCATGGATCGGGCAGGCGGCGCCCCCTAATGGACGGGCCACCACTGATCTGCAGTTCTCTATATGAGGAAGTGACATTGCAGGGACATAATGTCCTCCTATATAAAGTGGGATATAACTGCTTTATAGAGACTAGGATAGAAATTACTTGTGTATGCTGAGCGTGAGGTTGCAAGGCTCCTTTCCTATATCACAAGCAGTGGCATCGCTATGTGGGGAACAGGATGTGCGGACTGCACCTGGGTGACACCCACCAGAGGGTTGCTAGGACTGTGTAATGTATCTGTGTTCAGAGGTGTGGGGGCTGTATAATGAAAAGGAGTCCAGAGGTGTGGGGGCTGTGTAATGTAAAGGAGTCCAGAGGTGTGGGGGCTCGTGTAATGTAAAGGAGTCCAGAGGTGTGGGGGTTGTGTAATGTAAAGGAGTCCAGAGGTGTGGGGGCTGTGTAATGAAAAGGAGTCCAGAGGTGTGGGGTCTTGTGTAGACACACTAAAGCCTTGTACACACGGTTGGAGAATCCGTCGGAATGTGTCCTATCGGACCGTGTCGTCGGATAATCCGACTGTGTGTGGTATGCATCGGACTGATTCCGTCCGAATCTCCATCCGACCCAATTTTCCAACATGTTGGAAATATTTCCCGACCAACTGGGCCGGACGGACCTAATCCGATCATGTTTAGAGCATATTTATCGGACCAAGTGCCACGCATGCTTAGATCAAATTCCTACATCAAAGCTATTGGCTACTAGCCTGAATGTAGTCCCATCGTAACGAAATTACGTCATCACGTTCTGAAAGATCGGATTTTTCGCCAACTTGGCCCGACCGTGTGTATGCAACAGTTTCGGACACAATCCGTCGGACTAAATCCGACGGGCAAAATCCGACGGATTTGGTTGGCAGAATCTCCGACCGTGTGTACAGGGGCTAACACTGGATGAACTGTGTCTTTATTCAACCTTGCTAACTGTGTAAAATGAATTAACTAATTGAAACCAAACTCCAGCTCACATTTTAGAATCTGTTAGACCAACTTTTTTTTTTCTTTTTGGGAAAAAGGTTTTGCATGAATAAATAAAAGCTGCTCTTGTTACTGTCCCCTGCCAGTGTTAAATGGTTTGTCTTATCTATGTGAACTGATACATTCTGCTGGAGAGCCTGTGCTTTTGAAAAACAACAGACTTGCTTGCTAGATCACCAGATGAAAATAGAAGAAATAGAAAAAGTCTAAAAAAGGAACTTATGCAGCCATAACATCTAAGAAATTGGTAAGCTGCAATATAATAAATGATTGCTTTGGATTTAAAACGACTTTAACTATCTAAGGTCGATTGTGTAAAGTAGAAAATGAGACATAAAAATATGTGTACCTTGTAAAGTAGTATGTTGGTGACTGTTTTTTTATTCACTGTGCAACCAACTCTCAGATAAGGCTTGCGCTATAAAAATGTGTCAGACAAATCACAGGCATGTGACATTTTGTCCTTTGCTTTTACTTGGAATTCTGACTTAGAGGATGAAAGGCACCGAAGTACAGTAGGAGCAGTAAGAGGAGTTTCAATGCTTGTTCATCTATGAATGCGTAATCCTGGAAATGATGTTCATGGAAAACAGATGCTGCATTTATTTTATGTTTATTAATAGCACCGTATAAACCACTAAAACTGTGGAAATTTGTTCCAGGGGATTCCGGTGGAAACAGTTATTAGGAACTGTTTATGCAGACACAAAAAGATGTACCATTAAAATATGATTATGTGGGACTAATAAACGACTTGCTGGGCCTCCATCATAACCTTCATGTTGGTCCAGAAGAGAAGGCAATACAGATGTGTGCTGAATCCAGAGCACTTTTAAGGCATTAGTGCAGGGAGCCTACATTCTTTACTGGCCATGCCTATTACCATGGGACACATTATTAACCACTTTCAGACCGGACCATTTTGCTGGTAAATGACCAGAGGTCTTTTTACACTTTGGCACTGCGCTGCTTTAACTGGTAATTGCGCGGTCATGCAATGTTGTACCCAAACAAAATTTGCGTCCTTTTCTTCCCACAAATAGAGCTTTCTTTTGATGGTATTTGATTGCCTCTGCGATTTTTATTTTTTGCGATATAAACGTAAAAAGACCGCAAATTTTGAAAAAAAATGATATTTTCTACTTTTTGTTATTAGAAAAATCCAATAAACTCAATTTTAGTCATACATTTAGGCCAAAATGTATTCAGCCACATGTCTTTGGTAAAAAAAAAGTCAATAATTGTATATTTATTGGTTTGCGCAAAAGTTGTCACATCTACAAACTAAGGTACGTTTTCTGGAATTTACGCAGCTTTTAGTTTACGACTGCCTATCTCATTTCTTGAGGTGCTAAAATGGCAGGGCAGTACAAAACCCCCCCAAATGACCCCATTTTGGAAAGTAGACCCCCTAAGGAAATTGATAAGAGGCATGTTGAGCCCATTGAATATTTTATTTTTTTGCCTCAAGCGATTGAATAATGACAAAAAAAAAATTTTTTTTTTTTTTTTACACAAAGTTGTCACTAAATGATATATTGCTCACACATGCTATGGGCGTATGTGAAATGACACCCCAAAATAAATTCTGCTGCTTCTCCTGAGTACGGGGATACCACATATGTGGGACTTTTTGGGAGCCTAGCCGCGTACGGGGCCCCGAAAACCAAGCACCGCCTTCAGGCTTTCTAAGGGCGTAAATTTTTGAGTTCACTTCTCACTACCTATTACAGTTTTGAAGGCCATAAAATGCCAAGATGGCACAAAACCCCCACAAATGACCCCATTTTAGAAAGTAGACACCCCAAGCTATTTGCTGAGAGGCATGTTGAGTTCATGGAATATTTTATATTTTGCCACAAGTTGCGGGAAAATTACAAACTTTTTTTTTTTTTTTTTTTTTTTCACAAAGTTGTCACTAAATGATATATTGCTCACACATGCCATGGGCATATGTGAAATGACACCCCAAAATAAATTCTGCTGCTTCTCCTGAGTACGGGGATACCACATATGTGGGACTTTTTGGGAGCCTAGCCGCGTACGGGGCCCCGAAAACCAAGCACCGCCTTCAGGCTTTCTAAGGGCGTAAATATTTGACTTCACTCCTCACTACCTATTACAGTTTTGAAGGCCATAAAATGCCAAGATGGCACAAAACCCCCACAAATGACCCCATTTTAGAAAGTAGACACCCCAAGCTATTTGCTGAGAGGCATGTTGAGTCCATGGAATATTTTATATTTTGCCACAAGTTGCGGGAAAATTACAAACTTTTTTTTTTTTTTTTTTTTTTTCACAAAGTTGTCACTAAATGATATATTGCTCACGCATGCCATGGGCATATGTGAAATGACACCCCAAAATAAATTCTGCTGCTTCTCCTGAGTACGGGGATACCACATATGTGGGACTTTTTGGGAGCCTAGCCGCGTACGGGGCCCCGAAAACCAAGCACCGCCTTCAGGCTTTCTAAGGGCGTTACAGTTTTGAAGGCCATAAAATGCCAAGATGGCACAAACCCCCCCCAAATGACCCCATTTTGGAAAGTAGACACCCCTAAATTTAGGGGTACACTAGTGAGACTAGGTAATAAATGGCGGGTGCCCTGAAACTATAAAAAAATAACTAACCAACCAGCGTCACCTGTAACAGTTATATGGTGATCACTGGTGAAAGGGTTAACTAGGGGGCAATCAGGGGGCTTTATGCGGTAGTATATGGGGGTCCCTGGCGCTATAAAAAGCTGCGGCGAACCTAAATACCTACCTGCCTAACTAGCGTCACCTGTGACACTAATACAGCGATCAGAAAAACGATCGCTTATTAGGCTGGGTTCACACTGGAGCGATGCGGGAACGCCACGAATGCGCGGCGGGTTCCCGCATCGCATGCCTCCCGGCGGCAGTTCACACTGCCCTATGCGAACTGCTGGGAGTGTCAGTGAAATGTTACTGACACCCCCAGATCAGTTCGCATATCGCAGTGCGATCTGCAAACTCGGATCGCATGGTGTGAACACCCATGCGATCCGATTCTGCTGCGGGCCAAAAAAAGGGTCCCGTGCGAATTTGCGGCGGGTGCGGCGTGTGCGGCGGGTGCGGCGAATGGCTGAACTCGAATCGCACAGAGATCGGATGTGATTTGCACTGCAGTGCGGTGCGAATCACATCCGTTCTCAAACCGCTGCAATCTGAACCCAGCCTTAGTGACACTGGCGACGGGGGGTGATCACGGGGTTAAACCTTTATTGGGGGGGTTAGGGGGGTACCTTAGAACTAAAGGGGGCTAACCCTAACTGCCCTAACAGTTATTAGTCACAAATGACACCCGCCGGGTGATCAGGGGGTTAAACCTTTATTAGGTAATAAATGGCGGGTGCCCTGAAACTATAAAAAAATAACTAACCAACCAGCGTCACCTGTAACAGTTATATGGTGATCACTGGTGAAAGGGTTAACTAGGGGGCAATCAGGGGGCTTTATGCGGTAGTATATGGGGGTCCCTGGCGCTATAAAAAGCTGCGGCGAACCTAAATACCTACCTGCCTAACTAGCGTCACCTGTGACACTAATACGGCGATCAGAAAAATGATCGCTTATTAGGCTGGGTTCACACTGGAGCGATGCGGAAACGCCGCGAATCCGCGGCGGGTTCCCGCATCGCATGCCTCCCGGCGGCAGTTCACACTGCCCTATGCGAACTGCTGGGAGTGTCAGTGAAATGTTACTGACACCCCCAGATCAGTTCGCATATCGCAGTGCGATCTGCAAACTCGGATCGCATGGTGTGAACACCCATGCGATCCGATTCTGCTGCGGGCCAAAAAAAGGGTCCCGTGCGAATTTGCGGCGGGTGCGGCGGGTGTGGCGGGTGCGGCGGGTGCGGCGAATGGCTGAACTCGAATCGCACAGAGATCGGATGTGATTTGCACTGCAGTGCGGTGCGAATCACATTCGTTCTCATAAACCGCTGCAATGTGAACCCAGCCTTAGTGACACTGGCGACGGGGGGTGATCACGGGGTTAAACCTTTATTGGGGGGGTTAGGGGGGTACATTAGAACTAAAGGGGGCTAACTCTAACTGCCCTAACAGTTATTACAGTCACAAATGACACCAATGCAAAAAAAAAAAAAAAAAAAAAAAAAATGACATTGGTGTCACTGTGACTGGGGGGCAGGGGTAATTGGGGGGGTGATCGGGGGGTAAAGGGGGGGTGTGAGTGTGCCTGGCATGTTCTACTGTGTGTGTAGAGTGTTGGTGCAACTCACCGATCCGCTCTCCTCCGTGTCGGAACGGAAAATACCGACACGGAGGAGAGAATACATCACTTCCTCTCCTGTGTTTACATTACAGGAGAGGAAGTGATGTCACGGGGGATTTCCATTCGTCGAGAGCGATCGCGAGGGGGTGGCCATGAATGAATGGCCGCCCCCTCATCCCGGATCGCTCTCGAAGAAATGCCGACCGCCGCAGGCACCGGGGGGGGGCCCGATCGGGCCCCCCACCCGCGGGCAGGCAGGGACTTATATATACGCCCATATGCCTGCCCGTGCCATTCTGCCGACGTATATCGTCGTGCGGCGGTCGGCAAGTGGTTAAACTGCTAATCTAACGTTCAGTGGTATTTCTTTATGGATACATTTTTGGCCTGTTTTCTTCAAGGGGCTCTGTATGTTGAAACATAACATTGGGTCAAGAAATATATTTTTTTTCAAATTATTTTATAAAAAAATGTAGGGTTCTGAAAACAAAATAGGGAAAAGAAATGGAATGCAATTGTGGGATTTCGAATTGGCAGTGCGAAAATATTCACAGTAGTATAATAAAAGCTTGCAATCAAGTTTAAATGCATAAGGCATAAATGCCTTTACATACTTAAACACCATACATGTGTAGCCCTGACCCCCGAAGGAGCTGAATTTATTGGGCTTACCGTTACCTACTTCACCTCGTATATGTCTAGGGGTTTCCCGAGGTAGATGGCCCAAAAACTGCAGAGACTGACGACAGATCCACTTAAAGGGATTTTTATTTGCAAAAAAAATTGTTAAAAACATAGTCTCTGAACATAGGATCAGAGGGTTTAGGTGAAAAGTCCAGGTACTCTTATTGTCAAAATCAGTATAAAAAGGAATCTCTTACTTTGCATAAATCCAGAGAATAGCCATTCACAGCTGGATCCTCACCCTAATTGGATAGTCCTTCTCTCACCAGGCCTAGCAACCAACAGGGTACTCAAGTCAGGAACAAGTCTCTGCCACAGACATTGCTATAGAACACATGAGGGAAACTTGAAAACTTGTAGAACACTCGTGTGGTACCATTATCTTGCAGCCAGTCCAGCGATACCACACAAGATTGGATTTTCTTAGGTCCTTCAGCTTTTCCAGGTTCGTGTTGAGAAGCCAACCCTTGCGTGGCCTTCTCCCGGAGAGTCCTCCCCTTGATAACTTCACATTTGCGGGGTCTCTCCACAAACCAAGACTGCCCTGGACCACCTCCGAATCCTTTTTCCAGTTTCCTCGCCTCGGACTAGCCAGCCCGAGCCGTAAAGTCGGGTGGATCCGCACCCCAGGCCATGGAAGTCCAGGGGGCTGGTCAGGAGGACCAGGACCATGCAGTCAGAACATACTTCTGGACTGGAACCCCAAAACACGTGACATCCGCACCTTAAGTACCCTCTCCCAGAAAGCACAGCAAGAGTGACACTCCCACTGGGCTGGTTCCCAGAGAAAGTAACCTTAATGCACCCAACTAGACTGTGTTTCCATGCCTGCCGCAAGTGACAGTGCCACCTATGGCTAGGCAGAACACCCAGCAGTCCAGTCAGACTGATGCTGAGGTCAAAGTTTAGAGTAGTCAAACCCAAACCAAACTGCCTTTTAAGGGTAACATTAAATAAAAAAAAACACATAGCGCGTGCTGTTCAGGAGCCAGCGCTACACATGTATACAAAGAATAAAGTAAAAATAAGGCAAGCAAGGATTATATATATTTCACATGAGAATTGGAATATCTTTTTTTTAATTTAAGAAGATTTTCTTTTCAAGAGTTTTGTATAATAAAAAAAAAGGGTTCTGGTCATGGGGACCACCAAGGTCCAGAACACTCTTTTTCTGGTTCTGGCGAGTGTTGAATTCAAGTTATTCACATCCTTTGTAAAAAGTGAAGGCACACTATAAGTCAAGTCCAAGGAGGTGCATGACATCTCCTGGGCTTATCTCTATTATTTACATCTGACAGTTTTATTGCACTCCTGGAAGACAGCTATCACTGTATTTCGGTAAGAAGTTGATGCTTCAGGTCTAAGCATTAGAATTAGTGCAGCTGCTACTGTATGCCTGCCCCTCCCCTCCTCGTGCCCATTCCCAGAAGCCTTTGTTTTATGTGAGATCATTCACAAAATACACAGGCTGCTCTGAATGGGCAACAGAGAGGCAAATTCTCTAAGTGCTTCTCTCTTTTCTCACAGCCCCAAGTGTCACTTTATGCTCCGGAAGAGCCATATGGCAGGCACAATCTTTAAAATCACACTGTACCAACTGCATGGTAGTGCGGTACCATGCGGTTTGGTGGCTGCGAACTAGGGGCGTTGAAAATAATTGTATAATTGATGCATCATGATTCAGCCTTAAATGAGTCTGCATCAATGCAGAGAATGGCTGAATCGTGATTGCATCGATAAATGTCATCCCGGTGTGCCCCTGTCAGAGTCTTCCATCCCTCCTCGCCTCCTTGTGTATGTCACACAGAGTGGCGATCTCCCACTGTGTCATGGAGGTTGGAATTGAAATGTTTGGTGGCTGCTGTATCAACGTCCTGCTTCTTAGACTGGCTCCTATGATAGACTGGGCCAATGCTGGTAAATTCAATCAGTGTGACGTGTATCATAGGAGCCAGTCTAGGAGCCGGGACATTGTTACAGCCCTGGATGGCTTAACTCCAATGTAAAAATGCATATAAAAGCAAAGCAGAAGGAATTCAAAAAATAAAAGGTTGAGGGCTCATCATCAGCTTTCAGACTTTATAAAGAATGCAACAAGAAATGTAAGGGTGCAATAAGGACAGCTAAGATAGAACATGAAAGACACAGCGGAGGAGAGCAAAAAAAATCCCAAAAAGATCTTTAAGTACGTAAACTGTAAAAAAGGGAGGACAGACCATAAAGAATGAGGAAGGACATCTGGTTACAAAGGATGGGGGGATGGCGAAGGTATTGAATTTATTATTCTCCTCAGTCTTCACGAGGGAGTCGAGAGGCTTCAGTAACCAAAACAGCAGTGTTTATCCTCATGACACATCACAGGAAGCACCTCCATGGTTAACAGGAGACAGAATTAAAATGAGACTTGGGAAACTTAACATTAATAAATCCCCGGGACCAGATGGCTTGCACCCGAGGTTACTTAGGGACCAGACCATTGTTCCTAGTTTTTACTGACAGTCTACTGACTGGAATGGTACCAGCTGATTGGAGAAAAGCCAATGTAGCACCAATATTTTAAAAGGGCCCAAAATACATTCCTGGGAATTACAGACCAGTTAGCCTAACATCAATAGTATGTAAAGAATTGGAGGGGATGACAAGGGACTATATAAAAGAATTTAGTAATGAGAATGGTATCATTAGCAGCAATCAGCTTATGCCGCGTACACACGCGCGGACTGTATGGCGTACTTAGTCCGTCATACAACCCGACGGACAGTCCGTCATACTTTCGACTGAACGGACTGGACCACACACGGATGCACAAACAGTCCGTCGAAAGCTTGCGCGATGACGTGTACAGCACGTACGACAGGACTAGAAATAGGAAGTCCAATACACAGCAAAGCACCCTTCCGCCGCGTAAATCCTTTCTGGGCATGCGCCATTCTTAGTCCGTCGAACTAGCCTACTGACGAGCAGATTGTCCGCTGAAACCAAAGTACGACGGACAGAATTTCGAAAAATCCGAAATACTTAGTACGCCAGACTGCACGCTGAAAAAGTCCGCTGAAGCCCACACACGAGCGGACTGTCCGGTGAAATGTGTTTCGACGGACTAAGTACGCCATACAGTCCGCCCGTGTGTACGCGGCATTAGATTCATGAAGAATCGTTCTTGCCAAATCAATCTAATAACCTTCTATGAGGAGGAGAGTTGCCATCTAGATAAAGAAAGACCCGTATCTCTCTATATTTTTCTCTCTCTCTATTTCTCTATCTCTCTATCTCTCTCTCTCTCTCTATATATATTTTTCTCTTTCTCTCTCAAAAGGAAAGGAACCGTGTTCCAGTTTGATGTGGCCCACCAAGTATATACATTTGTGGCCCCCAAAGCTCGAGTGTGTTATGTTTTTTATGCTGTTAATATCTATCGTCTTTAGCCTGACAAATCCCAGAGCGCCACACTCATTCTTAGTATGAGCCGGGGAGTGCGGCTCGGCATGTTCACAGGTTTATGTGCCCGAGCCCGCAAGGAAGCTGACAGCGCGCAGAGCCACCACCAATCACAGGCACTCTGACATTTCCCCGATCTCTGCATCTGCAGTCCACAGATGCAGAGATCGGGAATAGTCACAGTGCCTGTAATTGGCTCTTTGCGCTGTCAGCTTCATAGGGGCTCGGGCACATAGACTTGTGCACAAGTCAAGCCACACACTCCGGCTCATACTAAGAATGAGTGTGGCGCTTGGTAGTTGTCAGGCTAAAGAAGATAGATATATTAACAGCATATATATAAACATAACATGCTCGAGCTTTGGGGGCCATAGATGTGTATATATATATATATATATATATATATATATATATATATATATATATATATATATATATATATATATGTATATATATGCAAATTCCAAGTGGGGGCCACATCAAACCGGAACGGGGGCAGCAAATGGCCCGCGGGCCGGACTTTGGACATACCTGTAGTAGATGATAGGTTCAGCAATGGCATGCAAACAAAGCAAATAGAATATTGGCATGCATTAAAAAGGGGATCAACTCCAGAGATAAAATGATAATTCTTCCGCTCTACAAGATTCTGGTCCTAACCTGCGTGGAGGGTTTTTTCCTGTAAGAGCGGCAAGGATGTGGAATTCCCTTCCACAGGCGGTGGTTTCAGCGGGGGCATTGATAGTGTCAAGAAACTATTAGATAAGCACCGGAATGGCAGCAACAGGGATTATATACAGGGATATACAATGTAATACTGATATATAATCACACACATAGGTTGGACTTGATGGACTTGTGTCTTTTTTCAACCTCACCTACTATGTAACTATGTAACTATGTAATTGTTACAGCGGCTGCCAGGCAATTCAAATCAAGTCTCCACGACACAGTGGGACATCTCCACTCTGTGTGATCCAGGCACTGGTAGGCTACATTTGATAGGCACGGATCCAGCTGCATTTGATGGACACTGGTGAGGCTGCATTTATGGGCACTGATGGCCATTGATGAGACTGCACTAGTGAAGCTGCACTGATGAGAATGCACTGATGAAGCTGCACTGATGAGAATGCACTGATATTGCTGCACTGGTGGGTTTTTGGTGTTTATCAAATCGTTGACATGATAATCATAATCAAATCTTGAGACCAGTGCATTTGCTAGATGTGTGAGGGTGGCATTATGAATCATTACCACCTGCACACGTCTTCAGAGAGGACTTTGTTACAGCGGCTGCCGGTCAATTCAGATCCAGTCTCCATGACACAGCGGGAGATCGCCACTACATTTTTTTTTTTTTTTATAATCAGTTTTTATTAGAAAAGGAGGTACATACAGTACATACAGTGGAAGCAGACAAATAAGCAATTTCCAATACACAGTAAGTACACGTCAAAGCTCGCATACCAATATCAATTTAGGCAGGAATATGGAAGCCATCGTTTCCAACATTGCGTAAAATTGTATGTCCCCTTTCCGGTTTTTCAATAAGTAATGGAAAGAAAAGATCAAAGAAGTAGATAAGAAAAGAGGAGCAGAGGACTGAGGGGGGGAGGGGAGAAGGGAGGGAAGTGTGGATTGGAGGATGGGGATATAGCTGCCTCATACCACGGAACTATGTAGTGCATCTCCTTACACGTTGTCTCTTGGATAAAACATCACACATCAAACATTAATCGTAAATCACTTAAACAACTTAAACAACTTAAACCGGGTGGGCCATAATCTCCGTGTAAGCGGAGGTATATTTAAAGGCAAACCAGCCGGACCATATCTTTTTAGCAAGATCTGCTTTGCCCCGAAGGGAGAGTGTCATATCCTCCATATGATAAATATCGTCTACTAGTAAGAGCCACTGGCGTAATGTCGGTATGGTTTTGGTCTTCCAATAATATGGAATAAGGGTTTTGGCCGCATTAAGGAGATGTGGCATCGCAGATCTCTTGTACGGTCCCACTGATTTACCCGCCCAATGAAACAAAACAAACCATGGGTCATTAGGAACAACGCAACCTTGAATCTCCTTAATCCAGTAGATAATTGCAAGCCAAAATGGGCGTAGCCTTGGGCAGTACCACCAAATGTGGGCATGAGTAGCTTGTTCTCCGCAATCCCTCCAACACAGAAGGGATTTTTGAGGAAAAAACGTATGGAGTAAAACTGGGGTATAGTGCCATCTGGCGATGAGTTTGTAATTCATCTCCACCACTTTAGCGGCTCCTGACGAAGTGTGAGTCAAGGTAAGAATACTAGTTTTTTGATCCGGACTCAACTCTTGATGAAGGTCCTGTTCCCAATTGCGAATAAATGTGGGGAAGCTGGAGGACGACAGCGAAACTGGTAGGCTACATTTGATAGGCACTGATCAGGCCTCATTTGATGGGCACTGGTGAAGCTGCATTTGATGGGCACTGGTGAGGCTGCATTTGATGGGCACTGGTGAGGCTGTATTTGATGAGTACTGATGCGCTGCATTTAATGAGCACTGATAAGGCTGCATTTGATGGGCACTGGTAAGGCTGCTTTTGATGGGCACTGGTAAGGCTGCATTTGATGAGCACTGATAATTCTGCATTTGATGGGCACTGCTGAAGCTGCATTTGATGGGCACTGATACGCTGCATTTGATGGGAACTGGTGAGGCTACATTTGATGTGCACTGATAAGCTGCATTTGATGGTCACTGATGAGCTGCATTTAATGGGCACTGGTGAGGCTGTATTGATGGGCACTGGTGAGGCTGAATTTGATGGGCACTGATAAGCTGCATTTAATGGGCACTGATAAGCTGCATTTGATGGGCACTGGGGAGTTTGCATTGATGGGCACAAGTGAGGCTGCATTGATGGGCACTGATAAGCTGAATTTTCTGGACACTGATAAGCTACATTTGATGGGCACTGGTGAGGCTGCATTGATGGGCACTGATGAGGATACATTTGATGGGCACTGGTGAGGCTGCATTGATGGGCACTGATGAGGATACATTTGATGGGCACTGGTGAGGCTGCATTGATGGGCACTGATGAGAATACATTTTATGGGCACTGGTGAGGCTGTATTGATGGGCACTGATGAGGATACATTTGATTGGCACTGGTGAGGCTGAATTGATGGGCACTGATGAGGATACATTCGGTGGGCACTGGTGAGGCTGCATTGATGGGCACTGATGAGGATACATTTGATGGGCACTGGTGAGGCTGTATTGATTGGCACTGATGAGGATACATTCGGTGGACACTGGTGAGGCTGCATTGATGGGCACTGATGAGGATACATTTGATGGGCACTGGTGAGGCTGCATTGATGAGACTGCACTGATATTGCTGCACTGATGGGTTTTTGATGCATCATGGAATCTAATCGAACCGTTGACATGATAATCATAATGGAATCTTGAGACCAGTGAAGATGTGCAGCTCTACTGCAAACACACCTGCGTTTGCTAGATGTGTGAGGGTGGCATTATGAATCAATAGCACCTGCACACGTCTGCCGAGAGCAGAGCATTTCTGTGCGGTGTGGAAAACATGCACAGAAATATACTTTTGCCACACCACAAGTGATGTGAACAAGCCCTTAAAGTCCAATAAGCAGCTGAGTGACACACAATAGGAAGCTGTAAAGCTGCAGTAATAAACAATGGTTTCACTATCCTGATCATGCAGTTTAGCAAAGCTACAATTATCATGAAGGGGTTGATTAACTAAAACTGGAGAGTGCAAAATCGGGTGCAGCTGTGTATGGTAGCCAATCAGCTTCCAACTACAGCTCGTTCAATTACGCTTTGACAAAAAACAAAACAAAAAACTGGAAGCTGATTGGTTTCTATGCAGAACTGCACCAGATTTTGCATGCTCCGGTTTTAGTAAATCAACTCCGAAGTGTCCGAAAAGAATTTTGTGTATTTTTAGTATTATGTATTTCAGCATCCAAAATTAGAACTGCTCCTCTCAGCAGCTGTCATTTTACAGCATGTATCATATCTCTTTTGTTATAGCATATTGAGATTGGCAAACGCCTGAAGAGGGCACTTGTCTGCTGTAGATTGCCAAAATCAAACAGAGAGCAGGGGCGCTGGGTGCAGAGTAAGTCACAGTGTGTTATTTGTTTGTTCCAGACCTCGAAACACTGCACTTTCCACATGAAAAGAAACACAGCACAGACTGATGATTTTACAGCAGCAAAAGCCTATTTTCTTCAGGGAGTTTTGATTCACCATACAAGAATGGCATGCCGGGCTGTGCAACATTAAAGACTTTATGAAACAGTAAGCGATCTCCAATAATATATAGGCAGCAGTAGCTTAACTGATCTGGGAGGAAACTAGTGTGATTCTTTTTAAACCACTATTGAGTCTGTACATAAATACACTGAAATGCTGTGAGATGTGAACATCATGTTACAGCGGAGCAAAATAAATCTCACCGAGAATAATATCTGAGTTCACATGGTCACTAATAAAAGAAAAGTGGCTGCTTGTAACATTTCTCTAACTTTACAGATATAAGAAGAAGACTATACTCCCAAGAGGGTAGAAAAGAAGACAGATCTCCTTCTGCACTGCTCTTCCTATTGATCTGTAGTAAAAAACAGACCTCTTTTATAAAGTACGGCATTTCAACAAGAACAGCGCTAATTGATTTGCCAAGACCAGCTCCAATACTCCTCATCTATAGGTAGTCCAGGAATTGGCATTAGGGCCGTCATTAACGCAGGGCAAAAGGGGCAGCTGCCCCAGGCCCAGTTATTGTTGTGGTGCCCAAATGAGCTGCCCCTTGAGCACGCACTGCCAGAAAATAGTTGATAACTGGATTCAGGAGGAAATGTTTGCCCGGGGGGCAATCAATATTAAAGACAGCCCTGATTTAGCCACATGTACTCAAAATCATCATTTCAATCTTAGGTTAGAAGAAGAAATTAAGGAAGGAGGTTGCAGTACAGGTCACACTGGGAACATTTAGCCAAAGCCATCATTTCAATCTCAGATGAGAAGAAAAAGCAATGTTTCTTGGCTCCAACAGGCTTGTGCTTTAGGGATAAAGCAGAAGAACAGGTGGTATATTGTGCATTGCCATTACATTGATTTATGAAATGAAGAAGAATTCCAATATACTTACAAAGCTGAGTACAATCAGGCACATCAATCAAATCCAATCCCATCCAATAGCAAAACTTCAAGGATGCCCATCAAATAGGAGTGGGGCTTACATGTTTCAAGGGCAGAACCCTTTCCATCAGAGCCCATTTGGGTTCTGCCCTTGTAACACTCAAGCCTCACTCCATGTTGATAAGCATCTTTGGAGTTTTGATATTGGATTAGACTCAGTTTTATTGATGTGCCTGATTTGTACTTACCCTTGTGAGTATATTGGATTTTTGTTTACATTTATTTAATAGTTTTTATGGTAATACAAAAGTGCCCTCTCCTTTGTTCTTATTGTAGCCATTGTCAGGGCTGGCACAAGACATTGTGCTGCCTGGGTCCAAGAATAAAATGATGCCCCTGTAATATGTGCTCAGAGAAATGCATGGACTGCTACTGCTGACCTTCTTCTGAACGTGCTTGGCTGATCTTTAGGCCTGGTTCACACTTATGCAGGTTGTAGTTTGCATATTCCAGATGCATTGTACATTTACACATTTTTGATCCACTGAAGTCTATGGAACCAAAACCCAGAAAAAAGTCCCTGGCCCTTTTGATAAAATGCACAGATGTGAACGTGACCCATAGGAAGCCATGTTAAATGAAATGTAGTGTGTTTCTGCAAAACTGAAAATGCACTAAAAAATGTATAGGTGTGAACCAGGCCTTAGGCTGGATTCACACCTATGCATTTTTTGTGCCTTTTGCATTTTGCAGATTTGCTCTTCAGAACGTGTTCCATAGGAAACCATATGAAATGGACTGTAGTGCAAATCTGAAAAATGCAAAAAGCACTAAAAATGCATAAGTGTGAATCCAGCCTCAAAGCCTTGTACAAACGATCAGATTGGGCTTGTCTGTTGACAGACTGTTGTCCTAAAATCTGACCGTTAGTACGCTCCTTCTGACAATTGTTGTCCAATTTTTGGCCAACAAATGTTGGATGGCAGGCTAGTAAATTTTTGGTGGACAACAGTCTGTTGTCTGATTTACGTATAGTCAATATACAAGTCTGTCAAAAAAAGTCCAAAGTACAAACGCGCATGCTCGGAATCAATGCTCACCAAATACGAAATTAGCAGAAGGGGCCCAAAGGGTGGCGCTCAAGAGCTGACATTCCACGTCACTACATTCATGTTTGTTGGCCAACAATTGTGTACTGTTAGTATGCAAGACAAGTTCCTGGCACACGCCCTTTGGACAAAAATCATACGCTCGGTTGGCCAATAATTGGATCGTGTGTTTGAGGCTTAAGTCACTGGCTTTGAACCAGTACTTAGTGGGTGAGTTCAGAGTTGAGTCAGAACACGTGATCGGCATGCATGTTCAAGGTAGTGACCAGGGCAGGACAGTATTAAGGAAAAATAATTAGCAGAGGTCAGCAATAGTAGCCTATGCATTTCTGTCTGCATGGACTTCCTATAAGTAATATTAAAATTAAACAACAATTATTCGCCCGGCATTTGGCCTGTGTGTATGTGGCTTTAGCTGGAGTTTAGCTTCAATTTATTAGTGTATCTAAATCTGCTAGTACATCTAATACTCCCCTCCCCCAGACTGACAATTCTGCAGGGAGCCCCGTAATGATCCGCCCCAAGGGGAGGGGTAATGGAGGGGCGGGCATGACCTGGTGCCTTAGGAGCCAGGAAGATAGAAGAGGGTGTGGTAGGTGAGGAAAATAGAAGAAGGGGAGGAGCGGTATAAAAGGGGGGGCGGAGCCAGAGCGAGCACCAGTGCACGAGGGAAATCATCAGAGGAGGCAGCTTTCCTCGCTGCTCCTCCACGTGTCATGGCGCTCACGAAGCTGCGGACGGAGGCGGAGGTGCAGGCGACGGCGTGGCTTACCAGGCAAGTGGAAGACCTAATGGGGGAGGACACAGATGCGGGTGGCAGCGGGGTGCCTGTGCAGCGGGTCCGGCGGTCTCGGCCGCCGACATGCTTTTCGCCGGGCCCCGCCCCTCGGCCACCTCGTGCGGATGGGAGCCTGATGGGGGACAGGTCGGTCCCCCCAGCTGAGCGGAGGCAGCGGGAATGTCGGGGGCCCGGGGCGGTCAGCACGCCGCCGGCCCACCCCGGGGGGCGGGGCCACGGGCGACAGGGGCGCCGGTTCCCCGTCTTCCGGCCCGGCAGCCAGTCGCGTGGGGGAGCCCAGGGTGGGCCCCGGCACGAGCGGGGGACGGGGGGAGGTGGGTCGGAGGGCAGAGGACTGTGCGCAGGTCACGGGCAGCCGGGGGAGGGGACACAACTTAGCAGATGGTCGGGCTGGGCCCAGCAGCAGGCTCAAGGAGTCGAGGGACGTTGCGGGGGGGCCCCGGGTCTGGCACACACCGGGGGCGGGGCCCCTGCGGAGAAGCAACTCTACGGCCGTCGGAGTGATGCGGCCTCTGGGGGGGTCGCCCAGGGGGCTCCCTTCACAGGTGGAGAAGGACGTGGCGGAGCGGTCGGAAGGAGAGCTGCCCACGGATGAAGAGGTGCGGATCCAGGGTGGAGAGCGGCAGCGCGGCTGTGGGGCATGTTCCTGGTCGGCCCGGGTAAGTCGGTGCATACTGTTTTTAATGATGCTTTGCAGGGGTTGCTGGGGGTAGTTCAGGGTGTGTCCACAGGGTCTACGATGCCGGCGATGCCGGTGAGTGGGAATGGGAGGGATCTGCGGGTGGTGCGGACTGGCCCGCCTGTGCCGGGGCCCGCACCTCCAATACAGGGTCCGGGGGCGAAGAAGTGGTGTCTGGCCGGTCGGACGGGTTTAGGATTGGCGACGCGGCGAAGTGAGGGGGTGTCCGTTTGCTTCGAGGGCCCGCTGGGAGCACACCGGAAGCCGGAGGTCTGTGAGAAGATAACGACAAGGTGAGTGTGTGGAGATATTCTCACTCCTCCCGTTAGAGAAATTCAGCTTCGATTGGGTCAAGCCCAATGCCACCAAACAGGTGACGGGGAGTGGGGCATTGCAGGCTGCTACTGCGGACTTTGCGACTTGGTTGCAGGCGTTTTGCGGTTTTGGCGAGCGTCATGGGGTAAGAAGATCCCCCGCACGCTGCTCGGCGTTGTTTTGCTTGATAGACGCCATCGGGGGGGCCCAACGGGTACGGGGATGTCGCATGGCTCTGGCCCGATGAACAGTTACGGCAGCGGAAGGCGGTACGTCGGGAACTACGGTGGGTTCACAAGGACATCAGCCTCTGGTGGAGGCGGATGTCCTCGGTCCGGGCCCCATCTCGGTTTTCCAAGGGGGGCCAGGGGGGTACACCCTCCTCAGGACTGTCGGCCGGAAAGCAGTGGGGAGTGGGCTGGCAGTTCATCGAGGGCGCCTACACATTCGGGGGTGCGTGCAGATTCCAGCACGTATGGTCGGGTTGCGGGGGGGCCCGCACATTGGCTCGGTGCTTTGGGTAGGGGAAGCGTGCCGGCGACGCTTCTGACAAGAGGGAGGACGCCGGCGAGGGTGGCATGGATGCTTCCTTTCCTACGTCAGTATCCGGACGGGGGGGCTGCGCTGCTATTGGCCGGGGGTTTCTGGATACCTTGTGACCGTTGGCAAGGAACCTCAGGTCTGCCTTGCGGCAGCCCACGGTAGTTGGGCAGGTTGGGCGAGGGGATAGCATTGGGACGCAGGGGTGGTCCGTTTTGGGAGAAGCCTTGGGGGGACCTGGTGGTGTCTCCACTGGGGGTTGTCCCCAAGGTGGAGCCGAACAAGTTTCGGCTCCTACACCACTTGTCTTTTCCAAAGGGGGGTTCGGTCGGTTGCTTCTTTGATCCGGAGGTCTGCGCTGTGTCAGATACGACCTTTGCGCAGCTGTCTGGTGGGTACGGCGGTATGGCCTGGGGGGCGCTTGTGGCAAAGGGGACGTCGAGTCCGCGTTCAGGCTGCTACCAGGGCGCCTGGACAGCTCTTGGCGGTGGGGTTGTCATTGGCGGGGGCGGTTCTGCGTGGTCAAGTGTTTGCCCATGGGCTGCTCCATTTCGTGTTCCATGTTTGGCAGTTTAGCTCGTTCTTGGACTGGGTGGTGAGGGATGTCTCTGGCCTTGAATCAATCATTCGCTATTTGGACGATTTTTTCGCTGCATTGGCCCCGGGCTTCCGCTGTGTGTGCGATCCTCCTTGCTACGTTGCAGCACATCGCAAGCTTTTTCGGGGTGCCCTTGGCGGCAGGAAAACAGAGGGCCCGGGGGAGGTGTTGTGTGCTTTCAGGGCATAGCGATCGATTCCGAGGCCCTGGAATGCAGGCTGTCGTTGAAGAAACTGGGGGACTTGCTGGGGGTGATTCGGGGGATTCGGGCCGCCAAGAAAGTTCAGTTAAAAGCTTGCATGCTTGCTTGGGAAACTGAACTTTGCGTGCCACATTATTTCTATGGGGCGGTTATTCCGCCGACGGCTATCGGCTGCGACGGCTGGGGTAGAATCACCGAGGCACTTAAGTCGCTTGACGACGGAACACGGGGTAAATTAGGCGTGTGGCATGAGTTTTGCCCTCGTACAACGGCCGAGTGGTATGGATGACCGGGCCGGTGAGCAGTTTTCGATGTGGCATGGGTTACCGATGCGGCCGGGTCAACGGGTTTTGGTGCGTTCTTTCGGGGCAAGTGGAGTGCGGCTCCCTGGCCGCAGTCATGGACGGAGGCAGGTTTCCTGGGTAATTTGGCTGCTGGAACTCTTCCAGAGAGTGCTTGCTTGGGTGCTGTGGGGGGGGGAGTTGCAGGTACTTGAAATTGCGTATTAATTGAGAAAACATGGGGGTGGGGCAGGTGGTGGAGCGCATGTCGGCATCCTCCCCCCGGTTGTTGGAGTTTTCAGTCCGTTAGTCCGTCGGTGCCTGCGTTTCAACATGTTACGGTATGCAGTTCGCAGCCCGGGGGTGGATAATTCCTTGGCTGACTCACCGTCTCGTTTTCGGTGGGGCAAGTTCAGGGAACTGGCGCGGCTGTGGAAGGAGTCCCTTGCCCGGGGTGGATGTGGGCGCTGCCTTTGTAGTCGCCGCGGGCTGGATACGGCGGTCCGTATGGGGGTCTACCTGGTCAGCATACAAAAATGGTATGGCGGGAATGGCAGGGGTTAGTGGGTGAGGTGTCCTCAGACGGGGAGGCAGGCGAATGGGGTTCGCTGGTGCTGTATTTTGTGGTCCGGAATATGGAAGGCGGGCACTCGGCGGCCGCGATTGACAAGAAAATGGCAGGCTTGTCATTTCTTTTTAAATTAATGGGTTCGGAGGGTTGGACGAATGATTTTGGGTGCGACAGATGCTGTGGGGTTCTTCGGACACAGGTAAATCGGGGGGACACAAGACGTCCGGTAACTTTCGGATTTTGGCGGCCTTATGTGAGGATTTGGGATCAGTTTGCACGTCACGGTTTGAGGCACTATTGTTTACGGAGGCCTTTTTCCTCATCGTTTTTATGGGGCGTTCTAGGGTGGGGGAGTTGGTCAGCCTGTCCAAAAGAGTAGCTGGGGGACTGTTGGATCGGGACGTATGGGTAGAGGCTGCTACGGTTTGTATCCTGCCCAGGCGATCAAACACCGACTGGCGGGGTCAGGGAGTGGAGGTTTGCTTGTTTTCAATTGCCTGGGTCCCGGGTTTGCCCGGTGGCCGCGGCTCAAGGGTTTCGCGGGGTGCGCGTGGAAGGGGAAGGCCCGTTCCTTATGCACGAGGCTGGGTCCTTCCTGTCGAGCTTGCAGTTCTGCGTCGGTGTTTCCGCAGTGTTTGGGGAATAGCGGTTTAGTGGAGGCGGAATATTCTTCACACTCCTTCCGCATCGGGCGGCCACGGAAGCGGCCCAGTGTGGGTTGGATGGAGCGTCGGTGCGTGAGATGGGTCGTTTGGAGTCGCGTAGGTTCAGGTCCTACGGTAGGCCGCAGCTGGCAGTTGGTCAATCTCGGTGAGGTGCGGGTCTGGAAAGTTATTACTGCTAAAAAAAAAAAATAAAAAAAAAAAATAAAAACGAAAAACTACAAAACAACAAACAAAAATGCGGTGCGCCTCGTTTTGGATCGTGGGCCTCTCTTATGTTTGCTGGGGGGCCAGGAGAGGAGACATGAGACCGGATGGGAGGCAGCTGGGGATTTCCAGGTGAAGCGGAGTTACATTGGTCGGGAACCCCGGGCGTGCAGTGGGAGAGGGCGATGTGTGTGATGGACAGGTATGTGCAGTTAGCCAGGCCCCCGGAGGTGTTGGTTCTCCGGGCTGGGGGGAATGCCCTGGGTGTCAGGAAGGTTGGGGCACTGCTCGGGGACGTAAAGGCGGATTTTCTGCGGCTCCGGCGCGGTTCCCGGACACAATGATATTGTGGTCAGACATCGTGACCGGACCCAATGAAGGTGGGCTAGATCGGTGGCAAGTATCCAGCAGACGAGGATTCGTTTGGGTGAATATGGTGGTGGGGAGTTTTTCAGTCAAGCATGGAGGGTTGGTACTCAGACACAGGGAATTGGAGACTAATGTGGGATTGCACCTGAGGAGGGATCGGGTACATCTCCTGGATGGCGGCATTGATTTAGGGTCCCTGGGTTTGCAGGGAGGCCTCCAGAAAGCATTACGGGTGTGGGGTTGCCCTCAAGGGTAAGGTGGTCACCCTTTCAGGCTGTGGCGGTATCTTTCTGGTGGTCTTTGACGGTGGCGGTAAACGGAGGTGATCAAAAAGGGGTGGGGGGCTCATCGGTAAGATGGGCCCCTCCGGTGTATTCCTGAACGGTGGACGGAATACTGGGATGTTGTGTATTCCTGAACGGTGGACGGAATACTGGGATGTTGTGTATTCCTGAACGGTGGACGGAATACTGGGATGTTTTTCACTGCAGGAATTGGTTGTCTCTGAGTGGTCACAGCTAGAGGCCTGGTATGTTAAAGGTACCGCAGTGAGGTTGGTGTTTTTGGTTTAAAGTGGGTCACCGTCAGAGATCACCAGACTGGAATTTCGTTTAAAAAATGTTGTTTATGGTTTGATATACATGTTTATATATTTATATATTTATATATATATCTTTGGAGTGAGTAAAAAGTTTTGGTTGTGTTAATAAAGGCCGTTGTGGCCAGTTTACTCCAAAGAGAAGGTGTGGTCTCGTTATTAAGGTTGATAAGAAGGTCGAGGTGGCAGTGGGTAGAAAGAAAGGGGACATTTGGCTACGCAGGTCATGTCTAAATGTGCCCTCTGTGTTTTTTCTTCCATAGTGGGGGCACTCTAATACAGGAGGTGTGTTACTGGCCAGATCACCAGGTGAACACAGAGGGAAAAAGCCAAAGAAAAGAAAACAAATGCAGCCACCACATCAAACAATTGCTAAGTTGCAATATATTACATTTTTGGTTTTGGGTTTAATATCGCTTTAATTGTTATAAGTAATATATATACGTATAACCCCAGTACTATACATCACAAAATATTTGTTGGTACTACACCCTGAATTCTTGTATGAAATAAAAAAATTAAAAGAACATAGATTGACATCCTATGAGATGGGCATATGATGTAAGATGAGCATATGTTTGTTCACAAAAGCAAACAGTTACTGTATCATAAAGTCATTAAACTCTGAGATCATTTCCTTCATCAGAGTTTTATTCTAAGGATAGTTAATGATCTGATATAAGATTTCATAATGATTTGGAATGGTAAATGTGCTTGCCAGGTGCTAATGATCTTGTTTGATTTTTCTTGTGGTATCATTATTTATGATGGTGTTAGCTGTAATTGCAGTAATAAACTATTCTAACAAAAATGACTATTTCCAAAGCATACTTACGACAAAGGAAGTTGGCAGTTATAAATAACAATTGGCAGCAAAAGTATATTATCCGTGCACTGTTTTCCACTAAAGAATTTCACAGATCTGTTTCCATAGGTTTTCAGCTCGCCTGTACCCAAACCTTACAGACCTATCTGTGAGTTTTTATCCATAGCTCACGATGAAACCTACTTTTAGCACACCTTGTTACAAGACACTCCTATATGAAAGCAGAGAACGCTGGGACTGTTCTATTCCATGAGGGTGCCATGTTAGAGGAGAAGACTTCTATGCTACACAGGGAACAGCTATGTTACAAAAAAACATTTGCATGGTACAAGACATTTCATATTAGACAGAGATGCACATTTTTAAAGAGCTGCCATGACATAACTTACTTGCATTGGCCTCAAAGCAAGGTTCTCTGCATTTTCTCCATATATAGTAGGGATGAGCTTCAAGTTCGAGTCAAACTCATGTTCGACTCGAACATTGCCTGTTCGCCTGTTCAACGAACAGTGAACAATTTGGAGTGTTTGCAGCAAATTCGAAAAGCCGTGGCACACCCTGTACAAGTCTATGGGAGAAATCTGAAGTGCTAATTTTAAAGGCTAATATGCAAGTTATTGTCCTAAAAAGTGTTTGGGGGACCTGGGTCCTGCCCCAGGGGACATGTATCAATGCAAAAAAAAGTTTTCAAAGTGGACGTTTTTTCAGGAGCAGTGATTTTACTAATGCTTAAAGGGAAACAATAAAAGTGTAATATTCCTTTAAATTTCGTACCTGAGGGGTGTGTATACTATGCCTGTAAATATCCATACCAGGCCCTTTATCCGAGCATGCAATCTGGCAGGCTGCAGGAAAAGAGGGGGGACGAGAAAGCGCCCCCCCTCCCCTTCTGAACCATACCAGGCCACATGCCCTCAACATTGGGAGGATGCTTTGGGGGTCTGTGACCCCTCAAAGCACCTTGTCCCCATGTTGATGAGGACAAAGGCCTCATCCCCACAACCCTGGCCAGTGGTTGTGGGGGTCTGCGGGCGGGGGGCTTATCAGAATCTGGAAGCCCCCTTTAACAAGGGGAGCCCCAGATCCTGGCCCCCCTGTTTGAAATGGTAAAAGAATGTTAAAATAGACACACACACCGTTGCAAAAGTCCTTTCTTAAAAATAAAAAAATTAAAAAAAAGATTCCTGCAGTGGTAATCCACTCTTGCTATCTAGCGACGGACGATCATCTCTCCGGGGTCTAGCAATGGCTGATCTGATCCAGCGACGGGTGATCTTTCCCTCCAGCGCAGCACATCCATCCTCTGTCTCCACTGGCGGAGACACTGTGGGGATCCCGGCAGCCTGACATTTCTTATATGAGGAGGGCAGGGCCACGTGTCACCTGACCCCGCCCCTTCTGACGCACATGGGAAAGCCTGGCTTCCCCAATGACGTGTGGGTGACCCTGTCCCCCTCTTATGTAACGGAAACCTGCGAGTGATTTTAAATGACTTTTTTTCCTGCAGAAATGACACTTTGTGCAGGGACAGTTCTAAGCACTGGAAACATGCACCCCTCTACAGGCATACTATACACACCCACCAGGTACGAAATTTAAAGGAATATTACACTTTTGTTTCACTTTAAGCATTATTAAAATCACTGCTCCTGAAAAAACTGGAGTTTTTAAAACTTTTTTTTTTGCATTGATCCATGTCCCTTGGGGCAGGACCCAGGTCCCCAAACACTTTTTAGGACAATAACTTGCATATTAGCCTTTAAAATTAGCACTTTAGATTTTGAACGTTGGAGTCCCATACACTTTAAGGTGCCCATCAGCTGTCAATCAGTGCCAAACACCTGCCAGCCTGTCCCCATAATAAACGCCTGTCAGTGCCCACAACAGTGCCAATCAGTGCCCCATCAGTAATGCCTGTCAGTACCCCATCAAAGTGTCAACCAGTGCCACTCAGTAATGCCTGTCAGTAGCTCCTCATCAGTGCTGCCTATCCAGTGCCACCTATCAGTGCCCATCAGTGCCACCTATCAGTGCCCCCTATCAGTGCCTATCAGTGCCGCCTATCCATACCCATCAGTTTTTTTTTTAATTGTCAGACTTTTTTTGTTCAATTCCACCAAAAGAATGCTCTATTTGTGGGAAGAAAATTATAAAAATGTAGTTTGGGTACAGTGTTGCATGACCACGCAATTGTCATTCAAAGTGCGACAGCGCTGAAAGCTAAAAATTGTCCTGGGCAGGAAGGGGGGAAAGTGCCTGGTATGGAAGTGGTTAAACTGAATGTGTTGTTTTACAAGGTGATTGTTTTCAATCACTTTTAATCCTTACCAGGATCCTGTTGGCTTTAAAGCGGACCTTTAATCCCCAAGTTGCATGCTCATCCATAAAAGTCATAAATGCTCATTTACCTTTTTTTTCCTTCTTCTAGGTTTCCTTGAGCACTGGTGATAGGTGCACCCTGGGAAGGCCATGTCACCAGTGTCTTCCAGGAAAATCTTGCTTGATTTTGTGCATGCGTTGTAGGAGATATGGAGCAAGCCAATATTGTTCAATAACAACCTGCTCTGATCTTACATGGCATATTCGTAAGAACAGGGGTGGCATCTTTGTTAGGCCAACAAAAAACATGGAAGAAGACACTGATGATGTCTTCTTATGAAAATAGCAGTGCAGTATACGAAGGTGAGAAAATTGGCACATTACAGGTTGTAACGCCGTAAGGGTGCAGGCAAGATTTTATCTTTGAATCTTTTTATGCCCAGGTTTACATCGTGTCGATTTGGCGGGTGATTTGACATGTCAAATCGCATGCAAAATCAGCGGCTATTGCTGGCAATGGCACTGATTCCCAAAATGAGTCCCTGTACTTTTGGCGACTTCGGGGGGGATCATTTGTATAGACATCTGTGCAGTAATCCGCACAGAGATCTGTCAAATCGCCCCTAAAGTCGGACTGACATGCAGGTATGAATTTGTACGAGTTCAGCTGAACTCAGATGATTTCTAACCCGCAGTCAGCGTGAACCCACGCTATATGTGTATCAACAGTATAGTAATTACTGTAGATATACTTGTAAATGCTGAAGGATGGAAAGTACACCAGAATCTGAGTAGTGAAGATTTATACTTTCATATTTGTGTACTGTTCCAGAAATGTACTAAGAAAGTAAGTGCTACTAAGTAAAACAAAACTTTAAGAATATATATTAAAAAGGAAAAAAGTTGTCAAAAAGTATTCAAGTTCTTACACTTTGCAGATGGAGTTTGGTAGCTTAGTTAATTATTTTGGTCATTTACAAAGAAACATGCTGTACTTAATGGACAATTAGTTTAACAATGCTTAATCAAAAGGAACATTCACAATTATCTAGGTACTTATAACTGTTCAAACATGACTCTTTATTACATTACAAAGTAAAATATGGAACAATAAACCTGACAAGGTCTCAAAGATAATATACAGCCTATCATGTCTGTATTTCAGATTTTCTTTTTTTTTATATCTGTTTCTGTTAGCTCTGGGTCTTTCAGGTTGCATAATCACACAGGCACAATTTGTAGATTTATCATTACAAAATCAAGTTAAACTTCCAGGTAATGACATTTGGAGAGGCCTACTACAAGGAGAAACCAAAGAAGAATAATGGTAATGAAGATGTGTGCAGATAATTTGGAGACTAAGTGCAGTACCTGTGTGATACATGCAATGCTTGGATGTAGTAACACTCTAGTTTCTCTTGAAATATTGTAATTATAATGGCAATGGACAAAAGCAGAAGCTGGTAAAAAATAAGAACTAGTTTAATTATCTTTTCTTTTTTTTTTTCACTAATGGCAGACACTGGTGTCAAAATGTACATGGTGAAGTAATATGTATTTATTTAGTGCCAATGCCCAAAGGGAATGTATAATCTTTTCAGTGGTTTTGTTATTAATGTGCCCTGTTGTTAAAAAAAAAACAAAAAAAAAAAAAGACAGAAAGTTATTTCTATGTATAATTTGTAATTATTTATGTACATAGAAAAATCTATATTAGCTCATTAGATATTCAGGCACTGCTTCCTGCTTTGGAGCACAACACAGTGGTTGTAATGGTTGTAAGTGCAACACAACCAGGGCCGGTGCTACCACTAGGCAAACTATGCAGCCGCCTAGGGTGCCCTGCTGCCTAGGGGCACCTGGCCACTGGTGTTCCTACTCTCTTCTCTCTATAACAAGCAACTAAGTCTCAGCATCAGCAGGCAGCCGCCGATCTGTTTGAACATAGTGTCAGAGGCACGGTGGCGGTGGAGGACGGTGTATGTGTCCCGACTCCCGAATGAATGGAAGCAAGCAAACATTCATTGATGGGCACTCGTAGGCTACATTGAGGGGCCACTGGTGAGGCTGCATTTGATGGGTGCTTAATTAAAAAGGTGGGGTATACACGGGCAGGGCAAAGGGGGTGGAGTCAGGGGTGGAGCCAAGGGAGGTGCGGTAAAATGAGGTTTCGCCTAGGGTGTCAAAAATCCTTGCACCAGCCCTGAACACAACTGGTCTTTCTCAGGTAATGTAAGCCTGTAATTTGGCTTAGTAATTGAAAACAATACATTTCCTATGTGGAAATTATCATTTATCAAGAGTTGGTAACCAGTTTACACCAAGCTCCCACACATGAGGTGTGTCTAAATAATAGGGTGAATGGTTCAATATCTCAGAGGCAACATGGGCCAGGTGCACGCGCATGCACATGGCTATCCAGAGACAGGCAGAGAAGCACCACCTAGCATGGAGTAAACGTGACCGTAAGGGTAAACCAGTTGCAGGCAGTTAAACTTAGCCAGTGAGAGAGGTAGGGTCACAGTGCAATGGAGCAATGAGTGAACATCAAATTCTGCTACAAACTGTGAAAAATCTTGATGGAGACGCTTGAAATGTTGCTACAAGTATACGGGGTGAAAGCCGTGAGCAGAAAATGTGTTTAGGACTGGTTCAAATGCTTTTGCAATGGAGAATGAGCCACGTTCGGGTTGGCCATCGACAAACAGAACCCCAGACATGATTGAGCGAGTGCAACAAATGCAGGCACAAGATCGGCAGCTGATTCTACGATTGATGGTGGAGGAATTGGGTATTAACAAGGACACGGTGCACATGATGATCCGCAAAGATTTGGGTAAGTGGAAGATCTGTTCCTGGTTTGTGTTGCACAAGCTGAGAGACAAACCGAAAGCCAAACGGATGGAAACCTCAGCGTGGTGTACCTGCTCTTGATAATCCACCGTACTCCCCTGATCTGGCACCTGCAGACTTCTCTCTGTTTCCTCGCCTGAAGAGTGTTAGTAAAGGTAAATGTTTTGTGGACATGGCGGCAATCAAAGAATGTGTGACCGTGGTTCTGCAATCAATTCCTAAAGGGGTCTTTGTTGACAGTTCCCAGAAACTTTATGAACGTTGCCAAAAGTGTGTTGTGAAGGAGGGTGATTATTTTGAAGGCCAATAAAGATAGTTTGTTTTTATCTTCTGTTTTGTTTGTTTTCTGATACCATTCACCAAACATTTTAGACACACCTCGTATATGATGCGTCATGGAAGTGGGCCTTCTTCTAAGGCAGATGTGGTGCTGAAAGCATGCGCCATAGTGTGTCACCATGTGTGTCTTCTTCTCCTGGTCAAAAAAGAAGAGTGTAAACAAAAAAAGTGTGTAAAAAAAAAATACACTAAAATGGTCAGGGCTTGATCTAGGTTAGTATGAGGTTCAAGAGTCACAGTTGAGAACAAAGGTCACAGACAAGATCAAAGGTTTTAGCCAGGGTCAAATGTCAGTATCAGGATCAGTGAAAATGATCAGTGTGTCCTAGGAAGGATAAAAAAATTGTGTGTGTCAGGCCGCGTACACACGGGCGGACTGTTCGTCCAACTTTGTCCGCTGAACAGTGTTTGGGCGGACAGTCCGCTCGTGTGTGGGCTTTCAGCGGACAGTTTCAGCGGACAGTTTGACGGACAAGGTTTTTCGGAAATTCCGTAAAACTGTCCGCTGAAACCTTGTTTCAGCGAACAGTCCGCTCGTGTGTAGGCTTGTTCGTCAAACAAAGTTGCGCGCATGCTCAGAAAGGATTTTCACGCCGAAAGCTATAATGCAGTGTATAGGACGTCGTATTTTTCGTCCCGTCGTACGTGCCGTTCACGTCATCGCGCACGGTTTCAGCAAACTGTTCGTTTGTCGTGTGTGGCCATGTCCGTCCATGCTAATTTTGAGCGGACTGTTTGCCGAAACTGTTGGACGGACAAAGTTGGGCGAACAGTCCGCCCGTGTGTACGCGGCCTCAGAGTGTTTGTGCCGGTTCACACTACCGCAACTTGGGATCCGACTTGTCAGACCTCAAGTCGCCTCAAGTCGCTTGACATCAGAAATTCCATTGAAGTGATTGAGAGCCGTCTTAATGCACACTACTGAAGTCGCTTCGACTTCAGAAAAGGTTCCTGTACTACATTAATCCGACTTCTAGGCGACTTGTACCCATTGATTTCAGCAGAAGTCGGGATTGCAATACTAAAACTGAGACATTTCTTATCTGTAGGGAAAAGGATGAGGTGGCAAGACTAGAGAGTTGCAGGATCTAGAGCTCCAGATCTATATTCCCAAGAGACATAATTACTTAATGTGCTTCAATATACCTGCTTACACCCATAACTGTCATTTCAGATTTGGAAAGGTGAGTTTTGATCTCTATAGTTCTGCTTTAACCATTTCCTGCCCTCTCCTGGCAACCTTTTAACTGGGTCTTCACATTGAGAGGTGGGGTAGACTTCCCATTCACAGGATTTTTGTGGCCCATGATCATTAACAGTGACTGGGAGTTGTCTGCAACAACTCAGCCACCATGGATGCATATGTGCTGCATGTTGGTGTTAAGAGCCACCCTCACTACCACAACATACACTGTATTACCAAGTATTGGGGCACCTGCCTTTACATGCACATTAACTTTAATGGCATCCCAGTCTTAGTCTGTAGGGTTCATTTTGAGATGGCCCACAATTTGCAGCTTTAACAGCTTCAGCTCTTCTGGGAAGGCTGTCCACAAGGTTTAGGAGTATGTCAATGGGAATGTTTGACCATTCTAATAATGACTAATAATGACCTCCAGAGTTAGGGACAGCTGACATCCTTCTATATAGAGTGGGTTACGAGGCAGGGTGGGTGAAATGCAAGGTAGAATAATGGGCGCCAAACACTTCTTGAATGCAAAGAGATTTATTGTCTCTTAAACAGAACTGTAGGAGAGAGGTTTAGGACCAGGACACAATTTAGGAGTTGCAATGTTAATTTAGCAGACTCCAAGACTTCTATAGGCAGAAAGCCATGCAGGGAAAGGCATCCAGCAAGACACCACATCTGCATGAGTAGGACTGGTGTCTCCTATGGCAACAATCTTGGAAAAGTTTTTTTTATCAAAGGTTGTAATGAACTTATTCACTTCTACAATCTCTTATTGTAGATCTTCACTCAACTGAGCTCCCCGTCTTTCACTAGACTTGCTGATCCACTGCCACGGGATCCTCTGAGCACTTCCAATTTTCTCATTCGGTGTCTTCCTCAAGCGTCACCTCCACTGGCTGGGTCCCTGGCTTGACATCTGCTGAAGTTTCCCAATCCTTCACCATTCCCAGTTGGTGAGAATACCGCTCTGGTACTTGTTTTAGCTACTCACAGTGGTCCCTGGTAGTAAAGTGGATGGTCCCTTAGTGCTAACAGCTTCCCCTCTACCTCTGACCATGACAGGTTCTTCGGCCGGCAGAACCGTCACTTCTGGTTGGACTGCAAGCTGCAATCCCAACCCTACACTGCTCTCTTGCTTCTTGATAGGCCATCAGACAGCCTAGCAGCCAGATGTCACCGGTATTGGCCTGAGGCTCTGGCCTAGCAGCCTGGGGCAGCACAACACATGTCCACCCAGACAGCCATACAGGTGGCACAGAACCTCGATTACCTGACCTCACCCAAATAAATAGGCTCTCCCAGCAGGCCAAGGGACCCAAGAAAATCCCTGCTCATTGGCTGAGACACCCTATTTATTCCTAATCTGTCCTTGCAATGCCCTTGTCTTATCTAATGCCACCAGATACCCGGCCATCTAGTGACAGAAAAGAGAACTGCAGCAATTCCAGAATTAGGGTGAAATCAATTAACCTCCTACCAATTGGCCAAGGCAGTTATCACTTGGCAAATAAATTTGCTAGCAACCCTGCCTAAATATCAGGGTGCTACAAGTGTATATGCGTTGTGTGGACTGCAAGTATGAACCATACCTTTAAAGTTAACCTGTGCCAGACTATGCACAATAATGTATTTACATTTTTGCTCAATAATCAGTAAAAGTTATGAGAAGCTGAGTGAAAGCTGACTTTAGAGTCTTTGTTGAGATCTTTGAGAATAAATCTGTTGAAAGTACAAGCAGCTGGAGAAGTGACTGGGGTTATTTGTAAGCTCTTTTACTGCTTCTTAAGAGTATGTAAATTGTTTAATGTCCACAGTCTGCTCACAGGAATGGCTTCGGTACTGACCCAGAACAAAATCGCAGCAAAGAAAGTCAGTAGGAAGCCAGAATGCCAGATCAGCATACTTGCTCTGTGTCATTGACTCAGAAAGTTGTAGCATGAGAGGAGAATTCGTGTTTTTTGAAAAATATTAGCAACAGCAACCATGTATTTCTCTTTTGACAGTTTTCCTTTGAGTGATAACTTGTGTGTTTGACGTATGTTAGGGGAAAGGCATTCACTAGTAAATCTTTACTAGAGGTGTAGACTATTTCATTTCTAAAAGGACAAACTATAGAAAAGAACCTAAAACTCTGAGTTATCTCAATCAATCATGATGACTGCTGGAACATAGCACATTCCCCTACTACGTCAGTGCATGCTGTGAGAGCAATGTGACTGTTTTGGCTTTGTTTGATAGCAGATAAGAGATGTACATTCTAGCGTTAATGGGAATAAAGGGGTTTTTTTTAAGAAAACCAGTTATCAATAAAAAAAATGTTTTTTTTTTCCGTTGTAATCATAAGTGCGGGTGTGAATAATGTTGTTCTGTAGCCATCAGGATTCAAGTAGGTGCTTTGCTTTATTTAGCAAGGACAGCTGTGAAGGGGACCAGTATATACAGAACACTCAGTGTAAACACATGTGCTGCCATTGAGCTGGACACACGCAGAGACTGAAACACTAATGACCAAACTGCTGAGCTGACTCAACCAGCGCTGATTGCAATAGAAAAAAAAATGCATCCTACAGTTTTCATGTCCTTTTTGTTAAAAGCCTTTCAGAATAATGCTGGCGAGTGCTTAACAATGTATAACAAAACACATAGAAGTGTTTTTTTCATACCTTAGAAAAAGGAGGCTTGCTATATATGTTACCATGACAGGACTATTACTTGTGTAAAATAGGTAACCTTTTCCCACTTAATGAGAATGTAAGGGTTAGAATCTGTACTTTAATTCTTAAATGGATTTTTATAGAAAACCGATTCCTTGCTTGAGATTTAGCAGTATAGGTTTTGTGTGTTTGTGTGTGTGTGTGTGTACAGTATATACAATGGGAAAAATAATGATTTGATCCCCTGCAGATTTTGTAAGTTTGCCCACTTCAAAGAAATAAAGGGCCTATAATTTTTATCATCAGTGTATTTTAAATGATAGAGACAGAATATTAACCAAAAATCTAGAAAAAACTCATGATACAAATGTTATACATTTAGTTGCAGTTCAATGAGTAAAATAAATATTTGATCCCCAAGCAAAACATGACTTAGTATTGGTGGAGAAACCCTTGTTGGCAAGCACAGTGGTGGGGCGTTTCTTGCAGTTAGTGACCATGTTTGCACACATCTCAGGAGGGATTTTGGTCTACTCCTTTTTATAGATCTTCTCTAAATCCTTAAGGTTTCTTGGCTGTCACTTGGGAACTCAAAGTTTCAGCTCCCTCCATAAATGTTCTATAGGATTAAGGTCTGGAGACTGGCTAGGCCACTCCCTGACCTTAATGTGCTTCTTCTTGAGCCACTCCTTTGTTGCCTCAGTGGTATGTTTTGGATCATTGTCATGCTGAAAGACCCATCCACGACCCATCTTCAGTGTTCTGGCTAAAGGAAGACGGTTCTCATCCAAGATTTTACAATACATGGCCCCATCCATTGGCCCCTCAATGTGGCAAAGTCAATCTGTACCTTTAGCAGAGAAACAGCCCCAAAGCATAATGGGACCTCCATGCTTGACTGTAAGCAGGGCCGTCTTTAATATTGATTGGACCCTGGGCAAAAATCTTCTTAGGGCCCCCCCTCATGCAATTTCGCTCCCCACCTTCTCTGAGACATACAATAAATTGCAGCTAGACTTAAAATCAGTTTACTGTATCAGATCAGGCAGTGATTGCAATTGGTTGCCAGAGGTTACAGCATATCATTACTGCTTACTGACTGGTTGCTAGAGGTTACAGCACTCCTTAAGGCTCACTGATTAGTTACTAGAGGTTACAGCACATTTCTGCTTGTTGATTGGCTGCTAGAGATTACTGTACAGTAATACTGCTCACTGGTTGCGATAGGTTACAGCACATCTTCTCCTCAATGCAGGGGGGAATGATATACCTATGAATGCTGCCTTTATTTACATATCAATGTCGTTGGCCTTAGCTATTTACATATGCATGTGACTGCTATTTACATATGAATGCCAGTATTTACATGTAAACACAGGTCTGAAGGTGAGTCATCTGTACACAACAATAGGGCAGAGCTGGGCAGCATTAGTAGCAGCACAGGACTAAAACTTTAAGGGAATGTAAACTGGGATAGTTGGCAAGTATGAGGCAGCTGCTTTGGGCCCCACAACAATGACAGGGCCCTGGGCAGCTGCCCCTTTTTCCCTGCTTTAAAGACGGCCCTGACTGTAAGAATGATGTTCTTAGGGTCATAGTTAGCATTTTTCTTTTTCCAAACACGGAGTGTCCTCCTCCTCAAGTTGGTACATGTACAGTCATTCCATTGAACATCTAAATGATTCAGAGAAGGATTGGGAGAAAGTGCTGTGGTCAGATGAGACCAAAATTGAGCTCTTTTGCAATAACTTGACTCTCCTTGTTTTGAGGAAGAGAAATGCTGACTATGATCCCAAGATCACCATCCCTACAGTCAAGCATGGAGGTGGAAACATGATGCTTTGTGGCTGTTTCTCTGCTAAAGGTACGGGCCGACTTTGCCTTATTGAGGGGCCAATGGCCATGTATTGTAATGTCTTGGATCAAAACCTTCTTCCCTCAGGAAGAATACTGAAGTCATAGATGGGTCTTTCAGCATGACAATGACCCAAAACCTATTGCCAAGGCAGCAAAGGAGTGGCTCAAGAAGAAGCACATTAAGGTCATGGAGTGGCCTAGCCACTTTTAATATCCTATTTAAAATTTATAGTTGGAGCTGAAACTACGAGTTGGCAAGCAAAAGCCAAGAAAAGGGATTTAGAGAAGATCTGTAAAAAAGAGTGGACCAAAATCCCTCCTGAGATGTGTGCAAACCTGGTAACCAGCTACAAGAAACATCTTACCTCTGTGCTTGCCAACAAGGGTTTCTCCACTAAGTACTAAGTCATGTTTTGCTTGGGGGCTAGGTTTCCATGATGTAAAAAAATGACACAAAGGTGGTAAAAATTTGACACGATCAGATGGGCTCCCTTCTCACACTGTGCCCCAAACAATGCCTATTAGGCCTACTTCCTTACCCCGACGCAGACAAATTACTTCACATATTTCTGCAAGAATCCCTATTTACAGCTAGACTGCTGATAGCATGAAATGGCTGAGGAAATTACCCCCAACTATATATGAATGGAAGGCCACTGTCAACACTACCTTGCCAAACAAGAACGTTTTATACACCTATGGGGGGTGCCCTCTCAAATATCATAAGATATGGGAAAAATAGCTGGAAGCTGCTTCTACCTGTACAGATGTGGATAATGAAGTAGCTTGATTGCTGCAGGATATACAGGCCCTCCCCTTCCAGACTCGCTGTTGTGTTTGCATACCCATGTATTGTCTGATGCACTACAAACCCTCTTGATTATTAATTATTTCCTTCGCTGCACTATGTACTCAGAGTGTGTACTTACCTATGCCAAATTGTAAATCTTACTTGGATTTTTTTTGGCACTGTCTCATTTGTACTTTTCTTATATACACAGTTGTTTATAAAAAAAATGAGACAAAGATAAATAATTTCAGAACTTTTTACACCTTTACACCTTCTGCTGGAAATCTGAACATGAAGAGGAACTTAATCTTTCAGCATGACAATGACCCAAAGCATCCATCCAGTCAACAAAGGAATGACGTCACCAGAAGAAGTTTAAAGTTTTGGAATGGCACAGCCAGAGCCCAGACCTGAATCTGATTATAAATCTGCGGGGTTGCGCACAGGTGATGCCCTCCCAATCTGCAGATTAGGATTGTTTTAACTAAGAAGAGTGGGCAAAAATTGCCATGCTGATTGACTCATACCCAAAAAGACTGAGTGCTATAATAAAATCAAAAAGTGCTTCAACAAAGTATTAGTTTCAGGTTGTGCAACCATATTATTTTCGTTTTTTATTTTGACTTCTCTCCACCTAAAAGATTACAGTTTGTTGTTCAACTGAGTTGTACAGTTTGTAGGTCACATTAAAGGTGGAAAAAGTTCTGAAATGATTTATCTTTGTCTCATTTTTTTTTTTAGATCATAGAAACCTGACATTTTAAGAGGGGTTTGTAGACTTTATATATCCACCTACCACATTATTTGTGATTCTGTTCAGATTGTCTTATGATCCAGATACTTATGCCACATTGGAGTTCTCTGCAAACTATACTGCCGATAAAGCACAACTTCATCAAAAACTTTTAGCTTTGGATAAAATGGAGAAGTTTTGCCATGGAAAGTTTTCCATTAGTTCTTTTCTTAGGGTTGGTTCACACCATGAATCACACAGAAACATACAGAGCTCTGACTTGCCTAGAATGTTTCTTTGCCCTTTCTATTTGAATAATTTGATTGTTTTTTTTTTTTAAATAACTAAACTGTTCCCATACGGGTCTACATAATAACCATAGCATTAATAATCACTAAAACGAGCAAGAAAGCCACACGGGGAGGGGAGTCCAACGTACAACTGACATCTATACATGGTGGTCCTACTGTCCATAGAAGGATGTTCTCCTACCAAGATGTCCAGAGATGCAAGCTCTTAATTGCCAGTTAGGCATAAAAGGAGAGACAGAAGGATTCCAGATAGGGAAACAGGAGAAGATACCTGGAAACAGCAAGGGGGGTGGGAACAATAAGGGAGGTGGATAAGTAGTGGCATCTCAGTGCTCAGATTTAACTATGAATTAAGTAGGGTGATTACAAATAGCTGAGAGTAGATAGATCAAGGGGGGAATGCATAATGAGGCTAAGGTTCCCAAACTTTAAAAAACACATGGGCTGGGAGTCAGTAAGAGTGCATAAGAGTTTTAAATTAGTAAGTAATGCATTCATGTACATCTTAACTTCTGCTAAATCAACTCTTGGTTTTTCCATGCTTTGTATATTGTTTGTTTTACCCTGATATACACAGTGGTGGCAGACTTCTGTTGAGCGGCTGTAAGAACCATAAGTGAGTGGGGCAAAAGTGGCATTACAGGGTCCTTTGGAACAGATATGTAAAACAGAGTGTGAACAAGACCAAAGATTGTCGACTAAAAGGAGACCAATTTCAGGCAATTCCACCAAATAGGACCACAGCCTCTGAAGCATCTCTTATCGTAGGATGAGAGAGCTTTTACTTTTCTTGCTAGCACCCAGTTATATTGAAGTAGATCTTTGTAAGTGGATTCAAGTAAAGGGGAGTTGAAGGAGCATTTCAATATGCCAGAGGAAGTATTGTTCTAGTACTCCAGTTATTAAGCGTTTAGTGTCTCGTTCCCAAAGTTCTAAATAGAAAGGAAGGTTTGCTGAGTGAGCATTCATGGCTGCCTTTAGAGTGGATAAAAGTTTAGGAAAGCCTGGTATGTGATGGCAGATGTGTTCCAAAAATTACTCTGTATAGGAGAACTCCACATTTTCTAGGAAGAAACGTGATCCAATGTTCTTGTAAGCCTAAACACGAGGAGAATTCTCTTGTCATTTCACAGTTTGAATCCTGTAAGAGAGTACCGGAGGTCAAAATAGTTTGAATATGTATGTTAAATTTATGTAAAAATCCTGTTAATAAATTTGAATAAATGCATAAGTGGGTTAAAATTAAGTGTTTCTAGGTACCGGGAGTTCAGCGTGGATTTAAGTGTTTTCAGGTGCATATTACAGTCTCATACAGTCTCATCGCAGTCTACTGTGACCAATACTTTAAGCCTGGTTCACTACTGAAGCTGAATAATGTGATCAGGCTCTGTTCCTGCTTCAGTTTTTGTAGACAGAGGATTGAAATATATCTACAGATCAGCAGACTGTATAACCTACTGCATACATTAAATTGCACAATAGTTGAACGTATGTACCCTATTCAGAAATATTTTACTGTAATGTGAATTGTAAATTCTCTATCAATGTCAACTGCAGTTATTTATTGATTTTGGACTTTACACTACAGGTCTCTGACACCAGGGTAATTTACAAAACACAAGAATGCTTTACTTTTGATTGGATTTTACTTGTGGTTTTGAAGTACACTGTGGTAAGCCTTATATTGCATAACACAGTACATATGTTTATTAGACTGGGCACAGTTCTACAGCCTACAATATCTGTGTAGCCAGGTGATCGGCTAGCAAAAAGCAGAACAAGTTAGGACATTGTATTGCAGTTTCTCTCTGTGCCCCTAGGTATTGTCAACCTAAATGGGTTAATATTATTGCATCTCCACTCAGTAAGGGGAGCCGGTAAGCAGGGGAGCTAAAAAGATTTGAATGCTGCCTCATTGAACTTTGGGAGATGTTGTTCAGGAGAAGAGTTATACTGTAATAGCAGTGCAATATCTTTTTGCTTAACCTTGTGTGCCAGAGGAGCTTAGGTCGTTCACCACATTGACGCAGAAGAACAGAGAAGCAAATCTATCAAGCAGCTCTTATGGAGATAGAGCTACATTACATTACTTCTACATCCACTGTGCAAGGAGAGTTATTTCAACTCTCAGTCTAGGTTCACATAGAATGTGGCTTTGAAATTGCACAATTGCAAATATCAGTGCGACTTCAGGGGCGACTTGGCTAACATATGTGCAACTTCATGCACAGATGTCTCAGCAAGTTGCACCTGAAATCATCAAAAGTAGTGCAAGAATGAAAGGCAGGAGAAGCTCAATAGTGACCCGTGCCTATGGGAGCAGGGATATATTGCCGAGACCCGACAATTCATTACAGCCCCCATCAGTTTTAAATGACAATTTTTGCTTTAGAAATGTAATTTTGCTGTGGTACTTTCAAATATGGGAAAAATGCACCACTTTACAGGCATACTATAGACACCCCCCAGGCATGATATTTAAAGGAATATTTCATTTTTATTGTTTCACTTTAAGTATTATTAAACTCACTGCTCCCGAAACACCGGCCATTTTTAAAAATAAAATTTGCATTGATACATGTCCCCTGGGGCAAGGAATAACTTGCATATAAGCCTTTAAAATGAGCACTTGTGGCTTTCCATGTTAGTGTCCCATAGACTTTAACGGTGTTCCACTTTCGAATTTGGTGCCAACACTACATAATGTTTGTTGTTCGCCAAACAAACAAAGTTTTGCCCCAACTTATGCTCGAGCCGAACCATTCGCCAATCCCTAGTCACCATCAGGAAGCCCACCCTAAAGCTCCTGCTCCTTTTTGAGCAACAAGCTTTGAACTTTGCAGAATCGCCCAATTCTTCCAGCAATTCCAGAACGCCCAGGTGAAAATGGAGCCTTAAGCCTGGTACACACGATCTGAAAATCGTATAAAAAATTTGAATCAATCGTATGATAATTGAATAGTTAGTACAGAGCTTTTGAGAGCTGATCAGGACAGTTCATCTGATATTATTCTATCGGACATGACCGGAATTTTTTTTCGTACGATGCCAGATCCCGCGATTTTCCTTTATTCAGTACAGCTGTCATGCGAAAATGCAATACAAATGCATTACAAAACATGACATCACTTCCGAATTTTTCATTCTGTCGTACGAGAATTTTCATGACTTTAGTAAACTCATCAGATTCGATTTGAGATTAGCATGCAAAAAAACACAGACGATCATTCGTCTGATAATCAGATTGTGTGTACGGTGCATAAGTAAGTAATGATGTGCAGCCACTGCTGGAGCCTGTGTATGTAGACATGAAGTGGATATGGCAGGAGAAGATCTGTGGTATTGGGATGCATAAAGGATGAAATTGTTTTAAACTGTTTTTTTTAAAATGCAGTTATTAAAGTGATATTGAATAAAACAAATATTTAAAGTCATATTAGAAAAAAACCTTGACCCTTTAGAACCACTTTAATAATGAAGATTGCCTAATATTTAGAGTTTTCATCTACTTGAGAGACGCTCGCCCAGATATTCATGTAAAATGTACCGTATGTATATCTATCTATCTATCTATCTATCTATCTATCTATCTATCTATCTATCTTTTTATCTATCTATCTACAGTGCCTTGAAAAAGTACCGCTTGAAATTTTCCACATTTTGTCATGTTACAACTAAAAACGTAAATGTAATTTATTGGGATTTTATGTGATAGACCAACACAAAGTGGCACATAATTGTGAAGTGGAAGGAAAATGATAAATGGTTTTACATTTTTTATACGAATAAATATGTGAAAAGTGTGGCGTGCATTTGTATTCACAGTGGTGATGGCATGTTCAGGGTGATGTACAGTGTTAGTTTTCCGCCACACATAGCATTTTGTTTTTAGGCCAAAAAGTACAATTTTGGTCTCATCTGACCAGAGCACCTTCTTCCACATGTTTGCTGTGTCCCCTACATGGCTTCTCCCAAACTGCAAACAGGACTTCTTATGGCTTTCTTTTGTCAATGACTTTCTTATTGCCACTCTTCTATAAAGGAGTGGAGTGATAATAGTTGTCCTGTGGACAGATTCTCCCACCTGAGCTGTGGATCTCTGCAGCATCTCCAGAGTTAACATGGGCCTCTTGGCTGCTTCTTTGATGAATGCTCTCTTTGCCCGGTCTGTCAGTTTAGGTGGACGGTCAGGTCTTGGTAGGTTTGCAGTTGTGCCATACTCTTTCCATTTTCGGATGATGGATTGAACAGTGCTCCGTGAGATGTTCAAAGCTTGGGATATTTTTTTATAACCTAACCCTGCTTTAAACTTCTTCACAACTTCATCCCTGACCTGTCTGGTGTGTTCCTTGGCTTTGATAATAATAGTAATTGATAATTTTCCTTCCACTTCACAATTATGTGCCACTTTTTGTTGGTTTATCATATACAACCCCAATAAAATACATTTACGTTTTTGGTTGTAACATGACAAAATGGGGAAAATTTCAAGAGGTATGAATAATTTCTCAAGGCAATCTATCTATCTATCTATTGGAATTTCGTTTTCGTCCGAAAAATACATTTTAGTTACTCCCGAAATTCGTTTTTATTTATTTAGTTTTTTGTTAAAAAATTGTATTCGTCCGAAAATCCTAATTAATTATTTATCTATCTATCTATCTATCTATCTATCTATCTATCTATCTATCTATCTATCTATCTATCTATCTATCTATCTATCTATCTATCTCAATACAAGAACAGTTGTATTATATATAACAAAAAAACTGTCTAAAACAAGTTTACATTTTTCATTAGCCAACTAGTTAAAGCTTGACTTAAGCTGACATATCTAAATTTGAAAAAAATCAATAGTCTCATTCTGAGTGAGTGATACAAAACTTCTTAATTACCTCCCACAGGAAGTTTTAAGGGAATTAGCTCAATTAATAAGATGAAATAGGACATCTGAACAGCAGGTTGTTTAAGGAAATGGAGAAGATGGTGCAACATAAAACGCAATTGATTTTCATAACCAGCCTGAAGCATGTTGTGTGTTGGATTGCCATCTGCCCTCTTCTCAGCAGGCCAGCGCTAGTGAATGCCAGCTCCATTTAGAAATTAGACATGCATGGAAGACAGGGCAAAAAGATTCTTCATGTTCTTGACTGCTAGAGCACCCTGCAGACCCACAACTGCTTTATCTGGGTGCTGTTAAAGCAGTTCTAATCAACACGTCAGCTGAATATTCCAGTCTATTTGTTTTAACTGATACACAATATCTTTGCTCTACTTTTTACTGGCACCTCCAGACCTACATTCCTCATGTTACCATAGCTGTGTGAAATGGGGACAAGAAAATGTCAGCTTTCTGACTCCGAGTTACAAACACTACCCAAGCTTTAACCTAATTTGTTGCCACAATATTTCAGCTAGGAAACGTAAAAGTGGGCCAGGACTGGCAATAGGACAACTCTTGAGTGTAACTGTCTTGGGAAACTGTTAAATGAACACTCAAAACTAGGGATGAGCCGAACACCCCCCCCGGTTCGGTTCGCACCAGAACTTTCAAATGGACCCCAAATTCGTATGAACGTTACAACCCCATTGAAGTCTATGGGACTCGAACTTTCGAAATTAAAAGTGCTAATTTTAACGGCTAATATGCAAGATACTGTCCTAAAAAGGGTTTGGGGACCTGGCTCCTGCCCCAGGGGACATGGGTCAATGCAAAAAAAACTTTTAAAAACTGCAGTTTTTTCGGGAGCACTGATTTTAATGACGATTAAAGTGAAAAAAAAAAGTGAAATATTCCTTTAAATATTGTGCCGGGGTAGCCCTCCCTGCCCATTACCAGCCCCTTTGGGTCTTGTACGCATATTAAGGGGAACCCCGTACCCATATTAAAAAAAGGAAATGCGTGTGGCCCCCAGGCCCTATATACTCAGAACAGCAGTATACAGGCGGTGCAAACAAGACAGGGACTGTGTAGGTTTGTTGTGTTAAGTTGAAGCTGTTTGTAATTTTCAACTGGTACATTTTTAAAGTGTAGCTCCAGCCAAAAAAACGATTTTTAAGCTTTTTGAAAAACATAGGGAAGGGTTATCACCCCTGTATAATTTGTTTTGCCGTCCGTCTTTTTCAGAGCACGCAGACAGCACGCACAATCTCCTACCGCTGACTGCAAGCTCTATTTAAAACGAGCAAGATATTTAGCTATATAGGTGGATATAGCAGTGTATACTGCGTTCAGAGCACACAGACAGCACGCACAATCTCCTAACACTGACTGAAAGCTCTATTTAAAACGAGCAAGATATTTAGCTATATAGGTGGATATAGCGGTGTATACTGCGTTCAGAGCACGCAGACAGCACGCACAATCTCCTAACACTGACTGAAAGCTCTATTTAAAACGAGCAAGATAGTTAGCAATATAGGTGGATATAGCGGTGTATACTGGGTTCAGAGCATGCAGACAGCACGCACAATCTCCTAACACTGACTGACAGCTCTATTATAAAAGATAGATATATCGCTAGATATAGAGGTGAATATAGCGGTGTATACTGCGGTCAGGGCACGCAGACAACAACCACTACAGAAGAACAAGAACGAAAAATCGGCCGATAACGATCGGTGTATACTGTGTTGAAGGTACACAGAACACCCACTAACTGCTACAGATTCCAACACACTACACAAGGCCGCTGTGCTGGCGGCCTTATATAGTGTGGGGTGTGTACTACACAGCCTGAGCTATGATTGGCCACAGGCATCCTGCCTGTGGCCAATCATGGCTCTCCTCGCTGCCGGCGCTGTGATTGGCCAAGCATGCGGGGTCACAGTGCATGCTTGGCCAATCATGAGCCAGCAATGCACTGCGCCATCGCAGTGCATTGTGGGCCGTGAGCGCCACACGAATTTGGCGCGAACGGTCCATAACGTTCGGAATTCGCCGAACGGGCGAACAGCCGATGTTCGAATCGAACATATGTTCGACTCGAGCACGAAGCTCATCCCTACTCAAAACTTTAAGAGCCGGTTCACACAGCGGGCGATGCGAGGCGACTCGACTCGCCTCGCCTAGCTCTCGCAAGTCGCCCCCGTTCTGTACAATGGAACCGTTCTGAGAGGAGCGACTCGAGTCGCTCCGACTCAGAAAAAAGGTTCCTGTACTACTTTTGGGCGACCTCGGGGCGACTTGCCTTGACTTCTATACAGAAGTCATCTGCAAGTTGCCGCTGAGGTCGCGGCAGGTCGCGGCGAGGCAAGTCGGAGTCGCCTCGCCTCGCCTGCAGTGTGAACCGGCCCTAAGGGTTGTGTGTTAGGTTTAAGGAGCGACTCCGCTTTTGTTCAGAAAAAAAAACATTTCCCCTCTGGGTGATCAATGTACATTTCAAGGATTTTACCAAACATTGTTGCAGATTCCTATCTTCTGTTGTTCTGTTTGTCCATGTGCAAAACGAATGAGAACGGGAGTGATTTTATAATTATCAATCAGCTGCTGCACATACAGGGTTCTAATGAGGAAAGTGGCAAAGTCTGTATCTCTGTAGATGTGATTTCTAGTCAGGAGTATCTTACCAAAATTTACATTTTTGTTGCAAGGGATACCCAAAATCAACATTTCTGGTTGCCATATTCCATTACATTTTACAGAAAATGACAGTGCTGCTGATTGAAAAGGAAAGGAAAATTTTATTAACATTCAATACAATATGACTTGTGCAGCAACCAGTGGTGTCTGGTGCTCAAAATTATTGGGGGGGCGCAAATACATTGAAATTCTGAAAAAAAAAAACAATAAATTGCAGCCTCACTGTGCCCATCAAACGCAGCCACTGTGCCCATCGAATGCTGCCACTGTGCCATCAAGCGCTGCCACTGTGCCATCAAATGCTGCCACTGTGCCGATCAAACGCTGCCACTGTGCCATCAAATGCTGACACTGTGCCCACCAAATGCTCCCACTGTGCCATCAAATGCTGCCACTGTGCCATCAAATGCTCCCACTGCGCCATCAAAAGCTCCCACTGTGCCCATCAAACGCTGCCACTGTGCCCATCAAATGCTGCCACTGTGACATCAAATGCTCCCACTGTGCCATCAAATGCAGCCACTGTGCCCATCAAATGCTCCCACTGTGCCATCAAATGCTCCATCTGTACCCAGCAAATGCTGCCACTGTGCCCATCAAATGCTGCCACTGTGCCCATCAAATGCTCCCACTGTGCCATCAAATGCAGCCACTGTGCCCATAAAATGCTCCCACTGTGCCCATCAAATGCTCCCACTGTGCCATCAAATGGTGCCACTGTGCCATCAAATGCTCCCACTGTGCCATCAAATGCTGCCACTGTGCCCATCAAACGCTGCCACTGTGCCCATCAAATGCTGCCACTGTGCCATCAAATACTGCCACTGTGCCCATCAAATACTCCCATTGTGCCATCAAATGCTGCCACTGTGCCCATCAAATGCTGCCACTGTGCCATCAAATGTTTTCACTGTGCCATCAAATGCTGCCACTATGCCCATCAAATGCTTCCACTGTGCCATCAAATGCTGCCACTGGGCCCCCCCCCCGCCATCTGCCCAGCACTTACCCTGTCTCTGTGGGGCAGCGGGTGATGGCGGCGGTCGGTGTCCTCTATGCTCCTCCATGCTCCTTCATGTCTTCTCAAATCCTCTTCTATGATTGGGCGCCTGATAGGCATCCCAATTACAGCACCTGTCGTTTCGTTTCAGCCAATCAGGTGACGGGTAACAGACCTGTGCATGAATATATCTATTGGTGATAGAGGGGGTGGCTGGAGAGAGGGGCGGTGCCTGTGTGCCCTTATGGACGCACCACTGCTAGCAATTGTATATGCTATATATTATTTTTTTGCTATTTTTAATTAAGTTCCACTTTAACTTTTAGAATTCAGTTGAGGGGGAGAATTAAATGTGAGGTGTAGCCTATGATGTTAACATAGGGTAACATTTACAGCAATTTAACCACTTGAGATCTGGAAGGTTTTGTCCCCTTCATGACCAGGCCATTTTTTGCAATTCACACTGCACTGCTTTAAGACTGCTTTCACACAGAAAGCACCAGCCATTAGCGCTAAAGCACCGCTCACTTTAATGCTGTTTAAGCGGTACTTCTGCGCCGCTTTTCGGGCCGCTAGTGGGGCCTCATAAAAAGAGTTACAAACACAAAAGGGTTACAAACTCCCGTTTTTTGGCACTTTCAAATCGCTTTTCAGACACTTTGAAAGCGCTGCCCATTCATTCCAATGGGCAGGGCATTTTGGGAGGACTAAATACAGTGCTCCCAACTCACACTAAAGATGAAGATAAAGATTTCCAGCGATAAAGCTCCTAAAAAAAGGCCCCAGTGTGAAAGGGGTCTAACTGGTAATTGCACAGTTATGTAACACTGTACATAAATTTAATGTATATTATTTATTTTTACACAAATAGGGCTTTTGTTTGGTGGTATTTGATCACCACCGGGTTCTTTATTTTTTACTGTATAAATGAAAAAAGACCAAAATTTACAAAAAAAATTATATTTTCTAATTTCTGTTATAAAATATATCCAATAAAATCACATTTCTTCATACATTTATGCCAAAATGTATTCTGCTACATGTCTTCGGTAAAAAAAAAAAAATCCAAATAAGTGTATATAAACTTGTTTATGTGAAAAGTTATAGCGTCTACAAGCTATGGTATATATATTTAAAAATTGATCATCTAATTTCTTGAGGCCCTAAAACGCCTGGACAGTACAAAAACACCCCAAATTACATTTTTTTTGGAAAATAGACTAAGGTATTCAGTAAGAGGCATGACAAGTTCTTTGAAGTTGTAATTTTTTGTCCAAATCTTTTGGAAAATGAAGAAATTAAATAAAATTCATTTTTTTTAACACATGTGAACAATTTATAAAATAAGAGATGCCCCCCCCAATAAGACACTACTGTCTGTGTTTAGTGAATAAAGCATTTGGCTCACTGTCTACAAATGTTCTATAATATCCTGAAGAAATCTGGTTGGACACATACATTTTTATAAGTTCAAGAAATGGTCAGGCCAATGGAGTTCTTTTGCCCCGTACACACGATCGAAAGTCCCGCCAGCAAAAGTCTGATGTGAGCTTTTGGTCAGAAATTCGGACCGTGTGTATGCTCCATCGGACTTTTGCTGGAGGAATTTCCGCCAGCAAGAGATTAAGAGCAGGTTCTCTATTTCTCCGATGGAAAATGTTCCGATCGGAAATTCCAACCGTCTGTAGCAATTCCGACACTCAAAATTCCTATGCATGCTTGGAAACAAGTTGACGCATGCTCGGAAGCATTGAACTTCATTTTCTCGGCTCATCATAGTATTGTACGTCACCGCGTTCTTGACGGTCGAAAGTTCAGAGAACTTTTGTGTGACCGTGTGTATGCAAGCCAAGCTTGAGCGGAATTCTGTCGGAAAAACCCATTCAAGATTTTTCCAACGGAAATTCCGCTCGTGTGTACGCGGCATTTCTCCCCATCTCAAAGCATTGTCTGTCTCCATAGACAACTTTATAGACAGCAGTGTCCCATAGAGGGGAGGCTGATAACTGCAACGTCATGTTTTGTGCCTATATTATACATCAGTCTGCTTGCAAAGACTGAACATTTTTTTTACATTTTATGCTGTAATATTAAAGCTACAAGAACTAATCACCTACGGTAACAGGGTGGAGTGTAAATGAGGCAAATTATGGTAATCTGGCTTCTGCAATGTATGGGGATAACATAGTTACATAGTTAGTAAGGTTGAATAAAGACACCAGTCCATCCTGAGTGAGTGTCTACAATTGTCCCTATCCCTGTACATTGCACACTCACATTGGTCCCTACCCTCAAGGAGCCCACAATCCAAGGTCCCCATTCATACACTAGGGCCAATTTTGGACAGAAGCCAATTAACCTACCTGCATGTCTTTGGAGTGTGGAGGGAAACTGGAGTACCCGGAGGAAACCCACGCAGGCACAGGGAGAACATGCAAACTCCAGGCAGGTAGTGTCATGGTTGGTATTTGAACCAGCGACCCTATTTACTGCTAGGTGAGAGTGCTAACCACTACACCACTGTGCCGCCCATGCACCACTGTGCACTGGCATAAGGTGGAGTACTAAACTGAACTGGCCATCCATCTAAAAAACGAAAAAATCTTAGCTACCTGCAGGTCAGCCGCTTGAAGTACCTCTAACATACAGTCAAAAAAAGTATATCCAGTGCACATAACTTGATATTATAAAGGTGTTTTAGGGGTCTATTTAGGAAGAAATTGCTGACGCATGGCAACAATTAATCCATGTTATGTGTCCAATATGTTAATTTCCCACACAGGCAATAAAAACAAGAAGTTCTGATCCTTCCCCACTCAACTAATCCCAATCCTGATAGATAGGTGTCTATTTAAAAAAATTAAAATTAAAAATTCACTTTGTGAATGTGTCAAACGTTCGCACAGCCACCATAAATAATCCTTCTAATTTACCTAATATGCTAATTTCCTATGATCTTCAACACCAATTAGTGGCCATAATGCAGTTTCTCCTGAAATACTTAAATCAGGAACATACCGTATTATTAAAAAAGAAAAGAAAAAGAGGCGCCTCTAGGTGCAGACTGTATAACAGTTTTAATTCAACAAGTGGTTACAAGCATAACTCACATTTTCGTAGTAAATGTAAGGCATAGTACGATCCCAACGGGAATCATCAATGAAGTCAATCCCTGGGATGGATGTGCTGTCCCTGTGTTCATCTCTAGAACCGCTAGGTGGTGTTCGGCCGGCAGCGTTGAATGGACATCAGAATGAGGCTTCGGATCAGACTGCAATCCAGATGGAGGGTGATGACGTCACTGGAAATGCGACGCGTTTCTCAAGCTGGCAAGCCGTGGATAGCGCGACGGCCGTACTCCTTTCTCAAGCTGATTGACAGGGACCAATAACCAGAAATTTATGGAGGGGGAGGGAAGGGGAGTGGCTGGAGTAGCGATGCATCACAACAAATGTAATACGGCAGCGCACAAGGGAAAAGAAACATAGTATAAGAACATTTAAAATCATAAAACCGCAAATAGTGATGGGCAGCAATCCTAGGTAAAAACGAACATTATTAACAATAAATACATTATGTAGTAACATTAAATCAGCAAGAGATTATCAAAACTTTCTCAAGCTTCTCAATCAGATTGAGAAAGGAGCAGGGCCGTCACGCTATCCACGGCTTGCCAGCTTGAGAAACGCGTTGCATTTCCAGTGACGTCATCACCCTCCATCTGGATTGCAGTCTGATCCCAAACCTCGTTCTGATGTCCATTCACTGCTGCCAGCCGAACACCACCTAGATGTTCTGGAGATGAACTGTCATGGTTATGGAGTAATCTTCTTCTGTCTGCTTACCTCTCCTCATGTGTTCAGACTAAGAGGCCAGCCACTTCCACCTGGTGGGTTTTATAACCTCTCCTCTAAGCATGGCTCCACCCCGGGCCCTATCAGGGAACCCTATATTAACCTGTGTAAGCCAGCGGTGCTGATCAACCATTGTGTATTCACTGTGTGTTTAGCTTCCTGTTTCCTGCTTGCCCTTTGCTCTACGTTTGTCTCCGTTACCGACCTTGGCGTGTTCTCGACTATTCCTGTCTGCTCGTGACCCTGACCATTTGGCATGTCCCCGACTATCCCTGTCTGCCTGTGACCCTGAACCTTTGGCGTGTACTCTGTTGTTCCTGTCTTCTAGTTGCCCTGACCTCTGCCTTATCCCTTTACTAGCCTTGTTGTTCCAGCCTACTGTTTCCTTCTCTTGTAGTCTGCTGTGAGACCCTAGGGGCCGCGACCTGGAGCCAGACTGCAGCGAAGTCTATCCTCACCACTGGAGGCTCTGGTGAACACCCGCTGGCTCTTAGACTCCGCGCCCAGGGGGAATCTATGCTCTAGCTCCAACTGGGATCTGTGTTAATGATCCAGTAGACCTGCTTCCTGAACCTCCCTGGGTACAATCTGCAGCAGTCAGTTCTAGGATCCACTATCTTAGCGGTGCACTTCCGATTCCTACGGAGTGCATCTGTCACCTGGTCTCAGGTGACTTGACACGAACACAGGGACAGCACATCCATCCCAGGGATTGACTTCACTGATGATTCCCTTTGTGTGGAATCGTACTATGCCTTATACTTATTACAAAAATGTGAGTTATGCTTGGAACCACTTATTGAATTAAAACTGTTATACAGTCTGCACCCAGAGGCGCCTCTTTTTCTTGTTTTTTTTCAGTGTTTTTGGGAACAAAGGTTTCTGTTTCCACTGGATGGCTGCCGTGATTTGTGGACTGTGAGTCCCCTTTTTCCCCCCTCCCTTCCCCATCCCGTTTATTTACATTGCCATTGAGCACATTATGCCTCTATAATCATTGTGCATAATTCATGGACTCTTTCCATCATTATACAGAGCGGACTTTCAGTCTCTCCTGTGCATAAACTTATGCTCATTCAGCACTTTGCTGTTTATAATTATTTTGGATTATTGTTTTAGATTTGCACCATTTACTTGTATGAGCAGAAGCGGTCAGTCTTGTAAACTAGTGTTTGCAATGGGGAATTAACATTCGTGATGCGGCAAATTATGAAATCTCCAAACGCAGCGCACATTCTCTTCTCCTTTTAAGGCCCCTTTCACACATGCGGACAGTATGTCCGTATTTCATCCATCCCTTTGCGGATGAAATACGGACATACATGCATCCCTATGGGATAGCGGGTGTCTGCGGATGAACATCCGCTGACACCCGATATTGTCTGTCTCTGCTATGGTCCGATTCTCCAGACAGAGGAAAATCCGATTTTTCTACGGTCCGTGTTCATCCAATCCCCCATAGAGGAGAGCGGAGATCTGACAGGGCGGTCCCTGCACAGTGTGCAGGGACCATCCTGTCATCCGCCGGCTCAGCGGGGATAAACAGAGCGATCCCCGCTGAGCAAGCGGATCATCACGGGGCGGATCATTACGGACCTGTCCTGTGTGAAAGGGGTCTAATGGGATAATAATGAAGCTGTTTTCTTAAAGTAGAACTATAGGCAAAACTTTTTTTTTGGATAGAGCAATGGAGGGTTATAATCCCTGTCAGATTTTTATTTTTTTTTGCCATCTGTGTCCCATTGAGGAGATTTCCCCTCAATTTCTGTCCCATAGCCAAACAGGAAGTGAGAGGAAATCCCTGCATATTGAGGTAATTCCTTGGGGACCCCCAGGTCACCAGAACTAGTGTCTCCATTGGAAGAATTCCTCTCTATTACTTTTCTGAGGACAAATGTGGGATTTTCTTTTACTTTCACTTTCAATGATAATGGTAAACAGAACAAATAGAGAGGCTAAATCTCCTTAATCGGGTCACAGACAGCAATAATAACTGACAGGTGTTCTAATCCCTTTCCACTCTATCAAACTAAACAGTACAGTAACTTGGTTAGACAAAAATCTCTAAACGACTCGGCCAGGGGGCATATAACTCATTCAGGCCTCTGTTATTAAAAAACACTGAAATCCGAAGCAATTAAAAGGGCAGACTAGGAACAGTAAGACTAGATGGAAAAGGGCTAGATGATGTTGGAGGCCCTCCAGCCTGGGAATTAGCAGCTTCTAATGCACACTGTGCAATGAAATCAGAGTAAGCAATTTTAGTGCAGGAGAAGAGCCTGTACAACTGTGCTGGACTGCAGGTAAGGCTGGAGTTCAAATTTAAAGTGTCAATGGCTGAGCCAAAATTTGCCCTTTGATAGAACAGTAAATTGGAGGGGCTTATTTGAGAAAAAAAGTTTTGCTTCATTCAACAGCCAATTTACTTTTAAAGTTTGTGATTGGCTGCTACTGGCAACAAGACATTTTCTCATTTGTATACTATTCTTACATATGCTATAATCAGATCAGGAGCACTGAGCTGGGCAAAATGATATAATATATTTAAAAAAATATTTTGTCAAAAAATATGGCAATTGTTTACAATGCACAATACTTTATAAAACTAAACTGCTTTAATTATAGAATTTTGTTTGGACTTTTTGGAACAAAGCGGAGCCTGAAAGTATCTGCATTTTCATTTCAATCCAAATTGCCCAAAATAAGGGGATTATTCCATATATTAGGAGAGTGGGTTGAACCATGCAACTGTAAATACAAATCTTCCCTGACCCAAAAGTGCATCCAAATCCTCCCTGAGTTACTTATGCATTCTGAAGCTTTCTAAGCCAACTGTGCATCCAAATACTCCCTGTGTCATCACTGCATCCAAATCCTCCCTGAGCCAACTGTACATCCAGAACCTCCATGAGCAACTGTACATCCAGAACCTCCCTGAGCCAACTCTACATCCAGAACCTCCCTGAGCCAAATGTACATCCAGAACCTCCCTGAGCCAAATGTACATCCAGAACCTCCATGAGCCAACTGTACATTGAGAACCTCCGTGAGCCAACTGTACACCCAGAACCTCCCTGAGACAAATGTACATCCAGAACCTCCATGAGTCAACTGTACATTGAGAACCTCCGTGAGCCAACTGTACATCCAGAACCACCCTGAGCCAACTGTACATCCAGAACCTCCCTGAGCCAACTGTACATCCAGAACCTCCATGAGTCAACTGTACATTGAGAACCTCCATGAGCCAACTGTATATCAAGAGCCTCCATGAGCCAACTGTACATCCAGAACCTCCCTGAGCCAACTATACATCCAGAACCTCCATGAGCCAACTGTACATCGATAACCTACATGAGCCAACTGTACATCCAGAACCTCCCTGAGCCAACTGTACATCCAGAACCTCCCTGAGCCAACTGTACATCCAGAACCTCCCTGAGTCAACTGTACATCCAGAACCTCCCTGAGCCAACTGTACATCCAGAACCTCCCTGAGCCAACTGTACATCCAGAACCTCCATGAGCCAACTGTACATTGAGAACCTCCGTGAGCCAACTGTACATCCAGAACCTCCATGAGCCAACTGTATATCGAGAGCCTCCGTGAGCCAACTGTACATCCAGAACCTCCCTGAGCCAACTATACATCCAGAACCTCCATGAGCCAACTGTACATCGATAACCTACATGAGCCAACTGTACATCCAGAATCTCCCTGAGCCAACTGAACATCTAGAACCTCCCTGAGCCAATTGTTATGCTTTAAGCACATTGCTAATCATACTTGTAGCTTAAATATTGATATTTGCACTGAAAATTGTAATTTTGACTCCCTGAGTCAACTGTACATCCAGAACCTCCCTGAGCCAAATGTACATCCAGAACCTCCATGAGCCAACTGTACATTGAGAACCTCCGTGAGCCAACTGTACATCCAGAACCTCCCTGAGCCAAATGTACATCCAGAACCTCCATGAGTCAACTGTACATTGTGAACCTCCGTGAGCCAACTGTACATCCAGAACCACCCTGAGCCAACTGTACATCCAGAACCTCCCTGAGCCAACTGTACATCCAGAACCTCCATGAGTCAACTGTACATTGAGAACCTCCATGAGCCAACTGTATATCAAGAGCCTCCGTGAGCCAACTGTACATCCAGAACCTCCCTGAGCCAACTGTACATCCAGAACCTCCATGAGCCAACTGTACATCGATAACCTACATGAGCCAACTGTACATCCAGAACCTCCCTGAGCCAACTGTACATCCAGAACCTCCCTGAGTCAACTGTACATCCAGAACCTCCCTGAGCCAACTGTACATCCAGAACCTCCGTGAGCCAACTGTACATTGAGAACCTCCGTGAGCCAACTGTACATCCAGAACCTCCATGAGCCAACTGTATATCGAGAGCCTCCGTGAGCCAACTGTACATCCAGAACCTCCCTGAGCCAACTATACATCCAGAACCTCCATGAGCCAACTGTACATCGATAACCTACATGAGCCAACTGTACATCCAGAATCTCCCTGAGCCAACTGAACATCTAGAACCTCCCTGAGCCAATTGTTATGCTTTAAGCACATTGCTAATCATACTTGTAGCTTAAATATTGATATTTGCACTGAAAATTGTAATTTTGGCTAACTTTTTGAAGCTAACTTTTTGAACTGTTAGTAAAAGATTGGGTCTGTCAGTAAACTTTTTGTGTCGTGTCAGTAAATATCCTTTCGGAAGGTTGGCAACCCTGATGGAAATATACAAAAAAGGATATTGTGCAAGAAAACGACCACAACAATATATATACTGTACAAAAAAGTGCAACACAATTGACAGTGTTAATGAATTAATGTGAACTTGAAGGCCTCATAGAGGATTCTGGAGTACCGAGCAGAGCAAAAGTGCCGCTATTTTTTACCGCAGTTTTAGCGGTGCTATTCGGCTGCTAGCAGGGTGCTTTAAACCCCCGCTAGAAGCCAAATAAGGGTTAAGACGGCCGGCAAAGCGCCACTGCAGCAACGCTTTACCAGCGGTTTGGCGGTACTGCCCCATTGATTTCAATGGGCAGGGGTGCTTTAGGAATGGTGTATACACCTCTCCTACAGCGCTGCAAAGATGCTGCTTGCAGGACTTTTTTACCTTCCTGCAAGCGCACCACTCCAGTGTGAAAGTAGCCTAACCATTGCAGAGTGTGAGGGGCGGCATCAAAAGTTGCTTTTTTCATCACCTTGTCAATTTGTTGCTGTTGGGACTTTATTTTATATATCAAATATAAATGTTTTGTTTGGCTTTCTACCTTAAAGTTTGGTTTGGGACTTTATAACCCTTATCACTATCATAACTATTCAGTTAGTGATTCATTTACCCACTCTAAACACATTCATTCATTAACACTGTCAATTGTGTTGCACTTTCTTTGTGTATATATATATATATATATATATATATATATATATATATATATAGTTGTGGTTGGTTTTTTTGTGCAATCCCCTTCTTTTGTGTGTGTATATATATATATATATATATATATATATATATATATATATATATATATATATATATATATATATATATATACACATACTCACAAAAGTGAGTGCACCCCTCACATTTTTATAAATATTTTATTATATCTTTTCATGTGACAACCCTGAATAAATGACACTTTGCTTCAATGTAAAGTAGTGAGTGTAAAGGTTGTATCACAGTGTAAATTTGCTGCCCCCTCAAAATAACTCAACACACAGCCATTAATGTCTAAACCCCTGGCAACAAAAGTGAGTACAAATTGAAAATGTCCAAATTGGGCCAAAAGTCAATATTTTGTGTGGCCACCATTATTTTCCAGCACTGCTTTAACCCTCTTGGGCATGGAGTTCACCAGAGCTTCACAGGTTGCCACTGGAGTCCTCTTCCACTCCTCCATGATGACATCACGGAGCCGGTGGATGTTAGAGACCATGTGCTCCTCCACTTTCCATTTGAGGATGCCCCACAGATGCTCAATAGGGTTTAGGTCTGGAGACTTGCTTGACCAGTCCATCACCTTTACTCTCAGCTTCTTTAGCAAGGCAGTGGTTGTCTTGGAGGTATGTTTGGGTTTGTTACCATGTTGGAATACTGCACTGTGGCCCAGGCTCTGAAGGGAGGGGCATCATGCTCTGCTTCAGTATGTCACAGTACATGTTGGCATTCACGGTTCCCTCAGTGAACTGTATCTCCCCAGTGCCGGGAGCACTCATGCAGCCCCAGACCATGACAGTCTCACCATCATGCTTAACTGTAGGGAAGACACACTTGTCTTTGTACTCCTTACCTGGTTGCCGCCACACAGGCTTGACACCATCTGAACCAAATAAGTTTATCTTAGTCTCATCAGACCACAGTTCCAGTAATCTATGTCCTTTGTCTGCTTGTCTTTATCAAACTATATGCAAGCTTTCTTTTATCTTATACTGGAAGTTTATCTCATGCTGGATTTTATTCACTTTCTGGTATGTGGTTACAAATATCACGTACATTGTTGGAATTATTCCATGTGACACTGAAGATTTTGTGAAATCAAGTCACATATTCATATATCGGGACTTTATCTATACTATAAGACTATTATGCACCGTATTTATTGGCGTATAACACGCACATTAATTTTAAGAGGGAAGTTTCAGGAAAAAAACTTAAATTTTAAACAAGGAACTTTGAAGCAAAATAAGGGTCAGTGCCCATCTGCAGTCTCACCATTGCCATCAATGCAGCCTGATCAATGCCCATCTGCAGCCTCACAAGTGCCATCAATGCAGCCTGTTCAGTCCACATCAATGCAGCCTCACCATTGCCATCAATGCAGCAGCCTCATCATTGCCATCACTGCAGCCTGATCGATGCCCATCTGCAACCCAGAGGGGACAGGGAGGGGGGGTGGGAGGAGCGCCGACAGATTATATACAGTGAGAATCTCCTATGATAGACAGAACAGTGGTCCAATAGCAGCGCAGGAGATGGACTTCCTATTACAGAGTCCGCCAAGTAAACAGGAGATTCTCACTATATATAATCTGCCGGCGCTCGTCCCACCCCCCTCCTTGTCCCCCCCCGAGGCAGCTAAAATCGAAGTATTGGCCTATAACATGCACACGCTATTTGCACCTGAATTTCATGGTGCAAAAGTGAGTGTTATATGCCAATAAATACAGTACTTATTTACCTATCACAGGAAGTGCTGCACATTTCATGTTGTTTCTTGATTTTTTGAAGGTTGTATGTTCACCTTTTTGCTTGCTGTTTTTTTTATATTATATATTTCAAAAAGAGCAATTCTTCGCCGTAACAGTTATGTGTGTAAAAAAAATAAAAAAATAAAACAATAAATTGAGAAAAATCAAAAGATCACAATAATAAAAAAAAGGCCTGTTTTAATTTCCCAAAGGGCGGATTCATGTACTTCTTGTCTAAAAAAAAAAAATAGCAAATTTGTGCTCATGGTAAAATCGGTGGATTAAGCTTGAAAGCGGCGCCGTATAAACGCTCAGTTCAGTTAGACCACAGAGAGTTGTGAATGTGATAAGCTGTAGGATTAAGAGGGTAAACTGCTGGCTGTAAAGTACATTGTTTCTGTAGGTGCACAATTTATCTTTTTAAAAACCTAGGATCTTTCTCTATAAAACAGCTAATGTTACAGCATTAATTATATTTATGTTTTTAATTCCAGCAAGCATTTCTAAGGCTTGCAAGAACACATTACATCTTGATGTTAAAACAAAAATATGAGCATATTAATTCACTTTTCTTTTACGCTGCTGTCTAAACAAATCAGTTATATCTGACCAGGGAACTGCTGAAGAAAGGGGAAGGAACGCTGCACTGTCTGATAATCATGACAAAGGTGTCTAGAGGAAGATTTTTTTCACACTCCTTATTAATGGATTGGAAAATGTGGATAAGAAGTTCTGTCTAGTGATCTTGCAGTCAAATAGACAAAAAAATATACAGTTCAGCTGATGCCATTTATAAAACTTTTCTACGTATATCCTTCATGCACAAGGGGGGGATTTACTAAAACTGAAGCAGACTCTGGAGCAGCTGTGCACAGTAGCCAATCAGCTTTTATCGTCCGATTGTTCAGTTAAGCTTTGAAAATAAAATAAAGAATCTGATTATTTACCATGCACAGATACTCCAGATACTTGGCCTGCTCCATTCTTAGTAAATTCTCCACACTATATGTTGAGGAATGTAGTTCTCATCTTTCAGAGATCTGCCTGTGCTTGTCTGGGTCACTTTATCACCAGGACTTAAATGATATCCCCAACTAAGCTGATATTATATTGCAGAACACAGGGTCTCAGATGCTTGACCTGTATTTTATGGAGAGCAAGGAATGAGCTCTAAATGTTTACAAAGATTTACACCATGTTGGGAAATCCCTATATGTAAGGATCTCAAGAATTCATGAATATTAAAACTTAACCTAAAATAAATCTATGGCCACTTTCCTTTTATAACATCAGCATTGTAATAATTAAAAACAACAGTTATTTTTGACAATCCAATATAAGCTTAGTGGAAAAATTTCCTTTATGTTGTGAGTGCTTCCCATCTGCTGACCATCTTTTTCCACAACTTCCGGGAGTCCCTTCTTGCTTTGCAGTGTAGCCAGATGCTGGAGTCCAGAAACATGGAGAAGGAGACATTTCCCGTTTACAATAAGTCTACTTTCAATTTCTGCTGTTATGCTGAATGTTGTGTTGCACTATCCCCTCCAGTCAGCAGAGGGAGAACTAAACCCATAAAGCCTATGGAATCCCATGCTGAACACTGAGGGCCGTGGGATTCGTAGTCCACGAAGTAAGCCATATTGTGGGCCTTTACACTATAATTCCCAAGAGACATTTGGGAAAGGGGGGGCAATGGAGATACTTTTTTTGGGGCTGCTCAGATAGGTTCTTCCTCTTGGTCCCAAGGGAATGATGAGAGTACATCTGCTGTATACTGACCAGGCTGCTGAAAGGCCAGACCAGCTGAGACACCCGAGGCAGCACAGCACAGAGTGCAGCAATTGCATCTGCATTGTTGCTACAGGGAGACCAGAGCATCCTCACACCCTCTGCTTCCCACCACTGAATCTCCGGAGGCTTTCTGTAAAAATACTAAAGGGGCCCCCTTTCTACAGTGGGAGATCAAAGCTGCACCATAGGAACTGGTCAGAGGGCACTGCCCATTGTTCACACAGTTAGCAGGGACTGGAGGCCGAATTTTGAGTATGCAGCACCTATACTGCACCCATACTACGCCTATACTGCACCTAGATTGCACCTATACTGCATACTGGTTTATTGAAACTGACATTAAGTGCACCAACGCTTCTGAAAGTGCCCCAAAAGTAGTCAGCAGAACAGTATTAATGACCGCCCCTCTTGCAAAACCATCCTGCAAGTCCTCCTTGTTCCATTCTCCCCTATTACTTCATTTTTTTGGACAGTGCACTGCCAGTCGGTCTAGGCCTAGCATAGTCGCCACTAATGCACTTTGGCAATATATTTCCTGTGTTGGATAAATCAAACTTTATTACTGCTCACTGATGCACTTTAGGTGACCTTGCTAACGTTTATGCTGATCTGGATGCCAAGTGTCATCCCTTGTCTAGTCCTTATCATAAATCCCCAAGTATGCTAAATTGTGTTATTACCAGAGCACTGGTAGATAGAGCATAGTGAATACATGTCAAAGAATTCAACAAAGTAAATGTGTGGGCATATTCACATAGTTTACAAACGTTAGGATTGTTCAGAGTAATAGAAGTAGGGTCGAAATATTTGAAATTCAATGTAGAAATGATAATATGATTTTACAATTTGATCAAAACAAACATCTCATACTCACCTGCAATATGCAATGGTTTTGCACAGAGCACCCCTGAACCTCCTCTTTTGGGTTCCCCTGCTGGCAGTCTTGGCTCCGACTCTTCTCCGAGTGCCCCCATAGCAAGCTGCTTGCTGTGAGGCACTTATGCAGGCTCCATTCTGAGCTGGGCTGTGTACGTCTAATAACATACACAGAATGGCTCAGTTCCTCCCCCTACTCTCTGCTTACAGGATTTGATTGAAAGCAGTGGGAGCCAATGGCTTCCACTGCTGCAGAGTCTTCGGTGAGAAGAGCTACTGCAGATGTGTACAGTGTTACTGATTGCAGTGATCATTTATTTACTGATCACTGCATTTAGTGTCAGTTGTGACAGTAAAAAGTGTCAGGGCAGTTAGTGTTAGGTCCAGGGTAGCCCCCTACCCCCCAATAAAGGTTTAACCCCCTGATTGCCCCTAGAGTTAACCCTTTCACCCCCTTTTGCCAGTGTCACTAAGCGATCGTTTTTCTGATCGCTGCATTAGTGTCACTGGTGCTGCTAGGTAGCTAGTTATTTTTTTAGGTTCACCGCCAGGTTTTTATAGCATTAGGTACCCCCATATACTACCCAATAAAGGTTTTAACCCCCTGATTGCCCCTAAAGTTAACCCTTTCACCAGCAATCACTGTATAAGTGTCACTGGTGATGCTGTATAGCCAGTTACTTATTTAGTTATTTCGGTTCCCCGTCAGGTTTTTATATGACGTTCGGGACCCCCATATACTACCTAATAAAGGTTTTAACCCCCTGATTGCCCCTAGTTAACCCTTTCACCCCCTTTTGCCAGTGTCACTAAGCGATTGTTTTTCTGATCGCTGCATTAGTGTCACTGGTGCCGCTAGGTAGCTAGTTATTTTTTATGTTCACCGTCAGGTTTTTATAGCGCTAGGTACCCCCATATACTACCTAATAAAGATTTTAACCCTTTCACCAGCGATCACCATATAAGTGTCACTGGTGACGCTGATTAGCCAGTTAGTTATTTAGGTTCCCCGTCAGGTTTTTATATAGCGTCATTAACCCCCATATACTACCTAATAAAGATTTTAACCCCCTGATTTCCCCTAGTTAACCCTTTCACCATTGATCACCGTATAAGTGTTACGGGTGACTCTGGTTAGTTAGTTCGCTTTTTATAGCATCAGGGCACACACCATTTATTACCCAATAAAGGTTTAACCCCCTGATCAAATGGCGGGTGATATCAATTAGGTTTTAGGGTTAGGGTCTGCGTCGCCCCAGGCAGCGCTAGGTTAGTGCCAGCACCGCTAACACCCACGCGCAAAGCATACACCTCCCGTAGTGGTATAGTATCTGAACAGATCAATATCTGATCTGATCTATACTAGCGTCCCCAGCAGTTTAGGGTTCCAAAAAAAACGCATTGTTAGAGGGATCAGCCCAGATACCTGCTAGCACCTGTGTTTTGCCCCTCCGCCCAGCCCACCCAAGTGCAGTATCGATCGATCACTGTCACTTACAAAACACTAAACACATAACTGCAGCGTTCGCAGAGTCAGGCCTGATCCCTGCGATCGCTAACAGTTTTTTGGTAGCGTTTTATATTTAAATCCTGAAGGCGGTGCTTGGTTTTAGGGGTCCCATACGCGGCTAGGCTCCCAAAAGTCCCCCAAATGTGGTATCCCCGTACTCAGGAGAAGCAGCAGAATTTATTTTGGGGTGTAATTTCACTTATGCCCATAGCATGTGTGAGCAATATATAATTTAGTGGCAACTTGTGGCAAAATATAAAATATTTCATGGACTTAACATGCCTCTCAGTAAATAGCTTGGGGTGTCTACTTTCCATTTATTTTGGCATTTTATGGCCTTCGAAACTGTGATAGGTAGTGAGGAGTGAAATCAAAAATTTGCACCCTTAGAAATCCTGAAGGCAGTGATTGGTTTTCAGGGTGCTATACGCGGCTAGACTCCCAAAAAGTCCCACATATGTGGTATCCCCATACTCAGGAGAAGCAGCAGAATATATTTTGGGGTGCAATTCCACATATAACTATGGCATGTGTCAGCAATATATTATTTAGTGACAACTTTTTGTAAACTTTTTTTTTTTTGTGTCATTATTCAATCACTTGGGGCAAAAAAAAATATTCAATGGGCTCAACATGCCACTCATCAATTTTTTTGGGGTGTCTACTTTCCGAAATGGGGTCATTTGGGGGGGGGGTTTGTACTGCCCTGCCATTTTAGCACCTCAAGAAATTAGATAGGCAGTCATAAATTAAAAGCTGTGTAAATTCCAGAAAATTTACTCTAGTTTGTAGACGCTATAACTTTTGCGCAAACCAATAAATATACGCTTATTTTTTTTACTAAAGACATGTGGCTGAATACATTTTGGCCTAAATGTATGACTAAAATTTAGTTTATTCAATTTTTCTTATAACAAAAAGTAGAAAATATATATTTTTTTCAAAATTTTCAGACTTTTTCCTTTTATATCGTAAAAATACAAATCGCAGAGGCAATCAAATACCATCAAAAGAAAGCTCTATTTGTGGGAAGAAAAGGACGCAAATTTTGTTTGGGTACAACATTGCATGACCGCGCAATTGCCAGTTAAAGCAGTGCAGTGCGAAATTGTAAAAAGACCTCTGGTCCTTAGGCTGACAATTGGTTTAATTGGTTTAATTAATTAATTAATTAATTAATTAATTAAATTAATTGGTTAAATTTAATTGGCTTAAGTGGTTAAATATGTTAGTATATTAGTTATGTATTTACTAAAAAAAATGCATTTGACATGTAACTAGTCTAAATAACTGAATTTGACTTGATTTTAGCCATTTGTAATCCCCTTTATCACAATTTAGCAGAATAAATAATTGTAGTCAAAGAGGTAAGCCGGCCATAGATGGATTGAACCACCCGGATTTCGATCCATCTATGGGCAGGCTGGTTGTACTGAAGTCGATCCATTGATCACTTCTGTACATCCAGCCTGTCAGATTTTTTGTGTGATCACTGCAGGTGGCTATAGCCACCAGCAGGGATCGTTGTATTCGAATTGTATTCTAATTGTGGGGAAACCTTCCACTGTTAGAATACAATAATGCAGTGGGAGGGATTCCCCCATCAACACTGACTAAATTGAGTGAATTGCCCCGAGACGACGTGATATCTCACGAAACGCGTCGGGCGGCGTGACATGCTATCTACTGCCTCTGAACATACCAGCTGGTGAAAGGACATTGTCGTGGAGAATTGCGTTCGGCCGACGCCTCCCACTGTGATATGCCTAACCTTACAGCACTCTTGTAAGTGTATTTCTTATTTTTATCTTTTAAATTTTAATAAACGTTTTTACACTATTTGGAGCGCTTTTTCTCCCTTCTTATGGTGGACCGTTTATTACAAATGTGTTGGAGCCTGACTGAAATGCGATCTTGCATGTGGGCGGAGCCTATGGATGAATGAGAGATGCACATAGCCTGGCTTGATCTCTTAAAGCGTACTATTTAAAGACATCTGGTAAGGAGCCAATCCTCACTTTCGGTGGTGGTGCACTACAATATACGTTGAGATTTCGAACAGGATACTGAGAGTCGATTTTCCTAAACATTATATTTAACACGTGGTGGTTTTAGAGTTTTCACTGACTTTTCTTTAACAACTGGATAATTGGACACCTAATTATTGAGAGTATTATAGTTCATACTCTATACTTTGGTTTGTGTTGATGTATATGCATTTAAAGTCACTCTTTTACACATATTGTGATAAGGTTGTAGGTGTTGTAATTTTGCACCATTTATAACAGGTTTAAGATGTGTTATTGCTGTTGATGCATACTTATGATCATAATTTTAACACTAAAACATCTTTTCCAGGTATTAGGTATAGATACAACCATTTGCTGATATTGTAATATAATTTTTATATGTTAAATTTCCTTTATGGGAAGCACACACCCTTAGGTATAAGGTACCTAACCTCCCTAGCGTTATGATTATTTAAGATTTTTGATGCTCAAAGCGGTACAATTGTTTTGCATAGAAATTTGGCATTTAATATTGTAGGCCTGTAATTCTTAGAAATAACACACTTAAATCTGTCAAAACAATAGTCTGGTAGACACCCCAGGTACGATAAAGTTTGAAACATGAAATCATGAATTATAATATAATAAATAACTATACATAATTATAACACATTATAATATAATTATAATAAAATTATTCAATACTGTAATCGGATCAAAAACACTGAAATTTGCTCAGTTGCAGAATTGTCACTGCCATTACTTTCAGTATTTGATGACGGATCTCCCCACCAGTCACTATCCCTCATTTCTGCTAGTGATTCTAATTTACTATCTCTGTTTTCTAGCTGGTCTAAAAACACTTTTGATGTACAGTGACAATTTTGGTTGCTATGGACAATCTCCAGTTTCCAGGCAGAAAGAACAGTTTTTATAATATAAAACTGCATGCAGGGCACTGGACAGACCACTAGGGACAGAAGAGCATGCGAAATTATTTCATACAGTAATATAATCTGTAAGATTACAGTATGCTGTATGTAATGTGTGTGTTTCACTTTTCGAATTTGGCCCTGTTCTCCGCCCCCGTGCGTCGCAACGCTCGCAGGGAACGGCGCTCGGTTCTGTGATGAATTGAGCGGAGACACAGCCGCCGCACACTGCGGGGAGACATTGCAGGATCCTGGAGACAAGGTAATTAAGCTGTACCTGTGGCTCGGGGTTACCGCTTTTGGTACTGAAAATCCACCCCAAGCCGCACTCAGGATTACCGTCAGGGAGGTTAAAGGGTCCACTTTCATGAGAAAAAATTAGCAAATAAAAAAAGTAATATAGCATATAAAGTTGTAATTTCATTGCAGTCATATTGTAATTGAATGTTATTAAGAATCACCTTTCCTATTCAATTTTCAGCATTGTAATTTTCTGTAAAATGTAATGTAATATGGCTACCTGGAGGTGTTCTGTACCCAAGATGTAATTTCTTGCTTGTGTGTTTACTTCAGAAATCTGCCCTAAGATACAAGTCAGATTTTAAGCATCCCCTGCAAAAAAAAATGTAATTTTTGGTAAAATACTGCCAAAGGGATGCAGACCCTGTAATTTTCTTCATTAGAGCCCTACAAGTGTAGCAGCTTGTTAATAATTATGAAATCACTCCAATTCACATTAATTTTGTACATGGACACAAACAACTATTTCTCCAGAATAACAAAAGGTAGGAATCTACAACAAAATTTGTTAAAATCCCTGCAATGTACATACATCTCCCAGCAGGGAATGTTTATTTTTATCAGCAAAAGTGGAGTTACTCTTTAAGCCTGACAGTTTTTAGCCTTAGGCTACAGCATATAACACTTATTGAAACTTCCAGTAAATATATTACACTGAGTGTGATGGCAGCAGGAGGGTGATAATCCATGTGTTTCTCAGACTTTGCTTGCTTTGTCGCGAGATGGTGGCAACATATCTAAAAGTACTGTGCCAAAACAAAAATCACTTCACATCATACTGTAGTAAACCAGGCATTGTTAATTAATTTGACTGATTTCAGGTATATGTTACAATAAAAAAATCAGAATGTGTATTCACAGTTATAAAAAAAAAAAAATTCTCTCTAAAAAGTGTAGCAAATGTTCTCCAAACCCATTTTATTTGTACAATAGGAATAAACCTATCTTAATCCTTATAGTTAGGTTTTCCTCGAAATTCCTAATAATTCTGCTAAAAGGTCTTACAATAACAGATAATGTCATTCTGAAATGCATGCATGAACAGTACGTATTAGATGTGCTAAGCAAAAAATGATAATGCCATAAGTGTCTATTTTATGTAAGCCATATAAAATTTCTAAAATTGAAAAAATCAGCATTTTATTATTGCTTAGCATAAAAGTGACTTGTGAAGCACTGAGAAAAGACGACTTTATTGCTTAACCACTTGCATACACTTAATGCACCCCCCTTCCTGCCCAGGTCAATTTTCAGCTTTCAGTGCTGTCACACTTTGATTGACAATTGCGGGGTCATGCAACACTGGACCCAAATTAAATTGTTACCATTTTTTTTCACACAAATAGAGATTTCTTCTGCTGTTATTTAGTCACTGCTGTTTTTTTTTTATTTTTTTGCTAAAAAAAAATCAAAAAGACTGAAAATTTTGAAAAAAACAAAACAAACAGTTTCGTAGTTTGTTATAAAAAGCAGGTGATTTTTCTCCTTCATTGATGTGCGCTGATGAGGCAGCACTGATGGGCACTGAAAGGCTGCACTAATAGGGACTAATAATGCAGCACTGATAGGTGGCACTGATGGGCACTGATGAGGAGGCACTGGTGGACACTGATAGGTGGCACTGATGGGCACTGAGAGGTGGCACTCATGGGTGGTACTGATGGGGGACACTGAAAGGCACTGATAAGTGGCGCTGAGAGGTGGCAGTGATATGAGGCATGGATGAGCACTGATGGGTGGCACTGATAAGAACTGATAGGCACTGGTAAGTGACACTGATTGGTAGCACTGATATGTGGCACTGATGGGCACTGATATGCGGCACTGATGGGCACTAATAGGTGGCACTGATGGGCACTGATAGGTGGCACTGGTGGGCACTGCTTAGAAGCAGTGGGCGTACGTGTGCGGGATCGATGTCCCCCTGACAGAAGCCAGTAATTGGCTTTTTTTTCCTCCTCATGCTGTTAGCGTGGAAAAAAAAAGCAGATCACGATCTTCTGTTTACATCATGTGATCAGCTGTCACAGCTGATCACGTGGTAAGGGGCTGGAATCACAGAGCTGATCACAGAGCACACCACGCAGGAGATGTATGCTTGAAATACATGGATGCCCTCCCGGCAATTTAGGCCTGTGCTGTAGCAGTCTTTTGGCTATAGTGGGGGGGCGTGAGGAGGTTGACCACTTGCAGACCGCCCGCCATCAATTGATGGTGGCAGAATGGCACTCCTGTGCAAATCTCCATAGCTGTACGGTGGGTGCTTTGAGGAGTATAGGGCCGCGTGACATAGGAGCCAATGAGCGTGGCCAGCGGCCACGATGCCTGCCAGCTACCCGCAATTGCGCCTGAGAAGGACAGAACAGAGATATGTCAATGTCAACAGACAGATCTTCGTTCTGTCAGGGGTGAGGAGACTGATCTGTTGTTCCTACCACTTAGGAACAACAATCAGTCTCCTCCCCCAGGCAGTCCCATCCCCCCACAGTTAGAAACACTCCCTAGGTAACACATTTAACCCCTTGATCTCCCCCTAGTGTTAACTCCTTCCCTGCCAGTGACATTTACACAGTAATCAGTGGCTATTTTAGCTCTGATCACTGTATAAATGTCAATCGTCCCAAAAATAGTGTGAAAAGTGTCCGATCTGTCCACCACAATGTCACAGTCCCAATAAAAATCACAGATTGCCACTATTAGTAGTAAAAAAAAAAAAACAATCGATTATTGTGAATTGCAATTTTTTTTTTTACCAAAAATATGTAGAAGAATACATATCAGCCTAAACTGAGGAAGAAATACATTTTTTAAATATATTTTTTGAGGATATTTATTATAGAAAATAGTAAAAAATATTGCTTTTTATTTTCAAAACTGTAGGTCTTTTTTTTTTTTATAGCGCAAAAAATAAAAACCGCAGAGGCGATCAAATGCCACCAAAAGAAAGCTCTATTTGTGGTAAAAAAAGATGGTCAATTTTGTTTGGGTACAGTGTTGCATGACCGTGTAATTGTCAGTTAAAACAACACAGTGTTGTATTGGAAAAAATGGCCTGGTAGTAAGGGGGTAAATCTTTCCGGGGCTGAAGTGGTTAAAGTGTAAGTCCAGCCAGAATCTTTTTATTTGTTTTGGTTAGTATGGGGTTGGGTTAGAATCCCCATAAGGCATTTACTGCTATTTTCGCTCAATTAGTGAGATTTACCTTTACTTATTGCCCAGGTGACAATGTTTTACTAGACAAGAATTGAGAGGAACTCTCCAATAGCACCACCAAAAAATATATTTTTGCTGATATGAGAAGGCTGAAACTACTGTCAGATTTTTATTTTTGTATGTGCCCCTGTAGCAGATGTAGCTTCACTTCCTGTCTAGTGAGATCATTGTCAGCAAAACAGGAAATGAGGGTAAATCTCAGATAGAAGCAAAAACAAGACAGACACAGGTTGCCATCATTTTCCACTCTATCCATAACAAAAAAAAAAAATGTATTTGCTGTAAAAACACTTTAAAGGGCACTATAACACAGAAGTAAAAAGCTGTGGTGCTAAAGCTGATGTTGCACTTGCCAGAAATAAACAGACCTTAAATTGCAAAGTTTCTAAAATTGGCTATACGGTTTACAACCTGATTGTATAACCTCTGCGCAATCTCCTCTAGATAGGCTATTTAATGTGAGAACCTACCTAAGCAAACAATCTATTCAACTTGTATCCTTGAGTTAGACCATCACCCTCCATAGCTGTTTGCATGGCTGGTATAAGGGGAGGGTCAGATGCCCTGGGTGGTACAGTTTACTGCAGGGAAGAGAAGAGGCGCAGAAGAAGTGGGCTTCTAAAATCTGGATGAGGGTAGGTTAATTATCAATGGTATTTCATTTCTGTAATATACAGCATGAGGGGGTTAATATATTGCCTTTGGTCACTAATGCATCAGTGACCAATTGGCTGGTTTTAGAGCCACAAGGGCCACTGACCTTCTCTGATAGGAGGTCCATGCAATCTGGTAAGCAAGCACTTTGTCTATGGTGGAGGTGACTGTCACAGGATCACTCTATTGAAGGTGGTGGATGGTGCGGATGTTACCAAAGAACCTTTATTTTTTATCACATTGGGACTTTGTTTTTATCACTGGTGCTTGACTCAATATTAATTAGGGCAACTCTGCTTATGACTTTATGATTTGGGGACTGTGTTATATCTCACAGTAGAGTTTGCAGCTGCTTTAGATGTTTGTGTTTATTTTAGAATAATTAGCACAGTTTTTTGCTTTATTTGATGCATATTACAAATACAATTGGTAATTAACAACGACCCATCACAGTACATATACTGCTATGCGTTGGCAGCTACAGGCATAGGATTCTGCCTATTTCAGGGTTTCAGACACATGCTCCCACCCACCTACTCATCTGTGATTTGACACTAGGGATGGGTGAACGGTTCGGCCGAGCATAAGTTCTTTGGTTGTTTGGATGTTCTGCAGAACACCGAAAAATATGCAGTGTTCGGGGCAAATTCGAAAGCCCCCAGAACACCGTTAAAGTCTATGGGACACTAACATGAAAAATCAAGAGTTCATTTTAAAGGCTTATATGCAAGTTATTGTCATACAAAAGTGTTTGGGGACTGAGTTCTGCCACAGGGGACATGTATCAATGCAAAAAAAAAGTTTTAAAAACGTCCGTTTTTTCAGGAGCAGTGATTTTAATAATGCTTAAAGTGAAACAATAAAAGTGAAATATTCCTTTAAATTTCATACCTGGGGGGTGTTTGTAGTATGCCTGTAAAGTGGTGCATTTTTCCCGTGTTTAGAACAGTCCCTGCAAAGACATTTCTAAAGGAAGAAAAGTAATATAAAAGTACTGGCGGCTATAATGAATTGTCGGTCCCAGCAATACAGATAAAAGTCATTGAAAAAAAACACATGAGATCCCCAGTCCATTACCAGGCCCTTTGGGTCTGGTATAAATATTAAGGGGAACCCCGAACCAAAATGTAAAAAAAAATGTGTGGGGGTCCCCCCAAATTCCATACCAGGCCCTTCAGGTCTGGTATGGATATTAAGGGGAACTCTGCGCCAATTTTTTAAAACAAAATGGCACTAGATTTTAAGGGGAACCCCATGCCAAAATTGAAAAAAAAATGGCATGGGTCCACCCAAAAATCCATACCAGGCCCTTATCTGAGCACACAACCTGGCAGGCCACAGGAAAAGAGGGGGGACAGGAGAGCGCCCCCACCTCCTGAACCATACCAGGCCACATGCCCACATGCCCTCAACATGGGGAGGGTGCTTTGGAGTAGCCTACACCCAGAAGTGTCAGATAGTAGTGGCACTAATAGCTGCTTAAGGCAGCAAAGCTTTCCCTTGCTGTCCCCGGAAAGATAACATTTTCTTTTACAGGGTAACAACTATTTCATTTTCGTATCGTAGTTACAGGGTTACTTTAAAGAAGAACTGGCAACAGGACCACAGACAGCAGTAAAAACTTGAGACCAAGGAAAAACTTTATCAGCTATGTGAAAAAAAAGTTTTGATTAGAGTACTACTACCAGAGAGCTACAGCACTACTCTCTGAATCTTCCTGAAATTAGAAAACTTAGACCCAGTTCACACCAATGTGATTTGTCATGTGATGTGACAGTTCCAAATCTTATGACAAGTTGCTTCCCACTGCCAGCAATGAAATTGTTCAAATCACAGCGACTCATGTTACACCGACTTTGAAAAAGGTTCCTGCACTACTTTTTTTCTGATTTGATTGCGACTTGCAAAGACTTCTGTTAAATGAAGTTGCAAGCAGTAATGAAATTGGAGGTGCAAATCACGCTGATTTCCAGCTTTGAAATCCCACTGAAGTAGTGAGATTTCAAAGCCACACTGTAAACCAGGGATTAAGATGACCCAGTTATTCACAGGAAAGGGGTCTTCCGAGTGAAGAACCCAGAGTGGGACTTTAAGCTAAACTTAATAATAATAAACAATAAAATGAAGGTCCAAAAGTGAACCTAGCTTTTAACCCCATGAATTCTAAAGCCTTAAGGTGATTGTAAAGGTTCGTATTTTTTTCCCTAAAATAGCAAACATGTTATACTTACCTGCTCCATGCAAGGGTTTTGCACAGAGCGGCCCCAATCCTCTTTTTCTGGGGTCCCCTGGCGGTGTTCCTGGCTCCTCCTCTTCATGGAGTGCCCTCACGGAGAGCCGCATTCCATGGGGGCACTCGTGTCCAAGTCTGGCTGCTGCATCCATTGATACAAACAGCAGGACTCGGCCCTCCTCCAACTCTCGTGTCACTGGATTTGATTGATAGCAGCAGGAGCCAATGGCTCCCGCTGCTACCAATCTATCCAATGAGAACCCGAGAAAGTGGCTGGAGCTGCTGGACTCATCCTCAACACTGGAACAATCGGGTTCTGGTAAGAAAAAGGGGGGATCTGGGGGGCTGCTGCAGCACAGAAGGTTTTTCACCTTAATGCATAGACTGCATGAAGGTGTAAAAACCTTGAGACTTTACAACTCCTTTAACCTTACTTCTAATATAACATCTAAAACTAGGTTAGAGGACATGGTAATGTTTTCAGTGCTGAAACCCCACACGTAGAAACTGGTAGTGTGAGGTTCTTGGTGATATAAACCAGAAGGTATTGCATATATAATTTTATCACATACAGAAGCCTATATTAATTTTACTGTATAAATAAGAGAGCCTTGGTTAAAAACCTTGACAGGCCATCCTCAAATAGTCACAAACAATTAAAAATGTGGGAATTTTGCCTACATGGGTATTCATCACCCTGGGACAAACACATGTTTGACTGCAATTATAGCTGCATGATAAGTCTCTACCTGCTTTGCACATCTTCTTGGCAAAATAGTTTCACCTCTGTCATGTTGGATGGTGACCTTTTCAGGAAAAGAAAATGCTTAAGTCTTGTGACAGATTCTAAATTGGATTAATGTGTGGAGTTTTGCTAGGCAATTTTAAGACATTCAGATTTCTGGTGGTATACCATTTGACTTAAGCTTTAGCTAAGCATTAAGTTCATTGTCCTGTTGAAAGATGCACCTTCACTCTGCTGTCAGGTCTCCTGCAGATTGAAACATAATTTCCTTTAGACAGGCCCATATTCAAGTCACTGAAATTACCAGTGTATCCAGGGCCGATCCTAGGGTCACAGACGCCTGGGTGCAGAAATGTTTCTGGCGTCCCCACATGGGCGTGGTCATCTTACTAACTCCTCCCCTTTACAAATGTTTCTATGGCTTCAACTCAAACACAGAGATGCTCCCCTAAGAAGTATTTATTACCCTGAGATCCTCTCATGATCTTTTTTAACAATAAAGAAAATGAGTACACAAATGGGACCAGGAGGGGGGTCTCTCTAATGCACAGAGAGGGCTTCCACTAGAGAGTCTGTTAGAAAGAGACCCCAGACAAACTGCAGACATGATACAGGAGATGGTCAGAGACCGCATACATACTACAAGAGATGGTCAGAGACTGCAGACATACTACAAGAGATGGTCAGAGACTGCAGACATACTACAAGAGATGGTCAGAGACTGCAGACATAGTGCAGGAGATGGTCAGAGACTGCAGACATGGTACAGGAGATGGTCAGAGACTGCAGACATGGTACAGGAGATGATCAGAGACTGCAGACATAGTACAGGAGATGATCAGAGACTGCAGACATAGTACAGGAGATGATCAGAGACTGCAGACACGCTACAGGAGATGGTCAGAGACTGCAGTTCCTAAGGATGGAAGTAAATAAATGCTGACCAGCCCTCTCACCAGACCCGGCGATACAGCAACATCAGTTCTTCTGATCAGGAGTCAGCTCACTCTGGGTTGCCCGTGGCAACTCCGCTGGGTGGTGCTCAGATCTGTATTCTGGCAATGACTCCATTCCTTTCTTCGCCAGGGATGGCGCCAGGCTGTGCTGCTTTCCCTCTGGTGGCACAGGGCAGCAGGTTCTCTTTCTGATGGCATCCCCTCAGCACTGTCCTTTCCCTGGAGTCCTGGGTGCACATCCCCGAAAGCTTTCCCGGGCTCCTGGCGCTCTCTCTCTCCCCCCAGCCTCTCTTATTCAGCTGAGCATGCTGTGTGGGTTGCGGTTTCCGGGTCACAATGGGGCCACCAGACCTTCGGACTACATGTCCCACAATCCTCTTCTCTGCTCCCTTATTTAATGTATTTCTTCCCTGGCCAATATGAAGGAGGGAGAAGAAACATAGCGGGCAGCTGACCTGGAAAGTGCCGCTCACTAGTACAGCAGTGCGAGGAGGAGAGGGAGGGGGCTTTTAGAGCCCGCAGCTGCTCTCTCTCTACTCAGACACGGGCTCTCCAATATCCGACTGCTTCACTCTTCTCCTCTGACAGGAGGAGGGAGGGGGATGGGCAGTAAACACAGAGAGCCCTCTTCCCGTTGATAACAGGGATGGTGGTGGCACAGTCTCTCCTCCCCTGATCTGCTCCTGCATACCTCACAACTTTTAAAGTTGAGAATGAGGGAATTCTGGGGAGAGAGTGACCTGCGGCATGCGCAGCTTATATCAAAGTGCCCATAAGAGCCCCCCCACAGCAGGCGTCCCCCATCAGAGCCCCCCACAGCAGGTGTCCCCCATCAGAGCCTCCCCCCACAACAGGTGTCCCCCCACAGGTTTTTTGATGGATAGCCTTCTGTAGGCAGAGTTGCAGTGGAATATAATTCTTTCTATTTGTAACAGAAAAGGTAATTAAGATGTTGTGTTTTTTTAGATTGTTTTAATAGCTTCTTGGTCTCCATGATTCAATTTTCAAATGTTCGCTGTTAAGCTCTGAGACCTTCAAGAAACTAAAAAACTAGTGAGGCTCCCCTAACACTGCAAAACTTAAATGTTAGTTTTTGCTTAGGATACCAGGAAAAGGGACTTTAACTTATCTTATTTCTTGTTCTCCTGCCAGTCGACATTAACCTCTTCTTTCCCCCGCTCCGGGTTGTGGGTGGGCTCCTGGTATCGTCACAACATGGGACTAATGGTTCTGTATTGTAAATAATTATGTCAGATCTGCGACTGTCAGCCCAACCCTCAAAGAAGAGTCTTGGGGGGGCTGGTCACGTATAAGGAAGAACTTGAGGGAGGCATGATAAGATAAGTAAAAAGTGCATCAAAATGGGGCTTTAGGCAAAAATGAACTTTTAACCCTTGCAGTGAATCGGGAACCCCACTGAACATGTACTTTTTTATTCATTGGCTTAATACTTTAGTTTTGACAATTTTGAAGCTATTTGAGTGCATCAGAGCTTATTTGGGGGTTTCCTTAGAAAAGAGGATGAATATATTCTTACATTTCCTAAAAAAAATTGACCGTTATGTAGATATTTGGCACTTTCTAGACTACAGAATGTGAAAAGATAAAGGATATGATAAATGTACAAAGGACTGTATTTGTTCTCTAGCGTTTCTCCTGTATTTTTTTCTTCAGTATTTTTAACATTTGAAACTGTGAATTTGCATTTTATTGCTCCAAGGTGTCTCTGGGATTTTGACCACAATAAGTACCTCTTTCTTTTTCTTCCTTATGGAAAAGCCTAAAAAATCAAATAAAATATTACATTAAATACTGGATATCTAAACCAGATTAGACCCAGACCACCCACTTTTAAACCCCCAAGTATAATTTTCTTTTCTTTTTTTTTTTTTCATTCTTGGTTAAAGCTTTTCTTAGAAGCAGCATGATTTAAAATACATCTACAGTAAATGCTACAATTTCTTAAAACATATGCTTCTACAACATAGATAAATATGTATTGTATACAAAAGGAAGCTTGTCTTATCCATCTTTTCTGTATAACTGAAGTGTTTTCATGGCAGTATTAGTTTTGTTGTATTTGTTAGGTCTGCTTCTTTAGAAGGGAAGAAAGAAAGACATAACGTTCCACTGAGATTCTTCAGTAAGAAAAGACACATGTTGTTTCTGCTTATAAAAAGGAGACCTTGTTTAGCGTCCTTTTAATGGAAATCAAAATGCAATGTATTTTTTTTTATGTGCTGCCCTGTTCTGCAGATTCATTTTGATCAATGAACACACTCTAAAACATAACACTCTTTCACCAGCTGGAAAGGGCACATAAAAACCTTTTGACAACTTGACAATGAAGACCTTTTAACTAAAATAATTGCATGGAATATCTTCTTTTTAGAGCTCATTCCTGCTTTAATATTTTATTCTGTCAGCAGCATATGGCTGAATTAAGAAGTTCTGTATTCGTCATTTTTACTGCCGCTGCAGGGATTACATCTTCGCCGTCTTCTCAATCTACGTTCTAAAAAATGGAAGCAGTACTGCTGAGCATTTTATTATCCGTAATTACCATACACAGTATTAATTAGGTAGTCGCTTTGGATCTCCAACTGCAACTTACTTTTAAAAGATTGGGAGCCCTGGGAATGGAGCACTTTCCCATTTTCATAAATGTCGCCATGGGATAGGAAGTACACTTTCATGTGCATATTTATTTTGGATGTGATACATCAATATTTTATCTCTGTTTTGTTTTTGGGTGTGACCTTTATTTAAGGGCGCTTCAGAAATAAAAAACAAGTTGTTTTATATATGAAAGCTGCCGGTAACAGTTAAAGTTATGTAAGGAAAGTAAAGTTTAAGCAGTTTTATAGAGTTAAGCATTTTGTTAATGCTGTTCACAGTTTTCCTGAGATCTAAGGCAATGTCACATTAATTGTAGTACAAAACACAGTGAAAAGGTAACAAGCCTGCAGTAAAAATGTTGGGTATTATCTTTTAACTCTCAGCTATTGCCAACATCACAACAAGAAAGGTTCTCCAGGATAAAGTTATCACTTAATTTACTTACACAGGGGATTTAAAAAAAGGAAATGTACGCTGAGAGAAATTATGGACTACCCATGTTTTAACTCCTCCTAAAAATGCTAGTAGCCTTGTTGTAATACTAAACCTTTCACTTTTTTGTAGTTTAATTTATTTATAAAGATAAGTCAAAGAAGTCAAAAGATAAAAGGACAACTTATGCCGCATACACACGATCGGACTATCCGGTGGACAATCCGCTCATGTGTGGGCTTCGGCAGACTTTTTGTTCCCAAAAGTCCGGTGGACTTAGAAAGAAGTTTTGACTCAAAATTGTCCGCCGGACTCCACCCGTCTGTGTGCTAGTCCGCCGGACTTTTGAAACGAATGGACTTGCCCACACGGAGAAAAGTCAGTTCATTTTGAACGTGACTCCAGGTAGATGGGACTAACGAAGGAAGTCAATGTCGCCGCCTCCATCGGCGAAATTGACAACTCGCGAGCCCCGTCACCTGGCATGGACTTCAAGCCCTACGCCGAAAAAACGGCGCTGGGGTCCCTCTAAAGCCCATTACAGACCCTTATCCAAGCACACAGCCCGGCCGGTCAGGAAAGGAGGTGGGGACGAGCGAGCGCCCCCCCCTCCTGAGCCATACCAGGCCATGTGCCCTCAACATGGGGGGGGTGTTTTGGAGAAGGGGGGGCTCTGTGGCCTCCCCACCCCAAAGCACCTTGTCCCCATGTTGATGAGGACAAGGGCCTCTTCCGACAACCCTGGCCGTTGGTTGCCGGGGTCTGCGAGTGGGGTGCCTATTGGAATCCGGGAACCCCTTTAATAAGGGGGCCCCCAGATACCGGCCCCCCACCCTATGTGAATGTGTATGAGGTATGATGTTCCCCTACCCATTCACCTGGTGAAAAAAAGTGTAAATAAAAAAACACAACACAAGTTTTTAAAATAATTTATTAGACAGGTCCAGTGGTCTTCCGTCTTGGGGGGTCTTCTCGCCGGACTCCTCCGATATCTTCTGCTCTTTTACTAGCAGAGGAACCCAGCTTTCTTCGTTGTCGCCGTCCGGGGGTCTTCTTCCGACTTCGGGGTCTTGTCCCACTCTTTGGGGGTCTTGTCCCCCTCTTCGGTTCTTCTGCCGGGCCTCCACTATCTTTTTATAGCTCTTTTACTAGCGTTGGCCCGGTCTTCTGTCGCTGTCGCCTTCTTCCCTTCTTCTCCCTTGCGATGTTGACACAACGCTCTCTCTGGCCGCAATGGCAGGGACACGTTGTGCGGCGACTTATATAGGGATAAGGGGCGGGGTCACTGGGTGATGTCACATGGTGACCCCACCCCCTTATGATGTCACATTCCCAGAGGACGCTGGGACTGTGACATCATAAGGGGCGTGCCACTATGTGACATCACCCAGTGACCCCGCCCCCTGTCCCTATATAGGTCGCCGCACAACATGTCCCTGCTCTTGCTGCCAAAGAGAGCATCATGTCAACATCGCAAGGGAGAAGAAGAGAAGAAGGCGACAGCAACAGTGACAGAAGACCGGGCCAACGCTAGTAAAAGAGCTATAAGAAGATAGCGGAGGCCCGGCAGAAGAACCGAAGAGGGGGACAAGACCCCCGAATAGCGGGACAAGACCCCGAAGTCGGAAGAAGACCCCCAGACGGCGGCGGTGACGAAGGAAGCTGGGCTCCTCCACTAGTAAAAGAGCTAGTAAAAAAGCAGAAGATAGCGGAGGAGTCCGGCGAGAAGACCCCCCAAGACGGAAGACCACCAGAGCTGTCTAATAAATTATTTAAAAAACTTGTGTTGTGTTTTTTTATTTACACTTTTTTCACCAGGTGAATGGGTAGGGGTACATCGTACCCCATACTCATTCACATAGGGTGGGGGGCCGGTATCTGGGGGCCTCCGGTGCAAAGTGCGGCGGGTTGTCCGCTGGACTAAGTCCAGCGTACTAAGTCCACCGTACGAAGTCTGCCGGATAGTCTGATCCTGTGTACGAGGCATCATAGTTACATACAGGAATAATTCTGTATTCCAACAGAGCCAACAATACATTAAATGGAGATCTGCATCTGGATGTAAATGAGGAGCAGGTGTGTTAAATTTGGTGTTATCGCTCTCACTCTCTCATACTGGTCACTGGAAGTTCAACATGGCACCTCATGGCAAAGAACTCTCTGAGGATCTGAAAAAATTATTTTTGCTCTACATACAGATGGCCTAGGCTACAAGAAGATTGCCAAGACCCTGAAACTGAGCTGCAGCACGTTAGCCAAGACCATACAGTGGTTTAATACGACAGGTTCCACTCAGAACAGGCCTCGCCATGGTCGACCAAATGGTCGTCGGTGGTCACGAGACAGAACAGGGATTTGTGTGTGTAAACACACAAATCCCTGTTCTGTCAGGAGAGGAGAGACAGATTGTGTGTTCCTATTAGTCACACCAAAGTCCCACCATCTAGAATGCGGTGACGTACAACGTGTACGACGGGACTGGAAAAAGGAAGTCCAGTAGCCAATAGCTTCAGTTTCGTACTTGCGAACAGCATACAGACACAGCACGGCATGGCAACGTCTCACCTGGCATGTCGAATAGGTTCTGGGGAGCTTGGGCGGCACAGCGGAAGAGACGCTAGCAGCGGAAAAAGGAGGAGTCAGCCGAGGAGGAGAGGGAGGAGGGTGGAGTAGGAGGAGGAGGAGAAGAAGAGTCAGGCCTGCATGCAATCCGTGGCGGTAAAACCAAATCTACACGGGTGCCACGGGTTACATGCTTGACGGCCGTCAGAAGGTTCACCCAGTGGGCAGTAAAAGTGATATACCTTCCCTGCCCGTGTTTGCTAGACCTGTCTGTGGTCAGATGTATCTTGGCACTGACACTGTGTGCCAGAGATACATTCACTTGCCACTGAACATGGCCATATAGCTCTGGGATGCCCTTCTCTGAGAAATACTTCCTTCCTGGGACCTTCCATTGTGGTGTTCCAATGGCCACAAATTTTCGAAAGGCCTCCGAGTCCACCAGTTTATATGGCAGTAGTTGGCGGGCTATGAGTTCTGACAAGCCAGCCGTCAACCGTTGGGCAAGAGGGTTATCCGGCGTCATCATTTTTTTACACTCGAACATTAGGCCCACGGAAGCCTGCCTTTTTGCAGAAAAATGTGAGCTTGGCGTGATGGAAGGTGGAGTGGAGGACAATTGTGAGGAGAGAGGAGAAGGAGAAGTAGAAGACGAGGCTGGACGGTGAGAGCCTGGAGTGTGGCTTTGTGTGTTCCATTGCTCCCACTCAGCTCGGTGATGGCTGCTCATGTGCCTTCTTAAGGCAGTCGTCCCTAGGTGAGTGTTGGGCTTACCGTGACTAATGCGTTGACTGCAAAGATTGCAGATGGCAACGCTATTGTCAGCAGTGGACACGTTAAAAAAAGCCCACACTGCGGAGCCATGTGCCGGTGTCCTGGGAGTGCCAGATGTGACTGTACATGGTCGATGACTCGCTCCTGATGCATTTTCAGTCTGCTTTGTCCCTCCTGTGCAATGTAAGTTATTCCTGCTTCTCCTCCCTATCTGCTGGTCCATATCTCCCTCTGAACTCCCCTCCTCTTCCTCTCTTGTGGGCACCCACGTGACATCACTAGACACGTCATCATCCACGTCACCTTCCCCACCGCTATAAGTAGAGATCTCGGAGTAGGCAGCAACACCGGGGACCAACCTCCTCCTTGGGCTGATCTGGGTACTGTCGTCAGACTGCTGAGTAGCGGTTGTTGCTACCTCCTCTTCCTGATCCAATACCAAGAGTGGCTGCGCATCAGAAATGTCTTCTTGATATGGATCGGAAAATAATTCCTGTGACTCAAGCGGAAGGTATGTGGTGGTGGTGTTGTTGGTGGTAGTGTCTTTGGGGGTGCACATAGCAGAGAGTGAAGAAGAGGGTGCAGATCGAGAGGATGAGGAGGGTGCAGAAGAGTAAGGCTGAGCGAGCCACTCAACCAAGTCTGGTGCGTCCTTTAAAGTAATTGAACGCACCTTCTGCAACTTCCCACTTTGTCTCAAACCTGTTGCTCCTGTCCTACCCCTACCACCCCTGCGGAAGGGCCTGCCTCTTCCTCTGCCTGTCATTTTTTAAATGACCCTGTGACAAAACTCTCAGTCCCTATACTGATGAAGGACTGCTGCAGTATAGGGCAGTGGTCAGCAGTAGTGCACCTCAACCCTATGTATTGTGGACCTATACCAGTCCTTATAGAATAGCAGACTGTACCTCACTCAACCCTATGTACTATAGCACCCTATACCAGGTTATTACCAGTCCTTATAAGGACCTTTGTGGAACAATTAGGTTGTGTGTGAGTGATTAGCAGACTGTACGTCAGTCCCTATACCGATGAAGGACTGCTGCAGTATAGGGCAGCGGTCAGCAGTAGTGCACCTCAACCCTATGTATTGTGGACCTATACCAGTCCTTATAGAATAGCAGACTGTACCTCACTCAACCCTATGAACTATAGCACCCTACACCCGGTTATTACCAGTCCTTATAAGGACCTTTGTGGAACAAGTAGGTTGTGTGTGAGTGATTAGCAGACTGTACGTCAGTCCCTATACCGATGAAGGACTGCTGCAGTATAGGGCAGCGGTCAGCAGTAGTGCACCTCAACCCTATGTATTGTGGACCTATACCAGTCCTTATAGAATAGCAGACTGTACCTCACTCAACCCTATGTACTATAGCACCCTACACCAGGTTATTACCAGTCCTTATAAGGACCTTTGTGGAACAAGTAGGTTGTGTGTGAGTGATTAGCAGACTGTACGTCAGTCCCTATACCGATGAAGGACTGCTGCAGTATAGGGCAGCGGTCAGCAGTAGTGCACCTCAACCCTATGTATTGTGGACCTATACCAGTCCTTATAGAATAGCAGACTGTACCTCACTCAACCCTATGTACTATAGCACCCTACACCAGGTTATTACCAGTCCTTATAAGGACCTTTGTGGAACAAGTAGGTTGTGTGTGAGTGATTAGCAGACTGTACGTCAGTCCCTATACCAATAAAGGGCTGCTGCAGTATAGGGCAGCGGTCAGCAGTAGCGCACCTCAACCCTATGTATTGTGGACCTATACCAGACCTTATAGAATAGCAGACTGTACCTCACTCAACCCTATGTACTATAGCACCCTACACCAGGTTATTACCAGTCCTTATAAGGACCTTTGTGGAACTAGTAGGTTGTGTGTGACTGATTAGCAGACTGCAGCAGAAGGGCAGCAGTCAAGTATAATATTCTTTGTATATTTGGAAGAAAGAATATTATACGTGTACAAGCCTATTACCATACCAGTCCTGATAAGAACTAATAGTAACAGCTACTGATTAAACTGACCCTCACCTCCTCACACACTGCTTCCTACCTGTCCCTATATAAACTGACAAAACAGAGGCTACTGGAACAATAACTGGAATAGCACTTTTGTGGACCTGATAGTAACAGCTAATGACTAAACTGACTGTCCCTGCAGCACACACCGTCCTGTCCCTTTCTCTAAACTGACAAAAGACACTCAGGCTGCTGCAACAATCCCTAGCACAGCACTGCCTATCCTGAACTACACCTAACACCTATACCAGTCCTGAAAAGAACTTTTGTGTAACAAATAGCTAGCGATTTGGGTCACTGCAATCTCTCCCTGCTCCACACAGCAACCTCTCCCTATAGTGACAGAAGAAAGAATGTAAAATGGCCACCGGATCGGGTCTATTTATAAGTTAGGGGGAATGTCCAAGTGTTCATGTGCTGTAATGTCTCAATTGGCTGTCCTGTACCCCATGATGGATGTGTCATCATAGGTCAAAGTTCTTTTACACAGTAAACACGGAAGTCCGCCGGGCGAACGGCGCCAATAGTCCGCCGAACGGGCGGACCACGAACAGCCGAAATTCGCCGCGAAACGACCGCCGGGCGAACCGTTCGGCCATCACTATAAATAAACCCCATTGTGTACTTAAAAGTGGGGTATGCCTGTACTTGGCTATGTGTTTTACTTCAAATGACAGTTTGGGAGTAGGCAGTTACATTTTAAACAATACAATGTACAAGGGACACCAACATAGTTGTATCTTTGATCTTAAAAACTCAGAGATAATGGTGTTGTGGTAACTTGCACAAATAAAATAACAAAAAACAAAACATAATAATATTATTCTTGATATCACTAGAAAAAAAAGCCTTTGAAAATTTGTTTGCAAAAAACTCCCTCAGTATCACCAGCAAAGCAGCTTCATTATTATCCCATTAAATAAGAAGAGAATTGTGCTCTGCATTTGGAGATTTCATAATTTGCCACGTCACGAACGCTAGTCTACAAGACCGACCATTTCTGATTCTGAGCATGCGTGTTTGTACTTTGGACTTTTGTCCGACGGACTTGCGTACACACGACTGGAAAGTACGGCAACACACATTTGTTGGTGGATAATTTGAGAACCTGCTAGCCAACATTTGTAGGCGAAAAGTCCGACAACAAATGTCTGATGGAGCGTACACACAGTCGGACTTACCACCAACAAGCTCACATCCAACATTTCCCGTTGGAAAATCCGATCGTGTGTACGCGGCATATCTCTTAGTGACTTTGCTCTTCTCCAGTCAGCATGTTCCTTGTCAGAACATCAACACTAATGCCGCGTACACACGATCAAACAATCGGGTGGAAAAGTCCGCCGGACAATCCCCCCCCGTGTGTAGCCTCCGGCATACTTTTTTGACCCGAAAGTACGGCGGACTTAGAAAGTAGTTTTGCACTCCAATCTTCCCGCGGGACTTGCATTTCGGTGGACAATCCGTCCGTGCGTATGCCAGTCCGCTGTACTTTTGAAATGAACCGACTTTTCCCGCCCGGAGAAAAGTCCGCTCATTTTGAGCGGGTCTCCAGGTAGGTGGGGCCCGCGAAGGAGACGTCGCTGGCCCCGCCACCTGGTATGGACTTAAAGGGGAACCCCAACACCGAAAAAAATCGGCGTCGGGGTTCCCCCCAGGTCCACATCAGACCCTTGTCCGAGCACGCTACCCGACCGGCCAGGAAAGGGGGAGGGCGAGCGAGCACCCCCCCCTCCTGAGCTGTACCAGGCCACGTGCCCTCAACATGGGGGGTGCCTTGGGGAAGGGGGGGTCGTGCGGCCCCCCCACCCCAAAGCACCTTGTCCCCATGTTGATGAGGACAAGGGCCTCTTCCCGACAACCCTGGCCTTTGGTTTTCGGGGTCTGCGAGCGAGGGGCTTATCGTAATCCGGGAGCCCCCTTTAATAAGGGGGCCCCCGGATACCGGCCCCCCACCCTATGTGAATGAGTATGGGGTACAATGTACCCCTACCCATTCACCTGTGAAAAAAGTACAAAAAAAAACACAACACAGGGTAAAAATAGTTTATTGCACAGCTCTGGGGGTCTTCCGTCTTCGGGGGGTCTTCTCGCCAGACTCCTCCGCTATCTTCTTCTAGCTCTTTTGCTAGCGGAGGAGCCCGGCTTTCTTCCTCGCCGCCGCCCTCTTCTTCCGACTTCGGGGGTCTTGTCCCCCTCTTCAGTTCTTCTGCCGGGCCACCGCGCCTTCTTTTAGCTCTTTTACAGGCGGTGGCCCGGTCTTCTGTCGCCGTTGTCGCCGCCGCCGCCACCTTCTATTCTTCTGTTCTCTTCTTCTCTTCAGATCTTGACTCGTTGCTCCCTCCGCTCACAATGGCTCCGGCGCGACGCGCGGCGACTTATATAGGGACATCACCGGATGATGTCCCCACCTATTATGATGTCACAGTCCCAGCATCCTCTGGGACTGTGACACCATAATGGGCGGGGACATCATCCGGTGATGTCCCTATATAAGTCACTGCATGCCCGGTCCCCGTCATTGTGAGCGGAGCAAGCGACGAGGCAACATCTGAAGAGAAGAACAGAAGAGCAGAAGAACAGAAGGCGGCGGCGGCTGCGACAGAAGACCGGGCCACCGCCTGTAAAAGAGCTATAAGAAGGCGCGGTGGCCCGGCAGAAGAACGGAAGAGGGGGAGAAGACCCCCGAAGTCGGAAGAAGAGGCAGCGGCGAGGAAGAAAGCCGGGCTCCTCCGCTAGCAAAAGAGCTAGAAGAAGATAGCGGAGGAGTCCGGCGAGAAGACCCCCGAAGACAGAAGACCCCCGGAGCTGTGCAATAAACTATTTTATCTTGTGTGTTGTTTTTTTTGTACTTTATTTTACAGGTGAATGGGTAGGGGTACATTGTACCTCATACTCATTCACATAGGGTGGGGGGCCGGGATCCGGGGGCCCCCTTATTAAAGGGGGCTCCCGGATTCTGATAAGCCCCCCGCCCGCAGACCCCGACAACCAACGGCCAGGGTTGTCGGGAAGAGGCCCTTGTCCTCATCAACATGGGGACAAGGTGCTTTGGGGTGGGGGGGCCGCAGAGCCCCCCTTCTCCAAAACCCCCCCATGTTGAGGGCACATGGCCTGGTATGGCTCAAGCGCTCGCTCGTCCCCACCTCCTTTCCTGAGCGTTGGGGTTCCCCTTTAAGTCCATACCAGGTGGTGGGGCCAGCGACGTCTCCTTCGCGGGCCCCGCCTACCTGGAGACACGCTCGAAATGAGCGGACTTTCCTCTGTGTGTGTGGGCAAGTCCGTTCATTTCAAAAGTAGGGCGGATAGTACGGCGGACTTAGTACGCCGTATTAGTCCGCTGAAAAAGTGCCGTGTGTGGGCAAGTAGCTCGTTCGGAAAGTCAGACGGACAGCCTGGCGGTAAGTCCGCCAGACTAAGTCCGTCAGATAGTCGGCTACGTGTGTAAGCGGCATAAAACACAATGGATCGACTTCATGTTCTGCTTCTCTGCCTGTCTCTTTCTTAGTTTAATTGCAGTACAGCAGAAAAGTCTAAAGCTAAGTCCAGGTCAGGCTCTTACACTGCAAACATTTAAAATACTTTAAAAAAAGAACTGCATTAATCTGTATCCTTTATGTCTGTCTGGTGTTCAGATTTAATAAATAACATACTTTTATATACAGGCATACCCCACTTTTAACCTCCCTGGCGGTATGATTAGTTCTGGTTTTAGGTGCTGAAAGCGGTACAATTATTTTGCATGGAAATTTGGCGTTTTATTTTGTAGTCCTGTAATTCTTAGGAATAACTCTCTTAAATCTGTTCAAACCAGAGTCTAGCAGACATCCCGGGTATGATAAAGTTTATAATATAATAATAAATAATAATAAAAATTATTCAATATTGTAATCAAATCCAAAAACACTGAAATTTGCTCATTTGCAGAATTGTTGCTGTCATTAGATTTGGTGTTTGATGAGTAATTTCCCCACAAATCGCTATCGCTCAATTCTGCAAGTGATTGTAATTGTTTTCTAGTTAGTCTAAAATCACTTTTGACATAAAGGGCCATTTTTTGGTCTATGGACAATCTCCAAATTCCAGGCAGAAAAAACAGTATTTATAATATAAAAGTGCATGCAGGGCACTGCACAGACCACTAGGGACAAAGGGGGAGTGCAATTTTTTTATACAGTACTGTAATCTGTAAGATTACAGTACTGTGTGTGTTTTGTGTGTTTTTACTTTTTTGAATTTGGCGCCGATCTCCGCTTCCGTGTGCCATAGCGTCGCAGGGAATGGAGATCGGCGGCATTCGGGCACTGTGTGAATCGAGCAGAGGACAGCTCAATCACACAGCGCGGAGGACATCGCTGGATCCAGGGGACAAGGTAAGTAACTTCTCCCTGTGACCTCCCTGTATCCAGCGATACGATCCCGAGTCTGGCTCGGGGTTACCGCTTATGGTGCTGAAATCCCAACCCGAGCCAGACTCGGGATTACCGCTAGGGAGGTTAAGTACACAATGGGGTTTATTTACTAAAGCTGGAAAGTGCAAAATCAGGCTCACTTCTGCATAGAAACCAATTAGCTTCTAACCCCAGCTTGTTCAATTAAGCGTTTGTAATAAAACATGGAAGCTCATTGGTTTCTATGCAGATTTGAGCCTGATTTTACACTTTTACACTTTCCAACTTTAGTAAATAAACCCCATGGGTATGCCTGTACTGAAAAAATAGCAAAAAAAGAGAGAGTATGCAACTGGCAGGCTCCTTGTGCTGCTTCTCTCCCTCCAAGTCTGAGCTTTGCTTTACATGGGACTGCCAGAGGCTGATATCAAGTCTAATTCAGTTAAGTACACTAGCAATTGATTTTAAAAATACACAATTATTTTTAATGAGCTAGTGCCTACATGAAATCTGCCTGAAGTTCAGCTATAATGATTTGGCTTGGTTCAAAATAAAGGAAGTAACAATATACATAAAAAAAAAAAAAAATGATATGAAACTCATTACATAATTTATTCATGTATACAGATGACTAAAGACATTATAACCTTAACTGCTTTATTAAGCTGAAAATGCTCTTTAAAGATGTCATCAAAAGAATTGTGTTCATAGGAAAAGCCCCATAGAATCTGCAGCCAGAGCAGGTTAAGTGTTACATCATTTACTTCCACTGCAAACTAAGCAAATTCTCGCTAAACATAAATGCCAAGTTCATTGTCCTTTCCAGCTGTATTAAATGCTACGCTGCTCTTTTTACAGCTTCTATTAAATCCTCTTAGATTGTAATTAAAGGAAACAATGGTACATTATGGGACAGTTCAGTATGCTTTTCAATAATGAAAAGCACGTTATTTGTTTAGCCCAGAACCCTGCTATTATAACCACCATTAAATCAATCGCAACAGGTTGTATTTTATTGTAGAAAAATAAGACACATTAATGGAATGCATTAAGGGTATCCCAACACATCCATCTTTTCATAAGACTAATGTGCGCAGTAGTTTTACATTATCTACAATCTATAATTTATGCTAGTTATTTTGTTGACTTTGTGCAGGGTACATTTTTTTTTTCTCACAGTAATTGCCTATTTTATTTGGGTTTCTTTTATGCTTTGCAGTTCATTGGGTATAGTACATGCATTCAAGCAGTGCTCCTTTGTCTTACGGAATGTAAGAATACATTCCCGCTGAAAAGAACAGCATTTGTTTATTGTAAACAAATAAATAAACAAACAACTAAGGTGGCTGTTATATTCCTCTTGTCAAGGCTGGAACGTCTTGGTTTGAAATTATATAGACTGATAAAAGACTCATCTCCCCCAAGGTCACTTTTACAGAAAACCAAAAAAGAAAGAAAAATGAATGCATCTTCTGAAAGACTAATTTTCAGCTGATTTGAGTAGAGGTCTCCAGATTCTTAAGTATGAGGGTCAATTTGTATAATTTACAAATATTCACAGGGTGGACTAAAAAAAACCACATTTTATAAATAATAATAAATAACTTCACATTAGAATCCCCCCCCCCCCCCCCCCATCACATTAGAGTCCTCCTTCTACATCAGAAGGCCCCTTCACATCAAAGTCCCTACTTCACATCAGATCTTCCCTTCACATTAGAACCCCCATAACATCAGACATTTCCTCATCACATTAGAAGTCCCCCTCTTCACATCAAAGTTCTCCATCACACCAGAAGCCCCCCATTACATCAGACTTCCCAAATTCACATCAGAGTCCCCCCAATCACATCAGATATCCCCTTATCACATCAGAAGTCCCCCTTTACATCAGAAGTCCCTCCCCCTATCCCACCAGAATTCCCCTCATCACATAAGAAATCCCCTCATCACATCAGAAATCCCCCTCTTTACATCAGAAGTCCTCTCATCACACCAGAGTTCCCTTTTTACATCAGAAGTCTTCCATTCACCTCAAAGACCCTGTTTTACCTCAGAGCCACCCATCAAATCAAAGTCCCCTCTTACATCAGGGTTCCCCTCAGAAGCAGAGACCAACTGATCTGAATCCTCAGTCTGCGCATTGAATCTGAGGATACAAGACTTACCCTAGCTATGGGCCAGATAAAATCACTTAGCGGGCCAGATTTGGCCCATGAGCTATAGTTTGTAGACCCTTGATCCAGACAAAGAACAAAAGTTCCTTGGTGGAAATGGAGATACAGTGTACAGTGGTAGAGACTTCTTATATGCTTTTCGTGCTAGATGCTAAGAACAAAAGGAGCTTTAATAAAGTGGTACTAAAGGCAAAATAAATACTGACAGAAATGATGCAGTCTTTAACAAGCATTAAGAAAGCAGTCTTTTTTTTGTGGAAATTTCTTACCAGTTGATCCTGCTGTTTTTTCTTCTCTTCCTTTAAAAGACCAAACTGTGGAAGTAGAAATTAGAGGGTTGAGATAAAGCTTTATCTCAAACTTTTAGGTTCAATAAGTTTTTATTAATCTTTTATCAAAATATAGGTAATTGAAAATTGTAAAGTCAATACAAAAAAAAACATAAAGGTGGGAACAGAGCCAGGTGGCCAACAATGGGCTGGCTGGTCCAACAGTATTAAACACGGTATATACTTTACAGTTAGCAGTAAGATAAGGCATACTAATACAATCATGTAGCGCATTGGGGTTCTCATCTATATTCACAGTAATAAGCATGTAAATCATATAATATGGGTATCTTTTTCCCCGGAGTGGGCGCCCCTATGGGAGCTTGCTGCGTCCAGTACAGGGAAAGGCGCACATTAGCACTAAGTCTGCGACGATGAGCCCGACCAAGAGAGCATGGTCCATATAGAACCCTCAATGGGCGGCAGTTACCAGTTAACGAACCAGGATGCCTATAGGCGCATATAAAGGCCAAGAGGGGCCTGTTAGGATAGGGGAGAGAAAGAGGTAGAAGGAAGAGGCGAGGGGGGAGAGGCAGATAGGAAAGAAAGGAGGGACAGAAGGGGAAGGGGGTGGGGCGAAGAGACAGCGAGCTTCAATGAGATTGGGAGTTTCAGTGTCTAAGACCTAAGGTCTCCAAAGAGATCAAATAGCTCAGGGGGAGGTGACTGCTGAAAGTCTATGTTTTAATTTGTCTGAAGTAGAGTAATGCCTCCATATACTCCAGGTGAAGGAGAATTTAGCCTGTTTATCAAGAACCTTTGCTTGCATGTCCTCCATGAGCATTAAGTTGTTAATTTCACCAACCCATTCTATTAAGGATGGGGGGGTGGTGGTTTTCCAATGTCTAGAGATCAGTTGGCGCCCTGCACAAAGGAAAAATGTAAGTAAATCGTTTTTCTGTGATTTAATGGAGCCCGGGAGAAGAGACAGGAGGGCAATGGCGGGAGAAGGAGAGAGCGGTTTTTCATAGATGTCTGAGTAGATCTGAAAAATTTGTGTCCAAAACGGGAGGAGTACAGCACGCTCCCACCAGATGTGAATGTACGTACCTTTTGCGGAGTTGCATCTCCAACAAATGTCGGAGGTAGAGGGATACATTTGTTTGAGATTGGTCGGGACCCGGTACCACCTTGACACCAGCTTGTAGTTCTTCTCTTGTGCGTAACTAGAAATCGTTGATTTATGGGTGAAGAAAAAGACTCTACTCCACTCCTCATCGAAAATATATCCCTCCCAAGTTCCTCTGACCAATATCTCAAACTTTTAAACCTGTAAAAAAACTTTATATAACTGCCTGCCTAAACCAACCATTTTCAACCAGGGTTGCGTGGAACTCCAGGATTTCTCCAGAGGTTGCTAGGGGTTCCTTGAGCTGTGGCTGATTGACTTACCATTTGATGGTGCCGGCATAGTTTCAGGGTCAGCATCACTTGGTAGACCCAGTTGCATGAAGCCAAGGACCTTTTAGCTGGCTGTAGGGGTTGCTTTCTTTCTACTGACCATCAATGTAAGGATCATTATTTTTTCACTGACCACAAATGAACTTTATCAAGGTTTACCCTGAGACCTGAACATGATTGCAAGGATTCCTCTGGGATAAAAAGGTTGTAAAAGGTTGGCCTAAACATTGCTAGCTGAAGTTTACCTTTAATTTGTTAGTCACTTATATATATCTTTATCTTTATATACTAGTCCATCTAAAGCCAGCCATAGATGGTTTGAATCTTGGCTGGTTCATCCACAGGCAAGGTAACTGTACCTAAGTCGATTCGTTGATCGAATTGGGTACAACCAGCAAGCTGGATAATTCATGTGAGTATTGCAGCTCCCTGTGTCCTCTCATGTCTCTCTCCCCCCCCCCCCAGCAGCAAAGCTCAAAAGCTTTGCAGGAGAGATTTCCCCAACACCACTGACTGTGTTGATGGGGGAATTAAGCTATTTATCTTTCCTGCAACCCATGGTTGCCAACTCAAAGAAAATCGCATTATCTATGTCTGACCTAACACTACCTTATCCAGACAGTGCTGCTGTCCCAGGGTGGCTCCGTTGCTCCCCCATCGATAGAGGAGCCATGCTTGTTACTGTCTGGGTCATCAAGTGAAAATAAGGGAAACAACTAAATAAAATAAAAAAATGCATCAATGACATCTAGGGACTGGTAAGTTGCAATATGTCAATTTTGTTTTTTACATAAGCACAAAATGAGGCCTGTGAAGTAATGATGGAGCAGTAGGTTATTCAATACTGAAATTTTCATTCAGCATAGCGACATTAATATTACAAAGTCTGAAAGAATGAGGGCATGTTGAACAATTGCAGCTCATGAATGTCTGAGGTGGGGAAAGCATTGCAATTCCTGTCCTTGTGATACAACAGAAAATGATCTCTTTCCAATGGGGACATAGCAATAAAAATCCAGCAGAGGTTATAATTATCTCTCATAATACAGAACTAAAATAATTGATTTGGATGGAGTGGTGTCTTGAATATAATACAATGATAGTGTATGTTAGCTAATGAATTAGAACATTGTTACAACAAACTGCAATATATCAGTCATCTTACCCTCTTGCCATCCATATAATGCATATGTGCAGCGGCAAAGAGGGTAGGCTATAATACCCACATCTAGCACATATACTGTAAGTCAATAGGCATCAGAAAATGTTGTGCTCAGGGCATGCATACTGTCAGCTCTCAGCCCATATTAATGGTCAAGAGTAGGTAGGACTGGCTCCAAATAATGTTACTGCTGTGAGTGTCAGTCACACTGGGCACTTTCTGGGCATACAGACCCTCTTAAAAGGGATGTTGAGGCTGGGCAGAAAGGGGTTAAAAGCACAGTGATATACTTTGGGCCAATAAAAAGCTTGCTGTGGTTTATGAAAAGACAATATGTAGAGGATCAGGTTCCCCTGCCCAGTATGTACCTACTTAAACACATTCTAGGCTTTAGCTAAAGTTATCAGCCTTAAACAGCTTCTATTTTAAAAAATTTTTGAGATGCTAATGCCAAAATGTACTGTATTGGCTACTTGACTTTAATGCATTGGTAGAGACATCATTTTTTATTTATTTTCCACATCACCAACAAACTTTCAAAAGTACAGCGAGGTTGTCACCCTAGGAGACTAATGCCACATACACACGACCGGACTTTCTGGCAGAATAGGTCTGACAGAATCATTCAGTTGGATAGTCCGATCGTGTGTGGGATAGTCTGATCATGTGTGGGATAGTCCGATCATGTGTGGGATAGTCCAATCATGTGTGGGATAGTCCGACGGACCTAGAAATAGAACATGTTTCAAATCTATCCAATGGACTCAACTCCTATCAGGAAAACCGTTCGTATGTATGCTGGTCCGACAGACCAAATACGATGCAAGGGCAGCTATGGGCTACTGGCTATTGAACTTCCTTTTCTAGTCCCATCGTAAATCATCACGTTAAAAAAAAACAGACTTTCAAACGGACGTTAGTATGTTTGTGTGTGGGCAAGTCCGTTCGTTCGGAAGTCCATTGTAACTCCATCGAAAGTCCGTTGGGAAGACCGTCTGACCTTTTCTGCAGGAAAGTCCGGTCGTGTGTATGTGGAATAAGTGTGGTACAGTCAGGATCACCAGGTGAAAAATAAAGGAACAAAGCCCTACAAAACAAAGAAAATCCGGCCACAGCATCCAATACTCTACAACAATATACTGAATGTGCCTAAAAAAAACTCTAGCAATACACACCAAACTGAGCATGTGCAGAATGCCTCCTAGGGCTCTGTGCTGTCAGCAGATGGATTGGGGACAGTAAAAGAAGAAAAAGAAGAAAAAAAACAGCCTTTTTACACAATGCAGAGGATTAACCCCTTAGGTTCCACAGTGAATATAACAAGCATGCTTTACTGCATATACACACTGATTTTTACTGTTGTGGGTTTAGTAACACTTTAAGCACACTTTGGAAGTGCCGTGATGAACCTGGGCCAAGAGAAGGACCAGAGCTGATCTTTTCTCAACTTTGCAGAAATGCATATAGAATGCATGTCATTTTGTAGACTATGTAGAAAAACAAAACAAAAATGAAACGGATGGAGAGACGTGTTCCTTGGCATCTAGCACTATTCTCTAGATCAGTGTTTCTCAACTCCAGTCCTCAAGGCGCCCCAACAGGTCATGTTTTCAGAATTTCCCTTAGATGAAAGGGCTGTGGTAATTACTAAGGTAGGGAAACTGATCCAATCACCTGTGCAAAATAATGGAAAGCCTGAAAACATGACCTGTTGGGGCGCCTTGGGGACTGGAGTTGAGAAACCCTGCTGTAGATCACTGAAGACTCTCAGAGAATGAGGAAAGTCATCTCCATCCTTTACCTATGAATGGGTGGCTTATTAGCATACAGGATATAGACATTTTTGTGACATACAGAACTAAACAAAGTGGTGTGTACAGATGTATAAACAGTTTCCTTTTGTTTTCCCATGAGATAGAGATGATCCGCTAATATGTCAGTGACGTTTCTTCTAGCTGTCTTCCATATAATCCATCTATTTTGTGTTTTAAAGATTTTCTTAGAGACGATTTGCTCAGTTATCATCATTGTTGATAGCCTCCAGTAAATGCTTAGCTACATATGCCAGATTATATCATATAGGTAGATGTAGAAGTTCAATTATTTGCAGTAGCTTAAGGCTGATGATTGCTGCCATTTTCAGCGTGTTTAAATGTATTTATATAGTGTGCTAAAAGATGAGGTATTGTGCTATTCTTTCATTTATATTCATATCTTCTTCAAATCATTCTATTTTACAATTCCAGGCAAAAAAAAAAAAAAGAAAGGAACAATTGCTTTGTATATACAGTATGTTTCTCACAAGCCACTAGATGGCACCTTCTTTACACACAATACAGTTTGGCTGTCGCTATTACTTGGAATAGGATACATCTGTAGACATACACAATACAGGCACGTTATGTTATCTAGGAAAGAAGGAGGCCCAGCCTGTGGGTTAGGGTTCCAAATTGAATATCACAATACAGATATGCTTTAAAAGGGTTCTGTTAGGATTTCTTATATTGAAAGAGGGGTCTCAAATGTAAAGACCCACAAAAAGATTGAGTAGTTCTGTTCTAAAAGTGCAGGAATACAAAAGGATTGAGGTTTTTATACAAGCGCAGAACTGCTTTTTCCCTGCATGAGACAATGTAAGTGAAAGCTTGAAGTAGCTAAGAAACAGGAGAGAGACAGAGAGATCAGAGAGAGTAATGCCGCCTACACACGAGCGAAATGTCCGACAGAAAAAGTTAGATGGGAGCTTTTCATCGTATATTCCGATCGCGTGTATGCCTCATCTGACTTTTTACATCGAAAATTCTGACGGACCTATAAATAGAATATGTTCTAAATATTTCCTCCACAAATAGAGTTTTTCTTTTTAGGCCAAAAAGCAAAATTTTGGTCTCATCTGACCAGAGCACCTTCTTCCACATGTTTGCTGTTTCTAGGGTTGCCACCTTTTCTTCAAGGTAAACCCGAACACTTTAGCAGCCTGGGACACCTTTGAGTGCCCCTAGGAGAGTAGTAATGCAGTGCACATAGCGTGGTCGCAACAAAATGTGCGTGTGGCCAAATTTCTCTTGCTGACTTCATCACCCTGCCCCCGCCCAGTGATGTAGAACCTGAGCACAGACACCCTCCCCCCGCAGCTTCTAGTCGGCAACAGATTTGTGTGTGACTATCTTGGTTACTTGGGGAGCCACAGCCCGGTCTGAATAATGTGTCCAGTTTTCAGTCCACTTGAAACCCGGTCACATGATTCAAAACCTGGACTGTTGCCACCGGGTGACAGGTGGCAATGCTGGCTGTGTCCCCCCACATGACTTCTCGCAAACTGCAAACGGGACTTCTTATGGCTTTCTTTCAACAATGGCTTTCTTCTTGCAATTCTTCTATAAAGGCCAGATTTGTCAAGTGCAGGACTAATAGTTGTCCTGTGGACAGATTCTCCCACCAGAGCTGTGGATCTCTGCAGCTCCTCCAGAGTTACCATGGGCCTCTTGATGAATGCTCTCCTTGCCTGGCCTATCAGTTTAGGTGGATGACCATGTTTTGGTAGGTTTGCAGTTGTGCCATATTCTTTTCATTTTCGGATGATGGATTGAACAGTGCTCTGTGAGATGTCTAAAGCTTGGGATGTTTTTTTTACAACCTAACCCTGCTTTAAATTCTCGACAGCTTTATCCCTGACCTTTCTGATGTGTTCCTTGGCCTTCATGATGCTGTTTGGTCACTAAGGTTCTCTAACAAATCTATGAAGGCTTCACACAACTGTATTTAAACTGAGATTAATTAACACACACGTGGACTCTATTTACTAATTAGGTGACTTCTGAAAGCACTTAATTCCACTAGATTTTAGTAAGGGGTATCAGAGTAAAGGGGGGCTGAAGACAAATGCATGCCACACTTTTCACATATTTATTTGTAAAAAAAATTGAAAACCATTTATCATTTTCCTTTCACATTGCAATTATGTGCCACTTTGTGCTGGTCTATCACATAGAATCCCAACAAAATATATTTATTTTTTTGGTTGTAACATGACAAAATGGGGTATGATTACTTTTTCAAGGCACTGTATACATATTTTTTTTATTTTTTTATTTATATTTATGTTTTTTTTAATCTGTTTTGTCTGAGTATAGATCTATGTTTGTCCCAAGTATTTTTGAAACCATCTGCCGATGGCATCAACTACCTCAGGCATCAACTACTCTTTCAGTAAAATAATACTTTCTAAGGCTAGGTTTACAGCTATGCATTTTGCAGTGCACTTTCAGTTTTGCAACGAGTCAGCAACTTTTTTACCAGCAGCAGGTTGTGTTTTTGGTTCCATAGACTTCAATGGAAATGCAGCAGAAACACATAAAAAAATGTACAATTAATGCTGTGCTTGAATTTGTGTCAACAAATGCAAAACGAACCAGGAAAACACATCAACTGCAACTTGCATAGGTGTAAAGTATGATTAGTTTTGAACTTTCCTTCTGCTAGTTTAAGGGCATGTTTCCGACTTAGCTTCATATTGAAAATAGTGCCCTTCTGCTCCTTATTCACACCCTTATTGTATAAAGGTTTCAGTTATGTGTCCCCTTTCCCTTCTTGTCTCTGTTTTATCCCTCAGACTATAGAAAGTATATTCCCTTTTCCAACTGCCTGGCTAGTGGCTACACTATTTGCTAATTTTGCAATCATCTGAAAATAAATACCCCTAAATGAACAATGATGCAATAAGTAAGCTAAAAATACTGTATACATTACTAGGAATTTTTAATGCAAATCTGATGAAGGGCATAGTGTTGTATACTGGGCCGTCTTTAAGGCAGGGCAAAAGGGTCAGCTGCCCTGGGCCCTGTCATTGCTGTGGGGCCCAAAGCAGCTGCCTCATACTTGTCAACTATCCCAGTTTAAATTCCCTTGTCCCTTGAAGTTTTAGTTCTGTGCTGTGTCCCGATATCTCAGTGTGAAGTGCTGCCCAGCTCTACCCTATTGCTGTGTACAGGTGACTCACCTGCAGGCCCTGTGTTTACATGTAAATAACCGGCATTCATATGAAAATAGCGGCAGCATTACTAATAAATAGCTGCGGACGGCGGCATTGATATGTAAATAAAGGTGGCATTCACATGTGTATCATGCTCCCCTGCAGTGAGGAGATGATGTACTGTAACCTCTAGCAACCAATCAGTGAGCAGTATTACTATACAGTAATTTCTAGCAACCAATTAACAAGCAGAAATCATTTGCTGTAACCTCTAGCAACTAATCAGTGAGCCGTAATGGTGCTGTAACCTCTAGCAACCAGTCATTAAGCAGTAATGAAATGCTGTAACCATTGGGAACCAATCACAATTGCTGCCTGATCTGATACAGTAAACTGATTTTAAGTCTAGCTGCTATTGTATGTCTCAGAGCAGGTAGAAATTGCATGGGGAGGCCCCAAGAAAATATTTGCCCAGGGTCCAATCAATATTAAAGATGGCCCTGGTTGTATAGCAGACTGAATTCTAGAATGTACTTTTGAAGCTCTTGCTTTTTTTGTGAGTAGTCAACAGTAGAAAATCAGCAGTTCTGACGTCTTCTAACTAAACCACAAACTCTATACAAAAAGTTGTATAGACTCAGTTGCATAACATCTATATGCTGCTCTGTGCTTGAACATATTAAAATCACTACACTACTTATGTATAGTGATGGGCCAAACAACCCCAGCCCTGAACAGAGAAAAATTTGGATCGAGCTGTGAACTATATTAAAGTTTATGGGACCTGGACATGGAAAAAACTTAAAAAAATATAATGTTTAAAGGGGCAGGGATTTTAATGATGCTTAAAGTGGTTGTAAACCCCATTCATGAATTCTGATCTAGGTACATACTGTATATCTGTAGTGTTTACTTATCTCTCTATAAAGCTCGAAGTGCCGTTTGTCTCTGCTGTTCCGTTCCTCTATTATCATCATGAGTCATTTCTGACAAGTTCTCAGACACATGAGATAACAAGTTAGAAATTTGTGTCAGGGAGGGAACTTAGAGTTAGGTTAGCAGAGAGCTACAGACCTTATCTGAGTATGCAGCCTGGCAGGCTGGGAAGGGGGGGATGAGCGAGCACCCCCAAACCATACCAGGCCATGTGCTTTCAACATGAGGGGTGCATTGAGGCAGAAGAGGGGGCTCTGCCCCCCACCCCAAAGCACCTTGTCACCATGTTGATGGGGACAAGGGCCTCTTCCTGACAACCTGGGCTGTGGTTGTGGAGGCAGAAAAATGGAAAAAAAGAAGGCCACACTCCAAAATAATGCCTTTATTGAATAAAGCTTGATCCATACATCAATCAGAGAGATGATAGAGGTCCAGATGATAGATGACGCATTTTGCACCATTAACAGTGTGAAACGCACTACATAAGTAGTGTAGTGATTTTAATATGTACAAATTTTAAGCGGTTGTAAACCACTACAGTAAATAAAAAATAAAATAAAAAACTTTCCTCTGTAAGACAATTGCATAATGTACTAGTATGCTTTTGTGCTAGAAGCATTTAATTTACAGAACAACATTATACAAAACATTTGCCAATCTACCAGCTCAACAGAATAACATCTAGGCATAAAGCGAGTAAATGAGGCTGCTCTGTGCAAAACCATTGCACAGAGCAGGTAAGTATAATATGTTTCTTATTTTAAGAAATATATCAAGCACTTACAATCACTTTAAGATCTTCCAAGCATAAAAAATACATTTAGTTAGAAAACATTATGATAACAGCATAGGAGAAATTATAGACAGCTGCACACTTCCTATCCTCGGTAATCTGCACAAGTGGTGTCAGTGTGATGACATAATTAGGCCACCACTACCGCGTTTCATTGTCAAGGTGACTTCTTCAAGAGCATGCTTGTTATAGTACAAATTTAAAGCTTTTAAAGCTACTATGTGCAGTAATTGCAAAGGTGTCCATTGTGTGGTTGTTACCATAGCTATGTGGAAAAAAGCCACAAAGATAAAACTCTACAGTTGATAAAATGATGTTCAGTTTTTATGTAATAATACAGTTTTATGTATGCATCCAACATACTGGAGGCCACATAGGCACTCAAATACATAAATAACCTGTGTAGTATGGCATGACAAAGTGTTCTATTTTGAAAATGTTCTGTTACTCTTCTATCTAAAATTCAATCTTTTATGTCCTAGGTATTGTATTCCTACATTTTTGACACCTTTGCCTGAAAAGAAGACAATGTTAGATCTAATCAAAGTGTCACTATTACTGGGTGCTATTTTAAATTTGAATCAAATTTTTTAAAATATAATATTTGACTCCTCTGGAAGGACGTGTCCTAAAATGTTATCTATACATAGTAGGTCATTGTCTTCTAAAAAATGTCTTTCATATCTTTGAATCGGGTATTAAAGTGAGTAAAATGCATGTAAAATATATGATTTTCTTCTCTTTCTTTTTTAATCTTTTAATTAATTTCTTTCCATTTCACCTATCTTTGAAATTTCACAGTCAAACTGTTTATCACTATACCCTTTCTCAATAAAGCGGTCCCTTAGTAACTTTTATTGCTCATAAAAATCTGATAAATCTGCACGATTGCTGCAGTTATTCTTTCAGAAAATTAATAATCCACAATAAGTGATCACAAGTATTAATTGGAATATAACTATTTCTATCTATTCTATTATTTCTATCTATTCTATACTTAAAAAAAGCTTTGCCAATATTTGTTCATTTTATACAAAAATATGAAGACAAAATATCATATTAATCCTATTAGTGTTAAAGTAAAGCTTAATACATCTATCTTTCATGTTAAGAGCTTCCAAAAATGTATTTAACTCCTTCCCAACAAGCATATGTACTGTATATATGTGGCCTTGCGGAAGTGGGTTTTTTATTTGTGCGGTTGTATTTATGCGTATGTGTGTTTGTGGTGAGTGTGTGCTGCACAGCATGCTTCCAGTCCACCTAGACAGAGGGGTGCCAGACTAAGTGCAGCATTAAAATAAACACTATAATAGTTACAAGACAATTGGCAACTCACAGATCAGATGAATTATATAGGCACAGTGGATAGATGGTTCCAGTTCCACAGCCTCTCTCCAAGCTGTCTGATAAACATAGCGCCTAGGGGACCCAGCCAGTGCACACAGCTGCTAAGAATATCAGACAGCTTGGAGAGAGGCTGTGGAACTGGAACCATCTATCCACTGTGCCTATATAATTCATCTGATCTGTGAGTTGCCAATTGTCTTGTAACTATTATAGTGTTTATTTCACAGCTGCTAAGAATATCAGACAGCTTGGAGAGGCTGTGGGACTGATGACCATCTATCAACTCCGCCTAAATTACTCTGAGCCCTTGTACACACGGTCAGACATTCCGACAACAAAATCCGTCAGATTTTGTCCAAAGGATTTTGTCCGAAACTTGTGTTGCATTCACATGGTCGGACAAAGTTGGATCGTTCAGAAGGTGATGACGTTATTTCGTTACGACGAGACTACGTTCAGGCTATTAGCCAATAGCTTTGGTCTAGGAATTTGATCTGAGCATGCGTGGCACTTTGTCCGATCGGAATTCTCTACACACAATCAGACAATGTCCGATCGGATCATGTTGTCGGAAAGTTTTATAGCCCAGCTCTAAAACTTTGTCCGTCAGATATTCCGATGGAAACAGTCCGATGGAGCCCACACACAGTTGGATTATCCGACAACACGGTCCGATCGGACATTTTCCTTCGGAATGTCTGACCGTGTGTACAAGGGCTAAAATGTGAGTTGCCAATAATCTTATAACTATTAAAGTGTTTATTTTAATGCTGCACTTAGTCTGGCGCCCCTCTGTCCCTGTTTTTCACTATACGGAGTCATCTGCTTCACTCTAAGTGTGCTGCCGCCAGGTGCTGCTTTACCATTCACCTATGGACTTTTATTATGGACTTTTAACAGACTTAATATGTTCTGTAGTTTCATCTGTAATATATCTCTCTAGCGCCACTTTATACTTTTTTTTAACTCTCATCTAGAGCCTTGGGTCTAGTACTAATGTTTGGGAACTGGGGGGACCGGTCTCCGATCGCCTGATTGCTTTGATCACCTCTTATTGGCTATCACAATGATCAGTCACTGTCCAGCCTGTTTTTTTTCTCCCCTTGAATGGAGAGAAGACCTTTTTCTCCTTTCTAAAGAAGAAAGATAAAAACAAAGTAGTGTGTCTAAGAAAAAAAGAGATAAAATAATTCATATATTGCTGTGATCGTCAGGAGCAGGAGAATTTATTTACAGCTACATTTAAAAAAAGGATTGTGTGCCAGTTTTCCTTTGATAATAAAAATAAGAAAAAAATCAGGAATTATCTATGTATCCATTTACCAGCAATTGAAAGCCCAATTTGTCCTGAAAGTGTGACTGTGTTCAGGCATTGGGATCTGCTTTACCCTTTGTCATGAAGGGGTTAATCACTTGCTGCCTAATCACGTACATGTACATCATTTCGGGGAAGTGGTTTTACAGGGGTGATGCCTATAGCTAGAGTCATCATCTAGGTACTGTTTTGTTGAGCAGACAGATGGCTTCCATGTGATAACAACCAATGTGGCTAAATAGCTACTCGGCCATTATTAAAAGCAGCGGGAGGGGACACCCCCCCTCCCGCCGCCTTCTGCCGCTCCGACCGGGAGATCCAAGTGACCAGTCAGCATGTCCAATCGAGTCTCAGATGTAGTAACCTAGAAGTGACATCACAACGTTGCTTCCGGTTTGCTTGGCAGCCAACAGCGCCGTTTTGAAAAAATCCACAATACACAAAAACACAGATTTTGTCATTTTTAATACTTTCGTTTCAATAATTTTTATTAAATTTAAAATTAAAAAAAATCAACATACAGTTAATAACAATGTGTCTGTAATTGTCTACATTCTTCAGTCGCTTGTATGCAATGTATACTCAGAGTAATGTGCATTCGTTCTCATATTAGTATCAACAGTACCGCTTTAAGCTTTGGAAGTATTGCTAAGGTCTTGTGTTTACCACAAGGGTTCTATGGATATCCACCTGCGATCACTCTAAATCGTCGCCGTTGATATACCGCTTTGTTGTGATTGATAACTCCTATATTAATTATCTATCATCCTAACTGATTTCTTGATTATAATGACCACGTTTACCCAATTTGGTGAGCAACTGATAGTATATATTATAAAACATATAACTGGAAACAGACAACCATGAAAAGATAAAAAAAAAAAAGAAATAAAAGAAAATTAGAAAACATAAACATAGTCACAGCAATGTCCGTTCTTTCCGTGTGTGAACTCTACCAGTTGTTACTTTCCATTTACCACGCTCCACCTCCATTGTGATCTACTATTATACCAGTCTATCCAAGGGGTCCATTTTTTTTAGACTTCTTCATAGTTTCCTGTAGATGATGAGTGTAAAACCTCATAGGCGCCATGGGTGTGGATAGTCTGTACTACCTCCAAAATCAGAGGGACAACCCTTTCCCTCCAATATTGGAGAATAGTCAACCTAGTGGCCAGTAAAACATGTGATATAACTATTCTATAGGGTGGCGGTATAGAGTATATGTCTAGGGATAGTATCGTCATTCCTGGAGATAAAGGTTGATGTGTTCCTGTGATACCTGCCATCATTTCTTCAACCTGACACCACAGTGATCTTATCTTGGGGCAATGCCATAGGATGTGGATTAGAGTACCTGTTTCTCCACACTAGGGATGAGCTTCGGTGAACAGTGAACAATTTGGGGTGTCCGCGGCAAATTCGAAAAGCCATGGAACACACTGTACAAGTCTATGGGAGAAATCTAAAGTGCTAATTTTAAAGGCTAATATGCAAGTTATTGTCCTAAAAAGTGTTTGGGGACCTGGGTCCTGCCCCAGGGGACATGTATCAATGCAAAAGAAAGTTTTAAAAAGTCAGTTTTTTCGGGAGCAGTGATTTTAATAATGCTTAAATTGAAACAATAAAAGTGTAATATTCCTTTAAATTTCGTACCTGGGGGGTGTATATAGTATGCCTGTGAAGGGGCGCATGTTTCCCGTGCTTAGAACTGTCCCTGCACAAAGTGTCATTTCTGCCAGAAAAAAGTCATTTAAAATCACTTGCGGCTATAATGAACTGTCGGCTCCCCGTAATACAGAGAACAGTCATTGATAAAAAAAAAAAAAGCGTGGGGTTCCCCCAAATTCAATTACCAGGCCCTTCAGGTCTGGTATGGATATTAAGGGGAACCCCGTGTCAAATTTAAAAAAAAATTACGTGGGGTTCCCCCTAAATATCCATACCAGACCCTTCAGGTCTGGTATGGATTTTAAGGGGAACTCCACGCCAAATAAAAAAAAAATTGGCGTGGAGTTCCCCCTAAAAATCCATACCAGACCCTTTATCCGAGCATGCAACCTGGCAGGCCACAGCAAAAGAGGGGGGCGAGAGAGCACCCCCCCCTCCTGAGCCATACCAGGCCACATGCCCTCAACATTGGGAGGATGCTTTGGGGGTCTGTGACCCCTCAAAGCACCTTGTCCCCATGTTGATGAGGACAAGGGCCTCATCCCAACAACCCTGGCCGGTGGTTGTGGGGGTCTGCAGGCGGGGGGCTTATCAGAATCTGGAAGCCCCCTTTAACAAGGAGACCCCCAGATCCCAGCCCCCCCTTTTTGAAATGGTAAGGGGGTACAAAAGTACCCTTACCATTTCACAAAGAAAGTGTAAAAGAACGTTGAAAAAGTCCTTTATTAAAAAGAAAAAAAAGATTCCAGCGGTGCTAATCCACTCTTGCTATCCAGTGATGGATGATCATCTCTCCAGGGTCCAGTGATGGCTGATCTGATCCAGCGATGGGTGATCTCTGCTTCCAGAGCAGCACATCCATCCTCTGTCTCCACTGGCGGAGACACTGCGGGGATCCCGGCAGCCTGACATTTCTTATATGACCCCGCCCCCCTCTGATGTTTTTTGGTTACATCAGAGGGGGGCGGGGCCACCCACACGTCATTGAGGAAGCCAGGCTTTCCCACTTGCGTCAGAGGGGGGCGGGGTCAGATGAAAGGTGGCCCCACCCTCCTCATATAAGGAATGTCAGGCTGCCGGGATCCCAGCAGTGTCTCCGCCAGTGGAGACAGAGGATGGATGGACTGCGCTGCGCTGGAAGGAGAGATCACCCGTCGCTGGATCAGATCAGCCATCGCTGGACCCCGGAGAGATGATCATCTGTCGCTGGATAGCAAGATTGGATTACCACCGCTGGAATCTTTTTTTATTTTTTTACATTTTTAATAAAGGACTTTTTCAACAGTGTGTGTGTCTTTTGTTGCATTTCACATAAGTTGGTGCTTTTTGTATAGTCATATACTAGGCGCATTGTGTTTTCCCAATGTTGTGAAGGGTACTCTGTCCTCAGTTCCTGTTCCTGTGCTGACATAGATGGAGATTTCACACATATGTTCTTTTCTTGTAGGCCTGAATATATAAGTGATATCCCTTTATGTTTACTCTGAGTTGTTTGATAGAACTGGGTTATTTTTTCAGGTAATGTTGTAACTAAGTTAGGGTGTTTCTTTACTAAGTGAGTTATTTGTGTGTGTTTATATGCTCTGTGTGGGGAAGACGGAATGTCTGTTGAAGTGTTGTGAACGATTTAAGTGAGGAACCTTCTATGACCTTGTCTAGATCATATATATCCCTTTTGCTATCCAGATAGATAGATTAATATGAGGTATTATATGGGATAGTGCAGAGATGGGAAATTTTAAAGGGGTCACCTTGCCACTCCAGTTTTGAAAGCTGCGGATATGGGTCCACGCTTTTAGCCCTCGTACACGTGGTCGGACATTGTGACGGAAAATGTCCGATCGGACAGTGTTGTTGGATAATCCGACCATGTGTGGGCTCCATCTGACTTTTTCCGTTGGATTGTCCGACCAACAAAGTTTGAGAGCTGGATATAAAATTTTCCGACAACATGATCCGATCGGACTTTGTCCAATCGTTTGTAGAGAGTTCTGATTAGACAAAGTGCCATGAATGCTCAGATCAAATTACGAGACCAAAGCTTTTGGATACTAGTCTGAACGTAGTCCCGTCGTAACGAACGAACGAGCGTCATCACGTTCCGAACGATCGGATTTTCTGACAACTTTGTCCGACCGTGTGTATGCAACCCAAGTTTCGGACAAAATCCGTCAGAAAAAATCTGACGGATTTTGTGGTCGGAATGTCCGACCGTGTGTAGGGCTTACTGATGCTTACTGACGCTGAAAGTTTTTAATACTTTTAAGTGCAAAGGAGGTGTTTGGGGTCTTTTAGACCCCATGTCCCTCCATAAAGAGTACCTATTACTGGCATAAGGGATGCTTACATTCCTTGTGACAGCAATATTTTTTTAAGGGACAGTGTAAAACTAAAAAGAAATAAATTAAATAAATAAGAATTATTATTTTTTTTTTTTAAAGTGTCCTTGTCCCCATGTGCTCGCGCACCAAAAAAAAACAAAAAACGCACACATAAGTCTCGTTCACAAATGTAAACAGTGTTGAAATCACACATGTGAGGTATCGCCACGATTGTTAGAGCGAGAGCAATAATTCTAGTAAAAGATCTCCTCTGTAACACTAAACAGGTAACTGTTAATTTTTTTGAAAGCGTTCCCTATGGAGATTTTTAGGTACCATCGTTTGTCGCCATTCCACCAGTGCGTGCAATTTTTAAGCATAACATGTTAAGAATCTATTTACATGGCATAACATCATCTTTTACAATAAACAAAAAAATTGGGCTTAACTTTACTGTTTAGTTTTTTTTTAAGTTAGGGAAGTGTACTTTTTCCCAAAAAATTGCGTTTAAAAGATCACTGTGCAAATACCATGTGACGTAAAATATTGCAATGATGACCATTTTATTCTCAAGAGTCTCTGCTAAAAAAATAATATATATATATATATATATATATATATATATATATATATATATATATATATGTTTGAGGGTTATAAGTCATTTTCTAGCTAAAGATACTTAAGCTTAACTCCAGAACTGACTTGTGCTTTAGGCCTTGTATTTTATGTCTGCCTTGATGGGCCCCTCATTCTGTGGAGATGGTTCTCATTTACAAAGTAAGTGTTTGGCGGGTTTGGTCTTCCTGAAGCAGGCCAGTCATACGAAACCTTATTGAAGTAAATCCTGCCAATAAAAGTGAAAACAGCCAATTTATTAATGAATACCATAGATTTATGGAAAGCTACTGATTCTAAATATACCTGTGGCATATTTCTGTGGATGAATTGCTATCCAGTTCTAGATAGTCCTATTTATAAATTCATTATGCATCATTGTTATGTCTTTTATTTTATGTGCTGTAAACTAAGTGATGTTTTGTTTTTATTCCTCACTCTGTCCAAAACCAAGAAAATGATAAAAAAATAATTATTTATTTTATTTGCTGTTAAAATCTTGGCTAAGGATACTCTTTAACCCTTTAAAGTCCAAATTTTTCAATGAGTTATGCCGCGTACACACGAGCGGACTGTATGGCGTACTTAGTCCGTCGAAACACATTTCAGCGGACAATCCGCTCGTGTGTGGGCTTCAGCTGACTTTTTCAGCGTGCAGTCCGGCGTACTAAGTATTTCGGATTTTTCTAAATTCTGTCCGTCGTACTTTGGTTTCAGCGGACAATCCGCTCGTCAGTAGGCTAGTTCGACGGACTAAGAATGGCGCATGCCCAGAAAGGATTTACACGGCGGAAGGGTGCTTTGCTGTGTCTTGGACTTCCTATTTCTAGTCCCGTCGTACGTGCTGTACACGTCATCGCGCAAGCTTTCGACGGACTGTTTGTGCATCCGTGTGTGGTCAAGTCCGTTCAGTCGAAGTACGACGGACTGTCCGTCGGATTGTATGACGAACTAAGTACGCCATACAGTCCGCTCGTGTGTACGCGGCATTAGTGTGACTCAAAATGTGCTCTACCAAGCGGTGGAGCAGAACATCAAAGGGATAAATAAAAAAAAAAAAATACATTATTAGCCATAAACATAATATGTTTAGTCTCAGAGCTTAGTTTTTCAGGTCAGTGGAATGCTTCTATATAGTAAAGTGGTATTTAACCCAAAATCAAACATTTATTAAATTGCAGGTTATCATTTTCTTTTTAGTCTTTATTTCTTTTATTTTCATCTGGTAATCCAGCCAGTAAGTCTGCTGTTTTTCAAAAGAACAAGCTCACCAGCAGAATGTATCAGTTACAGAGATGAGACAAACCATTTGTCACTTGCAGATTCTATTTATTTATATAAAACCTTTATCTGAAAAGAAAAAAAAAATGGTTGCTGAAACTACTTAAAAAGTATTAGCTGGAGTTTGGCTTCAATTTGTTAGTGTGTATAAATTTGTTAATCCATCTAACACTCCCCTCCCCCCAGACTGACAATGCTGTCCAAAGGTGCCCCCTGTGCTCCTTCATCCAAAGTATAAGGCACTCTAATAAACGAGGTGTATTACTGGTCATATCACCAAGTGAAAACAGAGGGGAAAAGCCCAAAAAAAAAAGAAACTAATGCAGCTACCACATCCAATTACTGGTAAGCTGCATATATTACATTTTTGGTTTGGGGTTTAATACTGCATGAAAAATAAAAGGACTTCAGTTTAAAGTGGAAATCTAGCTTAAAACTAACTAATGTTAAACCCCCCACTAACACCTATGCTGACTAACCTGTGTCAGAAAGATTTATATAAAAGGAGAGTTGGGTAGAGTTGGCGCTATACCTTTAAATTTGATATACGTGTCAATTCACAAATCTCTTTACTCAAAAATTACTACTTATCGGTGCATTTAAAAATGTTAAATGCACCGATAAGTAGTAATTTTTGAGTAAAGAGATTTGTGAATTGACACGTATATCAAATTTAAAGATATAGCGCCAACTCTACCCAACTCTCCTTTTATATCTCAATAAGCCCCATCCGTTTGGGGGGGCATATTAAGTAGAGGCAGCTCTTACCCCACATTCTTAGCATCATTTCAATACTAATTCATAGCGCAATCTCATCCTTCTTTCTAGAAAGATTTATATACCTATCTATTTTCAGCCAGCTCCAGCGGGGGCCCACTATCGTGTCATGGAGTGGCAGAATGGGGAGATGTAAACAAAGCATTTCCCTGTTCTGCCTGGTGACATGACAGGGATCTATTGCTCCCTGCCATCAGGAGCAGTGATCTCTGTCTTGTTGCTGTGAGCCCACCCCCCCACATTTAGACATCACTTCCTGGGACACACTTAACCCCTTGATCGCCCCATAGTGTTTAACCCCTTCCCTGCCAGCGTCATTTACATAGTAATCAGTGCATTTTATAGCACTGATTGCTGTATAAATGACAATGGTCCCAAAATTCTGTCAAAAGCGCCCAATGTGTCCGTCATAATGTCGCAGTCATGATAAAAATTGCAGATCGCCGCCATTACTAATAAAAAAAAATAATAATAATAAAAATGCCATAAATCTATCCCATATTTTGTAGATGCTATAACTTTTGCACAAACCAATCAATATATACTTATTGCAATTTTTTTTACCAAAAATATGTAGAAGAATACATATCGGTCCAAACTGAGAAAGAAATAATTTTTTAATATATTTTTTGGGGATATATATTATAGCAAAAAGTAAAAAATATTGTTTTTTTTTTCAAAATTGATGCAAAAGATGGTGGAGCACAGAGCTGGGAGCATCTTAGCAAAATTTGGGCTACTCTACACTGCCCTCGAAATCACCTATGTCTAGCCCCCCCCCCCCCCGAGGGATTATATTATGTTGTATATATATATATATATATATATATATATATATATATATATATATATATATATATATATATATTTTTTTTTTTTTTTCAGGTAGTTCAGCAAGGGGAAGTGGAGACAAATGTGAAGCAGGCCTTGCTTTTTAGTTGTAAGGTCTGCTTTTATCTCCAGGTTTATTTTTGAATTGTGGTAGGAATCTGGAGCAGGAGAAAATAATACAAAAGTGAGGCAAAAATACAAACATCAGGCACGCATTGTCCTGGGAAGGAATTAAACCCAGGACCTCAATGCTGCAAGGAAAAAAGTATGAGAAGCAGATGGGGGGGGGGGGTTTATTCAGTTAAATTTCACAAAGTGTTAAGGTCTATAAGTTTGCAACTGTAAACAGATTGTTCCTTGGCTTAGCCCTTGTTCACACTGGTGCGGCATTGAAATCTCGCTACTTCAGCGCGATTTTAATGCTGCAGATCAATGCGTTTTGCGCCTCCAATTTCATTGCAGCTCGCAACTTCATTTAACAGAAGTCTATGCAAGTGGTAATGAAATCTGTAAAAAGCAGTACAGGAAGCTTTTTCGAATTTGCTGCAACATGAGTCGCAGCGAACTGTCAAATCACATGACAAATTGCACCGATGTGAACGAGGGCTTAGAAAGAAAAATGGAAAAACATCAATTTATCTTGTTATACCTTGTCGCATTGATGATCAAGATTAAGGCAAACAATCCTTTTTAGACATCTACTATATTGTCATGAATAGTGATGGCCGAACGGTTCGCCCGGCGGTCGTTTCGCGGCGAATTTCCGACTTTCGCCGTCCGCGGGTTCGAACGCCTTTTTCCGTCGTTCGCCCCGGCGGACTTACGTGTTTAATGTATACAAGAACTTTAACCTTTCGTGACACGTTTATCATGTGTTACAGGACAACCAATTGAGACATGACAGCTCATGGACACTTGGACATTCCCCCTAACCTATAAATACACCCGATCCGGTGGCCATTTTACATTCTTTCTTCTGTCACTGTAGGGAAAGGATCCTGTGTGGAGTAGGGACAGAGAAAACGCTAGCTATTTGGTACACAAAAGTTCTTTTCAGGACTGGTATAGGTGTTAGGTCAGCAGCCTGAGTTTCTTTTGTCAGTTTAGATAAAGGGACAGAGCGCTGTATGCTGCTATTTTAGGGACAGCTCAGCCAGATTAGTCTTTCTTCATCATCATCATCATCATCATCATTAGCTGTTACTATCAGGTCCACAAAAGAGCTGTTCCAGCTAATCGTTCCAGCCTACTCTTTTTTGCCAATTTGTATAGGGACAGGCAGGAAGCAGTGTGTCAGGCAGTGAGGATAATTTTAAAGACTTGCTGTTACTATTAGTTCCACAAAGGTTCTTTTCAGGACTGGTATCAGTGGTACGGTAATAGGCTTGTACACGTATAATATTCTTTCTTCCAAATATAGAAAGAATATTATACTTGACTGCTGCCCTTCTGCTGCAGTCTGCTAATCATTCACAACTCACTTGTTCCACAAAAGTTCTTATAAGGACTGGTAACTTGGTCTGTCTAGGGTGCTACGGTACATAGGCTTGGGTGCGGTACAGTCTGCTGTTCTGTAAGGACCGCTATCGGTCCACAATAGATAGGGTTGCCGTGCACTACTGCTGACCGCTGCCCTATACTGCAGCAGTCCTTCAGCGGTATAGGGACTGACGCACAGTCTGCTAAACACTAACACACAACCTGCTTGGTCCACAAAAGTTCTTATAAGGACTGGTAACTTGGTATAGGGTGCTACGGTACATAGGCCTGAGTGCGTTACAGTCTGCTGTTCTGTAAGGACCGCTATCGGTCCACAATACATAGGGTTGCCGTGCACTACTGCTGACCGCTGCCCTATACTGCAGCAGTCCTTCATTGGTATAGGGACTGACGTACAGTCTGCTAATCACTAACACACAACCTGCTTGGTCCACAAAAGTTCTTATAAGGACTGGTAACTTGGTATAGGGTGCTACGGTACATAGGCCTGAGTGCGTTACAGTCTGCTGTTCTGTAAGGACCGCTATCGGTCCACAATACATAGGGTTGCCGTGCACTACTGCTGACCGCTGCCCTATACTGCAGCAGTCCTTCAGCGGTATAGGGACTGACGCACAGTCTGCTAAACACTAACACACAACCTGCTTGGTCCACAAAAGTTCTTATAAGGACTGGTAACTTGGTATAGGGTGCTACGGTACATAGGCCTGAGTGCAGTACAGTCTGCTGTTCTGTAAGGACCGCTATCGGTCCACAATACATAGGGTTGCCGTGCACTACTGCTGACCGCTGCCCTATACTGCAGCAGTCCTTCATTGGTATAGGGACTGACGTACAGTCTGCTAATCACTAACACACAACCTGCTTGGTCCACAAAAGTTCTTATAAGGACTGGTAACTTGGTATAGGGTGCTACGGTACATAGGCCTGAGTGCGTTACAGTCTGCTGTTCTGTAAGGACCGCTATCGGTCCACAATACATAGGGTTGCCGTGCACTACTGCTGACCGCTGCCCTATACTGCAGCAGTCCTTCATTGGTATAGGGACTGACGTACAGTCTGCTAATCACTAACACACAACCTGCTTGGTCCACAAAAGTTCTTATAAGGACTGGTAACTTGGTATAGGGTGCTACGGTACATAGGCCTGAGTGCGTTACAGTCTGCTGTTCTGTAAGGACCGCTATCGGTCCACAATACATAGGGTTGCCGTGCACTACTGCTGACCGCTGCCCTATACTGCAGCAGTCCTTCATTGGTATAGGGACTGACGTACAGTCTGCTAATCACTAACACACAACCTGCTTGGTCCACAAAAGTTCTTATAAGGACTGGTAACTTGGTATAGGGTGCTACGGTACATAGGCCTGAGTGCGTTACAGTCTGCTGTTCTGTAAGGACCGCTATCGGTCCACAATAGATAGGGTTGCCGTGCACTACTGCTGACCGCTGCCCTATACTGCAGCAGTCCTTCAGCGGTATAGGGACTGACGCACAGTCTGCTAAACACTAACACACAACCTGCTTGGTCCACAAAAGTTCTTATAAGGACTGGTAACTTGGTATAGGGTGCTACGGTACATAGGCCTGAGTGCGTTACAGTCTGCTGTTCTGTAAGGACCGCTATCGGTCCACAATACATAGGGTTGCCGTGCACTACTGCTGACCGCTGCCCTATACTGCAGCAGTCCTTCATTGGTATAGGGACTGACGTACAGTCTGCTAATCACTAACACACAACCTGCTTGGTCCACAAAAGTTCTTATAAGGACTGGTAACTTGGTATAGGGTGCTACGGTACATAGGCCTGAGTGCGTTACAGTCTGCTGTTCTGTAAGGACCGCTATCGGTCCACAATACATAGGGTTGCCGTGCACTACTGCTGACCGCTGCCCTATACTGCAGCAGTCCTTCAGCGGTATAGGGACTGACGCACAGTCTGCTAAACACTAACACACAACCTGCTTGGTCCACAAAAGTTCTTATAAAGGACTGGTAACTTGGTATAGGGTGCTACGGTACATAGGCCTGAGTGCAGTACAGTCTGCTGTTCTGTAAGGACCGCTATCGGTCCACAATACATAGGGTTGCCGTGCACTACTGCTGACCGCTGCCCTATACTGCAGCAGTCCTTCATTGGTATAGGGACTGACGTACAGTCTGCTAATCACTAACACACAACCTGCTTGGTCCACAAAAGTTCTTATAAGGACTGGTAACTTGGTATAGGGTGCTACGGTACATAGGCCTGAGTGCGTTACAGTCTGCTGTTCTGTAAGGACCGCTATCGGTCCACAATACATAGGGTTGCCGTGCACTACTGCTGACCGCTGCCCTATACTGCAGCAGTCCTTCATTGGTATAGGGACTGACGTACAGTCTGCTAATCACTAACACACAACCTGCTTGGTCCACAAAAGTTCTTATAAGGACTGGTAACTTGGTATAGGGTGCTACGGTACATAGGCCTGAGTGCGTTACAGTCTGCTGTTCTGTAAGGACCGCTATCGGTCCACAATACATAGGGTTGCCGTGCACTACTGCTGACCGCTGCCCTATACTGCAGCAGTCCTTCATTGGTATAGGGACTGACGTACAGTCTGCTAATCACTAACACACAACCTGCTTGGTCCACAAAAGTTCTTATAAGGACTGGTAACTTGGTATAGGGTGCTACGGTACATAGGCCTGAGTGCGTTACAGTCTGCTGTTCTGTAAGGACCGCTATCGGTCCACAATACATAGGGTTGCCGTGCACTACTGCTGACCGCTGCCCTATACTGCAGCAGTCCTTCATTGGTATAGGGACTGACGTACAGTCTGCTAATCACTAACACACAACCTGCTTGGTCCACAAAAGTTCTTATAAGGACTGGTAACTTGGTATAGGGTGCTACGGTACATAGGCCTGAGTGCGTTACAGTCTGCTGTTCTGTAAGGACCGCTATCGGTCCACAATACATAGGGTTGCCGTGCACTACTGCTGACCGCTGCCCTATACTGCAGCAGTCCTTCATTGGTATAGGGACTGACGTACAGTCTGCTAATCACTAACACACAACCTGCTTGGTCCACAAAAGTTCTTATAAGGACTGGTAACTTGGTATAGGGTGCTACGGTACATAGGCCTGAGTGCGTTACAGTCTGCTGTTCTGTAAGGACCGCTATCGGTCCACAATACATAGGGTTGCCGTGCACTACTGCTGACCGCTGCCCTATACTGCAGCAGTCCTTCAGCGGTATAGGGACTGACGCACAGTCTGCTAAACACTAACACACAACCTGCTTGGTCCACAAAAGTTCTTATAAGGACTGGTAACTTGGTATAGGGTGCTACGGTACATAGGCCTGAGTGCAGTACAGTCTGCTGTTCTGTAAGGACCGCTATCGGTCCACAATACATAGGGTTGCCGTGCACTACTGCTGACCGCTGCCCTATACTGCAGCAGTCCTTCATTGGTATAGGGACTGACGTACAGTCTGCTAATCACTAACACACAACCTGCTTGGTCCACAAAAGTTCTTATAAGGACTGGTAACTTGGTATAGGGTGCTACGGTACATAGGCCTGAGTGCGTTACAGTCTGCTGTTCTGTAAGGACCGCTATCGGTCCACAATACATAGGGTTGCCGTGCACTACTGCTGACCGCTGCCCTATACTGCAGCAGTCCTTCAGCGGTATAGGGACTAAGAGTTTTGTCACAGGGTGATTTAAAAAATGACAGGCAGAGGAAGAGGCAGGCCCTTCCGCAGGGGTGGTAGGGGTAGGGCAGGAGCAACAGCCTTGAGCCAAAGTGGGAAGTTGCAGAAGGTGCGTTCAATTACTTTAAAGGACGCACCAGACTTGGTTGAGTGGCTCACTCAGCCTTATTCTTCTGCACCCTCCTCATCCTCTCGATCTGCACCCTCTTCTTCACTCTCTGCTATGTGCACCCCCAAAGACACTACCACCAACAACACGACCACCACCACCACCACCACATACCTTCCGCTTGAGTCACTGGAATTATTTTCCGATCCATATCAAGAGGACATTTCTGATGCGCAGCCACTCTTGGTATTGGATCAGGAAGAGGAGGTAGCAACAAGCGCTACTCAGCAGTCTGACGCCAGTACCCAGATCAGCCCAAGGAGGAGGTTGGTCCCCGGTGTTGCTGCCTACTCTACTTATAGCGGTGGGGAAGGTGACGTTGATGATGACGTGTCTAGTGATGTCACGTGGGTGCCCACAAGAGAGGAAGAGGAGGGGAGTTCAGAGGGAGATATGGACCAGCAGATAGGGAGGAGAAGCAGCAATGACTTACATTGCACAGCAGGGACAAAGCAGACTGCAAATGTATCAGGAGCGAGTCATCGACCATGTACGGTCACATCTGGCGCTCCCAGGACACCGGCACATGGCTCCGCAGTGTGGGCTTTTTTTAACGTGTCCGCTGCTGACAATAGCGTTGCCATCTGCAATCTTTGCAGTCAACGCGTTAGTCGCGGTAAGCCCAATACTCACCTAGGGACGACCGCCTTAAGAAGGCACATGAGCAGCCATCACCGAGCCCAGTGGGAGCAACGGAACACACAAAGCCACACTGCAGGCTCTCACCGTCCAGCCTCGTCTTCTACTTCTCCTTCTCCTCTCTCCTCACAATTGTCCTCCACTCCACCTTCCATCACGCCAAGCTCACATTTTTCTGCAAAAAGGCAGGCTTCCGTGGGCCTAATGTTTGAGCGTAAAAAAATGATGACGCCGGATAACCCTCTTGCCCAACGGTTGGCGGCTGGCTTGTCAGAACTCATAGCCCGCCAACTACTGCCATATAAACTGGTGGACTCGGAGGCCTTTCGCAAATTTGTGGCCATTGGAACACCACAATGGAAGGTCCCAGGAAGGAAGTATTTCTCAGAGAAGGGCATCCCAGAGCTATATGGCCATGTTCAGCGGCAAGTGAATGTATCTCTGGCACACAGTGTCGGTGCCAAGATACATCTGACCACAGACACGTGGTCTAGCAAACACGGGCAGGGAAGGTATATCAGTTTTACTGCCCACTGGGTGAACCTTCTGACGGCCGTCAAGCATGTAACCCGTGGCACCCGTGTAGATTTGGTTTTACCGCCACGGATTGCATGCAGGCCTGACTCTTCTTCTCCTCCTCCTACTCCATCCTCCTCCCTCTCCTCCTCAGCTGCCTCCTCCTTTTCCGCTGCTAGCGTCTCTTCCACTGCACCGCCCAAGCTCCCCAGAACCTATTCCACATGCCAGGTGAGACGTTGCCATGCCGTGCTGCGTCTGTTGTGCCTGGAAGCAAAGAGCCACACTGGCCCGGCACTCCTTTCAGCTTTGCGTTCACAGGCAGATGAGTGGCTAACACCGCTCAATTTGACAGTTGGTAAAGTGGTGTGTGACAACGGTGCCAATCTGCTTAGCGCATTGAAACAGGGCAAAATCACGCACGTGCCGTGCATGGCACACGTCTTAAACTTGGTCGTGCAGCGATTCCTTGTCAAATACCCTGGGGTCCAGGACATCTTGCGGCAGGCAAGGAAAATCTCGGCCCATTTCAGAAGATCTTACACGGCCATGGCTCGCCTTGCTGACATTCAGCGGCGACACCATCTGCCGGTCAGACGTCTTATTTGCGATTGCCCGACGCGATGGAACTCAACCTTCTATATGCTTGATAGGCTGCTCCAGCAGAAACGTGCAGTTAACGTCTACCTGTATGAACTCTGCGAAAGAAACGGTTCTGGGGAGCTGGGTTTTTTTTCACCGCGCCAGTGGCTGCTCATGCGCGACACATGCAGACTTCTGCGGCCATTTGAGGAGATCACCAAACTGGTCAGTCGCAGCCATGGCGCCATCAGTGACATGGTACCTTATGCCTTCTTTCTGGAGCGTGCATTGCGTCGTGTCATTGATCAGGCTGTGGAGGAGCAGGAGCGGGAAGATGAGGAAGTCGCAATGCTGGATGAATTCCCAGGGGGGGCTACTCTATCTGAGACAAGTCAACAACAGGAGTCTGATGAGGAGTCAGAGGAGGATGGTGCCGGGGCGGATGAGCAGGAGCAAGAAGAGCATGCTTTAAACCTTTCTGGGATCCCTGTTGTGCGAGGATGGGGAGAGGAGAATGAAGAGGACGACATTATCCTGGATGATGAGCAGGAGCCAGGCCACCACACCGCTTCCACTTTAGTGCAAATGGGGGCCTTCATGCTCCAGTGTTTTAATAGGGACCCCCGTATAAAAAGCATGAGGGTCAAGGACCAGTACTGGGTGGCAACGTACTTAGACCCCCGGTACAAACACAAAATGGCGGAAATGTTACCGCCGTCGCAGAGGGCTGTCAGAATGCAGCACTTCCAGGCCTTGCTTCGAGAAATGCTGCATTCTGCTTTTGCGTGCGCTGGCAGAGGAGCAATTCCCACTCCCAGAGAAGGATTTGCGGGTACCAATCCAACAGCGCCTGCAAGAAGAGGCCGGTTTGAAGATGTGTTGGTGACTTCGGATATGAGGTCATTCTTTCAGCCGACCCATCGACAGGTGTCATCCGGATCCAGCATCAGGGAACGCCTAGACCGTCAGGTGTCCGACTACATTGGGTTAACGGCCGATGTGGACGCTCTGAGGAGTGATGAACCCCTAGACTACTGGGTGGGCAGGCTTGACCTCTGGCCAGAGCTTGCCCAATTTGCAATCGAACTGTTGGCTTGCCCCTCATCCAGTGTCCTGTCCGAAAGGACGTTCAGCGCAGCAGGGGGGATTGTGACCGATAAGCGTACTCGCCTAGCTCACCACAGTGTTAACTACCTCACATTTCTAAAAATGAATGAGGCATGGATCTCGGAGGAATTCAACACATGTGATCAGTAGACCATGTATATGTCTATAAACAATTTTTGGAATCAAGCACACAGACCTTCTTAATTCATTTGGCTCACTTCCCTGACCCAAAAAAGCACACCGTACTATATGCCCCTACCCTCCTCTTTGAAGAGGTTGAGCGGTGTCATATTTCTACTGGGGCTGCTTATTATGAGGGGTTCCCACCATCCCTGTGCTGTGCTGACTTCCTCCTGGGTGTTCTTATTATGAGGGGCTCCCACCATCCCTGTGCTGTGCTGACTTCCTCCTGGGGGTTCTTATTATGAGGGGATCACACCATCCCTGTGCTGTGCTGACTTCCTCCTGGGGGTTCTTATTATGAGGGGATCACACCATCCCTGTGCTGTGCTGACTTCCTCCTGGGGGTTCTTATTATGAGGGGATCACACCATCCCTGTGCTGTGCTGACTTCCTCCTGGGGCTGCTTACGGTGCTGCTGTCAGCGCTGTATGTCACGGAGCTGCTGTCAGCGCTGTATGTCACGGAGCTGCTGTCAGCGCTGTATGTCACGGAGCTGCTGTCAGCGCTGTATGTCACGGAGCTGCTGTCAGCGCTGTATGTCACGGAGCTGCTGTCAGCGCTGTATGTCACGGAGCTGCTGTCAGCGCTGTATGTCACGGAGCTGCTGTCAGCGCTGTATGTCACGGTGCTGCTGTCAGCGCTGTATGTCACGGAGCTGCTGTCAGCGCTGTATGTCACGGAGCTGCTGTCAGTGCTGTATGTCACGGAGCTGCTGTCAGCGCTGTATGTCACGGAGCTGCTGTCAGCGCTGTATGTCACGGAGCTGCTGTCAGCGCTGTATGTCACGGTGCTGCTGTCAGCGCTGTATGTCACGGAGCTGCTGTCAGCGCTGTATGTCACGGAGCTGCTGTCAGTGCTGTATGTCACGGAGCTGCTGTCAGCGCTGTATGTCACGGAGCTGCTGTCAGCGCTGTATGTCACGGAGCTGCTGTCAGCGCTGTATGTCACGGTGCTGCTGTCAGCGCTGTATGTCACGGAGCTGCTGTCAGCGCTGTATGTCACGGAGCTGCTGTCAGCGCTGTATGTCACGGTGCTGCTGTCAGCGCTGTATGTCACGGAGCTGCTGTCAGCGCTGTATGTCACGGAGCTGCTGTCAGCGCTGTATGTCACGGAGCTGCTGTCAGCGCTGTATGTCACGGAGCTGCTGTCAGCGCTGTATGTCACGGAGCTGCTGTCAGCGCTGTATGTCACGGTGCTGATGTCAGTGCTCTGTATTACGGTGCTGCTGTCAGTGCTCTGTATCTCCAGCACCCTCTTGTTTGCCTACCCTGGTCCCTGACCTTCCCTCTCCTCCATTGCCTTCATTAGCTCCATAGTCCTGAATTGTCAGAACAATTTCCCAAATAAAAAAAAAATGCTTGTAGTTATCGATCCCAAATTCACCTCATACATGTATTATGCTATTGTCCAGGTGGTGGGACTACGTGCTACCCCCTAATAATTACCCCGTGGCCGCAAATTCGACCTAAAGGTTTGCGAAATTCGCCTCCCATTGAAGTCAATGGAGCCCGCGGCGAACGGTCGTTTTCGCGAACGTTTGTGCCCGTTCGCGTTTCGCGTTCGCGAAACGTCCCGTCGGAAGTTCGTCCATCACTAGTCATGAAAGTGAGGAATAATATTTCCTCCTTCGCTCCTACTCACAAAGGAGCACTTAGGCCCGTTTCACATGTGTGGATAGAATTCAGCTTCTACCTCCAGACAGATGAATTTATCTACTGCAGCTAAACTCACACAATGCTTTCCTATGGTTCCATTCTCACACCACATTTAGCGACAGTTTTGCTACATGCGGTTTCGTGCAGTTAGAAAAAATAAAGTTGACTGCGTCTAGAACCAATGTAGGGGAGCTATCTGTACATAATCGTGGGTAATCGCCATGCACTGTTTCAGCTGTGGATAGCAGCAGGAACAAAAAAAAAAAACAACAGGGAGCCCTTCAGAAGCACAAGGTATACCTGGGAATGACACAGGAAGTTGAGAGGAGAGTACTCTAGAGAGAGGAGCGATGGCGGCCCATGATAGTCTCTCTAGAGAAGAGACGATTGAGAGCGCATATGATTTCAATTTACAAATACCTTACTGGTGACTAAGGATGGGCCGAACACCCTGTTTTCGATTCACATCCAGAACATGCTGTCAGGGCTGGCTTAGCCCTTTCTTCTCTGGGCTGGCTGCTCAGCTGTCGGCTAATTACCAGCTCCCATCTCTCTCCACAGTTACCAGCTGTTCCTTATCCAGCTCGTCTGACCTGCCTACTTAAAGCTGTCCAGCTCACTTCACCTCTGCCTTCACCTTGGTCACATCACAAGAAACCATCTCCTGTGGTTCTGTTTAAAGACTGGCTTGCTGACATCCCTTCTGGCTCCTTATCCTGCTTGCTGTTGCTCCACTTGGATTCCTCACTTCTGGCATGGCTGATTACCCGATCTGGTTATTGAACTCTGGCCTGGCTGACTACTCGATCCGGTTACTGGACTCTGGCTATGCTTTGACTATGCTTTTTCTATTACCTTTACCTTTACTGCCCCGCCTCTCCAGTACCTTTTCAGTGTATGTATGTGTATTCTGTGTGTGTATACTGTGTGTGTATATTGTGTGTCTGTGTGTGTATACTGTGTGTGTGTATACTGTGTGGCCCCATAATCTATTGCCTGGGGGCCCCATAATCTCCTATTGCCCTGGGGTCCCATGAGTTGTCAGTATGCCCCTGTCTACAGGGTTCGGATTGAGAGGCATTTATTGAGCCACACTTCTGTCGCTAAATCTTGCTTCAAACCACACCACATGAAGTTAAATACTGAAGCAAAAACAATTTTTCTGCTGCTAAAGCTAATCAGTAGAAGAAGCCCATGTTCAGTAAATCCCAAGGATACAAACCATTGAGCAATTATTGCCCAAACAAATTCTTTATCAAATTATTACATGAACCATAAACCCATTGTGCTGGGTCATGATTACCAGTAATTCCACATATTACTGGACTGAACATAATATACTTTTTTTTTTTTAACAAGCCTTAAGAATCTCAATAATTTCAACTCTACCTGCGTAAATAGATTTTTATGAATGGCTCTATAGCTAAGCTACTGAATAAAATGTCCTCATTGACTGTAAACCAAATAACTTTTTATTGAATCTTCCACAAGGTCAGACGGATTGCTCTGATAGAACAAGTTCATCCATTCCTATTGACAATTACAATAAAAGTCTAGATATCTGTGCACAAAAACAGCATTCTCTCTTTCTCTCTGTATTTAGCACACAGGAAGCTGAAACACAAAGTATTATCACAGCCTTTCTTTGCCAGAAGCTGAAAATGTGACATTTGCTTGTTGTGAACTTGTGTGTTGATCAGCATGTTAAAGAAGAATTCCAGGTATGGGTATTTTATACATAGGTTCATTGATCCAGCTTGGATCAGTAATACTAAATATATGCCATTCCTGGTCGATGCCCCTGGAAGCTGGAAATCACTTAACCACATGCCATTGCCGACCAGTGCACGGAGATATACGTCAGCACAATGGCATGGCTGGGCAAATGGGCGTACAGGTACATCCCCTATAAAATGCAGCATTGTGGCTGCGTGTGCGCCCGCAGTGTGCTCCGTGACCGCGGGTCCCGCGGACTCGATTTCGACCAGATCGTGTCACGGAGCGGTAGAACGGGGAGATGCCTTTGTAAACAAAGAATTTCCTCGTTCTGCCTAGTGACAAGACAGAGATCACGCTCCCTGTCATCGGGAGCAGTGATCGCTGTCATGTGAGTAGTAGCCCACCCTCCTACAGTTAGAATCACTCCCTAGGACACACTTAACCCCTTGATCACCCCCTAGTGTTTAACCCCTTCCCTGCCAGTGTGATTTACACAGTAATCAGTGCATTTTTTATAGCACTGATCACTGTATAAATGACAATGGTCCCAAAATAGTGTCAAAAGTGTCAGATGTGTCCGCCCTAATGTTGCAGTCCTGATAAAAATTGCAGATCTCCTCCATTACTAATAAAGAAAATAAAGAAAAAAATTATAATAAAAATGCTATTAAACTATCCCCTATTTTGTAGATGCTATAACTTTCGCGCAAACCAATCTATATACGCTTATTGCAAAAAAAATTTACCAAAAATACAGCAGCTGCTTCAGGGGTTATTGCTACATATGTAGAAGAACACATATCGGCCTAAACTGAAGGGAAAACGTGTTTTTTTTTAAAAATATTTTTGGGGGATATTTATTATAGCAAAAAGAAAAAAAAATAGCTTTTTTTTCAAAATTCTTTTGTTTGTAGCGCAAAAAATAAAAAACGCAGAGGTGATCAAATACCACCAAAAGAAAGAAAGAAATATCTGTGAGAAAAAAAAAAGTTGATTTTGTTTGGGTGCAACGTCGCAGGACCGCGCAATTGTCAGTTAAAGTGGCACAGTACCGAATCGCAAAAAGTGCTTTGGTCAGGAAGGGGGTAAATCCTTCCGGGGCTGAAGTGGTTAAGTAGATATGGCTGCGCCAAGAGGCCGCTATTATGGTGCCATTCAAAGAACGATTTGCATTTTTTTAAATGAATGTAAAACGTTCTCTAGCTGGACAAGGTTGAGAGGTCGGTCAGATAGGTCATGCTCTCTACCTTGTCCAATCAAATAATGATCTGCCTACAGACTGGATCATGAATTTTCATTGCTGCTATTTCATCACTGATACTATTTGGTGTTATCCTCTGAGTAGGTTTTGCTCTAATAAGGTAAGAAGAGATTGTGGGTTGATATTTAACTTTTTGGATTAATATGGGTTACATGTAAATTTTACGGTAGAGATTAAGGGATTAATTAAAAGGGTAAGGTTACAGATGACATTCTAGTGTAGGTTAAAGCGGTTCTTCACCCTAAAGGGGAAGTTCCGCTAATCTTATCCCTCCCCCCCTCCGGTGCCACAATCGGCACCTTTCAGGGGGGAGGGGGGTGCAGTTACCTGTTACCAGTTAACTGCACCCACTTCCGGCCAGACCGCCGCAGACCCCTGCAGACGCTCCGCCCCCTCTGTTGTGTTCTGGGAAACACATAGTTCCCAGAGACACAGCGGGGGACCATAAGAGACGCGCATGCGCAGTAGGGAACCGGGCAATGAAGCCGTCATGCTTCACTTCCCGATTCCCTGACAGAGGATGGTGGCGGTGGCAGCAGCGAGACGAGCGATCGCTCGTCATCTGCCGCCAACATCGCTGGAACCTGGGACAGGTAAGTGTGATTTTATTAAAAGTCAGCAGCTGCAATATTAGTAGCTGCTGGCTTTTAATATTTTTTTTTTAGGTGCAGCTCCTCTTTAAGGCTAGGTTCCCACTGATGTGGTACGAATTTAATCAGCAGTGCGATTTCAAAGTGCGAGTTGATATGGTTCAGATGCAATTATGATAAAATATCAAAACTAGAAGATAAAAAAGGATATTCCGTCTCAATCCAGGGATTTCCCCCACAGTACTTTTTCTGCCACTATATGTATGTCCTCACAGTATGATGGCATTCAGCCCTGACCCAGCCTGTGACTGGACATTTAAAGGAGAAGCAGCACAGTGATGAGCTAATTTCTCACTCACTTTGATTTTTCTTCCTATCAGCATGCTTCTTGTCAGCACATTAACTGATTGGCTCTTTTTGCTGCTACTTCCTCTCACACGCCATCTATGCTGTAGAGCAGGGGTGCCCAACCTTTTGAAGAGCAAGGGCCACTTAAGTAACTTGGTAACTGGTCTCGGACCACAATAAGTGGAGCGGACGAATGACAGATCCGTGTCCACTCTGTATATGCAGAGCGGACATGGACACAGCCCACTATACTCTGTGGGCTCTCCCATCTGATCCAACCAGATGGAAGGGGACAGTTGGAGGTATGTGGGTGCAAATGGATACAAGTCTGTTTACATCTGCAGCTCCATAGAGATGAATGGAGTGTCCATGTGGGTTGAACCAATCATGTGCAAGGGGCCTAAGGCGGCGTTCACACTGATGTGCTGCAGTTTACCTGGGTGCAGCGCAGTGAACCTGTGGATTTTATGGGTTAGTGTGGCGCACTTTATGAAAGCTCGCCAAATCCGCAGGTAATAACAGAGGTCTATGACTCAGTGCAGGTAACCCGAAGGTGCACCTGCGCATCAGTTTGAAAGCAGCCCAGTAACCACTGCAGAAAAGATATGCCTATATATACACTTTTTAGTAATAAACTTCCCTTTAATAACTGTCTTCTATTCAGGTATCACCGGCTGTTGCTGTCCCAGGCAGAGTGCATTTGGTATCACTTCGCTTAAGACAGGAGCCGGCGCTATACAGGAAGCATCAGCATATGTGGCTCTGCTCCCTCCACAACCGCTTGCTTCATCTACCACTGGCTTAATTCAACACTGATGGTCTGGGATGGCGGATGGGCAACCCGCGATCTGGGCTTGCAAACCTGCCATCCCAAAGCAGGAGTTTGCAGGCCACATCAGAGAGCTCCGTGGGTCAATGAAATGATTTGATGAAATGATTCTAAAGGATTTTTTTTAATAAACATTAAACATATCATACTTACCTGCTCTGTGCAATGGTGTTGCACAGAGCAGCCCTGCTCCTCCTCTTCTGCAGGGCTCCTTCCACCCTCTGAGTGCCTGCATTGCAAGCCGCTCGCTATGTGGCCACTTGTGAAGGCTCGCTCCTGAGCTGTGCTTTTTGTGTCCATTGATACACAGAGCCCCGCCCCTGCTTTCTCCTCACTGGTTGTGAATGACCTATAGATCATCAAACAGTGGCAGCTGGTGAAGATTTAGGATGGGGGCGCCAGACCCCACCCTTCCTTTTTGACCCTATAGGTCATTCACAACCAGTGAGGAGACAGCAGGGGCAAGGCCGAGCCACGCTCAGTGTATCAATGGACACAAAAAGCGCAGCTCGGGAGTGAGCCTTCACAAGTGGCCCCATAGCGAGCAGCTTGCAATGGGGGCACTCAGAGGGGGAAAGGAGCCTGACAGAAGGGGAGGAGCAGGGCTGCTCTGTGCAATACCATTGAGAAGGACAGAGTATTCAACCCTAGAATCACAGGACAGAGTATACAGCTCAGCATCATAGATACGTTATGTAGATCAGCATCACAGATTCGGTATATAGATCATCACCACAGATAGTATATAGATGAGCACCACAGATAGTATATACCGTATATACTCGAGTATAAGCCGAGATTTTCAGCCTCTTTTTTGAGGCTGAAAGTGCCCCCCTCGGCTTATACTCGAGTCATCGCTGTCTGCCCGCTCGATCAGCGTGTCGAGCAGACAGACAGCGGCCATTCTATTCAAAAGCCGCGCCTCCGGCTCCGCCTTCGCCTGTGATAGGCGGAACACTGAATTTCCCAGCAGCCTGTGTTCCGCCTATCACGGACATCGTATCATCCTCGTACTACGGACGAGGATGATACGACGTCTGTGATAGGCGGAACACAGGCTGCTGGGAAATTCAGTGTTCCGCCTATCACAGGCGAAGGCGGCGGCGCAGCTTTTGAACTTTACAATGGCCGCCGACGAAGAGGGCACGGGACGGCACGGCACGGGACGGGACGGGACGGGGGCAAGGCAAGGCACGACACGGGACGGATGCAAGGAGGCAAGGCACGGCACGGGACGGAGGCAAGGAGGCAAGGCACGGGACGGAGGCTCGGGACAAAGGTAGGCTGGACACACACACACACACACACACACACACACACACACACACACACACATGGATGGAGACACACACAGGGATGGATGGATGGAGACACACACACACAGGGATGGATGGATGGATGGATGGATGGAGACACACACAGGGATGGATGGATGGATGGAGACACACACACACAGGGATGGATGGATGGATGGACACACACACACACAGGGATGGATGGACGGACACACAGGGATGGACGGACACACAGGGATGGACGGACACACACACAGGGATGGACAGGCATGTCTCACCCTCGGCTTATACACGAGTCAATAAGTTTGCCAGTTTTTTTGGGGGTAAATTGGGGGCCTCGGCTTATATTCGGGTCGGCCTATACTCGAGTATATACGGTAGATCATCACCACAGATAGTATATAGATCATCACAACCGATAGTATATATAGATCGCATTACAGATAGTATATAGATCATCACCACCGATAGTGTAGAGATCATCACCACAGATAGTATATAGCACCCCCCCCGTGCGCCCCCTATGGATGGGTGGCCAATGCCATCAAATAAAATCTGCTTTTACACTTGTATCCCAATAATGTACAAGTCAGCTAGTCAGCAAAGGTATGTGTGTACATACCCATCATTCAAGGAGCATACGTGTTTTATACAGCAAATAGTGACTATTTCAATATCATAAAATCTAAAGCAGCTCTATGTAGCCTAAAACCTTTTTTCTGTGATTATGTGCTATTATGTGGGATAGTTACCGTTGTTTAGAGACGCTCCAGGATTCCTTCTTTACTGTAGATATTTGTGAATGGATCGTTTGATTTCTCATGAAAATCTTAATAAATCTGCATGTGAACTTTGGGACAAACTGTTATTTATTGCTATAATAGCTACAGAATACCTTTTCTGTTGATGTAATGGAGCTCAGCACTATTTAAATACATAAATGTAGCACTACCGCTGTAGGAGTTAGGGTTCCCCACTGCTGCACAGCCAGTCACACCGCATTTCCTTCTTTCATCCAGACACAGAAAATCTGTCTTTGGCTTGTTTTTGTTGTTTTTTTTGGGGATAATATTTTGGATAGGATAAGAGATTCTGGAATACCCAGTGCGACAAGAAACAGAACTTCAGGGATACTTCCTCCCAATTTACAGACTCATATTCTTCCTTCCACCTGCACAAACTTGGTTCCTATATACAGCTTCTGCTGGCTCACTCCTGCAGTCCAGTGCAGGAAAAATGCAGCATGTTCTACTTTTTCTTCCTGGAACTGAAAAGCCATAGAACTGACTGCACGGGTATGAACTATGCCATTGGAAACCATATAACCTACTTTACATGCGTTTTTGCTGCAGAGCAAAAACGCACTGGACTGCATGTTGTGTGAACGGGCCCTAAGTTAGTTTTGCTATGGTTGCTTTACATCTATAGTGAACGTCATTTGATTGGACTGTATATTTGGTGCTATTCCAAAGACAGTTCAATGCCGCATGGCTCATATCTTTACAGCTTTCTTGATATTTGCTAACAAGGAGAAATACTACAGTTGTCAGTTAAAAAACACTGTTTAATTGTAGTTACATTGTGGGATGCATTTTCATGTCATCATTCATATTATAAAGCGATATGTGGCTAGAAATGCCAAGGTAATGAGAAATCCAGTTAATCCTTCTGTCAGAAATCTATTCCGGGCAAGACCTGGATGGCTGGATTAGAAGGCAAGGAAACCACAGATAACATTTAATAGCTGTGGGAGCGTTATTTATGTCACCCATGAGAGTGTGGGAAAATTGTCCTGCTGCCACAGTGCTTGGAAAAGACAAGTTTCAAGAGAAAAGAAAACAATTATTTTAAATATATAAGAACAGTCTAGGTTATTTATTGCACTATTTATTATAATGCAGTAAAATAATTCAATAGTGGATAACAGCATGTGCCCAACCCATCTTACTTATCACAGCAATATGCAATGTAGATTGTATTCACTGTTCACAATTCAGGCTCGCTAAATAGTTTTGACCCATTTTCCAGCAATATGTACCAAATCAATGTCTCAAAAGCTTCCCCTGGCTAATGTAAACTTATTATAGAATGTTAAAAGCAAACTAACCAGCATTTATAGTGGCTCTTGCTTTGACTTTTTTGTTTAGCTTGCTGTGAAATATAAATTGATGAAATAAATACCGATCCACTTAAAAGGTATGGTATGTCCCGCTTTGTAACTAAATGTTACATACTGTACATTGATATGAAAATAATAATTGACATGGAATGATGAATCGGTGGATACTTAAAGGTCTAATCCAGCCGGAAGAGATATTTTATTTTAATTTCAGACTTTACAGGAAAAGGCTTGGTAACGTCTAATGAGATCTTCCTACCATAGTTTCCAGATCTATTCCTGGCAACCTGGAGTTGTTCCTATTCTCCTAGATGTGTTCTCCATAATCAGCGCCATCTTTAATATTGACTGGACCCTGGGCAAACATTTTATTGGGCCCCCTCTTCCATGCAATTTTGCCACATGCTTTGAGACATAAAATAAGGCTACTTTCACACTGGGGCGTTGGGGGCGTCGGAGGTAAAGTGCCGTTATTTTTAGCACCGATTTACCATAGTTTTTGCTGACGTTTTCGGCCATTAGCGGGGCACTTTTAATCCCCGCTAGTGGGCGAAAAAGGGTTAAAACCTCCCCGTCGGTTCGGCGACGCTCCCCATTGATTTCAACGGGCAGGGGCGCTTTAGGACCGGTGTATATACCTCTCCTACAGTGCTGAAAATATAAGGCAGCTTGCAGAACTTTTTATACTGTCCTGCCAGCGCACTGTTCCAGTGTGAAAGTCCTCGGCTTTCACATTGGAGTGAGAGAAGAGGCTCTTTCAAGGCACTTTGCAGGTGCTGTTTTTAGCGTTATAGAGCCTCAGTGTGAAAGCAGCCTATATAGTTTACTGAATCAGATCAGGCAGCGATTGCAATTGGTTGCCAGAGGTTACAGTGTATCATTACCACTCACTGACTGGCTGCAGCACACATTATGGCTCACTGTTGATTTTATAGAGGTTACAGCACATGACTTCTGCTTGTTGATTGGTTGCTAGAGGGTACTGTACATCCATACTGCTCACTAATTGATTGCTAGAGGTTACTGGACATCTCTACCATTCACCAATCGGTTTCTAGAGGTTACTGCACACTATTACTGCTCACTGATTGGTTCCCACAAGTTACTGCATATCTTTACTGCTCAATGATTGGCTGCAAGAGGTTAGTGCACAGCATTACTGCTCACTGATTGGTTGCTAAAGGTTACAGCACATCATCTCCTCACTGCCTGCATGCCATGGACTGGGGAGGTGAGGGGACCCATCAATACACAGAAAACTAGTAGGAATCCTAGGACTCCTGGTATCAGTGGCAATGCTGGGGGGGTGTGATCAGTGGCAATACTGGGGGGTTGATGGGATCAGTGGCAGTGGTGGGGGAGGAATTAGTTAGGAGCAGTACACTGCGACAAATTCTGAATCATGTAGAGCAAAGCTGAAAATCTTTGACAAGTATATAGTGGGGGATTCTACCAATGTAATGGGGAATTTATAATGACCATCAATATGAGGGGGGATTTACACTGACCATCAATGTGAGGGGGAATTTGCATGGACCACCATGTAACGGGGGATTTTACGCCACCCACAAATAGAAAAGAGGGATTTCTACACTGAGACCAATGTAATAAGAGCATTTACACCAACCACCAGTGTAAGGGGGAATATGCAATGACCTCCATGTAAGAGGGAATTTACACTGACAACCATTGTCAAGGAGATTTGTACTGACCACCAATGTAAGGTGACACTTCTACACCGACCACCAATGTTAGGGGGGATTTACACTTACCACCAATGTAATGGAGGATTTTACTTCAACAGCCAATAAAGCGGGTTTTCTTTACTGGCCACCAATGTAAGGGGGACTTACACTCCACCAATTTAAAGGGGGCTTCTACATGGACCACCAATGTAAGGGAGGATTTGAAACTGACTACAAATACAAGTTTGGATTTTTTTTAACGGTTACCAATATAAAGAGGAGTTTCTACACTGACCACTAATAGGAGCATTCACAGTAACCATCAATGTGAAGAGGGATTTACACTGACCACTAATGTAAAGGGGACCTTCACACTGGCCACTATTGTGAATGAAAGGATTGTACACCAAGCCCCAATGTAATTAGATTTACATGACCACCAATGTAACTGAGGCATTTAGCCTGGGTTCACATTTGTGTGTGTCAGGAATACATGCAAAATCACTTTCCAGACACCACAGAAATGTGCTACCTTTTAGCAGATTCACAGCAGTGCCATTAATTATTAATGTTATTTAGAAGAAGGGTTCCACCTCTAATTTTCTTACCTTTGCAGAACAGGCCGATGTTAGGCTTAATGACTATAGCTGTAGGTAGGACTTTCAAGCATGCGCCTTTACCTCCCCAGTGGGCAGCATTCAGCAGAAGTGATGGTAGATATGACCTCAGGGGGACATGATATACATTTAAATGAAGCCTCTATTTACATATCAATGCAGCGGTCCACTACTATTTACATATTAATGCTGCCGCTATTTACAATACAGGTTATTTACATGTAACACAGGGTCTGCAGGTGAGTCATCTATACATTGGCAATAGAGAAGAGCTGAGCAGCAGCAACAGAACTTCACATTGAGATATCAGGACACAGCACAATACTAAAACTTCAAGGGATAAGGGGATTTACGTGGGATAGTTGGCAAATATGAGGCAGCTGCTTTGAGCCCCACAACAATGATGGAATAACGGGATCTCTTTATATTGGCCGCAGCTGGTTTGCAGATCTGGAAACAAAATGTTTGCAATCTCATAAACACCCATTATTACGTATATATCCATTTTTAGTCAAAGTGATTGTAAAGGCTCATTTAAAAACAAAAAACAAACATGTTATACCTTCCTCCTCTGTGCAGTTGATTTTGGTTCTCCTCTTCTCGGGCCCCTCTTTGCGTCTCCTGGCCCCTCCCTCCTATTGAGTTCCCCCTCAGCCAGCAGCTCTCTATGGGAGCACCCTAGCCGAGTCAGAGCTCTGTGTATCCATTCAGACACAGAGACCTGGCCCCGCCACCTATCACCCCTGATTGGCTGACTGACTTTGATTGACAGCCGCGGGAGCCAATGGCACAGACAATCAGAAAGAGTGTCCCGGATGGCTTAGAAACTTGTGGTCATTGCTGGAGAGAGATGGGGTTCAGGTAAGTAATTATGGGGTATTGGGGGGGGCACTGCTACACACAGAATGCACTAAGATAAAAAACCTTCTGCCTTTACAACTCCTTTAGGAGAAGTACAAATAAATTCACATGTGAGTAAGTGTCCTAGAAACTTGTTGGCTTCAAAAATACAAAAACACATTTCTTGACAGAGGCTTGTCCACAGACCTGAACTGAAAAAAAGAAGCAGTACAACACAATCATTGTTCTGTTCTGCTTAGAAGAAAGCACATCATGCATACAGTATGTAATGCGCAAATATACAGTAAATGGCTCTGTATACTTGTATAGTTGAAGACTATAAATAGGAGGAAAAAACGTTTTTTGTAAACCTAAATCTGTTAAAATTTCAAAATTTATAGAGGAAATGAAAAAGTTCTTTTAAAAATATTTTGGCCAACACCGAAGAGGGTGTCTAATTTGTGTTACGCATCGCAAAACTTCACAGACTATATCATACAGTCATTTTTTATTTTGTACATAGCTACACTTTAAGGGGTCTATGTACAAATGTCAGAAAAATGGGGGCAATCCGAACAAAATTTCACAGGCTTTCTAATAGACTAATTCCTGTATCATCGACTCCATCTAGTGGCTGAAATATACTATACTGAAATAGCTCAATGAGAAACTCTACTGCATTTTCATCAGATGGAGCTTAGTATACAGGAATTAATTTATTAGAAAACATACTGAGACATTTTGTTCAGATGTTTTAGAAATAGACCCCATTTTGTTCTGTCTGAGGTCAGTCCAAGAAAATTTTGAGTTATTGAGAGAACATCTGAATTTGGGAAGCAGATACTTTGCATCAGTGCTATTTTGTTTTAGCGTTTTCTTCTATCAGTTCAGATGGACATGTCTTCCAGAATGAGGTAATAGGGAGAGCAGATTGCCTCTCACATTATTTTTTGTTGCCTGCTTTACTCTTATCCCTGTTAATATAACCACATTTAGCCCTTCTTCACAATACCAGGGCTTCAAAGTCACGTGACTTTAAATCTGACAACCCTGCGTGACTTCATCGTGGCTTGCATATGACCTCTTTAACAGAAGTCAATGCAAGTTGTGTTAAAGTCACACCAAAGTAGTGTAGGAACTCTTTTCTAAGTCAGAGCGACTTGAGTCTCACTGATTAGAACAATTCAATTGCCATTAATGGGGCGCAACTTATCATGTGACTATGAACTCTCAAGTCGCATGACAAGTGAAGCAAAACTTGTCACGGCTTAACCCATAAATGCCTGTTCCATTATTGGAATGGTAGTGTTGCGGGAGTTACTTAAAACTTACTGCTGAAGGTCATCACTGAGGTCTGATTTTTTACACATATCTGCCTCCTGAGGGTACATGTATCACATGGAACAGAGAGTTAGTCACTGCTGCAGATACTGGCGTGTTAGGTGCTTGTCAAAAAATGATGTGAATTTTTTTGGAACATTTCTGAAGAACCTAAAGACAGGTAAATACAACTTTATTGCACTACATCCTATACTAATATTTTTTTCCTCTATTACTTCTCTACTAGTTATGCTATTGTACTGTAAAAAGAAAATACCAAAATTAATCTTGTTGTATTAGTTATGGTTTTGACATTTTGCATGTTCCATTTTTGGAGCACTAGGCAAAACCACTACCACCAGGACTAATAATATTGGGGTAAATAATAAAGGGGTACATTTGATTACAGCAGTAATTGATGGCAAAGGCAATATTGTCTGCAGATGGAATGAAAACAGTGTTGTCATTGTTGTCTTATCTGGTGCTGGTATCGATCCCCTGTGTCTTGTCAATTGTTATTCCCAGAATCTGAAAAAGAAGATCCAAATCCAGCACCCAAACATGATCAAAGTATAGAACCATTTCATGGGAGGCATAGACAGACCTGATAAAAGTATCAAAGCGGAAAAATACTGCGCTCAACCCAAAACAGTGAAAAAAAGCAGCTGACACTCAAACAAAGTTCGAAAAATCAATTAAAGCAAAATAGTGTAGCTTTTCAACACAATAGGTCATCAACTGGGGCATATCTCTCTTTCGAGATATGCCCAGGTCGATGACCTATTGTGTCGAAATGCTTCAGGCTACGCTTATCTTATGCTTCCCACATTGCTTTTATATATTTTATGTGATCACATAATTTATATATTTTATGTGATCACGTTTGTCACATCTGTTTTTATGTAAGATGTGAATAAAGTTTTAGTCATTTTTGACCTGCACCATTGGCATTTTTTATTTTTTATTTCCTATACTGTATGGGACTTTTTTGAGCCACTCTATTGCATCGTATTCCTGTTGAGATATTCCACCGCAAGATCTTTGACATGGACAGGTGCTTGCCTTCCGGATGGCCGCCTCGTAGTCTTGATTGTCTGGATTCGGCTTGGCTCTGCTTTCCGTTTGCGCTAGTGGTTCTGGCGTTTCAAGCTCTTATGATACACTGCCATACGGTACTTGTATCCAACACATCTGGTAAGAGTGTTTTATCTTTCCATCTGATTTCTACTTGTGAAGTTTTGAGATCCATTCAAGATTTACTTTGACCACATCTTTTGGCAATTGAGTCATTGATTACTTGATTGGACTATCCATTGTGTGGGACTATTTGTTGCTTCATTATTGTGGGTGACACCTGATAAAAGTATCGACATCAATCCATCAAAAAGAAATATAATTCAAGCCCTCTTTTGTTCTGTTTTGAATTGGTCTTACAAAAAGCTTGACAACTGCATAAAACATATGAAAGAAGCCAATGGATTTTCATAAGTTTTGTCGACATGTGATATGCCATTATCTGGAAACTCATGGTCATCTTCCAGAACCTGGCTGAAGAGGAAGACCTTCTTAGAAGCGTAACATTGACTCACTTTATGATGGCATGAATCTTTACGGTGAAGTGTTCTGTTAAATATCACACTGAATAACAGGTATCACCACCACCTCCTGAGATGAGAAACATGATTTTATACTTTATGTACAATGTAGCAGTGATTTTGCCTACTGTTCCATTTTTGGAACACCACATAATTCAACAATGGAATATAATAAAAAAAATGTATTCTCTTCAAATTCTTGTCCCTTGAATTTTTCTAGGTAACATATGTGAATTTCCTGCACAAATCCCAAAAAAATTACAACCTCAGACATACATGGGTTAAACTGATATTATGACATAAATGTATATGATTATGTTTTTATACAGAAATTATTGCAAACGAATCACAAGTTCTAGCACAACATGTCCCTCATTTCAGAGGAGTCTTCTAAATTCACAAAAATAGCAAGCTACTTAAAACCATCCAAATCAAGTAAAAGCACTAACATATACTTCCCACAGACCAATTTAGCCCTTATTATTAAAGGACAAACCTTTTATGTTGTTGTGGATATATCAAGCACTCTGCATGCGAGAAGGACAAGAAAGAGCCTGAAATGAACTCTCAAACTGCTCATTTAGACTTTGCTCTTTTTTGAACTTTTTTTCTTTTTGGCTTCTACAATGTGAAAGCAACAGGTCAGCAATACTTAGGAGACTTTTAGTAACCATGGAGACTGTGGAGAGCCGGGTAAATGCTTGTAAACAAAATTGGTCTTTTCAAGAGAAAATCTCATGTTGAGTACCAAGAAATTAAGTCCTGTTGCATTCTCCTAGGTTGGACCAATAAATAAGGAAGAGCAGAATGGAAAAAGAAAAAAGTATATTGGTACTTACACAAACATACATAAAACTGATTACAGGTTTATACAAGCAGACGATAAAGATTTCTTCTGAATATATCGATATTTAGATATGCCTATATTAATATAATAGTGAAGCACACACTCTCAGCCTCACCTTGAACAGAGATTTACGAGCCTAAGGGACAACCTAAGCAGGAACAGATAGTGACTGTTACTGGGGAAGGGCGATTGAACACTTCATCCTTTTCACTTGGTATCCACCACTGTGTTTTTTAATCACTGTTGAGTTCCTGATCTTAAAAAAATATCTGTATCGCTCATTGCCATGCCCAGATAGGGATGTAACATATTTTACAATACTGTAGCTTCTCTGGAGACTCACTTGAGAGTCTCCCTGGAATGGAAGAGTTCTTTCATTTCTAATTAGAGCATTCAGAGATTAAGCTTATGATTATTTATCTTAAAGTGTTACTAAACCCACAACAGTAAAATCAGCCTGTATATTCAGTAAATCATGTTTGTTATACTCATTGTGGTACCTAAGGGGTTTATCCTCTGCATTGTGTATAAAGGCTGTGTGATCCTGCCTTCTCTCATCCTCCTATTCTATTCCTCTTATCCTCCTATAACAGAGGCCAGAGAACAAGCTGCACATATGCAGTTTGGTGTGTATTGTGAGAAGGTTTTTTTTTTTTCTTGAGAGGGTGCATGCAATCAGCACTGTCCAGACAAAGGGTTAGGGGTTCTGGATCCTCATAGGACAATCAGGGAGAATGAAAATTCCTCCTATAACCAGACACTGACAAAAGTCACAAGACTGCTCTAACTGCTACTGAGAAAAGGTATTTCGCAGTTTATATTTATTAAAATAATTGCATTTCCATGATATCTGCACTGTGGGAGACCAGATATAGTGCATGCAGGGCCCTGGGTTTAGTAACACTTTAAAGTCAATCAGAGAGAATGAAAACTCCTCCTATAACCAGACACTGACAAAAGTCACAAGACTGCTCTAACTGCTACTGAGAAAAGGTATTTTGCAGTTTATATTTACTAAAATAGGCATTTCCATGTTATGTGTACTGTGGGAGACCATATATAGTGAATGCAGGGCCCTGGGTTTAGTAACAATTTAAAGTGATACTAAACCCTCATTTTATTTTCAAAAGCAGTAGTTTGTAAATGTATTTGTTTGGGGTCAGTTTTCCTCACTTTTGGTTCTCCCAGATGAGTGGCCCTCTGTAGTGCCATTCTCAATGGGGCACCCATGGCTGTGTGTGCTTCCACCAGTGGGACTACATCCCTGCGGGGAGATGCTGGCTGCACATGCAGGCACAGGGGCCATGGCCAAGGATGATGCTGTAGCTCCGCCTCCCATGTCCTTTGATTGGAATGGGAATCTGGAGTTCTGTACCGCAGCCTTGCCTTTGTTCAGCATAAGATGGGTGTGCTGGGAGGTGGTAATGGGTGGGACTACTGGGATGTGTATGTGTACAGAAGGCTGGGTTAGCTATCAAGAACTAGGCTCATGCTCAATCAAGCAGGCAGGGGAAAAGCAGCAATGCACATGCATGAGCATGTCGGGAGTTGTAGTTCTCAAAGAACTATGATGTAGCAGCCGAGAGCGCGCTCTGAGGACCAGAAGCTGAGGGAGAGTAAACTTGAAACAGCATACAATCGGTATGTAAAATCATTGAAAAAATTTGAGGGAAAAACAAATATAGATTACAGATGTTTGTACTTCATATTCCAGAAATCTTTAAAAAAAGATGTACCTTTACAACCCCTTAAATATTATTTTAAAGAAAAGAGAACCTGTGCAAGAATTCTATCAACATAAAAAAAAAATTAATATACCCCAAAAAAGCCCCAAATACCCCCTCCTAAAATTAAAGCAAAATAAAAAGCTTACTATGCTTAGAGCAGCAGCTAAAACTCATCACTGATCTCAAATCAATCACAAAATAAAAAGAAAAAAAAAAAGCCCCTCCTACCTATAATAAGAACAAAAAGGCAGCAAAGGGATTGATTGCCAAAAGAGATAGAATTCATAATTAAAGTACAGTTTTCTAATTAACCCATATCAGTGGTGGCTGGTGAACTTTTCTTATGGGGGGGGGGCAGCAAACAACCAGCATTACCCCCTTCCAGGCGGTGCGTCGGGGCAACACTGATGCACCCCCCACAAGCCAGCTACTCCCACCCCCCCAAGTCCATCAATTACTATGCAACGGGCGGGCTGGTTGTGTCCACCCCTCCTTGCTGGCTGTGCTCTCCTCTCTTCGCTGGCTGTGTCCTCCAATCCTCGCTGGCTGTGTCCCCCTCTCCTCCGGGCAGCGGCGGGTCCGTCTCCAGTGTCTCCTCTTCCACAACGCTAGACATCCAATAAGATCGCCTGGCATTTTTGCTAATCGGGAAACAGGTCTAACTGACCTGCCTCCTGATTGGCGGGGAGGCACTGTAGTGTGAAAACAGCAAAAATGTATTCACTATGGTCGCACAATTGGGTGGGATCCGAGCCCGCCCCAATTTGAAGCCTGTTACAGCCTCTGGCTCTAATCAGATGCTTTAAAAAACATCCCCCGCCATAGGAATACATGTTTCCAATGTCCTAAAAGGGGCCGGGCACATGGATAGGGAGGGCGGCGCCCGTGCGGTTATATGCAGTTTGTCAGCTTTTCCCATGCTTTTGCTACAACAGCATTCCCTTCACTAATGCTATGACTGCTCTGTGCTCCCCCCCTTCCCTTTTTAGTAAGGAGGCTGACTTTTTCAAAATCCCCCTTATTGGCTGTTCTAAACCTGCTTGCCGTAGGTCTAAGACTATGCAGTCTGACACTAACTGACATTTATGCTGCCACTAACTGACACACTGAGGTTGATTTCCAAAAGACAAATCCACTTTGCACTACAGGTGCACTAAAAAGGAATTTGGAAGTACAGTTGCCATAGATCTCAGGGGAAGATCTGAAATGAGGGGAAGCTCTGCTGATTTATCATCCAATCATGAGCAAGCTAAAATGCTGTTTTTTATTTTCCTTGCATGTCCCCCTTAGATCTACGGCGACTGCACTTCCAAGTGTACTTTCAGTGCACTTTCAAGTCTAACAAATGCATATGTGTGAAAATACATGCAAATACATTTAAAAAAAATCAAAAGAGTGTGAAAAAGTAGATACTCAAACAGGAGTATCGAGTGCAAAGAGGCCTAACACTGATGCCTACACTCACTAAGCTAGGTAAAGCATTGAACTAGTTAATCTTTCCTTTTTTTTTCAACTGACTTTTTTTTTTTTTTTTTTTACAGACTTCTCTTTTGCAAGAACGAATAGATACAATGTGATAGAATAGGTACAGACAAGCCTGGTGTTTTTCCTCTTCACAGAGGACAGTCAATACATGGAAGGGCTACAATGTGGGTGATCATTATGATAGCCAATCAGAGGTTATTACAGCCTGTGTGATCAGGATCCAGTTCCCCCAGGTCCTAATCATTAATAGAGACCTGAGGCTTTCTAGGCTTGTGCAATGCGTTTTGTAATAAATCGAAATTCGGCCGAATTTTGCATCTTTCGGACATTCAGATGCATCCAAATGTCCGAATAAAAAAAAAGGAATTTCAACAAATACGAAAGAAATTATAGTGGATATAACAAATTAATTTGACATGATTCCGTAATTTGTTAAAGATCTAATGAAACAAAAGGTCAACTCAAAGTAAATTTTACAGTCCAATCAGCTGATTAATTTTGTGCTGTAGGTTGGATTATTGGCAAAGTGCATTCCTGAGAACTGAGTGAGAAGGTTGTAGAATTGTATTTGAGCAGAGGAGAAGAGATATTGTCATTGTGTGTGTTAAAATATTCACTAAACAAACAACTTTCCAAACTATGAATCCTTATCATGAATATATATACATACGTAAATATCGAATTTCAACGAATACGAACGAAATTATAGCGCATATAATGAATGAATTCAACATGGTTCGTGATTCAGTATAACGAATATCGACACTACAGAAAAAACTAATTATCCGCAAACGTATTAATGTAACATAACGAGTATAACAGAACAAAATTATGTATTTTACGAATGACAAAGAACCGGAAATAAACATAATTTTCAGTTGTGCACAAGTCTAGCTGTCACCAACAGCCTGGTCTTAGTGCTCAAAGTGCACAACCAAGTATGCTCCCAGCACAAACACGGGAACACATATATGACGCACCCAGGTTTCCAACCCACTTCCTGGACACCGCATATATGTGCTACATGCTCATAAAGGGATTCAACTTTTTAAACTGATCTCTAATGCACTAAGCCAGAATTTAAAGGACTCCTGTCTCTTTTAAAAGTGCTACTATATTGTAGTCTCTGAAAATATTCCTGACTGATATGACAGTGTGTATTACAGACTTTCTTAAAAGTCATAATTGTTAATGCAGATATTGTAAATGGTTCATGTGTCCAATAAAACGTGTGGTGGCAGCTGTTTGGTTTGTAACAGGTTAACTGGGGGAACGAATAATTAAAAAGAAACACACACACATTAAAAAGGAAGCCCTTCACTGTTTCTGCTATGAGGTGGGACTTCAAACTTTTTTTTCAGTAGGGATTAAAATTCTTGGATACAAGAATGACCTGGCATGTTAGGATTTTTAAAGGTTTCCAAAATGCTGACAACCTTCAGATATATGTATAGAATATAGGTGGTCCTGCAAGCTACTATGCTAATGCACAAAAGGGAAAAAGGTAACGAGCTGAGCTGCTGGCACTGTTCACAATCCCATAAATGTGCTGAGTACAGCTTAAGCCTCATACACATGGTACCATTGTTGGCCAATCGAGCATCTGATCTTTGTCAAAAGGGTGTAGTGCAATCCAAACTCAAGTCCATGCAGATAGCCCCTTTAAACAGTCTCTGTTCACAAAAGATGATTCTCATTCCATCCACTTCTTACTGATGCTCGAGTAGCAGAATATAGTATTGCAGCAAAGTGCTCCCCCCCTCCAGGAATATTCTGACCTGGTGTTGTGTGACCTATACAATTAAGTAAGGTCCATAAAAGCCTTTTAGCCTCTCCCGGGCTTCAAACAGCACTGTCCAAGCACTCTCCAAGCTTCCTCGCTGCTATCTCCTCATAAGTAGCGATGAGTATATACAAAGGAAAATATCTAATAGTGCTTATATCCTTTTAAGATGGCGTTTTATTAAAAAACACAAAAGTATAGGGTACTCACATTTTCCTGGTGTTTCTAGCGTGCCAGGCTATAAAAGGTACATAAAATCCATTTTGATGTCTCAGTTTTGCCACACGAGGCTCACAAACACCTAGCAGGTTGCCAGGTCCACACTGGTGTCATGTGCCTTCAACGTCCTGGCCAAATGCCTAATTGCAAAACATGGCAATAAATGACCTCCCAAATGAAGCAAAAGCAGAACATTTCACAATCTGCATTGGTTTATTAAAGAGATCTAGTTACAATTGGGTTTGTGCATAGCCAGATATACTTGGGTTTGGTTCAAGGTGGGTTTGGCAAACTTTACTAAAGTTTGGGTGTTGAATCTGAAACTTGTTGAAGTCAATGCGAGCCATTTTCTAAGCCAATAGGCAAGGAACTTGTTTTTAAAATTCCAATTGAAGGGGAGCATTGATTTTAATAATGCCTAAAGGGAAACATAAAAAAACGCTAAATTCCCTTAAAGAATAAGTTCACTTTTACATAATAACACCAGTGTATGGTGCCTTGAATAAAATGTATATATATCCGATGTGGCTGCCACTTTAAATGAGTGAATCACTCATATGCACAAAAAAACTAAACGAAAGATGGCGCCCACAAATCATATATACATGGCATAGAAGTAACATTCCACCAACATGGATGACCATAGATCCATAAAAATAACCATGGTAGAATAATACAGTAATGTATAAAGAAATGATATGCAAAAAGATAAAAAAAAGTTTCCCAACACCAACATTGCTTCAGTATGGAGATTTCCTTTTAGTCTTCACTGCTAGTGGTCCACCCAGGAGAGGCTGAACCTGGCTGGGGCAACAAACAGTAAGGGATGCCTCGTGATTCCAGTCCTGATCAGTTATTTTGTCTGTCCTTACCTTACACTAAAGGAGCAAACCAGTGGAGAGGTTGCAGCTGAGGAATTCCTATTGGATATCATAAGCGATTTTTGACCTTCCTGTAAAAAGGGCTCAAACACCTTTGTTGAGATTACACCTACCACTTGAGCACTAGCGATGAAGACTTAAAGGAACTCTTCATACCGAAGCATTTTTTTGGTGTTGAGAATTGTTACACTAGACTTTTTTGTACCTTTTTGAATATTATTTCTTTGTATATTACTGTATTATTCTACTATGGTTATTTTCATGGATTTATGGTCATCCACGCTGGTGGAATGTTACTTCTATGTCATGTATATATGATATGTGAGTACCATCTTTCATTAATTTTTTGTACACTTTTGGAATAATATAACAATAAAACATGTAACAACAGTTCCAGCATCTACAGCCTCCCCCCCCCCCCTTTCTCCCTCGCTCCCTGTGACAGCGGGTGGGGATCTTCTCCCTGCACCTGCTGTCGCAATTTGAAAACAGCAAAGGTGTGTGCGGGGCTCCGCGCACAAGGGCGTGTCAATAAATGGGGACGAGTGATGTCACTGATTGCTAAGGATGCAGCTGGTTTTGGCACAGATTGCATCCCTAACAACCATTAAGAGTGGATGAAGGAAGCTGTCATAAATAGTAGTAGCATTAAAAAAAAACAAGCAAACTTCGGTCCGAATCTGTGTTTGGACTAAACCTTTAGTTCGTTTATAATGTTCAGTATTAAATTGTTATAATTGTGAAGGTGTACAAAATTTGTTTATTTGTCCCCTTAGAAACATAGAAAAATGAGTGACAGCAGAAAAAAGACCAACACTATTGAGTCTGCCCTATTTTTCTATGTACTGTATATACGTATTCTTTTTTATTTATGTATTTATTTATTCTTATTTTAACTTTTTTGTCTAAAGTATAGACCTTTGTTGCATGTTTTAATCCACTCACTACCTCTGCTTGTCAGACAAGTCAGACAACACTAGAGAATGAGGTGATGGCAGGTCACCTGCAGTCTGACAGTCTCCTCACACACTGTTTCCCAGCCTCTTAGTGTGCTTGACATTATCAGAAAGAAAGCCTTCCAACTGCAATCTTCTTAACTTGGTTCTATATGCATTTTATGCATTAAGATAAAAAAACCTTCTGTGTGTAGCAGCCCCCCTCAGCCGCACTAATACTCACCGAAGCCCCATCTCAATTCAACGATTTGCATGAGAGCCAAGAAGCCCGGGTGCTCTCCCTCCTGATTGGCCAGGACACAGCAGTGGGCGCCATTAGCACCTGCTTCTTTCAATCAAAGTCAGTGAGCCAATGAAGAGAGAGAGGGGGCGGGGCTGAGCCACAGCTCCATCTCTGAGTGGACACAAAGAGCAGTAGCTTGGGTGCCCCCCAGCAAGATGCTTGCTGTGGGGGCATTTGGCAGGAGGGAGGGGCCAGGAGCGCTGGCGAGGGACCCAAGAAGAGGAGGATTGCTGCTACAAAACCCAACTGCACAGAGGAGGTAAGTATAACATCTTTGTTATTTTTATAGGGAAAAAAAACAAGGCTTTAATATCACTTTAACTAAAGAACAGTTTATGCAGTTATAAAGCTGAATTGCAATGCATGAAGCCAGGCAAATGACATGGCAGACCCAGTCATACTAAGGTGTCCTTTTAGCCTCTGACTCTCTAGATAAAGAATTTCATTCGGACAAACTAATGAGCAAATATTGAAAGCAAATATATATATATATATATATATATATATATATATATATAAGGAAGCTTGGACAATTATTTCAATCTAAAATTGAACATTCATTGTATAAGCCCAGTTGTAACTATTTATTGTTAGAGGAGATCTATACTCACAGAATACATGTTTGCCAGAGATCATGGCAGTCAGCACGTTGACTCAAACTTGAACAATCAACTAAGGGTGAACAGGAACCTTTTTCCTCTGTACCTGGAACGTCTCCCGTCTCCTCAATGGTACTGGAAAAGTGTGAATTTCTCAATGTCCTTCTCAACTCAGTAAACAGGCACTTCTCAGGATGCCACTTGCCGGCCCTCCTCCGAAGAGTCCTTCCCCGGTCACTTCCATGAGCTGCGGTGTCCCTCCAAGCTGAGAGCACACCCGGACACTTTGAATCCTCCCTCAGACCAAGCAGGTTTATCAGGGGCCACTGACAGGAACATGTTGCGGGGTGTCGAACACCCCATGACCGGGACCCCTCACGGGGCTACCCCGGTCCTGGAACCAGACTAGACCCCAGAGGTCTATTGAACAACTCTGGAACCCTGAACACGTGACCCACACCCCTTTAAGTACCCCTTCCCAGACTCCTCAGCGGGCCCCGGCACTCCCACTGATTGGCTCCAAGAAGGCCCATACCTAAACATCCAATCAGACCTGGTTCTAGCTTGTCATGTGCACCTCACCGTTCACATGACCAGGTAGAACTTCCAAACATAGCCTGATCCCAAATGTCATCAGCTACACATCCCCCCCAGCCATTTAGACGATATCCTCATCGTCCAGGTAACAGCCAGGGTAAAAATCCTATACAATAACAAAAAAAAACTAAACAGTGATTGAGTTCTTGTTTAGGTGTTGGGGAAGGGAAAGAAAGGGAAACATGTTTAAACATCAACACTTATCACAATGACACATTAATGCTGTATGCATACCACCCAACTAACTATCTAAGCCCACCCGGACTCCTCCGATGACCTTGATAGCTGATCTCGATGCATCCTGAAAAAGAAACATAATGCAAAAAGACAATATTGTACACTATATGTGCTAAGTTTTGAAGGGCAAAATTCCGGCATTTTCACAACGGAATTTCCTCCTTCAATAGCATGTGAAATATCTTTTCTAACACACTCTAGTCTCTGGTGAAAAGAAAAGTTTCTGTGCACTACCACTATTTTCTGCAGACTCACGCCACCTGGTGGTCAGAGCCGCTGTAACTGCAAGTCCCTTAACCTCCCTGGCGGTATGATTATTTCGGATTTTAGGTGCTGAAAGCGGTACAATTATTTTGCATGAAAATTTGGTGTTTTATATTGTAGTCCTGTAATTCTTAGGAATAACTCTCTTAAATCTGTCCAAACCAGAGGCTAGCAGACATCCCGGGTATGATAAAGTTTGAAAAATTAAATCATAAATTATAATATAATGAATAACTATAAATAATTATACCAAATAATAATATAACAATAATGAAAATTATTCAATAATGTAATCAATTCACAAACACAGAAATTTGCTAATTTGCAGAATTGTCGCTGTCATTACTTTTTCAATATTCAATATTTTCAATATTTGATGACGGATCTCCCCACAAATCGCTATCGCTCAATTCTGTGAGTGATTCCAATTTATTATCACTGTTTTCTAGCTGGTCTGAAATAATTTTTGATGTAAAGTGACAGTTTTGGTTGCTGTGGACAATCTCCAGTTTCCAGGCATAAAGAACAGTTTTTATATTCTAAAACTGCATGCAGGGCACTGGGCAGACCACTAGGGACAAAGGGGATGTGAAATTATTACATACAGCAATGTAATCTGTAAGATTACATTATACTGTATGTATACTGTGTGTTTCACTTTTTGAATTTGTCGCCGATCTCCGTCCCCTTGCGTCACAACACTCGCAGGGAACGGAGCTCGGATCCGTGATGAATCGAGAGGAGGACGAGCCACTACAGCGGGGGGACATCGCTGGATCCAAGGGAGAAGGTAAGTAAACCTCTTCCTGCATACAGCGATGCGGTCCCGAGTCTGGCTCGGGGTTATCGCTTTTGGTATAAAACTTCCACCCCGAGCCAGACTCGGGAACATCGCCAGGGGGGTTAACAAGTGAACACGTTGTGCCCAAAGCCTGAAGAACTTGGCGTGCATTTTACTGTATAACCACCTGTCTAACTACCCCAGAGTCTTTGTAGAATGCAGAAACACTGAAGAAATTAGAAGACACAAGGAAACTCTTCTCCTTTTCTTTCTGCAAACTTTCTCAAAACTTGACTCCAGAAACAGCTCACCAATAGAACCTTGAGTCAGGTAGAGTCAGATCTTTCCCTTAAGCATCAACTGTAGTGATGAAGTAAATAGCGCTCTCTTTTTCCGGTCGGCATATTATAATTTTGTCTCTGTAGATATGTCAACCATAGCTCCAGTGTAGCAAACACCCTTGAAATCTGTCATAAACCTCTGGTGAAAAGGCCTTTTTCCGAGGCGGCTTTGGTACCTTGAGGTAGTTCCCAACATCATCTTCGTACCAAGCCTCACGATTTTTCTCAATCACAGTTATAACATCCCTGGGGACATAGGGAAACTCCAACCCGTACTCAGCAACCACCCTTTTGTGTAACAGTCTCTGTGACCTTGCAAGTTTTGGCAGCCCACAAGCATTTCCCTCTCCAGGTGGTATGCAGGAGTTTGTGAACCGCTTCACCAGCATGGCAGAGCCCCTTTTCAATGTTTCACAGGCTTTGGGAGAGTCACACTCACCGTGACAGGACCCGCCACGTTCAACACTTCATTCCCGGAGGTCAACTTAAACCATTCTGTAACATTTGCACAAGTGGCGGCCACATCATCTCCCCCTGCCCACAACAACTCCTCCGACAGTACCCCAAAAATGTCCCCATCCTCTAGACCTGACATCTCCCCCTGCCCACAACAACTCCTCCGACAGTACCCCAAAAATGTCCCCATCCTCTAGACCTGACAGTGTCTCTAGCTCTGAATCTCTGTATTCCTCTGCCGGTAAATAATTAGACAAGGATGTACTCACGGTCAGGTTTGTATCTGCAACAACCTTCTTCCGCTGATCGGATCCAGCGGAACTCTGCGTGGCTTCCTTAAAGACTTTGTGCGCTTCACTCTTTTCAGTGGAGGCATGGTGACTTCCGAAAGAATGGTAGAAGTCGTGTCCATCTGTTCCAGAGTGGTCTCCTCCACAGCACCCACGGTGGAAGTAGTAGCATCTCTCTCTGGAACATCAACAACAACCGGTGCCATCTTTGTGGAAGGCCTCACTGACAGAGCGAAAACAGCCGGTCCATCAGTTATCATACACGTGGCCCAGTCCATGCAGTAGGCCCTTGGTGACCCAATCGGCTGTTCCACCTTGAAGACATATACTCCACACTTGCTACATCTAGAGAATGGCCGAGGGTTGGTGACCAGACCGTCACACTTTCCGCACAGCATACCCAGGCCGTCAACGTCTCCACTAGTGTAGAGTATGAACCGCCCCTGCGGCAGCAACCGAATGCCCGTGTCCGTAAACACCGACCCGAGTGGTGGCGTTCCTGCAAGACCCCTTCCCAGAGGCATCCTGGGTCCTGGAACAAGTTGCACTCCCGGTACACGGTACATTCCGATGAATTTTCCTTTTCTACAACTCCGAGAAAGTAAACACACTCCTTCCTTCCGCAACACACACTCACGTGGTGCCTCGTGCGGGGAAAAGATCAGCCTAGACTCCTCCCACTGGGCGCTGGCTCCTGTATATTTTTGCGGGCTTCTGATACAGGCTCCTCCCATGCTTACGCACCTCAGTGAACGTCTCTCTGTGGCGCAGTTCGAAAAACACATTCTTCACCCTCTGTTCCAAGGCCCTGCGAGGTAACGGTAAATCCCGGACTACGAGCCCCCACATGTAGCGGCCATAACCCATTGCAGGACAGCCTTGACTTAATGGGCTTACCGGTTACCTTCTCTTGGCCTGCTATTCTACTTCTAGGGGTTCCCAGGGTTGATACCCAACGACACAGATGAAATCCTTTTAAAAGGTTTTATTTTGCAGTAGAACTTTCAATTAACACAGTCTCTTAGGGAACAGAGGGCATGGTGAAGAACTCAGGCACCTTGAACTGCAGGTCTAGCAAAGTCTCTATTTCCACCCAGAGAGTAGCCACTCACAACTGGGCTCTTCAAGGCTGAACAGATCTCTAGCCAGAGATCATGGCAGTCAGCATGTTGACTCAAACTTGAATAATTAACTAAGGGTGAACAGGAACCTTTTTCCTCCGTACCTGGAATGTCTCCTGTCTCCTCAATGGTACTGGAAAAGTGTGAATTTGTCAATGTCCTTCTCAACTCAGTAACCAGGCACTTCTCAGGGTGCCACTTGCTGGCCCTCCTCTGAAGAGTCCTCCCCTGGTCACTTCCACGAGCTGTGGTGTTAAAAAATAATGCATGCCTTAGGCAAGGGGGAAGAACGGACAAAGATTTCACAGTTTGTCTGTTTTATTTCACTGAAAAAAGATATGAGGATTGCTCAGAGCTGGATTAACTCTTTGTAGCAAGACTGGGCACAGCTAATCTGAAATCCCATACTCTATATTGTGCCAGACAAAAAAAAAAAAACATTTCGGGTTTAGATCCACTTTAAGCTTTGACAAAAAAAAAATAATAATAATTCAGGTTTACATCCACTTTAAGCTTTGACAAAAAAAAAAAAAACCTGGAAGCTGATTGGCTACCATGCAGCACTGCACCAGATTTTGGATTCTCCAGTTTTAGTAAATCTATCCCGTGTGTCTTTCTCTTTGAGTGTCATTATTTAAGTGTTGTTCTCCTTCCATTCCTCCATGTAAAGATCTGTTAACCCGCATTGTTTTGTCTGTCTGACTGCTCTATCTTTTATGCCCATTAACTGAAGCCAGACCAGCCACCAACATTTATATGCTTGAACGGAAGTCCTCCTTTAAGGACATTCCAGTAGCAAGGTTCAGGAAGAAAATACCTGCCTATAACCAGCAGGCATTATTCAATAGCAAACAGTTATTGTCAACCATGCAACAACAACTCACACCCAACAATTAAAGAAACAAAGTACTTGGAAACTTTTTTTGAGTAGTATAATAGGGGCGACCTTCCCATGGAGTGTTACGTTGTACACCCAGAGTTCAGATTTAATTTAAGTGCCTTATTAATCCTTTTCTTAATGAGTATTATACAGAGTTCATCATAAAAAAAATATTTTGTACACATAGCTGGTAATCACACTGATTACATATTACTTTCTAGAGTTGCTGCACATTTACATAGGTGAACTCCTTCATGACTGATATTCTCTTGAGTGTATTTCTCTAATACCAAATGTTATAGTTCAAATAATTAATTTGATCTAATTTTGCATGTTTAAAAAAAATAAATACATGTGTATTTGTTTATACACCCAAAGGCAGATATGATAATGTCCTCTTATGCTAATGACACATTTGCATGATCACTTGAAAATAATGAAGCTTTAGCTGTATGTAACAGCCCCTTTTGTTTTAGGAGAACAAAAGGGCCACATTTAGTGTGATTATTACTGAGTTTATGAATAGTTTTTGAAATTTCACATTAATTGCGATAAACATGATACAATGTAATGAAAAATAATGGTAAATATCTTTTTGAAGGCGTGCAAATAAAATGCATTTTTCTTAACAATAATTTTTTTAATCTCTTTCGTTTTAGTTTCTAATATTTATGACCACATTAGTTGTGCAGAAAGAAAGGAATGAAGCAAAATTACTCTGATACCTATTTTAAGGGCAATGTCTAGCCACAGCCAGGTTGGAGGATCCAGACAGGGAATTTATAGTATATTTGTTTTCTAATTCTATAAAGACTTTTGAACACTAAATAAAATGGTATGCAGCCATGGTTCTTTTTTTGGGGGGTAAATGAGTTTGGGCAAGCTTTGCAGTGGAATTAGTACCAGGTACCCAATATCTTTGTGAGCAGACAAGGGCAGACAAGGGTGATTGGGGCAGCCACACAGGATGCTAGTAAGTTAAAAGGAGTCCCACCTTCACATAAAACGCCCTCCCTTTACATCAGAGTTCTCCCCTTTACATTAGAATCCCCCTATACATCAGATTCCCTCTCTGTTCCCATCAGAAGCCCCCTTATACATCAGAGTCCCACCTTCACATAAACCCCCCTTTCCCTTTACATCAGAGTTCTCCCCTTTACATTAGAATTTCCCTATAACCCAGAGTCCCCCTTCTCAACAAAAGCTCCTCTTCCCCTGAAAGCCCCTCTTCACATCAGAAGCCTCCACACTTTAGATTAGAAGCCTCCTTTCACATCAAAAGCCCATCTGCTCATTTATCAGAAATCCCCCTATATATCATCATATATCATCAAATGCCTTGGGTCACACACTTACTATTGTACTCCAGCACTGTGGCATCATCCTGGCTTTGTGTAACCCATGGGTTTACTGAGTGGCAGGCCTGAATCTAGGGTGGGGGGGGGGGTGCTGGGGTGGGCTCTTCCCTCTCAGATTTAAGTTGTGCCTCCCAGGTTTCTGAAAGTGCATCCACTGATCCACGAGCCATCCTGATGGTGGCAATTCGATGTATGGGGGACACTGATGGGGATCTTTGATATAAGAAGGGATTCAGATGAGGGCAATTGATGTAAGGGGTACTGTGATAAAGACAGTTCATGCAAGGGGGCATTCTGGTGAAGACAGTTGATGTGGCGGTGGTGGTGGTGGGGGGTGGGCACTGTGATGAGTACACCTGATGTAAGGGGGGACTCTGATGGAGACTCTGATATAAAGTGGGACTCTGATGGAACCTTGATGTAATGGACAATTGATGTAAGGGGACACTCTGATGAGGACAATTCTTTTTTCTGTGGTGGTTCATTGCAGTGGCAAAAAATATACAGGTAAAATTATATGTAGCACCCTGGGGTTTAGTCAGGGAGCTCCTCACAAATTTACTTGCCAAGAGTCGTTATCTTGGTTGGAGTTTGGCCTTGTTGCACTTTTCTCTTCTACCACTAGGTGGTTGAGTGCTTGGTGGTACTAGATACGAGAAGGGCAACCCAAGGTCGGGTTATGGGTATATGGGGTATCTCAGCCAATGGGCAGGGGTTTTCTTCAATCCCTTGGCCTGCTGGGAGAACTTTTATATTCGGGTGAGGTCAGATGATCTATGTTCTGTGCCACCTGGATGACGGACTGGGTGGACGTGTGTTGTATACCCCGGACTTCTAGGCCAGAGATTTGGCCTATCCCAGGAGCATCTGGCTTCTAGGCTGTATGAGGGCCTAGCCAGAAGTAAAGAGCAGCGTAGGGTTAGGATTTCAGCTTGCAGTCCAGCCAGAAGTGACAGTTCTGTTGGATGGAGAACCTGTCAGTAGTCGGAGGTAGAGGGGAAGCTGTCACCACAAAGGGACCAACCACCTTTACCAGGGACCACAGTGAGTAACTGAAGCAAGTACCAGAACCATATTCTCAATGAACGGGCGCGGTGGAGAATCAGGAAATTTCAGGCATTGAACAAGTCAGGGACCCAACTCGCGGAGGAGACATTTGCAGAGCAGCCTTGCGAGTCAAGCCAGGGATCTCGCTGGTTAGCAGGGGTGAAGCTTGAGAAGTATCTGGAGTGCCAGCAGGGAAGAATGGGTGACGCTTGAGGAGATACCACCATCAATCTTGGAGGAGCTCAAGGGATTTAGAGTCAGTGAATCAGTGGGTCTAGTGAGAGACTGGGAGCTCAGTGTTGAAGAACTACAAGAGGCAGTTGTAGTGAAGCTGAAAGGACTGTTACGTTTGAGTTAGGAACTGTTAAAGACTGTTACCATAGAAGACAGTATTCCTGCATGTGCAGATGTGGTGCCTTGCTGGGGTCTTTCCCTTCACGGCTGTCTTCCTATTGAAGTCTCGGAGTCTGCCAATTGAATCTATAACTACTTAAGGGTGTCCTGGCCCTAACCCTCTTTCCCCCAAAATACAAAAATGACAATCAAAAGAAATAAACCTCTTTTACATCCAAGAAGTGTCTGGCGCCCAATGATTTTCACCATCTTTGCACCCTCTATGCCTCACAACTCACTACATATTGAAGGATGTCAGATATCATTGGCCTTGGAGGTCCTCATTAGATCTTGCTACATATATATTTGTAGCACCCTGGTGTTTAGGCACGGTTGCTCCTAAATATACCTGCCAGGTATAGTTTGGCTATTTGTTGAGGATCAATTGATTTCACTCTAATGCCCTGCACACACGAGCGGAATTTCCAAGTTTTTTCTGACGGAATTCTGCTCAAGCTTGGCTTGCATACACACGGTCACACAGAAGTTCTCTGAACTTTCGACCATCAAGAACGCAGTGACTTACAACACTACGACGAGCCGAGAAAATGAAATTAAGTGCTTGAATTGTTTCCAAGCATGCGTAGGAATTTTTCACATCTCAATCATGCCCTCAATCTTTTGCTGGCGGGAATTTGGCCAGCAAAAGTCCGCTGGAGCATACACACGGTCGCATTTTCCGACCAAAGGCTCTCATCTGTGTTTTGCTGGCGGAATTTCCGATCGTGTCTACAGGGCATTAGTCTGTAAGTGCTGCACCTCTCTATTTTGCCACTAGGTGGCCAGGCACTTGGTGGCATTAGATGAGACAAGGGCACTGCAAGATCAGATTATGTGTATATGGGGTGTCTCAGCCAATGGGCAGGACTTTTCTTAAGTCTCCTAGCCTGCTGGGAGAGCCTATATATTTGGGAGGAGTCAGGTGATCACTGTTCTGTGCCACCTGGACGGCTGTCTGGGTGGACGTGTGTTGTATTGCCTCAGCTGCTCGGCTGGAGTTTGGGCCTTTCCCAGGCACATCTGGCTGCTAGGCTGTGTGAGGGCCTATCCAGAAGCAAGAGAGCGGCACAGGGTTGGGATTGCAGCTTGCAGTCCGACCAGAATTGACGGCTCTGCCGGCCGTAGAACCTGTCGTGGTCAGAGGTAGATGGGAAGCTGTCGCCACTAAGTGACCAACCACCTTGTTACCAGGGACCACAGTGAGTAGCTGAAGCAAGTAGTGTAGCAGAATTCTCACCAACCGGGGATGGTGAAGAATCGGGGAAACTTCAGCGGGTATCAATCCAGAGACTCAGCCAGTGAAGGTGACACTTGCAGAGCAGGCTTGTGTGTCAAGCCAGGGACCGAGCAGGCCAGTGGAGTGAATTTAATTTTTTTCTATTCTATTCCTTTATTTTCTATTCTATTTTATTCTCTTTGGAAATTGCAAAACTTTTTGAATTCAAATTTGAAAAGTATTGGAAAATGATTCAAATTCCTTCAAATTTTTTTTCATTGTTTCGGATTAGTTTAAATTTGTTACTATTGTAATTCACTAATTCGTATACATCCAAATTTCCAAAAAAATGCAAATTCGTCTGCAGGTGAGGCTGCATTGATAGACAAAGGTGAAGCAGCATTGATGGGCACAGGTAGACTGCATTGATGGACACAGGTGAAGTAGCATTGATGGGCACAGGTAGGCTGCATTGTTGGACACAGGTTAAGCAGCATTGATGAACACAGGTAGGCTGCATTGTTGGGCACAGGTGAAGCAGCATTGATGGACACAGGTAGGCTTCATTGTTGGGCACAGGTGAAGCGGCACTGATGGATACAGGTAGGCTGTATTGTTGGGCACAGGTGCTTAGGGGTGGGATTAGGGGTGGGGCAGGGTAGGATTTTGGGTGGGGCAACTGGTGGCAAGTAACACTTGAGGCCTGGCTAGTAGCTCAGGACTTGAAATTTTGAGCCATGATAACCACATATGTACACACCCTCTTCATGTAAGTGTTCCATAGATGCACCTTTGCCAGTAATATCAGCTATGAGTCTTTTTGGAAAAATGTCTTTATCAGCTTCACAATTTTTTTCCCCACTGACTTTGTCAAACCAATGCAAAAAATGTTTTGAATTGAGATCTAGACACTGATGTAGCCTCCCATTCTACCTTTTCCCCTAAATCCTTCTGAAACCTGCTGTACAATATAATACCTAAATACAATTACAATGCTTTCACAGTGGCAGCATCAGGCTCTCTTATGCTGAACAAGGTATATCATCTAATGGCCAAAAAGCTCAAATTTGGCCCCAATACACCATTAAACTTTCTTCCAACTGACTTCAGAGTCACCCTGGTACCATCTGGCAAACTGTAGGTGGGATGTCATGCAAGTTTTAAATTAGAATGACTTTCAACGAAGGCTTTCAGTTGTCGGCGTATGCATTATCTCTCTAATTGCACCCACTGAGACTTGTAATTCAGAATCATCTCAGGTCATATAATGGTCCCTTATGTTAGTTTACTACTTGTAACAAGGTAATTTACGTTTGGTGGACAGGCTGTTCTTTGCAGATATAATACTATGTCATATTGTACATATTTCACGCCCTGTCAAAGTAAATTTTCATGTATCTATCCCCTGCTAGGGACAGTACTCAATCTTCTAGACACACATCTTTTTATACTACAATGGTCTGAAATCCCTGAACTACAAGCAGGTTGTCTATAATTAACTAATTATGTGACTCTGTAAAGGAATGGACAGCTCCGGTGATGATCATATGTAATCAGTTATTTTACGTTTTTTTTTCAGGGTAATCAATTTCACTTTTTGTACTTTAAAAATGAGGAGTCTGTTTCTGTGATCAACTGTCAAAACAAAACAGAAAAATATTGAAAAATGAAATTCACAGTGATTTAACATTAAGACTGAAACATTTGATGACATTAAGACTGAAACTTTAAAGTGGTGAGTTTTTTATAGACAGTATATTTTAGGGAGTATGATTTGATTTTTGTATATAATTATATATAAACAATGTTAGCCTCATTATTTTCTGGGCTAATCCTCCCCTAAACGTTACCTCCCACTCTGCTTTGGCTTATACTCCACTTAGACTTAAAAAACGACCTAAATAGCCTGAATATGCACCTAAATTGATGGTGAGGTATCAAGATGGTTTGCAAGTCCACCATTTTCTGAGCCTCGTAGTAGGACTTTCCTTCTATGGATGCCCACATCACTGCCTTGTGATGTGGCAATTCACTATAGAACATTAAAAACAAAAGCAGCAATAATCGGGAGCAATAAATTCAGAGTGTGCCAATTCGCTGTATTCGGTGCAGTCTCTGTAACCTAAACAAACCTAAAGAAGAACATATTGCAACAGTAAAGTGGCTGTAGCAAAGTAGAGACTTTCTTTTAGGACACAGATGGCATCTACTCATCGGTTATCATAAAACTTTATTGCTTATAATAGCAAAAGCTGCTTGCGAGATTGGCAACCCTTGCAACCCTGCACAGGAAGGAAGAGCTTGAGAAAAAAATTGCAAATCCAAAAAAGTAACTGTTTTATCTGAGGTTGCAAACCAGGCAAGTGTTGTAGATAAGGCCCCTAAAACGAGGAGTCATCTTCTTGTTGGTGATTCAATTGTAAGAGGTGTTTCTTTAGGAAATCATGTGGAAGTGTCAAAGGAAGCTAGGTGTTTGCCTGGTGCTACTGCTAGGAGATAAAAGGCGCATTTTAAAAATTGTCAAAAAAGCTAGTAAAGAGTGCAATGTAGATGTTGTTGTGCACCTTGGCACACATTATTTGTCCCAGAATGATGTGCATTCTATACAGAATTTAGTCCATGATCTTTAACAATCAGGGTGTGTACTGTTAAGCCCCATACACACTATCAGATTGTATGCTTATTTTTTCCATCAGATTTACCAAAACCATATAATATGAGGTCAAACCTTAGGGGTTTCAATGTGTATGCAATCAGGCAGGCCCTTGTACTACATGGTTTTGGTAAATCTGAAGGAAAAAATCAGCAGACAATCTGATAGTGTGTATGGGGCTTTACATTTACAGAGGTCTTACCTTTGCATAATGGACAACAAAAGAAAGCACTTCGTATAGCAGAGTTCGATGTTTGGTTAAAGGATTGGTGCAAAGCTAAAGGTTTTAATAGTCATGATGCTATCCGATGGTCTGACATTGAGCTGTAAAAAAGAGATTGTCTGCATCCCACAAGGGCACTGAGCTTCTTACTGTGGATTTTATGGGCATGCATTTAAACGGAGAATGGGGACAGAGATGTAATTGATGAGGAGTATTTTTGTCACCAGCTGGTTGAAACAAATGTGAGGGTTTGTGTTGCTAAGGACTGGGCGGATAGGGTGGTCATTTCAGTTGAAGTTTCTGGTGGTAAAAATAAAGCAGTAGAACAAAACCAGTAAACTTTTAGCTAGAGCCCTACAATCTCAAAGAGCCAACAATACAATACATGCCATCTCAACTTCTCAAGGTCATAAAGTCCACTCCACTCCTGATATAACTCAACAATTCCTGACTTATTATTCGAAATTATATAACCTGAATTCCCTGGATAATCCCCCGAATTCTAATCAACGAACATCCCTAATTAAAACATTTCTGACACAATACAGTCCTACTCCCATTTCAGACACCCTTGCGGAAGACCTCAACAAACCCATAAATATGGAAGAAGCAGAATTGGCTCTAAACATGTTGAAATCTGGTAAAAGCCCAGGACCGGATGGTCTATCTGTTGGTTATTATAAATCATTCCAAAAATTGCTGCTTCCTATTTTCACAACCACATTTGATGAATATTCCACATCTATAACACCCCCAAGAGATTTATTGATGGCACACGTTACGGTCATCCCCAAACCTGGCAAAGATCCCTTATTGGTGCCTAATTACAGACCGATATCCCTACTAAATGTAGACCTTAAATGGTATGCAAAAATCCTGGCTAACAGATTACTTCCCCTAATCCCTGACCTTATTCACCTCGACCAAGTAGGTTTTATTCCGGGCAGAGAGGCGAGGGATAATACCCTTAAAGCCATTAACATCCACCACTGGCTCACCAAATCTAAACAAAAAGGATTCTTTTTGTCGTTGGACGCGGAGAAGGCGTTCGATAGAGTGGCCTGGGATTATATGTCGGAATCCTTGAAAACAATTGGCATCCCAGATCGTATGCCTAATTATATTCTTATGCTATACTCCAATCCCACGGCGAGAATTCGCATTAATGGCCACCTATCGAACGCCTTTCCCATTTCCAATGGCACACGACAGGGATGCCCCCTCTCCCCGCTTATTTTTGTACTCACCTTGGAACCACTCCTTCGATGCATCAGAGCAAATCCAGATATCAAAGGCATCGATATACATTCCCGTACTTACAAACTAGCTGCTTTCGCAGATGACGTACTTTTGTTCCTCACAGAGCCACTGACAACCCTACCGAATCTTTTGACAACACTCAATCACTTTAACCAATTATCCCATCTCAAAATCAATCTTACAAAATCCCAGGCACTAAATATCACCTTATCCTCTGAACAATGCTCACAGTGTCAGAACAATTTCCCTTTCAAATGGAACACTCACACCATCTCATATTTAGGAATCCAACTACCGTCCTCTCTAAAAGATCTATATGACACAAACTACCTACCTTTACTGCGTAATATTACTAATGACCTTAAAAAATGGTCTACTGGTATTTTCTCTTGGTTTGGGAGAACAGCTATACTCAAAATGAACATTTTACCAAGGGTTTTATACCTTTTTCAAACGATCCCTATCAAGCTTCCATCCACGTTTTTCTCAACATATAGAAGAATATGCACCAATTTTATTTGGGGTTCCACACGTCCCAGATTGAATTATCTCAAACTAACCTTTCCCAAGCTTAGTGGAGGACTTGGTCTTCCAGATGTGGAAAAATATCATCAAGCAGCCCATTTAACAAGAATTGTAGATTGGAACCTACATTCCTCCACCAAAGATTGGGTCCAATTGGAAAATTCCTTATCTAAAATTCCAATTGCACAACTACCTTGGATAACATGTAATCACACTCCAACAATACACAAAACACACCCCTTGATCAATTCTACGCTTTTTACTTTTCGAAAGGCTTGCAAAAAATATAATATCTCATCCATTTCAGGTCCAATGACACCGATCATACTCAACCCTGCATTCGCTCAGGGAATGCGGGAGCCCTTACTGAAGATTCAATGGCCTTACAAACAGATCAGAGCCCATCATTTCTTTAAAATCGACAATCTACTTTCCTATAATGAACTATCGAACCTCCTTGGACCAAACACAATTACATACGAAAAGTATCTTCTAATCAAAAATTTCCTTGACTCGCGATCTCCAAACATAGAATGGTCCAGGGCTCTCACCCCTTTTGAAGATATGTGTCAAAAATCTGAACCACATAAACACTTAATTTCTTTTACCTATGCATTATTGTTCCCATCTCAAATGCAATGGAATGATTGGACCTCCATGAAATGGTCCAATGAGTTATCTATTAACTTCACTCGTAGAGAATGGGAAACAATATACACAATTGTACACAAAGGGTCTCTGAATGCTTACGCACAAGAAAATGCTTATAAACTCATTACCAGATGGTATAGAACCCCTCTCAAACTCCATCATATTTTTCCTTCTGTATCCTCACAATGCTGGCGATGTGGAAATGAACAAGGCTCTTTATTACACATATGGTGGTCTTGCAGCAAGATCCAACCTTTCTGGAAGAAAGTTCATGCTTTAATACAAACCATCACCACATACAAACTAGACTACACACCAGCACAATTTCTTTTACACTATCCTGCAAAACCAAAACGTACCTACCTGCACTCATTGACTATGCACATGATCATGGCAGCTAACATGTGTATCCCTAGAAAGTGGCGCTCATCTACCCCACCATTAATAAGAGATTGGTTAGAGCGCATCCAAAAAACTGCTGAAATGGAAGAATTGATCCATCAAGCAAGAGACACCCCTTCCAAATTTATACATACATGGTCTTGTTGGCAACACTTTACCACCACACAAGAATATCACGCTTTGCTTAATGGATGAAGATAATTTAATTCATCATTTAAATGGATTTTACCAAGTCATGAATATGCTTGAATCCTTTTCACACCTCTATTAACCTTTTTTATGTTTGAATATATATAATTGTATTTCCTTACTTTAGAAAACAACGGTTGTATTTACACTTAGCTCCTTGGGGAGTCTCATACCATATTTACACCTGTTGATATCTGCCAACACTCCTGGATTTTACTCTCCTTCCAAGAAACCTTCTCTCCTACGATACTATCCTTCCCTCTCTCAGATAGATCCTTATGATAGACACATTGTTTTGTTACAGTTTCTGTTTACTTTATGTAGTTACTTTCCAATCCTAACTTCATACCTACACACTATTCCTTTGACCAACTTTTCATACACTTTGATCCTATGCTATATTATAGTATCCGGTCACAGTGAGTTCCCATTTGGGGTGACTGGATACTTATTTTTTTTTTTTCACAATAAGCTCTTTCATATATATTTATGTGTATATGTATATGTATTTATATATATATATATATGCTATTTATTTTTTATTTTTTTCTCTTCTCTTCTCTCAATTTATTTTGTTTTGTAACTCTTGATATTGAATGTTACATTTTAGCATAACGTTTACTTCAAAGTTAGACTTAATTATTTTGTTTTACAACTTCGTAGATTGCTATTTGTAAAGATCTACGTTTTCCAATCTGCTTTCAATCATTTGTTTATATTAATATACTGTTATATATATTGTATATCTGACAAAATCGAATAAAACATTATTGAAAAAAAAAAAAAAAAAAAAAAAAAAAAAAAAAATAAAGCAGTAGATAGCAGTGTTTGTCATGTCATGTGCACTAATGCTTGTAGTTTAGGCAACAAGCTATGTTAGCTGACAGCTCTTATGTCTAGCGACAACTTGGACCTTGTTGCAATTACAGAGACATGGTTCAAGGATTCAAATGACTGGGAAATAACTACACCAGGGTACAAACTATACAGGGATGAGTTAGAGTGGAGACTGCTCGTCCACATCAGTGCCTGACCTCACAAATGCACTTCTGGAAGAATGGTCAAACATTCCCATAGACACAATCCTAAACCTTGTGGACAGCCTTCCTAGAAGAGTTGAAGCTATTATAGCTGCAAAGGGTGGGCCAACTCAATATTGAACCCTACAGACGAAGACTGGGATGTTATTAAAGTTAATGCGCCTATAAAGGCAGGTGTCTCAATACTTTTGTCAATATAGTGTATGTTGAGGGAGACCTGGATGTAGCAAATCATTTAAACAATTACTTCCGTTCATTCTTCTAAGAAATAAATTGCACTAAATAACAAGTTGGGGAATCATATTGGTTCTAGTAATGAGGGTTCATTTTTAGGATTTCTGGAGAGAGAGATAGCAGAGGAACTGGCTTGATTAAAGCTTAATAAAGCAATGGGCCCTGATGGTATTCATCCCAGAAAAGAAAACTTTGAGATATAGTTGTTGGACCATTAACAGATATTAACAGATATTTTTAATCAATCTCTTCTAACAAGAGAAATTCCCCATGACTGGAGGACAGCTAATATTGAACCCATCCACAAGAAGGGCAGCAAGGTTGGAGCTAGCAATTACAGGCCAGTGAGTTTAACATTAGTTGTAGTCAAGTTAAAGTGGATCTGCACACAAGTTTTTTTTTTTTTAAGTTTCAAATTACTAGTATTCTAACGTTCTACTCACTTTTAACGTTGCTTTCCGGTATTCAGGTCAGTTTTTATCTCAAATCGCCCATTATAAAAATCTTGCACATTAGTTTTTATTTTGCTTGTGTGCATTTAAAGCCCACAAGCAATCACTTCCTGGTTCCATTACATTGGAAGTACCAGCATTACTTGCTGGTTCATGTGCATGCTCAGTGGTAAAACATCTATGTTGCCATCACAACGGGTGGCAACGTACGTGAAATCACACAAGATTTTGCACCGGCTCTCCGCACTGACTCCTGGGATGAATAACATCCCATGAGACAGTGCGGCGGTCACCGGAAATGATGCAGATACCCGCAAAATCCCTGCCCACAGCTGCAGAGACAGAACAATGTGTCCATAGACCGGGCCACGGATTGCAAGGTACGATTAAAAAAAAAAACGTCCATTTAGCACTTTTTAGTAGATTTGAAAAGCAGTGAGATTAACTTCGAAAAGTGTGTGCAGATCCTCTTTAATGGAATCACTTCTGAACAGATGGATCATTGATCACTTAACCACTTCCCGACCGGCGCACGCTGTTGTAAGTCGGCAGAATGGCACGGGCAGGCATATTATTGGCGTACAGGTACGTCCAATTTTAAATGCCGGCGGCAGGCGCGCATTCCGGTCGGGACCCCCCTTGAGTCCGGTCGCAGGTCCAGCGGACTCGATTGCCGCAGGCATACCCACAATCGTCTCACGGGGCGGCTGAACTGGAGATGCCGTTGTAAACAGCAGCTGCCCGTTCTGCCTAGCAACAAGTGACGCTGATCTCTGCTCCCTGTGATTGGAGCAGAGATCAGTGTTCACTAAAACAAAGCCCAGCCCCCCACAATTAGTAACACGCCCCTAGGAACACTTAACCCCTACACTGCCACCACTGGTTAACCCCTTCACTGCCAGTGTCATTTACACAGGAATCATTGCATTTGTATAGCAGTGATTGCTGTATAAATGACAGTGGTCCCAAAAATGTGTCAAAAATGTCCGATGTTTCCACCATGTCACAGTCACAATAAAAATCGCTGATCGCTGCCATTACTAGTAAAAAAAAATATTAATAAAAATGGCATAAAACTATCTCCTATTTTGTAAACGCTATAACTTTTGCGCAAACCAATCAATAATCGCTTATTGCGATTTTTTTTACCAAAAATATGTAGAAGAATAGGTATCGGCCTAAACTGAGGGAAATTTTTTTTTTATATATTTTTATTTATTATAACAAAAAGTAAAAAATAATGCGTTTTTTTCAAAATTGTCACTCTATTTTTGTTTATAGCGCAAAAAATAAAAACCGCAGGGGTCATAAAATACCACCAAAAGAAAGCTCTATTTGTGGGAAAAAAGGGCATCAATTTTATTTGGGAGCCACGTCGCACGATCGCGCAATTGTCAGTTAAAGCGACGCAGTGCCGAATCGCAAAAAGTGGTCTGGTCTTAAGCCAGCAAAATGGTCCTGTCTGAAAGTGGTTAAAAACACACAACTTGCTGGACCCAAAGCAGCCTGGCTTTACTGAGGGAAGATCATGTCAGACTAATCTGATTTAATTTTTTTTCTATATTACCAATGTTTTGGACCAGGGTGGTGTGGTGGAGCGTATCTTGATATGCAGTTTGGCTAAAGGATAGATACCAGAGTGTGGTTGTAAATGGGGTTCACTCAGAATAGAGACCAGTTACTAGTGGTGTACCACAAGGCTCTGTACTGGGTCCTGTTCTACGTAATCTACAGTATCTCACAAAAGTGAGTACACCCCTCACATTTTTGTAAACACTGAAGCTAATAACTCAACACACAGACATTAATGTCTAAACCACTGGCAACAAAAGTGAGTACACCCCTAAGTGAAAATGTCCAAATTGGGCCCAACATGTCAATATTTTGTGTGGCCACCATTATTTTCCAGCACTGTATTAACCCTTTTGGGCATGGAGTTCACCAGAGCTTTACAGGTTACCACTGGAGTCCTCTTCCACTCCTCCATGACGACATCACGGAACTGGTGGATGTTAGAGACCTTGCGTTCCTTCACCTTCCATTTAAGGATGCCTCACAGATGCTCAATAGGGTTTAGGCCTGGAGATATGCTTGGCCAGTCTATCACCTTTACCCTCAGCTTCTTTAGCAAGGCAGTGGTCGTCTTGGAGGTGTGTTTGGGATCGTTATTATGTTGGAATACTGCCCTGCGGGCAAGTCTTCAAAGGGAGGGGATCATGCTCTGCTTCAGTATGTCACAGTACATTGGTATTCATGGTTCCCTCAATGAACTGTAGCTCCCCAGTGCTGGCAGCACTCATGCAGCCCCAGACCATGACACTCCCACCACCATGCTTGACTGTAGGCAAGACACACTTGTCTTTGTACTCCTCACATGGTTGCCGCCACACACCCTTGACACCATCTGAACCAAATAAGTCTTGGTCTCATCAGACCACAGGACATGAATCCAGTAATCCATGTCCTTAGTCTGCTTGTCTTCAGCAAACTGTTTGCAGGCTTTTTTGTGCATCATCTTTAGAAGAGGCTTCCTTCTGGGATGACAACCACGCAGACCAGTCTGATGCAATATGCGACGTATGGTCTGAGCACTGACAGGCAGACCCCCCATCCCTTCAACCTCTGCAGCAATGCTGGCAGCACTCATACATCTATTTCCCAAAATTAATACTCTGGATATGACGCTGAGCACGTGCCCTCAACTTGTTTGGTTGACCACTTCAAGGCCTGTTCTGAGTGGAACCTGTCCTGTTAAACCGCTGTAAGGTTGTGGCCAACGTGCTGCAGCTCAGTTTCAGGGTCTTGGCAATCTTCTTATAGCCTAGGCCATCTTTATGTAGAGCAACACTTCATTGCATAGCTTGCCACCCAAACCTTGGAAGAGACGGGGCATGGCCAGTATGATGTCAGGATGTGCTGAAGTTGAAGCATTTCACTTGTTAGAATAGCCGGGCTTCATCAAGACAAGGGGGCAGCATCATTACTCTTCTATTTAAGATAATTCTTAATCTATAGGACTTCATCCTCAGGCTCCTAAAGATGCAGTTGTAATAAGCAAGGACTAGACTTAATAGAGAACCATCTGTTTCTTTTTAATGGCCCTACATAACTGGGATACATGGAATCAAATATAGTTAACAACCCACTCAGAGCAGCAGTAGCCCCATGTATATATAACTTAAGTTAATAACGTCAAACATTCATCTATGTTGTACTTTGAAGTAGAAATCTGCACTGATGTGGCAATCTCATTTGGTGAATGGGAGGGAGGGTTGGGAGGATTGAGAGTGATTGGAGGGGGGGATCATTTTTCCAGAGATGTAATTTAAATGCAAACACTCAGAAAAAAAAAAGGACTGCCATTGCTAAACTTATACAGTAGATGAAAGCTGGCATTTTTATCCTTGATTCTCTACTTCTGGACAGTTTTAAAGCAGTGCTCTAAATTATCTGCATTTCTCTATGTATGCACAGTTAAATCTCTTTTGTTGTTGTTAGCCTAATACAGGACCTGCATGTTAAATTTTTTTTTTTTAATGGTGAATCCAGGTAAAGTAAAATTTGCTGTATTTTTTATATTGCCGATTTTTCGATGATAGTACTGGTCTACTTTAGGCAGTTACGATATTTAAAAGGGAAATCTTTGAGTGAATTAATATTTTGTCACTGGCTTCCATGAAAGAAATTTCTGCTTTATTTTTGCTGCACATTTGACAGGAAAATTTTAATTTTAAATTCTATTTGTACATGCTGTTATTTATTCCCTGCATCCACTGCTGCAAAATGTCATAATGCGTGCCAACAGTGTGGTCAAATGAGGTCAAATATAAGCTTACTTGACCTTTTGTGTTGTATATATGCTAGCTGATGAAGCTTTTTCTTTGAAGTATGGAGTCTGTCCCAATCTTTACCATTTTCCGGATTAGTCATTCACTATGTAGTGAAGCTCATTAATTATATATATATATATATATATATATATATATATATATATATATATATATATATATATATATATATATATATATACCCAAAACCATTTTTTCATTTTTAGTAGAGAAGGGGATGGTTAAAACCCAGCCAGGATTTTTTTTTTGCCATCTTCACTTTTTGCCCTGTAGACACAATAGTAAGTAAGTAAGTGACACTTGGTTCTCATTGGAAAATCCCCCTCTATTTCTGCTCTTGTAACAACTCAAATTGTTGGATTTTCTTTCACTTTCAAGCCCAGTGACAATAGTCACAAAGACAAGTAGAGAGGGAAGTACGGTAGTAGAGAGGACATAGACAGCAATAAAAACGGAGTTTCTAGCCCTTTACCACTTTTCAAAACGAAGGGCCAGTTCACACCAGAACACGATGCGGGTAACCTGCATTCTGTGCGCAGTTGCCGCGCTATGTTTAAAATGCGGTCTGCAGCAGGTGTTAGTGTTAACCTAATGACACGCAAAGCACAGGTTGCAAATCCAGGGCATTGCATGCTACCATGCAATCTGAATGCTATGTATTTTTTAAAGTGGTGCATGCACTCATGCACTACTTTTTGTGTGGTCCAGAATGATTTCAGCCCATTTAAATAGGTCCGATAATGCACTGCACCAGGATGGCATGCGAATTGCACAGGAATGCGCTTAGGACTCTAACCTTGCCTCTATGTTATAGTACTGTGATGTGGGAGGTAAGAGGGAAACGTCACATGACCCCCCATACCCAGAATTATTGGGTTCTTCTTTTAAAGGGAAAGTGAATATAGGCTGCAGGGGTTTGCATTACACTAAAACTGTTTTATGCATCTACTTTGCTTTTCTGTTTAACTTTAGGGTTATTTCACAGTAGCTTTTTAGAGAGCTGTATAGCAGCAGGTGATGGGCAATCAGGAGGTGCTACTGCCGCATCCGGATCCCATTTTTTTTTAATTTTTTTTTCCAATTGGAAATTTTACAGGTGAGGCTGCTTCACAACTGTGAGCCAAACATTTGGCTGCTGTTGGTGTGGTCCCATTGATCTTAATGGGTGAGTGTGACAGGCAGTGCCACCTGTCAGATTCTGCAGTACCATAGTTAATTATTGCAGCCACAACATGTGCACATCCTTGTCAGCCTCTAAAGTTAGAATTCTGTTTGGCAGCCGGGGGGGTAAACAACAGCTCAACCATCTGTTTTTACTGCATCCCTAGCTGGCCGTGTGAAAGAGCCCTTAATGAAACAGACCGGTTTTTAATGGAGATGCTTCTCTAAATACTCATAGAAATAAATGTATGGTGATAATTTCTTATAGATACGGGCTAATACTCCATAGAACTCCTTGCATCCGGATGGTGCCAAATTAGTAAACAGGCACCATCTTTGCAAAACAAGATCACCCTCTTCTGGAGGACCTCTTTAATTTATTAGTGTCTACTTGTAAAATTCTCCCTATAACAATTTGACAAGTACACATGGTGACCAAGAGCTGAAGTTGCTAAATGGCACAAATGATTGAAACAGGATTTTTGACACATTTTATTTCTATAAAAATATATCACAGCTGGAAATGTTCAACTGATTTTCTGTTCTTTCCTGTAAATTTAGAGATAAGATAAAACACCCTTCACGATAGGATATACAGTACCATGCACTTTCGCTGGTTATATTTCAGAAGAATCTACCACCACCCTGCCACCTGACAGATAAGCTTCGGGGGGACTGAAATGAATTAGTGCTTGTGGGATAGGTGAATCAACTTTGCATGGAATGCTTCAATAAAAGAAAGAGTTTTAATGGATAGCAACTTACCTTTTTTTTGTTGCTTGAAAGTGTACTTTATTGAGTGGTCAGTGACCACTTGGAGTCTGCAGAGGGACTGGATATCCTGCTGTACACCTCATAGGTATTCATACATGATTTTCTGTTTTCCAAGACAACATGAGAAATAAAAAGTGACAGTATATGGTTAAAATATGCAAACATAATGACAGAACAAATGTATATAAGGTAATAAATTGTCAAATGAAACGGCATGTATTTCAATTGTTTGTGCAGCCATAAATACCTCATTACTTCCAATGTTTCAATCATTGACTCTAATCAAGTTGCAGAGCCTGTGCTCTTTTTTCAAACAAAAAAAACTAATTAGCAAACAAAAAGTCTAGTGAAGAGCTGATAATAAAAGAATAGACTTCTCAGCAGAAAAAAAATAAAGAGGGAAATCAGTAAAGTTCTAAATGTAAACAGGCTTATCTGTATTAGATTAACCAGGCTGGAAGTAAGCCATCTGTGTTGATTCTACAAGACAGCAGCTGGTGAACGTGACACTATAAAATATATTCAATAGTAATGCATAACTAGATTCCATTTGTGTAACAAAGTGCACATAATTAAATAGTAAAATGAACTCTGTAAACCAACCTGTAAATGCAACCTCGTATTTTTTTTATGGTTTCGAAAATAAAAGAAAACGCACAGTAAATCGAGATCAATGTGATACAGAACAAAAAAAAAAAAGCAAAATTAGAATGGATTAATAAACGTTAGTGTGTGTAATTATTGCTCAGCCATAGAACAAACAGTTGATGTTTACAAAAAGGGCCTTTAAATTCTGGATTCTGCAGTATTATGGATTTATGTCTATCATCTGGATCACAGCATGCCAGCAGTAAGGTCAATATCACAGTGTGAAAAGTCCACAAATAGACAGCACAGCCTGCTCCTGTTTACTAAATATCATCTGTGGAGCCTGCAATGCTGTAATAGGTGCCAAATGGCTTTGTGATCAATATTATTATACAATATTTGTTCTTTTTTAAGTTTGCAAAACTCCATTACTGAAGTTTTTAAAGAGTCGTTACATACAGATACTGTTTCAACTAGTGAGTGGCTTCTATCATGGTATGCTCATTGACATATGAAATATGCAACTATAGGGAGCAGTAAAACAAGAACAAGGAAAAGAAAAAAGTCCAAACATTAAAAGTTAATGGAGCCACTTAAAGGGGCATTCCAGATTTCAGCTTATGAGGTTCAATGTGAGGATAGATAAATCTCAAGTTTTTCTAGTAGAACATCTTTTAAAAATACAGAAAATTTTGATGAAAAAAACACAAACATTCATTGTTGACTGCAGCTTTTTTTCAACCAGGGTGCCTTGGGGTTTTTTCAGGGGTGCTTTGGCAAAATGCCTAAAAATTGTCCAATAATTGTATACAAGTCAGCGGGTGATCAAGCCTGTCTTTTAATTACACAGAGCCACGAGTTTTCATCGTACACCATTACAACCTTCTAGCTGCCAGTGTTGGAACAACCAGTGATAAGGAGGACATCCGGCAAAAATCCTTGTTTGTCCCTCCCGGGCTTTGCTGTATTTACTATGAAAGAATAAAACAACTCTAACATTGAGTGTCCTATGTGTGTGGATGTTGCTGCATTATATAAAAATACTAGTTTGTTGTTTACATTTTAGAATGGGGTGCCTCAAGATTGTTCATAACTTTAAAGGGTGCCTTGACTGAAAAAAAGGTTGAGAAACACTGGTTTACTGTCATAGAACAATTTAGGTTGATTTATTAAAGGAGTGGAGAGCATAGCTCCCAACTGTCCTTGATTTCGAGGGACTGTCCCTGATTTAGAGCAATGTCCCTTTGTCCCTCTTTACTCCTCATTTGTCCCTCATTTTGGTCTGATCTATATAGTTGTATATAAAATTCACAATTTTTCTTTCAAAAAGTGTTCCCCAGAGCTAAACCTTTCATCCAATTTCTAAATTGCTGCATTTGTACATTTCAAAAGCCAATATAAAGGAATAGTATAAAAAAGACCTTGTGCATTTAATTAACCTTTTTTTTGGTTAATTCTCCTTTAAGTGGGTGTGGCAGGGGTACGTATCCTATGCTTGCATACATTTGTAAGTAGGTGTCCCTCATTCTCATCTCAAAATGTTGGGTGGTATGGTGGAGAACCATTAGCTATAATCCAAGAACAAAAACATGTTTGTTCATCAATAGTAACATGGTGGGGAGAGGGGAGGGGGAAATTTTGGGACTTTAAATGAGGTCATAGCCTCCATCCCTATCAAGTATGAGCCACAAAATTAAAAACAAGAGCTAAGCGGGACTTTAAATGAAGTACGGGGTCTTTTATTGAAAAAAAAGGGAAACATTTTATCATTTGTTTTTATAGTAAGACATAATTACATGTATATTGGAGAGGTGCGCAGACAGACACATTATTAACATTAGCATTTTGCTTTATACAATCTTATTGACCAATACAGAATAGGTTATAAAAGCGCACCTCCATTATAAACATATAACAATCAAATATAATAATAAGTTAAACAAATAATGCAATGTAGGCAACAACTTTGAACCTATGACTTCTTGGTTGTTGCAATAAATTAATAAGAAAAACATAATTGATGCAATGTTTCAAAAATTGATGCTAATTGAAATTGGGGTACCAAAATACACGGCAATTGTTAGCTCTACGCGTTTCGCGGCTTACTACCGCTCGTCAGGAGCAAGCTCGTGATTGGTCTGAAAATACAAAGTAATAGTAAATTAGTATTTGCAATGATGGAGCATGGGGAGGTTGCCACTTAATTGATAAAGTGACTTACAAAATAGCCCAAAAATTGGGCAGAACTTCCAGCAATGGGAACTGCTAGAGCTGAGATAAAACCGTCTCATCCGGGGTTGAGGCAGGGTTCAGACCATCCCCCAACAATGTCAGGGGGCAGGCCAGGGGGAACCGAAACAGATATCCTCAACACAGGTCCACTAGGTGCTAAATGTATATGTGTGTTACCCAAATCTGCGAAAGAGAAAAAAAAAAAAGGGAAAAGTGTAATGGGTCACAAAAAAAAATATAAATAAAAAAACAAAAAAAAAAAAAAAAAAAAAAAAAAAAAAAAAAAAAAAAAAGCAGGACACTGAGTGTGGATTGAACGTGTTGAATGAATATAACTAATTACTGAAAAGTGTATGTGAATGAAATATACATAAATGATTGGGAAATAGGAGAAGGCTAAATGTATATTAAATAAGTGGGAATGGATGATGGGGAAATACAAAATCATCCAATTCAAATGTGTAAAAAAGTATGTGCAGTGCTCTGAATGAAACAATGTGTGAGCAAAAAGGAAGGAAGAAAAACGAATCAAAAGCAAAAAAAAAAAAAAAAAAAAATACCTGAATAAAACTCTATTACCCATATGTAGAGTTAAGGAGTGATCTCTTCCTAGTGAAGCACAGTGGAGGAGTGAACTGTCTGTCTGTCCCAGCTCATATACCCCAGGCCCTGGGCGGATCCCTGATAGCGTCATGCATGATGTCTTTTGCAGCTGTGAGAAGATGAGGGAACACTCACAGCTGAGGATAATCCATACCTCAGTGGGTGCCCCTCCATCTTAGCTGCAGCATCAGGTGGAAAGACAAAAAGAAAAAAAAAACACAAAAACAAACAATAGACTCCCACCTTGCAGTGTCTATTGACACCACTCGAGGGGCCCATTTATGCATGGCGCCGATGCGCTGAGATCGAACCCCACCACCCCCGTGATCGACAAAGTGAGGTAGGGAAGGAGCTGAGCGCATCGCAACCCCGGAAAAATGACTGCAACATACCCAGCAAAAACAGCCCATATGTTCAATTGATTGATAGATAAATTCCAAAAAAAAACAAAACTGGAAAAAATAATATAAAAAATATAGTATGCAAAAAAATTTTAAAATTTAGAAGAGACAGTAGGAGCTGCTATAGCTAAAAAAATGATACTTGAAACAATATGGAAATAAAATTCAAACAAAAAATTGCTCAAGTATAAAAGACACCCGTCTTCCATCCCTAATATCAATAGTAACATGGTGGGGAGAGGGGAGGGGGAAATTTTGGGACTTTAAATGAGGTCATAGCCTCCATCCCTATCAGGTATGAGCCACAAAATTAAAAACAAGAGCTAAGCGGGACTTTAAATGAAGTACGGGGTCTTTTATTGAAAAAAAAGGGAAACATTTTATTATTTGTTTTTATAGTAAGACATAATTACATGTATATTGGAGAGGTGCGCAGACAGACACATTATTAACATTAGCATTTTGCTTTATACAATCTTATTGACCAATACAGAATAGGTTATAAAAGCGCACCTCCATTATAAACATATAACAATCAAATATAATAATAAGTTAAACAAATAATGCAATGTAGGCAACAACTTTGAACCTGTTGCTCTTGCCAGAAATTAAATGTCCTTGTCCTTTCCTGAGAAATGCACTGAAAGCATAAAACAATGTTATTGATTGATATTAATCACTTGCCGACTACCGCACACACATATACTTCGGCAGAATGGCTTGTACGGGCAAATGGGCATACCTGTAAGTCCCTTTGGATTTGCCACCTTGTGAGCTCGCGCCCACCACATGCCACGGGAGCGTGCCCGCGGGTCTCGTGAACTCGATGTTCGCCGGCACATAACGATCGTGAGATGGAGAGGCAGAACGGGGAAATGCAAACAAGACATTTCCCTGTTCTGCCCAGTGACATGGCAGGGATCTACTGCTCCCTGTGATCGGGAGCAGTGATCTCTGTCATGTCAGTGGTAGCCCATCCCCCCCACAGTTAGAATCACTCACTAGGACACACTTAACCCCTTGATCGCCCCCTAGTGTTTAACCCCTTCCCTGCTAGTGTCATTTATACAGTAATCAGTGGCTATTTATAGCACTGATCGCTGTATAAATGACAATGGTCCCAAAATAGTGTCAAAAGTGTCCGCTGTATCTGCCATAGTGTCGCAGTCCAGATAAAAATTGCAGATTGCCACCATTACTAGTAAAAAAATAATAATAATAATAAAAATGCCATAAATCTATCCCCTAGACGCTATAAATTTTGTGCAAAGCAATCAATAAAGGCTTATTGCGTTTTTTTTAACCAAAAATATGTAGAATACATATCAGCCTAAACTGAGGAAATTGTCACTTTTTTTTGTTTATAGCGCAAAAAATACAAACCACAGAGATGATCAAATACCACCAAAAGAAAGCTCTATTTGCGGGGAAAAAAACAACGTCAATTTTATTTGGGTACAGCATCGCATTACCGTGCAATTGTCAGCTAAAGCAATGCAGTGCCAAATCGCAAAAAATGCTTTGGTCAGGAAGGGGGTAAATCCTTCTGGGGCTGAAGTGGTTAATTGTATCACCTACATATCCTTTCAACTCACACATAATAGAGATGAACAAATGTAGGCATATTGAAGTTCAGCATGTGTGACTATGGCTGCCCATAGGCACCTATAGATAAAGGAAAAAAGGCCCAAAAAAAGAAATAAAAAAATGAACTCCATCCATAGGCATGCGTAGGGGTTGTGGCTGGGCAATTCAGGGGCAGCTCCGGGGGGGGGGGGGATGCTTGGGTTAACCTTCACATCTGCAACTATCTCTGTCACCAGGTCGCCAGGGTCTACCTTTCGTTTTGTACCCCTACTCCTGTGATTCTCACAGCATACTGTGGCTTGCAGCCGGCAGGGACTCTCAGGTGTGCAATATCCTCAGGATAACAAGCTGGTGGGCAGGGTGGAGGTGTGGGCGAACTCTCCCTCCTACACATTCATCTTCATACTCTGGCTGATCGAGCGGCTGAGACTGGGAAGGAGGCAGAGCAGAAATGCCAGCCTGGGAGTCCTCTGCCTCCAGCCATGTGGTAAGAGGCTGATAGGGAGAAGTTTACCTGTGCTGCTTCATCCCTTAAACTGCACACAAAGAACTGGAGAACTGCTACCAGCCCTCCCACTGCATACTGCCCACTGACTGGCTGTCCTCAATGCACAACGCCCACTGACTGGCTGTCCTCACCGCATACTGCTCACCGACTGGCTGTCCTCACTGCATAGTGCTCACTGACTTTCTGTCCTCACTTCACACTACTCACTGACTGGCTGTGCTTACCACCCACTGCTCACTGACTAGCCTCACCGCATTTTTTATAAGTAACAAAAAATTGTTGTTTCTGTATATTGGTAAGTGTCTGTTTATTAAAAATGTTTTAATACATTTTAAAATATTTACATATATTTATATAGATAGATAGATAGATAGATAGATAGATAGATAGATAAAATACACACAGACGCATGTGTGTATGAGCTTTGGGGTGTCCCGGCCCCTTACCATGTGATCAGCTGTCAGCCAATGAAATCAAAAGCGTGGTGATCTTTTTTTTTCTCCTCACGCTGACAATGGAGGAGAAAAAAAAATGATCACTGGCTTATCTTAAAGGGACATCGGTCTCGAAAAGGAAGAGGCAATTATGCTTCATTTATACCATCTAACAGTACCCAAAAATGCCACCTATTAATGCCCACAAGTTCATCCTATAAATGCCCACCAGTGGTGCTAATCAGTACCACCTAGAAGTGTAACCGATCAGTGCCCATCACTGCCATCCATCAGTGCCCATCACTGCCACCCATCAGTGCCCATCAGTGCCACCTCATCAGCGTACATTGACAGACAAAAATTACCCGTTATAAAATTTTAAAACAAAAAAAGATTTTTTTTTTATTCGTTCTTTTAAAATTAAAAAATAAATAAAATAAAATCGTACAGGTGATCAAATACCACCAAAAGAAAGCTCTATTTGGGGGAAAAAATGATAAAAATTGAATTTGGGTCCAGTGTTGTATGACCGCACAATTGTCATTGAAAGTGCGATAGCTCTGAAAGCTGAAAATCGGTCTGGATAGGAGGGGGGTTTAAGTGCCCAGTAAGCAAGTGGTTAAATAACACTTTTCCCTTGACATGTAAGGCAGGCACTTACCCCCCCGAGTGCAACCCAACTTGTCCAGTACAAGCTCCCTGTTTCTCTGTCCCAGTTCCAGGGATCTTTACTTGGTGTCCCTGCCATAAAGCCTTTCTTCCAAAAGTGTCCTTGCTGGATTCTTTTCATCCTGCACATGCATGCTATGACCCCCTTTCATTCATATAGGGAAACCTGCTAGAGGCCCTACGAGTACATTTTTCAGGTTTTTTATTATCATCACTTTCTCTCATGATTGCTTCCAGGACTTATCCAGAGGAGGAAAATGAGGGTGCTTCTGAAAGAATTTTCCTCCAGTACCTGCAATAATTGTAGGATAGGTGGTGGAAGTGTCACTTATAACAGCACTTCAAAGAGGAGAAGCAACTCAGGAGAAATCAGGAAGCGTGGATCCTTTGTCTGAAAATGGAGCGTTCCACTCATGCTCCAAAGTGCGTTACCACCCATTGACTGACGTCACTTCTAGTCCCGTGCTTTCCACCATGGTTCTGGAAGCCAGGCGGCTATCTTGCCTTTGTGGCTACCGCTGCTGGCCAGCTTTTCTCACCCTAGAGGTGCAGGACTATGCAAAGAACACTATGCTCACATGCTCATTTTAACAGGACTCTTGTAAGTGTTTTTAGCCGTTGACTCTAAATAAATTTGTGAAATGCTACACTTAGAAGCGCCTTCTGTGTTCTTCCTTATCCAGAGCTTCTCCCATCCTCTGGAGCAGTCGCTGTAGATCTGAGGGGGACATGCAAGATAAATAAAAAATAGCATTTTAGCTTGCACATGATTGGATGATAAAATCAGCAGAGCTTCCCCTCATTTCAGATCTACCCCTCAGTGACAGTGACTGCACTTCCAAGTGCACTTGTAGTGCCAAGTGGATTTGCCTTTCGTAAATCAACCCCATAGTTTGCTTAAAAGCATCTGGATGTCTTTCAAAAACTGGGCTACAATCAGGGAACAGGTCAGTTGAAATCTAAACTGTAAGGGTAACATTAGCCTTTGACTTGGAAAGGACTTGGGCTGTTTGCTGTTAAACAATGAATCCATCTATGTGTCTGACAAGAAAACGGGCAGTGCCAAAAAGCTGCAAAGAAAGAAAAATATTATTTAAAATGGATCTAAACACCAAAACAAAAATTTTTTTAACATTATTTCCTGTCGCATCTTCATGGCAGCATACACTCTGGGTTGTGACTCCGCCCCCACAGCCTGATAGGACCACATAGCTATAAGATGAAGATACGCCCCCTGCCCCGGTATTCTCTTATTTTTCCTCACCTGTTGGGACCGCACGGATCATCACCCTCTTACCGCTTCGCCCCAGCCAGGTTCTAGCCTCTCCTGGGTGGAAGTTCTTACTGGTACAGCCTCTAAAGGAAGCTAAATGGCAGGAACCCCACTCTGGTGATCTCAGGGGTATGAATACTTTTTCTCTGTAAACAGATCATTGCCTCTATAGCCATTGGAAGTAAGCCTTAAACAGGCTGAAGGCATATAATAAAAAGATTGATCTTTAAGCCTTAAACAGGCTTAGTACCTGCGGACGGTGGTCTCCGGTTTCCTCTTCCTCCCTGGTGTCACTCTGTCTGCAGCTTGACAGCATACTCTCTGCCTTCAGTATCTCTTGTCACCTTAGGTTGTCTGGTGCCTTTCCCCCAGTGTTGCCTCTCTGCCATATTTTACTTCCTTTTACTGAGCTCTGTAGTCCCACAGCAGCATCAGCACTCTTCCTGGTCACTCTGCCGCTTTGCACATGCTCACTGTGCACTTTGGGCAGCCTGTGTATGTCTATCTGTGTCTTTTCCCTTTTCCAAGATGGCGCCGAAGCCACGCGGCGCTACTGAGCATGTGTGGGCAGGGCTTCAACCCGGCTCCAATTTTAAAAGGGGAAGATGTCTTTTTTTAATGCAGATGCCTTTTTTGCCTGTTTTTGTGCTCAGCTGAATTTCCTGACTGCTGCATTTTTGGTTTATCTTCCTTACCCTTTTTGTGTTACCTGTGTCTTCAGGCTTCCTCTGTTCCCTATCCATGGAGACCACTGCTCCAGCAGATCACCACCAGCATAATAGGTAAGAGGGGAGGAGTTTGGTAAGTAGAGAAGATCGCAAAAGAGAGCAGAACGCACTAATGCTACCTAAATGGTTAGCCTCATCAGGTCCGCAAGATCATCTTGCAGAGATTCCTCACATAGAAGAAGCTGCTCTGGTCATAGGCGGAGCCATTCGGGTGGAGAAAGTCGCTCAGGGAAAGGGAGTTGCAGGAGGAGTCGCTCCAGGTCTCGTTCAAGGCGCAGCCATTCCCGCCGAAGAAGATCCCCTGACCGGACGCGCCTTTCACCAGCATGTCACTCTCATCCTTCTGAGAATACCTGCTGGGTATGCGGGGCCATAGCCCTTCCAGACAGGTTGACATGCCGCAGGTGCTTTGAAGAAGCCACCAGAGAGAAAGGGCAAGAACACAGAGAGCTCACGGAGTCTTCTGCCCCATGTGACGCTCCGGACACTGAGTTATCTCCACGGGGTGCTTCGCCAGCTCCCCCAAGTACTTCCAGAGAGCATGATTGTCCTTCAGATGAGGAAGAACTAGAGGCTTCAGCGCTCTTCGACTTCTCCATAATAGAGCCTTTAGTGAGGTCAGTGAAGGAGGCCATTAGCTGGGAGGAACCCCAGGAGGCCCTACCCAAAAGGAGAAAATATTTGCCCGAACCTGAAGAGAGAACCCAAAGCCTTCCCCTTCATTGATGAGTAGGAGGAACTTATCAGAGACAAGTGGCAGAGACCTGAGAAGAAAGCAAGTCTCAACAATCGGCTTGCCAAACTATATCGTCTAAAGGAGGCTAAAATGAAATCTCTTGTGTCCCCGCCAGGGGTGGATGCATCCCTCATGAGCCTGGCCAGGCACGTTACGCTCCCTATCGAGGACACCATGTCATTCAAGGACGTCCTGGATAGGAAGATCGATACTGATTTCAAAAGAGCTTACCTAGCAGCAGGAGGTGTATGCAGGCCAGCAGTGGTTCTTGCAGCTGTGGGTAAGGCTATTGCCAGTTGGTCAGCAAACACAGAAAAGGTTGTATCCAAGGGTGCTGATCAGGACCAGATAGTTAGGGCCCTGCAAGAACTAAGCCTTGCAGGGGAGTTTGTGGCAGAGGCATCTGTGGATGCCATTAAGTCTGCATCCAGGGCTATGTTGTCCTCAGTAATGGCCAGACGGGCTCTCTGGCTCAAACCCGGGGCGGCAGATCCTGCTTCCAAGTCCAATTGGTGCCGCATCCCGTATGATGGCGAGAACCTTTTCGGCGCTAAATTGGACTCTGCTATTTCTAAGGTCACTGGTGAAAAATCAGGGCTTATCCCCTCGCATAGAAACCCAAAGCTTCAGAGGCCTCCTCCCTTTAAGTGTAACCTCTCGGACAGGTACAGGGATGCCAAGTCCTACAGGCCTGGTAGGGAGTACAGAAGGAACTGGAAGGCCCCTCAAACGTCCTTCCTGAAGTTCCAGAAGCCCAGGACCCCGGCATCTACTGACCAGAAGTCCTTTTGAAGGTGCGTCTGCCCAGCCAGCAGTGGTGGGGGCCAGACTCTCAAAGTTCACGCTGGTCTGGGCAGAAATGATAAGCGACCCCTGGACGTTAACCACCGTTCGCGTTGGGCACAGATGGTCATTCAGGGGACTTCCCCCAGGGGACCATTTTTGCCCAACAAACCTCCCGTCATCCCGGCAAAAGAGGTTAGCCTTGACCCGATACGTTCAGGATCTGCTCCAAAAGGAAGCAATTATGGAGGTGCCCCTATCCCAAAGAGGTTGGGGGTTCTGTTCCCCTCCATTTCTAGTAAAAAATAAATCAGGGGGCCTACGTCCGGTCCTGGATCTAAAAAACTTAAACCGCTCTATCCGGGTAGAAGCATTCAAAATGGAGAGCCTCCAGTCTATCCTCCAGGCCATTAATCTGGGGGACTAGATGCTCTCCATAGATCTACAGGATGCCTACCTCCATATCCCTATCCATTCAGAACTCCAAAAGTTCCTCCGTTTTTCGCGAAACCACAGACACTTTCAGTTCCGAAGTCTTCTGTTTGGAATTTCTATGGCTCCCAGGACCTTTACAAAGTTCCTTCTTCCCGTTATCGCGCATCTGAGGGAGAGGGGGCTGCGAGTCCACCATTGTCTGGACGATATTCTCCTCCTCTCAGACAGCCGGGAGTCACTGTTACAGCATCGGAAGATCCTCATCTCCACTCTGCAGAATCTGGGATGGCTGATAAACTGGGGGAAGAGCCAGACTCGGCCCACCCAGAGAATGATCTTCTTAGGAGCCCAACTAGAGACCCAGTTGAATACAGTGCAGCTGCCTCTGGAGAAGTCTTCCCTGTTGGTCCAGAAGGTGAAGAAGGCCATTCTAGCAAGATCCCTGTTGGCCAGAGTATGCCTCAGCCTTCTAGGCTCCCTATCAGCGACCATTCCTTTGGTCCGTTGGGCTAAGTGGCACACCAGACCTCTGCAGAACTCCTTCCTACATCAGTGGGACAGTTCATCCATGACCCAGACGATCCGGATCTCAGAGACAGTCAGGCGCTCATTGCATTGGTGGACTCGTCCCCACAACTTAAACAATTGCAAACACATAGTCATCCCTCCTCAGGAGGTAGTGACCACGGACGCCAGTCTAGAAGGTTGGAGAGCCCACTACCAGTCCCGTGCAGCGCAGGGCCGTTGGCCTTTCGAAGTGCTGGACTCGGTATCGAACGTGCTGGAGATGAGGGCGGCCCTCCAGGCTCTCCTGGCCTTCAGGTCCCTTTTAAGGGGGAAGCAGGTCCTCTTAAGGATGGACAACAAGGTTGCTGTCACCTACATAAACAGACAGGGGGGAACCAGGAGTCCCTCAATGATGCAGGAAGTTCTCCCTGTGATGGAATGGGCACAGTTGAACCTGTCAGACCTGATGGCGACTTACATCCCGGGGTCGGGAACATCATAGCCGACAGCAGGGAGTTTACATCCAACAATGAGTGTTCCTTTAGCCCTCAGGCCTTTTCCCTCATCTGCCAGACCTGGGGTCAACCAGACATAGACCTTGCTGCGACTCCGGCAAACTCCAAGTGCTAAAGCTTCCTGTCGAGGTTTCCCTTTAACTCAGCGGAGGGAACAGATTGCCTCTAGCATCCCTGGAACTTCCATCTCAGGTATATCTTCCCTCCGACTCCCCTGTCAGTGATATTTCTCTTAAAGCTCAAGAGATCAACGGCATTGGTGATAGCGGTGATTCCTTTTTGGCCCAGGAGGCCATGGTTCACCACCCTCCTACAACTGAGCACGGCAGACCCTCTTGCTCTTCCCCTGTCAGCCGACTTGCTCTCCCAGGGCCAGCTACTACATCCAGATCAGGGGAGGCTGCACTTGATGGCTTGGAGGCTGAGAGGGCTAGGTATCTAGGTCAGGGCTGCTCCCAGAAGGTAGTTGATACCCTGCTCCAGGCCAGAAAACCTACCACCAACTGCACCTACCGCAGGGTCTGGGAGAAGTTTGTTGCCTTCTCTCAGGACCTTGGCCGGAATCTGTCCTCCCTTTTGGCTCCTCTGATCCTAGAGTTCCTGCAATCAGGCTTAGACAAAGGTTTTAGCTCTAGTACTCTGAAATTTCAGGTGTTAGCTCTATCCACCCTGACAGGGGTTAAATGGGCTCACGATCCCCCTTGTTATGCAATTTCAGAAGGCCTGTCTTAAACTAAGACCACCTAGGAAAACCTTCCTATCCAACATGGGACCTATCAGTCGTCTTAGAAGTACTATGCAAAGAACCCTTTTTTTCGCTGGAAAACATCTCCCTCTGGCACCTGACACTAAAAGTCGCCTTCCTGGTCACAATCATATCAGCGAAGATAGTTTAAGAGATGCAAGCATTACTGATTAAGGAGCCGTATCTGATCATCTATCCGGACAGGGTAGTTCTAAGACCCTCGGATCGCTTTATCCCAAAGGTGGCATCCTCTTTTCAATTCAACCAGGAAGTCAACTTGACAGCTTTTTTTTTTTTTTTTTTTGAAAAATGTTTATTCGGTTTTACAAACAAACAAAAATCACATAATACAGCCGGATAGCTTAACAGAGACAAAAATCTGCATAATAAAGCAGCGAACAATACAAGTACACCAGTTCAACAAATCGACAGCGTAACCCTTGGGTGACAATCAGTTATAGAAAGTGAGACAAATGGTAGGAAATAACCAAAATAAAACAAACAGCAGCACAGTTAAAGGTCTAAGTCGAACTTGACAGCTTTTAACACAGACCAGGGTGACCCTCATCCCCTGGATGTAAAGGGCAACATCATAAAATATCTTTCCGTGTCCGAATCCTTTAGAAGATCAGAGAACCTCTTCATCATTTCCTACGGCCTTAGGAGAGGTCAAGCAGCTTCGGCCCGAACCATTGCCTCCTGATTGGTGAAGACCATTAAAAAGGCCTACTTGCTGAGTGAGCTGAAAATTCCTGAAGACCTGAGGGCTCATTCCACCAGAGCAGTGGCCACATCCTGGGCAGCGTATTGTAGGGTCTAAGTGGAAACCATCTGCAGAGCGGCCACTTGGTCCTCCAGGAACACTTTTATCTCTCACTACAATGTGGACTCAGCTCGGCTATCAAAAGTAGAATTTGGAAAGTCCCTTATTCAAGCCAACTCTTCTATTCCTTACTAATAAATGTTTACCTTTGCATCTCCCCCCCAGTCTGCGAGTTAATCCCCAGAGTGTATGCTGCCATGATGCGAAAGGAAACCGGAAAATTGTATACTTACCTTTCCGTAATTTTCCTTTCCTGTCGCATCTTCATGGCAGCATACAATATCCCACCCACAAAGGTGATTCATATATACAGAGAATACCGGGGCGGGGGGTGTATCTTCATCTTATAGCTATGTGGTCCTATCAGGTTGTGGGGGTGGAGTCACAACCCAAAGTGTATGCTGCCATAAGGATGCAACAGGAAAGGAAAATTATGGAAAGGTAAGTATACAATTTTCCGGTTTTTAACCAGCACCCATAATGCAGGGTGCTGGGGGGCCACCCCCCCTAATCCATGTATCCAGCCCCCTAATCTACATGTGGGGTGTCGGACGCATGGATTCCAATGGGGTCTTTTTTCTTTTTAGAAACACGGGATTAGAGTCAGAGACTCTAATAGGCTTCAAAAAAGGGTGGGCTTGGGGCGCAGAGCTCTGCGCCTTGAGGCCACCTAATTTGGTGACAATAGTGAATTAATATTTGCTATTGTCTTCCTGATTAAGCTCCTGGCCAATTAGGAAGTAGGTCCTGAGACCAAAAACACAGAAAAGTTTCCCCAGGGGTTTTTTAGCAGCAGAGAGTTGGTATGAAAATAGTTGATGTAAAAAAATAATTTATTTGACAGACAATAGTAATTCCAAATGAACAATAATACATCATCCATATAGGTAGTGCGACAAATACAAACATGGAACATCACTCATAGCAAAAGACTCTATGTACAAGCATGGTTTGCCAATTGTATTCGTAACATATGTATCCACATGAAAAACCCCGATGCATTTCGACCCTTGCGATTTCCGGTCTCTTCAGGGGGATTTATATTCTAGGGGAATGTCAAAATATCTAATTAAAGACTTTGGACAATATAAAAATATATATAAGTATAATATTTCAAATTAAGCAAAAATATGTCTCCATGCATATAGATGTATAGTTACCAATGGGTGTATGAGGACATGAGGACGTGTCGCATGAACCGGCATTGCAGGATTATAGCCATCCAGTGATCCCATCGCTGCCACATGTTCCCCTTGCGCCCTCTGGGTGGGTGCATAGTCCACTGAGCTTACAGGGGGCCATGTTATGGGACCCAGAGAGGAGGATGGGGGGTAAAACACCTGCAGATGGACATGCAAAAAACTTTTTATAGGTCATCATTGAATGTTAGAGGGAGTATATAGAAGTGCTAGGCAGTTATAGGCTAATTACTTGGTAATTAATGAATTCATATTGTAAAGGAATTAAACTAGTTATATATAACATGGCGTAGTTTCTTCATTAGTTATATTAATTGTAAGAGGGATTGGCTGACAGTGAGAAAAGGTGGGTGAGGGATAGGGTGTGGAGATGTGGTGGGTGAGGTGAAAAATGCATGATGTGAGGTGCACTGAGGATAGGGCAAAAGGGGTGTTAAAGTGAAAACAAAACCAAACTACTGAAAAAGAAAAACTGAAACAACAAAATAAAAGTGTGAAAAGAATGATGCATGCGTGTATGTGTGCGTGAGAAAGCAAAGAAAGAGGTGGACAATTGAATAGTGAAAGTGAGAAGGATCAAGATGCCAGGCATGAGAGATATGACACTGAATGCTGTCTGCATAAAGTGAGGGAATAAGATTGGGATTATGTTACTAAGAAACAATATTGTGTAGGTTGTGTAGGTCCTGAGACCTGTCACCCAATTTGCCAAGAGGAGAAGGGATCCGATTGGAAGCCGAGGAGGAGGAGAAGGGAGGAGACGCAAGGCAAGCTGCTGTGAAGCACCTGGAGGAGACGCCGCCCTCGACCTAGATGGGTTAAGTGCGACCAACCGGGGGAGGGGGGTACCTGTGACCAGCGGGGTGGGGTGATTGGATTGTTTGCAGCCCCCCTCCAAAAAATATACCACCAGCCGTAACTGTTTTTCAGCTGGTAATTCTGCCAGTATCATGCATCTTGGCCCCAGGATTTGTAGATGACAATAAAATGTCAGTTCCATCACAAAAGATATTTATGCACACTTGCAGACGGTGTACTTATTCTGACATTTTTTTCTTTTTTTAAATGTATGTAACCACAAAATCTAAGAACCAGGGCTGCTCATGGAAATCACGGGGGGGCCCCTTACAACCTACCTGACAGAGCCCCCCTCCTATGAAAATATCTGATATATATAATATGTTTGCTAAAATGCAACGCCCACATTGCTATGCTTTCCAACCATGGCATAAATTATACCCCCATTGAACAGGACCCATTCAAGTGAATAGCGGCACAAACACAATATCTGCACCCCCACAGTGAGCGATCGGTACCGATCGCTCACTGTGTTCATTCAGGGTGGTGTGTTTATTCAAGATTCACCCCCCCCCAACATCCTGAAATAACCCACATGTGCTCAGTAGCTCTCAGGGAGAGGAGAGGAGGGAAAACAGCAGCATTATTTATCTATCTTTGAGATTAGCAACATTGTACACAAACAGTTAAGTGTAAAATAGAAAGCTTTTATTTATTCTGACTGTGCACTTGTTTTTCTTGTCTCCTAATAACATTAAATCTAAATCATCAGCTAATTGCAATTAGAACTTTTTGGTGTGTTCTACTGGCTGAGAAATGAATGCAGCTAATATAACTTTCCTGATTTCTTGTTAAATGAATTATTCATGACCTGCTGATTTGAACATTATATTTGTTTGCTTGTGCAGGCAGAGAAATACTCTTTATGCAGAAACTAGGTTTAAATTTCAAAGATATTGTCAATTCTGTTTATTTATGGCTTTTTAATAACATGGGTCAATCAGATTATGTGTACATCTTTACTAATCCATATGGAAAATATACCCTGCTTGACATATAAGTAGATGAAAGTCACACTAACATTCCATTACCTACACATATTTCTGGCTGACTTGTGATAATCTTGTGTTTTGGATAGGATGAGGTGGGAGGTGAGTCTGGTTGAAGGATGTATTTTTATATATTTAATGGGACTGTGTCCCATGCCAAAACACAAAAGTTAAATCTATCTGCTTTTGCACTAGGACATCTAAACATCAAATGGCTGACACAATTTTTCTGCACCCCTTAGTGATCATCTTCAACAACTTTAACCATTGCACCTGCATAGGCGTGCCCACGGGGTGTGCCGGGTGTGCCCAGGCACACCCTAATCATCCCTGTGCTCTGTCGGTGTTTCACACCTTTTGTTAGTGCTGACTGCCTGAAAAATGTCTGTCCTGTCCCTTTGTAACTCAGTCACCACCACTGGGGTCGGGCCCGGCCGGCAAAAATTGAGCAGGGAACTAGAACCACAGCCACGGAGTAACCCAGTCGTATTTGCCGATGCAACTTCTATAGTTCCGAATGCAGGTTCCACAGGCGGCGGGGTGATCTACATCTGCACTCCGCCCCCCCCCCCCCTCTCTGGACTCTCTCTCCCTTAGAAACAGCAGACTAGTGGAGACTGGAGAGCGACAGACAAGTGGCTGTAGCCTGCTAGATCGAGGTGAGTGAGACAGCACTGAGCAGGGCACCTGGGCAGGCAATGGGCAAATGATGCACCAGAAAAAAATAAGCTATCCATATGAATCTTACCCTGGCTTGTCACTATATATCTATATCAATATATATCTATATATATCTATATATGTATATATATAAAATATATATGTATTACACATACAATTAAAACGATATGTCTTCGGTATAAAAAAATAAATCTCAAGTGTATATTAACCACTTTCCATATGCCCACAGCCCCAATATATGATGGACGGGAAACAGTGGCAAATGTGGTTTAACAGACCTGTACGTCAGCCCACATTGGAGCAGTGGCGGCCAGTGCTCAAAATTTTTGGGGGGCGCAAACAAACTGAAAAAAACCCCATCAATTGCAGCCACTGTGCCCATCAAACGCAGCTACTGCGACCATCAAGTGCCACCACTGTGCCATCAAAGGCAGCCACTGTGACCATCAAACGCAGCCACTGTGCCCATCATACGCAGCCACTGTGCCTTCAATTGCTGCCACTGTGCCATCAAATGCAGCCACTGTGCCATCAATTGCCGCCACTGTGCCATCAAATGCAGCCACTGTGCTGATCAAACGCAGCCACTGTACCCATAAATTGCTGCCACTGTGCCATCAAATGCAGCTATTGTAACCATCAATTGCTGCCAGTGTGCCCATCAATTGCTGCCACTGTAACCATCAATTGCTGCCACTCTGCCCATCAATTGCCGCTGCTGTGTCCATCAATTGCTGCCAGTGTGCCCATCAATTGCTGACTCTGTGCCCATCAATTACTGTCAGTGTGCCCATCAATTGCCGTTACTGTGCCCATCAATTGATTCCAGTGTGGTCATCAATTGCCGCTACTGTGCCCATCAATTGCTGCCAGTGTGCCCATCAATAAAAAAAATGTGCATTTATTATTTTTTGTTGCAGAAGCCTGGAAAGCATTGTACCAGCAATCAGCAGATCACTGATGCCATGCAGGTCTCATGTACACTGTCGGTGTATCGACTTACCCTTACTCCCTGACAGCCTACCATTAAAGTTCATGTGCGTGTAAAGGCAGGCGGCCCAATACTTTTAGTAATATAGTGTAAATAAATATATATATATGCATGCATGTATGTTTGAGCTTTGGGGTGCACACCCTAATGCATAAGGCTGCGCATGCCTATGTGCACCTGTATATCACTTAGGCTGCAGAAAAGAAGTTCACTTGATTCCCTGTCAATACAGGCAGTGTTGATGTGGGAATCCCTTATGCCAGGCCATTGTCTTCTCCCACCAGGAGGGTGGTGGAAGCCGACCTCGCCTGAAGAATACAGTGATTATTGCTAATGGACATAGCTGCCACTAATGATAATCACAGGTAAAACTCAACATGCTAGTTGTGCCCAAGTTGATTTTTCGATCAACTTGGTGCATTTAGCTTGCCCTTGTACAATTCAAATCTTGGCCGTTTCGTGCTGAACTGGACGAGATTTGAACCATGTATGGCCTACCTTATATACCACAACAATTCTTACATTTCTTCTATTGGACTATTGATTTGGCTATACTGTAGTCATTTTTTTTTTTGTTTGTTTTGGTACAAGGAATTAGTCTGACCAAATGTAGTGTTGTCTGACCAAATGTTTTTTTATTTTTTATTCTGTGCAATCTACAGACAAAAGACATAATAAGACATAAGCAAATGTACTTTTTCTAATTTGAGTTAGTTCTCAAACAACACGTGCTATTGCACACAAAAGTACATATTTTTAATGCATCATTAAAAAAATAAAGGAACAAAGAGAATGCAACATTTTAATTATAAATGGTATAAATAAAGCCAGCTGTCAAATAGTATCTACGATGATTAAATAAAGCAGTAATTACAAAGTAGCAATTATATTGCTAAGAAAAAAAAAGTCTGTTTTCAGTCCTAAGAACACCATCAATGAATGCATCAAGGTTTATAAAAAAAAGTCGTTTTGAAGAACCTTCATAATGTCAATATAAAAAGTTGCCTGTTTGTAACATGTCTGAGAGGGATAGAAACTTAATAGAGTTTGAGTAAGGCTGGCCATACATGGAGAAAATGTATTTCCTGAAATTTGCTTGATTCCCCTATCATCATAGACAATCATAGACAGTGTTGATTCAGGAATCTTTTCTGCTGGTCCATTTCTTCTTGCAGTGGGGGGGTTGGGTTTGAGGGCAGGGGAAGCCATCCCTGCCTTGAGAAGACAGTGATTATTGCTAGCGGCTCTAGCAGCCACTAGCGATAATCGCAAAAGAATCTGCGGCAGGCTGGTTGTACCCAAGTTAATTGATCGATCAACTTGGTACATTCAGCCTACCCATTAATGGTTCGAATCTCGGCCAGTTCAGCAGGAATCGCCAGAGATTCGAACCGTGTATGGCCAGGCTAAGATAATCGACTGTGTGTTAAAATCTGCAAAAAAAGTGGTATTGCTGTTTGCAAAAAGAAAAGTAATAAACAAGAGATGAGCTTAAAACATGTTGATACCTATAAGAAGCCGAAAATGAATGCATGGGTAAAATTTACTTTCAATTGTGCCTTCAAAAACAAATAAAGTAAGCAAATTGAAATACATTTGGAATACAATTCAAAATACTTTATTAGTCCTGAATGGATGTTTTTAAGATACAAGTATACTCAACAAAGAACAAAGCAAAACTCAATAACAAACAAAAGTAAAACACAATAACAAAGATAACATAAATCACCACTAATAACAAACTAATATATACAATAACATGAATTTAAATAAAACACATTATAAATGAATTAAATAGTATAATAAACAGGCCATTCTATCAAAACTCTGCATTGAATAAATAAGACAGATTGAAAAAAAAATAATAATCAAACTATAAAAATGCAAATATTGCATTACTTCCCCTGAATATTAGACTAAAGATTGTTATACATAAATTAGCCTAATACTTAAAAATCTGGATAATAGGTCCAGGCTGAGAAGAATTTTAACATAGTAAGTATAGGCATATAATTCTGAATCGGCACTGTACATATCTCCCAATGTATTAACTTATATAAAATATAAATATGAGTCGCTAATGATAAAAATTCAGATTCTGATGATGTATGATTTAGTCCAATCGGAACTAAAATCCAAAGGTATGCAGACAGGGCAGCCATCAGTTAGGAATGAAACCGTGTTCCAGAGAGACTGCAAAATTAAACAAGTATAGAGGCGCCTCTGGGTGCAGTAGTTAAAATACCAAATTTATTAGGCAACAAATTGTGCACTCACATTTTAAATGTGAGTGCACAATTTGTGGCCTAATAAATTTGGTATTTTAACTACTGCACCCAGAGGCGCCTCTCTACTTGTTTAACCACTTGCCGCCCGCCCTATAGCAAATAGACGGCGGCAAAGTGGTTTCATAATCCTGACCGGACGTCATATGACGTGATCAGGATTATGAGCCGCTGCGCGCCCCCGGGGGCGCGCATCGTGGCGATCGTTGTTGCGGGGTGTCAGTCTGACACCCGGCAACTACGATCTCGGTAAAGAGTCTCCGACGGAGACTCTTTACCACGTGATCAGCCGTGTCCAATCACGGCTGATCACAGTGTAAATAGGAAAAGCCGGTGATCGGCTTTTCCTCACTCGCGTCTGTCAGATGCGAGTAGAGGAGAGCCGATCGGCTGCTCCTCTGACAGGGGGGGTCTGTGCTGATCGATTATCAGCACAGCCCCCCCGAGGATGCCCACACTGGACCACCAGGGACACCACCAGACCACCAGGGATGCCAAGGACAAGGTATGCCACCCTAGACCACCAGGGATTGCAGTCAGTGCCACAATGGATGCCAATCAGTGCCCATAATGGATGCCAATCAGTGCCCACAATGGGCGTCACTGATTGGCATGCATTATTGATTGGCACTGATTGGCATCCATTAGTACAATATATTATAATACAATGCCGCCTATCAGTTCCCATCTGTGCCGCCTATCAGTGCCTACCCATGCCCACCTGTGCCGCCTACCCATGCCCACCTGTGCCGCCTACCCATGCCCACCTGTGCCGCCTACTCATGCCCACCTGTGCCGCCTAACCCATGCCCACCTGTGCCACCTATCCATGCCCTTCCATGCCAATCCGTGCCAATTTGTGCCACCTATCAGTGCCCATCCGTGTCGCCCATCAGTGCCACCCATCAGTGCCGCCTATCAGTGCCACATATCGGTGTCCATCAATGCCACCTCATCAGTGCCACTTTATTGGTGCCACCTCATCGGTGCCCATCAGTGCCGCCTTATCATTGCCCATCAGTGTAACCCCATCAGTGCCCATCAGTGAAGGAGAAAACTTACTTATTTGCAAAGTTTTGAAACTGAAACAAAAAAAAAACATTTTTTTTATAAAAAAATTCGGTATTTTTTTATTTGTTTAGCAAAAAATAAAAAAAGCAGAGGTGATCAAATACCACCAAAAGAAAGCTCTATTTGTGGGAAAAAAATGATAAAAATTTCATTTGGGTACAGTGTAGCATGACCGCGCAATTGTCATTCAAAGTGCGACAGCGCTGAAAGCTCAAAATTGGTCTGGGCAGGAAGGTGTTTAAGTGCCCGGTATTGAAGTGGTTAATTGAGACAAATTTTATAATTTGATGGCCACAGGCAAAAATGCTTTCCTGTGTCACTCTGCAGTTCATTGTGGGTGACAATCTATCACTACAGGTACTCCTTACACTGACCAATGTATTGTGGTGTGGGTGGGAGGAGTTGTCCAAGTTGAACGTACCTTTGACAGCATGCACCTTTCTGACACTGTTGTTAACAAGTCCAACTCCAATTGAACAACATCACTGGCCTTTGGGATCAGCTTATTTAGTCTGTTGGTGTTGGCCACCTTTAAGATTGCTTCCCCAGCATGCCACCGCATACAGGAAAGCACTTACCACCACAGACTCATAAAACATCTTCAGCATCATCTCCAGATGTTAAAAGACCTCAGTTTCTTCATAAAATAGAGGCTCTGGCCCTTCCTTTATAGCACTTCAGTGATCTTACTCCACTCCAGTTTATTATCTATGTGCACCCCACAGATACTTGAAATTCTCTACTACATCCACACCCACTCCTTAGATAGAGACAGGGGTCACTGGTGCCTTCCACCTTTTTAAATCCACAACCATCTAATTTTTAGATACACATACAGTATATCATATCTATCTATCTATCTATCTATCTATCTATCTATCTATCTATCTATCTATCTATCTATCTATCTATCTATCTATCTATCTATCTATCTATCTATCTATATATATACACGCCATGTGAACAACATAAATTGAGCTTCAGCCTGGGGTGGAGCTAACAGCCAGCAAAATAATTTCCTTTCACTGTACAATCTGGCCACTGATGTTACCTGAGGGATTCCATAAGGCTTTAAAATATATGGTGATACTCCTACTTTAAGACTGATTAAAAGGTCAATGATGAAACAGCTCACAACTGATCAAAAAATTGTATTAGGTCACTTGATTAAAAGCAACAAAATCATGATATCCCTTAGATGGCACATTGGCATCATCTTTGGTTACAGACTAAGTTGACATGGTTTTACACATATTTGACAAAGGGTCACGTTATGTGACTGGAAACGTTTATATTAGAGAACCAGGCATCCAGAAACATACATTTGAAGCCCAATTGAACCCTCATTTGAAAACACCTAAATACATTTCAGGTGCATTAAAACAATAGGTGTTCAATGTCATAAAGTTTGTTTTCTTTCTAAAGCAGCCACAACCACCGTAGAAAAGCCTGTCTTCTGCCCCTGTTCCCTGCCCCATCTCTACTGAAAAGGTCCTCCATTGCAGTGGTCATCAACCCTGCAGTATTCTAGTCTGTGTCTCCCCAAGGTAATACATAAAACCTAGCCTGTTAGTGGGCCCTGAGGACAGGTTAATGACCACTTCTCTACTGAAAGAGACCTATAGCTCTGCAATCAACAGAGCTCCTGTTTCCCTTGCTAAATGCTTTCACTTTGATGGCAGATTACTGCTTCTTTACAGGAGCAAGGGTCCCACTCCACAGCTGCTGGCAGTGGACAGGCTTTTCTACTCAGGCTTTGGCTAATTTTTAGAGAAATTAAACTGTAAGGCTTTGCACACTTTTTGTGTGATAAACCCGAAACAAATTTAAATATTGCTACTCAAAGAAACAATAATACTTGTTTAAAATCCCAACTCCAGGCAAAAGTTGAATTTAACTACTTCAATACTGAGCACTTTCACCCCTTTTCTTCCAATTCTCAACTTTCAGCGCTCTTGCAATTTCATAAGAATTGCGCGGTCATGCAACACTGTAACCAAATACATTTTTTATCATTTTGTTCACACAAATAGAGCTTTCTTTTGGTGGAATCTATTCACAAATCTGTTTTTTCTTTTTTTGTGAAATAAGCGAAAAAATGAGCGGAAAATTTAAAAAAAAAACAATATTTTCTACTTTCTGTTTTAAAAGAAATCCAATAAAATCCAATTTTGTCATACTTTTAAGCCAAAATGTATTCTGCTACATGTCTTTGGTAAAAAAAAATCCTGTTACGTGTATAATAATTCTTTATGTGATCATGGACATATGTATGCAGATGATCATGTACAGATATGCGCAGATGATCACAGACATGTGTGCAGATGATCATTGGGACATATGATTTTACTGTTACATATGGGGGGAACAGGTGTTTTTACTGTGTGGGGACATGTGAGGGGGCACTATTTTGGGAACATTGTGATTTTACATATCGTTTACATGATCAGTGTGTAAAAAGCTGTAAAATCAGCTCATGCTCATTGATTACTGGCTGGCTTCGGCGATTCGCTCTCCTCTCCTCACTGACAACTTCTGCGTGAGGAGAGGAAAGCCAATCGCCTAGCAACCAGGTCTCTATTTACATCATATGACCACTGTGATTGGACACAGCTGTCATATAATCAGGGGGGCCAATCACAGAGTTCTCCTGACGATCGGAGATGTACTGTGTCCGGGTGACACAATTGCATAGGGATCACGCTGTTGCGTGGGCACTCTGAGGGACGTTCCTGAATGTCCACTCAGAAGGCGGAAACACCCATCCGGCCATATATGTGCAGTGGCCGGGTGGGAAATGGTTAAATAGTGCATTAATTACCTTACTCCTCAGTCTTGATAGGCAGGCTGGAAAATTGCTCTATCTATGGCCAGCTTTAGTCATTCTGTAATGTAAAAGACCATTGTCACAGTTTCCTCTGTGAGTCAAGCTAATTTCCTTGCCTGAGGATCAGGCATTTTCCCCTTCTTGTTATCTTCTTGGGCTCTGGTCCTCCCACCAACCCCATGAGTTATCCTTCCTCTACAGCCTATGAGAGAGGACCGCTGAAAGTATTGGCTCCACCAATGCAAGGTGTCTACATCATTCACCCAGGAACTAAACAGAATAAGAGAAACGGAGATTGTCACGTGACCATGGCTTCAACTTAGTAAAATGGGCATTTGGATCATTTTTTTTTCATACTAGTGGTTAGTTTAGGGGGCGGAGGGCTGGTAGAGTGGTTGGTAATATTCTGGTGTTGGGCTTTAAATGTTTCCAGCAAAATATATCAGATCACAGAGTTGAGTTTAACTGAAACATACATGTAACATATAAATAATTAATGCCCAAATAAAAATAGAAATAGACAATTCGTACAGATAATGTGATAAATACCATCACTAGATAATTCTCCCCTATCAAAATGGAATCATGTGTTTGTGCTGGCCCTACCACTGACAGGTATGACATGTTTAGGAGAAAGAATGGCCACACACATCTTCTGTGTTTTTTAATTATTCTACCTATCCTATACTTTTTGAAATAAATGTTTAATGTAAATTTCCACAATTGCCTGCAGTTTTTCCATATTATGAATAGGTTATATGGACAGATTAGAAACAGATGGCTCTAAGTGTGGTTCTTAATTCAATCATTATCTTTAGTTAGGATTTTCTTGGTCCAGATACAGTTCCCAGTAGTAAATAGCAATGGGGGAACCATGGTTATATCATCACATACTGCTCCCAGCAGCAATAAACATCTGCAAATAGTCTGTTTACTACTGAATACATTGCCTTCCCCTGTCGACAAGGAAGGATACCCCACAGTTTTCAAAAGTCTCTCATTTGGAGGAACTGTCCTTCTTTTTGGAACCAAATCCTTTTGTTCCCTCTTTCCTATTCAGTTGTTTCGCGTTCTGGTCTGATTAATGCACCATTAACCCTTTGCTGCCAGGTCCGTCATATGGACCTGAAAGGCAGATGCAATTGGGCCGCTGCACTGCCCCCCAACTGCCTCCATACACCCCCAGTACCAGTGCCCCCCCCAAACACATGCCCCCACTATGTATACTGGGCTCTGCTTGCTAATCTGTGGGCCTAGGATCGATATGGTGGGTAGAGGCGGGTGGAGGGGAGGGGGAAGAGCGGACACGCATCCATTCTCCTCCCCTTCTTGCTGTGCCTCAGAAAACTATGTGCATGATGTCACTTCCGGGTCAGCCTCTTAGTGTCCTTGGCTAGCATAGCCAGGAAGGTAGGTATTTTAATGCAATCTGCATTGCAATACATTCAGTGTAGCCCAGGGGAGACCTGCAGGGTCTAAGACTCTGCAGGTCTCATTAAAGATAACCTGTCACCTAAAAATCATCACATAGGGGACTTAAGTGATTAAAAAAAAATCAGTTAACCTCCTGGGCTGTATGGTTATTTCAGATTTTTGATGCTCAAAGCAGTACAATTGTTTTGCATGGAAATTTGATTTGGCGTTTTTTATGGTAGGTCTGTAATTCTTAGGAATAACACCCTTAAATCTGTCCAAACAAGAGTCTATAGACATCCCGGGTATGATAAAGTTTGAAACACAAAATCATGAATTATAATATAATAAATAACTATAAATAATTATAACAAATAATATAATAAAGTAAATTATGCAATAATGTAATCAAATCAAAAACACAGAAATTTGCTCAGTTGCAGAATTGTCACTGTCATTACTTTCAGTATTTGATGACGGATTTCCCCACAAATCACTATTGCTCAATTCTGCGAGTGATTCTAATTTATTATCACTGTTTTTTAGCTGGTCTAAAACCGCTTTTGATGTAAAGGGACGGTTTTAGTTGCTATGGACAATCTCCAGTTTCCAGGCAGAAAGAACAGTATTTATAATATAAAACTGCATGCAGGACACTGGACACACCACTAGGGACAAAAGGGAGGTGAAATTATTTGATACAGTAATATAATCTGTAAGATTACTGTATACTGTATGTGTAATGTGTGTTTCACTTTTAAAATTTGGCTTAGTTCCCCGTCCCCATGAGTCGCAGCGCTCACAGGGAATGGAGCCCGGCTCTGTGATAGATCCGGCGGAGGACGGCTCGTGCACAGAGATCGGGGGAACATCGCAGGATCCTGAGGACAAGGTAAGTAAGCTGTACCTGGATCCTGTGATGTGATCCCGAGTGTGGCTCTGGGTTACCGCATTTGGTACTGAAAATTCACTCTGAGCCAGACTCGGGTATACCGTCAGGGAGGTTAAAAAAAAAAAACGCATGAAAAAGTTGATTGCAATACACATGTTACATATTGCTGTGCACGTTGGAGTGAGAGCAATAATTCTCGCACCAGACCTCCTCCGTAACACTAAACTGATGACCTATAGGGGGCTTTTGAAGCATCGCCTATAGAAAAATAGGGTAATTAAATTTTTCACCATTTCACGGGCGTACATAAATTTAAGGTTTGACATGTTGGGTATCTATTTACTTGGTGCAAGTAAAGTACTTGTTGTGTTTATATTTAACCAGCATTTGGGTAGTTTATTGTGTTTGCTTGCCCTAAAATTCACTTTTTTTTTACGGAAATATGCATTTCCCAGACATTTTTGGTAATATCAAATGACATAAAAAATTGGAACTATCACTATTATATTCTCTAGTGCAGTGATATGCAATTAGCGGACCTCCAGCTGTTGCAGAACTACAAGTCCCATGATGCATAGCAAGACTCTGTCAGCCACAAGCATGACACCCAGAGGCAGAGGCATGATGGGACTTGTAGTTTTGCAACAGCTGGAGGTCCGCTAATTGCATATTCCTGCTCTAGGGTGTCTACTTTCAGAAAATATATAATGTTTGTATTGATGTCATTTTGAGGCATAAAATTATTTTTTAAACATGTGTGCAAAAAAAAAAAACTGCCCTGGCAGCGAAAGGGTTAAAAAGAAAATGTTTAACATTGTGTTATTACGCTAATCCTTTCATCCAACATCTAAATGATTGGATTTTGGTATTTTGAAAACTCAGTACAGAGGAAAAAGTTGTGGTAAAGAATTAAAAAAAGACATTTGATAACTTTTTGCGGTTTAATTTTTATTGGTCCACGTAACTGGGGACATGAAAAGGATGTGTCCAGTGCCTTGCAAATCTATTCATACCCCTTGAATTTTTGCCACATTTTGTCATGTTACAACCAAAAAGGTAAATATATTGTAATGGGATTTTATGTGATAAACCAACACAAAGTGGCACATAATTGTGAAGTAGTAAGAAAATGATAAATAGTTTTCAATTTTTTTTTTGCAATTAAATATCTGGAAAGTGTGGCTTGCATTTGTGTTCAGCCCCCTTGAGTGCCGGTTCACACTTGTGCAATGCGATTGTGATGCACATTTTTTTGTTGCGTGTTTGGTTATTACCAGCGCGATTGTATTGCAAATCCAATGCAAATTTAATGCACTTAGAATGTAAATTAGGCACAGGTGCGTTTTGTGCTCAGGCCAATCAAAAAGGCAAGAAAAAATGGGTGTTAACTTCCTGTGCTCTTCCCTGTTTTCTTTTGTGGGGAGAGAATTGTCAATGAGGAGTGTGGTTTCTTTGTGAGTAGTCAGTGAGGATTTTTGGTCATTATGTTTCATTATATGCCATTTATCATGGCAGCAGTTGTTACTGCTACTGCTGCAGTGCTGATGGACAAAGCCAGGAGAAAAAGGAGCAGGAGGAGGAAGAGACTGATGAGTACAAGAAGATATTGGGACCATACAATTATTCAAAATAGGGAATAGATAGGCCAGTTCAGGATCCTCTACAATTATCTCAGGCAGCATGAGGAGAAGTTCTTCAACTATTCCCAGATGTCAGTAAATACGTTAGTACTTGTACTCCTCTTCCTTCTCCTCCTTCCTCCTTCTTTCTATCTATCACTGACATGCATCCCACTGAACACCAATCCCACTGACCACCAATGTAAGGGCATGCATCCCTCTGACCACCAATCCCACTGGCGACCAGGGATGAACTTTATGTTCAAGTTGAACTTACGTTCAACTCGAACATTGGCTGTTCACCAGTTCACCGAACAATGAACAATTTTGGGTGTTCGCAGCAAATTGGAAAGCCACGGAACACCTTTTAAAAGTCTATGGGAGAAATCCAAAGTGCTCATTTTAAAGGCTTATATGCATGGTATTGTCTTAAAAAGTGTTGGGGACCTGGGTCCTGCCCCAGATGACATGTATTAATGCAAAAAAATTTTTAAAAACTGAAGTTTTTATTCGGGAGCAGTGATTTTAATAATGCTTAAAGTGAAACAATAAAAGTGTAATATTACTTTAAATTTTGTAACCTGGGGGTGTCTATAGTATGCCTGTGAAGGGGTGCATGTTTTCCATGTTTATAACAGTCTGACCGCAAAATGACATTTCTAAAGGAAAAAAAAGTCATTTAAAACTACTTGCGGCTACAATGAATTGTCTGTCCGTAATACACATAAAAGTTCATTGCTAAAAACGGCCACAGGGAAACCCCCCGAACCAAATAAAAAAAAAAATGCGTGGGGGTCCCCCTAAATTCCATACCAGGCCCTTCAGGTCTGGTATGGATATTAAGGGGAACCCCTTGCCAAAATTAAAAATAAAATAGCGTGGGGTTCCCCCTCAAAATCCATACCAGACGTTATCTGAGCACGCAACCTGGCAGGCTGCAGGAAAAGAGGGGAGGGGTAAACGGGTGACCCTTCCCCCTCTAACAACACAGGTAAAGCCAAAGTGAGCAATTTACTGACTTCTTTATGAGTCCTGCTGGTCAGGTATCATGGCAGCTTGATGGCGTTGAATAAAGACCTATAACTTTTTTCCTGTCAATGCTGCACTGTCTACTATCTGTTACTTTTTTTAATAATTGTGATAAAGTTTTATTGTTCAACAGTGCGTCCATCTATTTTTTGCACTTTCTGTGTCAACATGCTGAGCATGCAATATCATTCCACAACATTACATTGGTGGTCAGTGGGATGCATGCCCTTACATTGGTGGTCAGTAGGGATGAGCCGAACACCCCCCGGTTCGGTTCGCACCAGAACTTTCGAATGGACCCCAAATTCGTATGAACGTTAGAACCCCATTGAAGTCTATGGGACTCGAATGTTCGAAATTAAAAGTGCTAATTTTAACTGCTAATATGCAAGATACTGTCCTAAAAAGGGTTTGGGGACCTGGCTCCTGCCCCAGGGGACATGGGTCAATGCAAAAAAAAGTTTTAAAAACGTCCGTTTTGGCGGGAGCACTGATTTTAATGACGATTAAAGTGGAAAAAAAAGTGAAATATTCCTTTAAATATGGTGCCTGGGGGGTGTCTGTAGTATGCCTGTGAAGTGCCACGTGTTTCCCGTGTTTAGAACAGTCCCTGCACAAAATGACATTTAACGGAAATAACGTCATTTAAAGCTGCTTGCGGTATTAATGTTATATCTGGTTCCTGCAATATGGTTGAAAATCATTGAGAAAAATGGCATGGGTAGCCCTCCCTGCCCATTACCAGCCCCTTTGGGTCTTGTACGCATATTAAGGGGAACCCCGTACCCATATTAAAAAAAGGAAATGCGTGTGGCCCCCAGGCCCTATATACTCAGAACAGCAGTATACAGGTGGTGCAAACAAGACAGGGACTGTGTAGGTTTGTTGTGTTAAGTTGAATCTGTTTGTAATTTTCAACTGGTACATTTTTAACCACTTGCTTACTGGGCACTTAAACCCCCCTCAGTCCCAGACCAATTTTCAGCTTTCAGCGCTGATGCACTTTGAATGACAATTGCGCGGGCATACAACACTGTACCCAAATGAAATTTTTGTCATTTTTTTTCCCACAAATAGAGCTTTCTTTTGGTGGTATTTAATCACAGCTGGGAGTTTTATTTTTTGCTAAACAAACAAAAAAAAGATGCAAAAAAAAATAAAATCATGTTTAATAGTTTGTTATAAAATTTTGCAAACAGGTAATTTTTCTCCTTCATTGAAGTGCGCTGATGAGGCGGCACTGATAGGCTGCACTGGTGGGCACTGATAGGCTGCACTGGTGGGCACTGATAGGCACTGATAGGCATAGTTAAGGCGGCGATAATAGGCACAGATAAGGCGGCACCGATGGGCACAGATAAGGCGGCACTGATGGGCAAAGACAGGCACAGATAAGATGGCACGGATGGGTGGCACTGATGGGTGGCACGGATGGGTGGCACTAAGGGGCACTGATATGTACCACTGATAGATGGGACTGCTGGGCACTGATAGATGGCACTGATAGGTGGCTCTCACTAGCTATATAGGTGAGGTGAATATAGCGGTGTATACTGCGGTCAGGGCACGCAGACAACAACCACTACACAACAGCAAGATCGAAAATCATCCGAAAACGATCGGTGTGTACTGTGTTGAAGGTACACAGAACACCCAGTGCTTCAGACGCCAACACAGTACACAAGGCTGCCGCGCTGGCGGCCTTATATAGTGTGGGGCGTGCACTACACAGCCTGAGCTATGATTGGCCACAGGCATCCTGCCTGTGGCCAATCATGGCTCTCCTCGCTGCTGGCGCTGCGATTGGCCAAGCATGCAGGGTCACAGTGCATGCTTGGCCAATCATGAGCCAGCAATGCACTGCGCCATCGCAGTGCATTGTGGGCCGTGAGCACCACACGAATTTGGCGCGAATGGACCAAAACGTTCGGACTTCGCCGAACGGGCGAACAGCCGATGTTCGAGTTGAACGTATGTTTGACTCGAACAAGAAGCTCATCCCTAGTGGTCAGTGGGATGTGCATTCCTTTGCAGCATCTGTGTCCAAATTGACATCAATGGGACTGCCTGCATGGCGATGAATGGAACACCTGTGCATCCCTCTGCAGCTAAACATGGACCCGTAGTGGTATGCCCGGCAGTGGCGGCTGGTGCTCAATATTTTTGGGATGGCACAAACAAACTGAAAAATTCTGAAAAAAACTCCATCAATTGAAACCTCACTGTACCATCAAATGCAGCCACTGTACCATCAAACGCAGCCACTGTACAATCAAACACAGCCACTGTACCATCAAACAGCCACTGTGCCATATCAAATGCTGCCTCTGTGTCATCAAATGCTGCCACTGTGCCCCATCAATTACATCTACTGTGCCCATCTTTCGCAGCCCCTGTGCCCATCTTTCGCAGCCCCTGTGCCCCTTCAAATGCAGCCACTGTGCCCATCATATGCAGCCACTGTGACATCATATTCAGCCTCACTGTGCCCATCAAATGCAGCCACCTTGCCTATCAAATGCAGCCACTGTGCTCATCAAATGCATCCTCACTGTACCCCATCAAACGCGGCCTCACTGTGCCCCATCAAATGCTCCCACTGTGCCCATCAAACGCAGCCACTGTGCCATATCAAATGCTGCCAGTGTGCCCCCCACTCATCGTCTGTACTTACCCTGTCTGAGTGGCGGTGGGACAGGTCCTCGATGTCTTCTCCCATGTCATCCAATCACAGTGCCTGTCATTTTAGGCATTCAGGTGATGGGTAACAGATCCGAGCACCTGATTGGTGGAGAGGCGGTTTAATGTTAGGAAAGCGAATATTTATTCGCTTTTCTAACACAGCTGATTGACCTGTGAGCGCCCAGCATGGCGCTCGCAGGTCACCTTTTTACACCTATTAGAGCCCATGGCTCTAATCAGCTGCTTCAAAAAACAGCCCCCACCACTGTAATTCAGGTGCCCGACACCCGAAAAGGGGCCGGGCGCCTGAATAGGGGGTGGCAGCTGCGGCCATAGAGAGATTTATGCAATGCATATTGGTGCTAGAGGGGTGGCTGGAGAGAGGAGGCGTCGTCCCTGCTCCCTTATGGATGCATCGCCACTGATGCCCAGCGTGAACAAGGCCTTAGGCTTTGTTTAGATGTATGGTGGGGAAGGGGGGTGGTGGCATGCAGTTGCGGCGCATTTGTTGGCAAAAATGGAATTAAAACAGCTGGTGAGGAGGCATCACATTGCTCCCTCACCGCCTGTTAGTAGCCTCTGGAGTGTAACCTTGGGCTTTAGAGGCAAAGGCAATTTAGACACACTTCTAAATTTACCCTTTCACACAGGCTGTCCGATCAGGTTCACCTGTCAGTTTTTCAGGTGGACTTGATCGGACCCTCCAGTCTGTCCAATGGAGCGGCAGATGTCAGTGGTGACAAGTCCATTGACATCCGCCACTATCCGATCCTGCCTTCAAAAAACAGATGGATGGAGGTCCTATTTTCCATCTGTCAGACGGATCGGGTATGATCGGATGAAAATGGACAGGAGGTCTGCTTTCCCCTGATCTCCCCATAGAGGAGAGGAGAGCAGGACTGTGCCCACCTCTGCTCTGCATAGCAGAGCGGAGCTGGACCTGTCATCCGTGGGCGATTAGCAGACTGATCCCCTGCTGAACAAGCAAATTCCGTCACATGAAGGCGCCTGCGTGAAAAGGGGCCTTGCTATGATTTTTTAGATTTTTTTTCACTTTTTAAAAATGTTTTTACAAATTTTTTTATTAATTGGGGGGGGGGGTCTTTGGAGAGACATCAGGGGTCTAAACAAAACTCTAATGTCTCTTTTTTTTCGACATAGGAAAGGACTGAAGAGTTCAGTCCCTTTCTCTGCAGGCTCAGCTGCAATACTTAGGAATGGATGTAAGCCTCTGAATAGTGGCTCTCGTCTATTCATGAACAGTGGCATAGTAAACTGCTGAATACAGCCCCCCCTGCTCTTCATTCTGACACACTGCATTTGCCGACTACCTGGGCAACAGCTGCCAAGAATGCCACTTGCAGAGCTGCATGGAAGGGCCGTCGGGGATCATGCAATGAAGGAGGCACGGAGGAGGGTGCCAGGGGAGTCGGATATCATTTGCAATTGCCGGCGGAGTGGCAGCGGAGGGGGCCGGCAATTGCAAAATATCCACAGAGATAGCAGGGGGGGCACTGAAGCTGGGGGGTAAAAAATAGTGCTGGGGGACAGATGTAGTCGGCAGAGGACAGTGCGGGGGAGAATAGAGCAATCATTTTAGGCAGTGTAGCAGGGGAGGAAGCAACGGGTGACAGGTAGAGAGGCGGTGGTGGCGAGGGGGGTGTCATTTTAGCTGAATAACTCTGTTTGATAGCTTGTTAACCGCTAATCAGAACCATTTTTTTGTTCAGCAGAGTCTGCTGAACATTTCTGATATAAGATTATGGTCACTGAAGAGCAGGATTTTCAGTCCATACGGTGTACGGACTTGGCCACCTGCAGGCACTTCTGTAAGTCAGTATGGCAGCAAAAGGGTTAAAGCAGGGTTAGGTTATAAAAAAATCCCAATCTTTGAACATCTCATGGAGCACTGTTCAATCCATCATCTGTAAATGGAAAGAGTATGGCACAACTGCAAACTTACCAAGACATGGCTGTCCACCTAAACTGACAGGCCGGGCAAGGAGAGCATCAATCAGAGAAGCAGCCATGATAACTCTGGAGGAGCTGCAGAGATCCACAGCTCAAGTGGGAGAATTTGTCCACAGAACAACTAATGTTCGTCCACTCCACAAATCTAGCCTTTATGGAAGAGTGGTAAGAAGAAAGCCATAAGAAGTCCCGTTTGCAGTTTGGGAGTAGCCATGTGGGGGGCACAGAAAACATGTGGAAGAAGATGCTCTAGTCAGATGAGACCAAAATTTAACTTTTTGGCCTAAAAGCAAAACACTATATCTGACAGAAAAATAACGCTGCACATTACCCTGAATACACCATTCCCACCGTGAAACATGGTGGTGGCAGCATCATGTTATGGTGATGCTCATCTTCAGCAGGGACAGGGAAGCTGTTCAGAGTTAATGGGAAGATGTATATAGCCAAATACAGTGCAATCTTAGAAGAAAACCTGTTATGCCGTGTACACACGATCGGACTTTGCGGCAGACTAGGTTCGACGGTCTTTCCGACAGACTTTCGGCGGAGTTCCGATGGACTTTCTGAATGAACGGACTTGGCCACACACAATCGCACCAAAGTCCGACAGATTCTAATGTGATGACATACGACCGGACTAGAATAAGGAAGTTCATAGCCAGTAGCCAATAGCTGCCCTAGCGTTGAAACATGTTCTATTTCTAAAGTCCGTCAGACAGCCAAGGTCCAATGGAGCCCACACACGATTGAATTGTCCGACGGATTCGTTCTGTCGGACCTTTGCTGTTGAAAAGTCCAGTCGTGTTTACGCGGCATTAACCTCCCTGGCGGTAGGATTAGTTCTGATTTTAGGTGCTGAAAGCGGTACAATTATTTTGCATGGAAATTTGGCGTTTTATATTGTAGGCGTGCAATTCTTAGGAATAACTCTCTTAAATCTGTTCAAACCAGAGTCTAGCAGACATTCCGGGTATGATAAAATATATAATATAATAAATAATAATAAAAATTATTCAATAATGTAATCAAATCCAAAAACACTGAAATTTGCTCATTTGCAGAATTGGCGCTGTCATTAGATTTAGTGTTTGATGACAAATTTCCCCACAAATCGCTATCGCTCAATTCTGCAAGTGATTCAAATTTATTATCGCTGTTTTCTAGTTGGTCTAAAATCACTTTTGACATAAAGGGACAGTTTTTGGTTGCTATGGGCAATCTCCAAATTCCAGGCAGAAAAAACAGTATTTATAATATAAAAGTGCATGCAGGGCACTGCACAGACCACTAGGGACAAAGGGAGTGTGTAATTATTTTATACAGTACTGTAATCTGTAAGATTACAGTACTTTGTGTGTATTGTGTGTTTTTACTTTTTTGAATTTGGCATTGATCTCCGCTCCCGTGCGCCATAACGTCCCAGAGAACGGAGCTCGGCGGCACTCGGGCACTGTGTGAATCGAGCAGAGGACAGCTCGATCACACAGCGTGGAGGACATCGCTGGATCCAGGGGACAAGGTAAGTAACTTTTCCTGTATCCAGCAATGTGATCCAGAGTCTGGCTCGGGGTTACCGCTTATGGTACTGAAATCCCAGCCCGAGCCAGACTTGGGATCACCACCAGGGAGGTTAAAGTCTGCAAAAGACTTAAGACTGGAGCTGAGATTCATCTTCCAGCAGGACAATGAACCTTAACATACAGTGATCGTGTCACAGAGCGACAGAACGGGGAAATCCCTGTGTAAATAAGGCATTTCCCTGTTCTGCCTAGCAGCATGACAGAGATCTACTGCTCCCTGTCATCGGGAGAAGTGATCTCTGTCATGTTGTAGTGAGCCCATCCCCTTCACAGTTAGAATCACTCCCTAGGACACACTTAACCCCTTGATTGCCCCCTAATGTTTAGCCCCTTCCCTGCCAGTGTCATTTACACAGTAATCAGTGCATTTTATGGCACTGATCATTGTATAAATGACAATGGTCCCAAAATAGTATCAAAAGTGTCCTATGTGTCTGCCGCAATGTCGCAGTCCCAACAAAAATCGCAGATCACCGCCATTACTTAAAAAAAAAAAAATAAGCATGCCATAAATCTATCCTCTATTTTGTAGATGCTATAACTTTTGCGCAAACCAATTACTATACGCTTATTGCACTTTTTTCTACCAAAAATATATAGAAGAATACATATCAGCCTAAACTGAGCAAAAAATGTGTTTTCTTTATATATTTTGTTGGGGTATTTATTATAGCAAAAAATAAAAATAAATGCTTTTTTTTTTTTTTTTATTGTGTCTCTTTTCTTTGTTTATAGCACAAAAAATAAAAAGCACAGAGGTGATCAAATACCACCAAAAGAAATCTCTATTTGTGGGGAAAAAAATACATAAATTTTGTTTCAGTGTAACGTCGCACGACTGCACAATTGTCAGTTAAAGCGACGCAGCGCCGAAATCGCAAAAAGTGCTCTGGTCAGGAAGGGGGTAAATCCGTCTGGGGCTGAAATGGTTAATGACTTACAGAGTGGCATTGCAGGTAATATCATTGAATGCAATTCCCTTTCCTGGTAAAAGTCAATAGCTGTGTGTATGAATGTGAGGGTTGGCATAAACAAGGTTATCCTAAGTGCTAAGTCATTAATAGTCTTAGTAAAAAAGGAGTACAGAAAGACTTTAATGACCATTGAACTTGTTATGATCCATGGGATGCTGACTGAATTCAAATCCCTCTTTCTGCTAAGTTTGATGAGTTTGAAAACTGAAATCATAAAAATTCTGCTCATATATTATACAATGACATCACTAAATTTCTACTTCCACACTGCAAATGTCTCTTATACACATTATTACTTGAAATAGGTCCCATTTTTGTTGAAGGAGGATGTCATTCCAGCTGATGGCAGCAGAGTATCATTATTAGCAGAAACACGGTCTTTAGTACTTGAGTCTCTGATACTCGAGCTTGACATTTACAAAAATGCATGGTGCTGAATGTTACAGCTGTGAGAAAGAATAGTGAAAAAATGGCAGAAACAAAACACTCTGTAAAATCTTAACAGGGTTTCAATATGATTTTCCATGCTTCTGCTGATTTGATTTGCATATTTTCTTGAGCATTTTACATGGCTTGTGTAAAATATTATTTAATGACCTCAGTGGTAAGATTGATAAAATTGGTAATTAGTTATAAAGAGCAGTTCTGAGCAATTTATTCTACATAGTGTTAAAATTGTCTAATTGTACTTACCCAGTTAAAGGAGAAGTCTAGCCTCAGCTTTTTAGGCTGGACATCTCCTAAGGGTCACAGAAGTGCAATTCGTTTTGCACTCCTGTGACCCGTTTTTTAGCAGAGATCGGTTTGAAGTCCGCTGTCCGCTGACGTCACCAGGATCAGTTCAGACATGGCATCATCCAGAATTCCCAAGTCTGGATTCGCCAGCTGCCTTGATTGATGGCACTCTCAGAGAACTGCTGAGGTGGCCTCTCTCCACCCCTCCACAGCTCATGGCTCCAGTGAGTATGGAGAAGCAGACCAGGAATGATGCTGACTGTCAGCATTGCTCTGCTCGGGGAGGAGTGAGAACCGAGCCATCGGCAGCGTTCGGTGGCTCGGTTCTCAGTGCAGAGATGTCGGGGGACAGCTGCAGCATCGATCTGATGCTCCATCCACCAAGGTAAGTATGAGTAGAAAAAAATAAAAATACTTCTCTTTTAAGAAAATAATTGATTCAAACTGCTGCATCCAAGTACAAAATGCAGTGAGCCATAACGACCAATCAAAATGTAGTTTTCATTGTCCTGAATTTTCTACTCAGATAGAGGATTACATTTTGTTGGTGACTGAGGATTAATATGCTAATTAAAATACTTATATACATCATCAGTGTTCTTAAGGTGTAAGTTAACCTTTTCACGCAGATTCCAGGACAGATCAGAAAAATTCTAACGACCAATTGGAATTGCTCTGATCAGTCCTGGAAGCCATAAGGAAAGATAGGGAAGAAGATCTGGACTTTCAAATCCCCAGAACACTATATCTGGCTGCGTAGGTAGTGACAGCTGTGTAGGGGGGATGTGGTGGGGAGTGTGTACGGTGATAGTTCCCCTTTTTTTTTTTTGTGAAAAGGTGAACTTACACCTTAACTATGCCTCTTTTTAAGAAGTCTAAAAAGTTATTTTCTAGTTTTGTACAGTACTGAAGCACATTAGGGTTAATTTGTTAGAAGTAAATAGAGTTTGCAAGGTAATATTTTCTAGATCTTAGCGAATGAGGTGAAACACTGCTTATTTCCATCATCCAATCATGTGCAAGCAAAAATAGTTTATTTTTTCATTTACTTAAATATGATTGAGTATTATTTGCAAAGTGAAATTTCACCACATTCACTAAGCTCTAAGGATGATTCCATTGCAAAGTGCAGCTTTCCTTGCATAGTCAACAGCCTTTACTAAGTCAATAAAGTTAACTAAATCAACCCCTGTGAATCCAATGGTGTTGTCAAACTGCCCATACATGTTCTAGATAAAATAATAATCAGGAAAAAGGTCACATATGTGCATGCTTTCCACTGTAATTTGCCTTATACTGTATTAAACCTGGTTGTTTCAAAGCATTGCGCATTGAACGTAGCAAACAGCCCCATTCCCCTTTTTATTCTTTCATTTGCGCCAGTGAAGTGAAAAGGAAATCAAACAAGTTGCTCTAGAGTAAAAATACATTTTTGACAAATAATTATGGACTGATGGAATTGAGCCACTACATGATTGTCCATCGGAATATTAGGATAAAACTGTATTGCCCAGGTGACATTACTGCTCATCTTCTAGATATATCATGTGACATCCAATGTGATGGAGTCGGGGTTTCAGGAAATATCCGCAGGAAAACGTACTCTTTAAATGCGTTTTCTCATTTCAGTTACTGTATTATTTAATTAAAATGGAATTAAACTTAAAACCAATGATGTAATATATGGCAGATTACCAATCATTAGATTGATCACCAGATAAAAATTTAAGAAAGTAAGCCTGAAAAAGAAAATTAATGTCGCAATTTACGTCTAAGAATTGGTAAGCTGCAATATAATAAATGTTCGCTTTTGGGTTTAATACTGTTAATACAGCAAAGGCAATGCAAATTCATATTTATGGCATACATGTATTCCATTTACAAAACATATTTTTCCATTTTCATTTCAAAATGCTCCTCATAACTCTATATCAATTCACTTTACTACCACTTATCAAATGCTATATGTCATATCCACTAGCATGGCCACTTGTGGCTCATTTATTTACCATTTAACAGTTAATATAATGTAACACAAAAGCAATTATGTAGAAATTAAAAATCACAATGACTATTAGCTGGAGTTATGAATAATTGACAGTGGGGTGAAGTAATCATGAAATTATGTGACATCTATGTAATTTCATATTTATTTTCTGAAGAGCCAGCAAGCGCAATTACTTGCTATTGTTTAGATGCTTAAGCAGGCCTGCAATTAATCAGTACGAATTGAAAATCTGAAATTTGTTCAAGTTCACAAATTTGTTTTCCCTCCAGGTATTAGTTCTCAGAAAATATTTCCTATAAAGTAATTCTATAAATGCAATTCCTCATGCTGGGTAGATTTAAAGTAATGCATTATGTGCAATCAGAAGCCTAGACCTCCTCACAACATAACTTTGTCATGGTGGGGTTTTATGAGTTTTTACTGATTACTGGTGTAATCAGGATTGCAGTGACATTTCAGAGCTTATTTAATATCAACCGTAAGAGTAATGAGTTTGAGAATGTGGAATACTAATTTGTTTAGTCTGTAAAGTTACTGCACTTTGGTATTTTTGTACACTATATAAATAAACTTGGTTAGGTTAGTGGGGTTGTTTTTATGGTTTTTATGGCTTCATGGTGATGATATTAGAAAGGTGAGGCACCCATATATGAAAGCTGGTAAAGAAAAAAAAACTGGTATTAAAATATCAGTTCTGATTTCTTCATAAAGATCCCTCCTAATCTAAGTATATATATTTGTGCATTTTGCAGAGTTGTTGTTATGAAACACAAACATGCTGTATAATGTGATAAGAGAAAGGCAATTCCCGTTGACTGTCAGGGTTACTGAAGGGCTCTGGAACCTGTTCAACTTTAACCTCCCTGGCGGTATGATTATTTCAGATTTTTGATGCTCAAAGCAGTACAATTATTTTGCATGGAAATTAGTTTTTTTTTATATTGTAGGCCTGTAATTCCTAGGAGTAACACACTTACATCTGTCCAAACCAGAGTCTAATAGACATCCCGGGTATGATAAAGTTTGAAAAATGAAATCATAAATTATAATATAATAAATAACTATAAATTATTTGTAACAAATAATAATATAATAATAATAAAAACTATTCAATAATTGATCAAATCAAAAACACTGAAATTTGCCCAGTTGCAGAATTATCGCTGTCATTACTTTCAGTGTTTGATGATGGATTTCCCCCGCAAAACACTATCGCTCAATTCTGCAAGTGATTCTAATTTACTATCGCTGTTTTCTAGCTGGTCTAAAACCACTTTTGATGTAAAGGGATGGTTTTGGTTGCTATGGACAATCTCCAGTTTTAAAACTGCATGCAGGGCACTGGACAGACCACTAGGGACAAAGGGGATGTATAAAAAATGTATACAGTAATGTAATCTGTAAGATTACAGTGTACTATATATGTATTATGTGTTTTACGTTTTGAATTTGGTTTTGTTCTCTGTCGCAACGCTCGCAGGGAACGGAGCTCGGCTCGGAGCTCAGCTCTGTGAAAGGTCTGGTGGAGGATGGCTCATACACAGAGCAGGGAGACATCGCAGGATCCTGGGGACAAGGTAAGGAACCTCCGCCTGCATCCTGCGATGCGGTCCCGAGGATTAGGGTTACCGCTTTTGATACTGAAAAGCCACCCCAAACCACACTCGGGAATACCGCCAGGGGGGTTAAATCCTTATACCGGGTACACACGGACCAAATATCAGGCAAAATCAGGCATTACAGTAGAAACCGGATGACTCACGGTGGTCCCCCTGTCAGAACACAATAGCACAGTGCTTAAAAACGTATAGTGTGTACCTGGCTTAAGGTCACATGCATACCATTCCTCTGTGCTCCACACATATGTGTTCCATTTCCTTCTCAGCTCTTCTGAATGCAATTGAAAAGATATAGGTAGATGTGGCGCTATGCCTCAAAGAATGTAAAAACAAGGAAATGTGAGCCCAAACCAAAAAGCTACGTTTTATCCACTAATATTGGAAAAAGGGGACCATTGTGCCCTAAAATATATTTATTGGTGAACTTTATCCAAAACCTATAGACTTGACTATATCAAAATCTGTGTAGTGCCTTGAACAACAGGGATTAGTTCTTCCTAATTGGTCAATGAACTATATAGAAGGCGTGTTCGGTGGAATGGGTCATTGAAGTGAATACAATTAAAATGGAGGTAAAAATAAAAGAGAAAAAATAATTAGGTATTAGAACCTCTATATGATGTAGGCCCCGCTGTAAAGTGTTAATAAAAAAACATGCATGTACGTGTGTATATACCTCTGCAAAAAAACAAAAAAAACAAAAATGGCAGTGAATACATAGGTAAACAGTTTTAACTCCTATGAAAGTGACTGGTGCCCAACATTAAATATATAAAAATGTATATACCAAAATGTATAAAAAATATATGTGAAGAATATAATGGTATTGATGATAGATAAAGAAATAGATAAAAATAAATATGAGAAATAAATACTCCTCTACTTATCTTCTCTACTTTTAAAATGTTACTTAATCCAGGACCCTGCATTCTCTATATCTGGTTTCCTACAGTACAAAGAACATGGAAATGCTTTTTTTTTTTTTTTTAGTAAACATAAACTGCTAAATACCCTTTCTCATCATCAGTATATAGGAGTCAATGAGACTTCTATCAGTGTCTGGCTGCAGGACATCTGACCCTCTGGACAGTGCTGATTGGCCCTTGAACACATGCACTCTTCCAAGAAAAAAAAACCTCTAGCAATACACACTAAACTGAGCATGTGCAGCTTACCCCCAAGGCTCTATTCTATCAGCGGATAGATTGGGCGCTGCGGAAGAAGAGGAGGATCAGAGAAGATAGGATCAAACTGCCTTTTTAAATAATGAAGAGGATTAACCCCTTAGGTTCCACAGTGAGTATAGCAAACGTGTTTTACTGCATATACAGACACATTTTAGTGCTGTGGGTTTTTTGTAACACTTTAAGTGCCTATGCTCCTCTGTTTTGCAGCTGTTCTACAAGAGGTGTATTTACTGTCCTGTTTTTTCCTGAATTTATCCCTTCTCTCTCTATTTTACTGTCGCTGCTCTCCTCTTCTGCGCCCACTCTGCTCTTGTTTTCCAGAGTCAAAACAGGCTTCTTATTCTGCACCTTCTCTTCTAATTTTCCTCTGTTCTCCATGTCATGTTTTTTTGTGGCTATATCTGTTTCCGAATGTTTTTGCAAGTGTTCCTTTTTTATACCCTTAAAAGCTTGTGTCTTCTATCCATCCTGTCTATCTAAAGACTCGTACACATGGTACGAGAATCAGAAGGGAAAAGTCTGAAGACGAGTTGTCTGTGTATTTTTGGATCGTTAGTACGGTGCATTCGACAGACAATTTTACTTTTACATCAGACAAAAGCTGGATATGCAGGTTATAAAATTTTTGTCTGATGTGAACTCAACATCTGATTTTCAGATGATCAGTACAGGAATCTGTCACACAAAAGTCAAAACTACAAACACGTATGCTCAGAACCAAGGAACGACTGGGAAGAGTTTGGTCTTGTAAACTACTATTCGTAATCTAGAATTACCATTTGTGATGTGGCAATTGATGAAATGTCAAAATTCTCATATTCTTTAATGGGATAATAATGAAGCCGCTTTGCATGTAGTTATGCCAAACGTATTTTAAAAGGCATTTGTTTTGTACGATCTGAAAATCTCAAATCAACGCTCACCAAACCACTACTAACATGAAATTAGTAGAAGGGGCTCAAAGGGTGAACTTCCTCTTTATACTCTCATAGTACGTCACTATGTTTGTGTTTGCCAAACAACAATTTGAGGATAGTATGCTAGACAAAATCCTGCACATGCGCTTTTGACAAAAATCAGATGCTCGGTAGTCCAACAATCAGACCGTGTGTACGAGGCTTTAGGGGAGTATTTAAAAAAATGCATAGAAATTTGCCTAGTGGAATGACATGTACATTTAATTCTAAGTGAATGTGGCAAAAAACAAATGATATTAGGTAATATCCTGTTCTGGTCAAATGTTTTGCATTGATTTGGAAAATAAAATACCACATTTGGCCACAATAGTACTAAGTATTATAGGAATTTCCAACCCCCTTTTCTACCATTAGAGTCTACCTTCCAGACCCCACAAACATCATATTCCATACCCTCACCATAAATTGTATTCCTTCTTCCACCACTATTACATCTTATGTCCACACCTCTATCATTTGATCTCATTATTCTCACCACCACCACCAGTTCTCATGCTCCACACCTTCACCATCAAGCTCTCATTTCCCCCATCACCATCTATCTGCTTTTTCCCAATGAATGTTTTTCACAAACCAGGGAATACTGAAACACTACCTTTGATAAACTGTGTATAAGTAAAAGTATCCCAATATGTCTTGATCTAATTGTACTGATTAAAAATACAATGATGTGGTTGTTAAATTTTATAATTTTAATGCATTTTCCTAAGTTCAAATAGGGATCAAAGCAACCTTACAGACTGTGTGTATATATATATATATATATATATATATATATATATATATATATATATATATATATATATATATATATATATATTTTAGGGTCTATTTTTCCATTCAATGTTTTACAGCATGCAGAACCAAAAAAAAAGAAAAGGTTTGTGGTTATTTAAAGGAATTTAAAGGAAAGTATTGAACAAGTCAAAAGAAAATACCCTCACATGATGTAAAAAAAAAAATGTTCAAAAGTCTTTTACCTTAAAGGTGCTATGTACCCGAAAAAAAAACAAACAAACAAAAAAAACACATATTGTATACACAGAATTTCCTGTCCCTCCCCATGTTGCTTTTACCACTGCTTTGAGTGATGGAATATGATGTTTGTGGGGTCTAGAATAGGGTGTCAGAAACTAACTTAAGTCACTGCTGTCAAAACTTTACATTATGATCAATGTTTGTAAATACTGTTCAAAAGTATGATTTAGAGATACAAAGTACAAGCATACCCCACTTTTAAGTACACAATGGGGTTTATTTACTAAAGCTGGAAAGTGCAAAATCAGGCTCACTTCTGCATAGAAACCAATGAGCTTCTAACCCCAGCTTGTTCAATTGAGCTTTGGTAATAAAACCTGGAAGCTCATTGGTTTCTATGCAGAAGTGAGTCTGATTTTGCACTTTCCAGCTTTAGTAAATAAACCTCATTGTGTACTTAAAAGTGTGGTATGCCTATAACATTATTTACTCTTTTGCTGTTTCATTCCTCTACAGATCAAAAGGGACGATCTTCAAGTTGCATATGATGTCAATTAAAGCAACATTACAAAGAAAAAAAAAACTTTAAAAAAAATGTGTTCCTATTTTCCATTAGCTAACCCCTATAAACCCTAATTTATTCCCTGCACCCTTACCCTTAACTTTTTATTTTCTGCTAGTTTTCCTATTGTCATTTTTTTTTTTTTAACCCTTAATATTTTTTTTTTTCATTGTTATTAGTTTTATCTCATCATTGTTAGTGCCACGTTAAAAATTGTTTTGTAAAACTGAAAATAAAAATGCCTTTCTTTCATTTGTAAATATATTTTCACTTCTTTGTATCAGAAATATCATTTTAATGTAATTATAAACTGAAAAAGTTAAAGAATTGCAGCACTGTCCGCAAGAGTATTGTGACACGGTAAACTCTGGTATCCTAGTGTGTCTAACTTGCAGCGGTGAGCATATTTTTTTTTAAACCACTAAGTATGCCTTCAAGACACTAAAATGTACATATAATAGCAATGTAAAAAAGTATTATGATGAAATAACAGTCATTCTGTGGAACTTGCTTTTGTTCTTTTATGATTGAGACGGTAAATCACTTTTGTAGATCAGTCTCTGTGAACAATAGGATCTCTTTCTAGAACAAATCCAGTCCCTTGGCTTTTTGCAGAGTCGTGATTTCAGGCATATGTGGTATAGTTTTATATGATTTGAAATGATGCTGGAGGTGCAGCTGTTTACAAAAAAATATTATGTGAAAAACAACATTGTGCATTCTGATTCAGCTTCCAGGTTACCAGCTGGTTATACTGATATGAACGTGCGATTCTAAAATATTGATCACATATTCCTTTGTGTGCTAAAGGGCACCTGAAATGCAAAAGAGTTCATGTATTTATTAGGAATTGTAGATCCTTGTATAATGTCATTAGGTAACATTTTCAAAGTCTTATGCTTTACAAATGGCAATAGGAGGTACAGAGCTAAACCTTTTTTTTTTGGTTTTAATCATCTAGGCACAAGTCTGCTTTCCCTCCTTGGGCTGGTGTACATCATGTTAAACATTGATGTAGTTGAAACTGAAAGATTCATGCTTGAAATATCCTCAGGAGTTCAACGTAACTTGTATGCGAGTAACTAACAATACGCACTTTCTGTAGCAGTTGCTTTAATAGCACTTTTTACTGAAACTCAAAAAGTTCTTGACTTTTAAGTATAAAAGTCAACTTTTATATGTTAGATAAATTGAACGAGACCTTTGCCCATAGTTAAAAAATGAAATCTCATCCATTTATATATACATATATTGCTAATGTGGGGTGCATCCAACTATAAATGCTCACAACACTGTTGTGAAGCCATATAGAAAGAAGCATTAAAGTGGATGTAAACCCTCACATATTCCCAGTGAAGTGAAAAGCCTCAGATGATACACAGGGATTTAACAAATCCTCTTATATAAGTTTTACATGAATATCTGCTGACTTCAATTTGCTATATTCTTCAGAAAGTGAACATTGTGTTAGAGATTTTTTTTTTCTTCCTTTTCAGCACTGGGTGGGGATTCTTAGCATACACTGTGTGACAGTTGATTGGTGGAAAGGCACACATCCCCACTCCACCTAGGCAAAAGAAAGGAAGGCATGTATAGAGCTGTGCTGTGACAAGACAAGCTCTCTACTGATCTATTTATAGCACCCACCCCGACACAAATTTCAGGCTGGTTTTATCTCGCTTGTTGGAGAACTTGTCAGAAATTATCATGATAACAGAAGAATGAAACAGCAGAAAGACACGGGACTAAGTGCTTTGGAGAGATAATAAAACAGTACAGATGTATGTGCCTAGGTCAAATTTCATGAATTGGGTTTACATCCATTTTAACCTTCCTGGTGGTAGTCCTGAATGTGGCTGGGGGGGGGGGGGGGGTTCAATTTCAGTACCATTAGTGGTAACCCCAAACTGCAGAATCCTGGTCCAAGTAACTTACCTTGTCACCAGGATCCTGCGATGTACCCCTGCTATGTCCCCTGCAGGGTCCTCCGCCTAATGCTCTGTGTTCCAAGCTCCATTCCCTGCAAGCATTGTGACACATAGGGGGCGGAGCTCAGCTGCAAATTCAAAAAGTGCAAAATACATAAAACATACAGTACTCTGTAATCTTACAGATCACATTACTGTATCAAATCATTTCACCTCCCTTTTGTCCCTAGTTTGTCCAGTGACTTGCATGCAGTTTTATATTATATATACTGTTTTTTCTGCCTAGAAACTTGAGATTGTCCATGGCAACCAAAAAGTTTACATCAAAAGTGGTTTTAGACCAGCTAGAAAACAGCAACAGTAAATTAGAACATTTGCAGAACTGAGCGATAGTGAATTGTGGGGAAATTAATTTTATTATTATTATATTATTATTTTTTATAATTATTTATAGTTAATTATTATATTATAATTTATGATTTCTATGCAAAACAATGTACTGCTTTCAGATTAAAAGAATCTGACATAATCATACCACTAGGTAGGTTAAAGCGTATCTAAGCCTAAAAAACAAAATATAATACGTTGCGGTAGTTACATTAGTTTTAATTCTGTAGATTTTTTCCCCTTTATTTCCACCTGGGGATCTGGCTAGTAACACACTTCTTGGCTTAGTGTTGTTCCATTCTGTGGAGAAGCAATGGAGCCATCCTTGGACAGAAGCATCCTGTGGAGAGGGTAGTGTAAGATAAATTGACTTAGAGTGGTGGTAAACTTCAATCTTTGACTTGTACCTATAGGTAAGCTTGTAATAAGGCTTATCTATAGGTACTGTAAATATTTCCTAAACATCCACTGCTTAGGAGATATTTACTATATATACAGCCAATTACATCATCGGAGCATGCGTTCTGAAAGAATGGCCATCCGGGCCATTCCTTCAGAATCCTGTGCTATAAACGGCGGCTCCCCAGCATGTGTGCAGGTGTGATGTGATCGCGGCTCCGGCCAGTCACACAGCCAGGGTCTGCGTACCTAGAAGGAAGACTTGGGAAGATGAAAACAGCCTCCAGAGATTACAGCCCATCACTGGAAGGCTTCATTTTCAGGTAGGTTCAACATAATGTGCTAGTATGCGATGCTTTAACTTGCAGGTCAGAAAAAAAAACATACAGTGGTTTACAACTGCTTTAACTAAAAAATGGAAACCAAACTCCAGCTAACACTTTTTAAACATTACAGCAACAGTTTTTTTCCTTTGGGTAAAAAGTTTTTACATGAATGAATAACTTTTATATGACTTGTAGTAATGTTTTTTTTTTTTTTTTTTAAATAAGAAAAGCATTACAGTGATGCCAAATCTGTCAACATAGACTAGAAATAACTGTAATGATGTGTGAACCCATATAGGTCCAATTAGTTTATTGATATTATGCAGTATTTTCAATTATATATATATATATATATATATATATATATATATATATATATATATATATATATATTACAGTGGTGTGAAAAAGTGTTTGCCCCCTTCCTCATTTCCTGTTCCTTTGCATGTTTGTCACACTTAAGTGTTTCGGAACATCAAACCAATTTAAACAATAGTCAAGGACAACACAAGTAAACACAAAATGCAATTTGTAAATGAAGGTGTTTATTATTAAAGGTGAAAAAAAATCCAAACCATCATGGCCCTGTGTGAAAAAGTGATTGCCCCCTAAACCTAATAACTGGTTGGGCCACCCTTAGCAGCAACAACTGCAACCAAGCGTTTGCGATAACGTGCAATGAGGCTTTTACAGCGTCGCTGTCTGCTGTGCCTGATTTTGTGTTGTGAACCCATCCAGGGGGGGTCACACACACCCGCTGCCGAGCTAACCCCTTACAGTTGGTGGAGAATGCTGGCAGGTTTTTTTTTGTTGTTAAGGCCAGCATGGAGGAGATACTGAGACAGCTGGCTCTAGCAAATGCAAACCAGCAGCAAACAAATGCAGGTTTACAAAAGAGCCTTGCAGCTCAACAACAGAGCCTTGCAGCCCAGCAGCAGACAAATGCAACTTTGCAGCAGAGTCTGGGAAATCAGCAGAAGGCTCACCAGCAGAGTTTGGAAGCTCAGAAACAAGCCCAGCAGCGATCTGAAGCCCGCTTCATAGACCTGTTGCAGAAGCAAGAGAAGAATTTTCAACAGAAAATAGAGACATTAATACAGCAACGTCCGCAGACCAATGAAGCAAGTGGTTACAATAATACCGCATCCTTTGGTGTGAGCCGTTTACTGACAAAAATGACTGGAGAGGATGATCCGGAGGTGTTTTTGACCACATTTGAAAAAACTGCGGAAAGGGAAAAGTGGCCTAAGGAGCAATGGGCTGGACTGGTGGCCCCTCTGTTAACTGGGGAATCGCAGAAAGCTTATTATGACCTAGAGCCTGACCAAGCAAAAGACTATGTGGTGCTAAAAGCAGAAATATTGGCACGGCTGGGTGTCACCCTGGCCGTCCGGGCTCAGCGTGTGCATAACTGGACTTTTCAGGTTGGAGAACCTCCCAGGTCTCAAATGTATGATCTCATTCACCTGAGCAGGAAGTGGCTGCAGCCAGAGACTTTGACTGCACCAAACATTGTGGAACGTGTTGTTATGGATCGTTTCCTGAGAGCTCTTCCTACTGCCATCCAAAAATGGGTAAGCCATGGAGACCCAGAAAATGCAGATAAACTTGTGGATCTGGTTGAGAGGTACTTGACTACAGAGAACCTGACCACCTCTTCCAGGGACTCACGGACTTTCCACCCTAAGACCAGATCATTCCCAGTGGCGGGTAAGATGACTCCAAGGGGTGAGGGTGGAGAGAGTGAGAGGGTGGGAGTTCTACCTAAGGTCTGGCGGGAGCAGCCCAGGAAGCCCATGCTGCAAGAGGCAGCGAAAAAGATTATTTGCTACCGCTGCTGGCAAGAGGGACATATTGCAGCCAATTGCCCCGTTGTGGATGAGCCTATGCAATGTGACTTTATAAGGGAGAGACGTCAGTCGCTGTTTGCGACAGTTGCATGCACTGCCATTCAGGGACCTGAGAAACATTTATGTAAAATGTGTATTAATGGTAGACATGTTGATGTGTTGCTAGATTCAGGTAGCCTGGTAACATTGATAAAAGCTGAATTAGTTACTACAGAGGTCTCTGGGAAGAACAGGGTGGCTGTTATTTGTGTGCATGGGGACACCCGAGAGTATCCTGTAACTTCAGTGTTTTTTGAGACCCCCAAAGGTAACCTCTCTCATCAGGTGGGGTTAGTGTCTCACTTACCGCATGATGCTATTGTGGGAAGGGATTTTCCAAAATTCTGGGAACTCTGGGATTGTCCTGAGCCCCCCACTGGTGCCCCTATAAACCAGGAAGATGACCAGAATTCCTCTGGGGGTGGTGAGGACTCTCTTGAATTTCCCTTGTCGGTATTGGCGGGGGAAACTCGAGAAACTGGGGAGGAGCCAACATCCTCAGTTGAAAACTTGCCGTCTGTGGAGTTTTCGGATCTTGAGGTTCACAGGGAAAATTTTGCCACAGAACAGTTAAAAGACCCCACCCTAATAAAGGCACGGGAAAATGTGGTGAAAATAGATGGCGAGTTAGTGAACCCAGATAAGACTTGCACTTACCCGTACTTCACTGTGGAAAGGGACCTGCTGTATCGAGTGGCTCAAAGGGCATTGAGCAACTTGTGGTGCCCAAACCTTACAGGAAGTTGGTGTTAGAATTGGCCCATGGGCACATTCTGGGAGGTCATCTGGGGGCCGAGAAAACCAGAGAGAGTGTACTGCAGAGATTCTATTGGCCTGGGGTCATGAAGGAAATAGAAAATTATTGTTCCTCCTGCCCTGTGTGTCAGAAGTCGGCACCTATGCCACATTTCCGTAACCCGCTGGTACCTCTTCCTATCATTGAGGTCCCCTTTGAAAGGATCGCAATGGATTTGGTAGGTCCGATAATGAAGTCCGCTAGGGGGCATCAGTACATTTTGGTTATATTGGACTATGCCACCCGTTATCCGGAAGCAATTCCACTTCGAAATACCTCGGCCAAAACCATAGCCAAAGAGCTATCTCTGGTTTTTAGCCGCGTGGGTATTTGTAAGGAACTGCTTACGGACCAAGGTACACCCTTTATGTCCAGGGTTATGAAGGAACTATGCAAGTTGTACAAAGTGACACAATTGCGTACATCTGTGTATCACCCCCAAACAGATGGGTTGGTTGAAAGATTCAACAAAACCCTAAAACAAATGTTAAAGAAGGTGGTGGACAAAGATGGAAAGAATTGGGACTGTCTAATACCCTATCTGATGTTTGCCATTAGGGAGGTACCCCAATCCTCTACGGGTTTCTCACCCTTCGAGTTGCTCTATGGGAGACACCCAAGAGGGTTGCTGGATATCGCCAAGGAAACTTGGGAAAATGAGAGTTCTCCTCACAGGAGTGTGATTGAGCATGTCACCCTGATGCAAGATAGAATTGCACAGGTAATGCCAATTGTAAAGGAACATTTAACCCAAGCGCAGTTAGCACAGCAGAGAGTGTACAACCGTGGGGCCAAGACACGTACTTTTTCCCCGGGGGATAGGGTCTTGGTGCTAGTCCCTACGGTTGAAAGCAAATTTCTGGCCAAATGGCAAGGTCCATATGAAGTAATTGAAAAAATTAGTGAGGTGAACTACAGGGTTAGACAGCCAGGAAGGCGAAAGCCGGAGCAGATCTATCACGTCAATCTGCTGAAAGCCTGGAGGGATAGAGAATCCCTAGTCGCAGAGACTTTGTCACAAACACAGCCTGATTGCTTAGTTCCTGAGGTTGGAATAGCAGACTTTCTCAGAGATCAGAGATTTTCTCTGAGCTGCCGGGACAAACATCTGGCGTAGAGCATGACATTATCACCCCGCCAGGAGAAAGGGTAAAACTAAAACCTTATAGAATACCAGAGGCCCGACGGGAGGCAATACGTGGGGAGGTTCAAAGGATGTTTGAATTGGGTGTGATAGAGGAGTCCCAGAGTGACTGGTCCAGTCCTATCGTACTAGTGCCCAAACCTGATGGGAGCTGGCGGTTTTGTAACGATTTTCGACAATTGAATAAAGTTACAAAATTTGACACCTACCCCATGCCGCGTATAGATGAGTTGATTGACCGGCTGGGAACAGCCCTAAATATATGACAACTCTTGATCTCACCAAAGGGTATTGACAAATTCCCCTGGCCGAATCGGCCAAGGAGAAAACTGCGTTTGTAACCCCAGATGGGGCATTCCAATATAAGAGAATGCCGTTTGGGTTACAGAATGCACCGGCAACATTCCAGCGGAAAATGGATAAGATTCTGAGGCCCCATCAGAAATATGCTGCAGCTTACCTGGATGATGTGATTATCCATAGCACAGACTGGGTCTCACATTTGCCGAAAGTACAAGCAGTCCTAGACTCTATTCGGGAAGCTGGATTTACGGCCAACCCAAAGAAGTGTACCATTGGACAGGAGGAGGCCAAATATCTTAGGTACACTATTGGGAGGGGGGTGATAAAACCCCAAGTCAATAAAGTCGAGGCCATACAGAGTTGGCCACGTCCCAACAGCAAGAAACAGGTACGAGCCTTTCTGGGAATCGCTGGCTATTATCGACGATTCATTCCCCATTTTGCTTCTCAGGCTGTGCCCCTCACTAACCTGACAAAAGGGAAAGAGTCGGTCATGGTTAAATGGTCCCCAGAGGCTGAAGAAGCATTTCAGTCCTTAAAAACAGCCTTATGTAGCCAGCCAGTGTTGTACTCACCAGACTTCTCTAAGGACTTTGTGGTACAAACTGATGCATCAGACGTTGGGTTAGGAGCAGTGTTATCCCAGGTCTGGAACGGGGAAGAGCACCCAGTCATTTACCTCAGCAGGAAGTTGAAGTCCCATGAGGTAAATTACGCCACGATTGAGAAGGAATGTTTAGCAGTGAAGTGGGCTCTAGATTCCCTTCGGTACTATCTGCTAGGTAGGCACTTTGACCTGGTGACTGATCACGCTCCTTTAAAGTGGATGGCTCAGAACAAGGAGACCAATAGAAGAGTAAATAGGTGGTTCCTGGCCCTACAAGAATTTAACTTTACAGTTAAGCATCGCCCTGGTGTTAAAATGGGGAATGTGGATGCTTTGTCTCGGATACATGCGTGTCTGACTGCTTGTGTTACAACCCCAAGGTTGAAACAAGAGGGGGGGGTATGTGGCAGCACGCAGGTAAAGTCACCTGGTTGTATCCAGGATGGGAAATATGTATGCCCTAGATTCAGGCTTTATGCAGACTTGTATAATTAGAGGGGAAGAGTTAATGAGCCCAGCTGAAGTAAGTGGGCTCATTAAGACCTCTACAAAAAACCCCAGCATGCTTAGGGAGATGCTCCATCCTGGAACCAGTTTTGTGTTGTAGAGACTGGGGAGTGTGATATCTGTTCTGTGCGGTGAGTTAACGCCTGTGTGGCAAACCTTTACAACAGAGGCAGGGACTGGTACAGCACAAGGCTGCACCCAGTTGTTAGACAGGGAAATCTAAGTGTGTAGTTAGAGGTCAAGCTGACCAGGATTTATTTTCTTGTTTTATTTTTGTTTGGCTGTTATATGTTTCACTGCATGTAGCATGAATAAACCGCATCTTTTGTTTTTTTGCACCTACAACGCTGTCTGCTGTGCCTGATTTTGTGTTGTGAACCCATCCAGGGGGGGTCACACACACCCGCTGCCGAGCTTACCCCTCAGGCCGCGTACACACGGGCGGACTGTTCGCCCAACTTTGTCCGCTGAACAGTGTTTCAGCGGACAGTCCGCTCGTGTGTGGGCGTTCAGCGGACAGTTTCAGCGGACAGTTTGACGAACAAAGTTTTTCGGAATTTCCGTAAAACTGTCCGCTGAAACTTGGTTTGAGCGGACAGTCCGCTCGTGTGTAGGCTTGTTCGTCAAACTAAGTTCCGCGCATACTCAGAAAGAATTTACAGGGCGGAAGCGCTCGGTCTTGTAAAACTAGTGTTCGTATTGAAGCTAGCATATTCGTCATGCTGCTAATTTTGTGGTTTTTTTTTTAATATAGCCTGTTCTTTTCTTCTTCGTAATGCAAGAAAAGTGAAGTAGCTTTGCTGCTTATATTCACACAGAGTTATACTACATGTTTTTATTCATCCTCATCCTATGATTAATCTTCCAATTATAGCAAAAATATATTCCCAATTTATATAAAAAAAAAAAAAAAAAAAAAAAAACCAACCCCAAAAAAAAAAAAAAAAAAAAAAAAAAATATATATATATATATATATATATATATATATATATATATATATATATATATTTATATTTATATATTTATTTATTTATTTTTTATTTCAGGAAAAAAAAAAATCTATTACTATATATTTTTGGAACTACTATTGTTTTTTTTTTTTTTTTTTTTTTTGGGGTGGGGGGTTTGAAACAAGATGGACTTGCATTTTTTTGGGCCAAGCAGGACTATGCAAGTAGAGATAGATAGATAGATAGATAGATAGATAGATAGATAGATAGATAGATAGATAGATAGATAGATAGATAGATAGATAGATAGATAGATAGATAGATAGATACCCAAACCATCATTTTAGCCTACACATGATTGCATGTTCAAAATCAGCAGAGCTTCCCCTCATTTCAAATGTTAAGCCTCAAATTTACAGCGAATGCACTTCCAAGTGCACTTGCAGTGCTTTAAAAATTGCACTTGAAGTTAGCATATTTACATGAACATGTGTTTTGTTAATAACCCCCAGAGTCTTTTGACATGTATCTGCCTACTCACAAATAAACTTTGTTTTTTTTAACCCAAAATTATACAAAAATATTGATAAAAAAAAAAAAAAAAGAAACCATACAAGATTTTTTTGAAATCAAAATTTTTTATTTTTCCTCAGAACCAAAATAAATCAAGAGGGAGGCAACACTGGAGACAATTTTGACGTTTGTGAAGCCTTTTGTCCCCCAGGCACACATCAAGTGAGTGGACACCAAAATTCCGAACCTGCGTAGCATGTACATAGGGAGCACAACCAGGTCCTAGAATCCCAAAGACCAGGAACAGCAGCAGATGAGATCTATGTCCCCAGACTGTGGTACTACAACAGCCTGCGTCTTCTTTCAGAGCAGACTGAAGCCAGGCAGTCACTTGCGACTCTTCCGTCTAGCCTTCCCTCCACGCTTCGCTGGAGGCTGTGCCTCTGGTGGTGGAGTTGTGATAGGAGGAGGAGGAGGAGGAGGAGGAGGAGGAGCAGTAGGGTCTGTTTTGTAGAGCTTCGTGGTGGGTGTGAGCTCACCCTTCAGACCCAGTTGTATGGCATCAAAGAAGATTGCCTCACACATGTTTCTTTGGGGTTTGTCTATTTCTTGGAGCTTGCTAGCCAGATAAGTGGCATAGGCCTCCTGCGGATTGGGGGGTTTGGACAAAATCTGGGTGGCTCGCTGTATCAGCACCAAGGACTCCTCCTCTGTACGGCCCATCCTCCTGGGCCTTTTGCTGGCTAGGCGGAGGGGAGGGACCTGGCTCTCAGTCCTACTCCTGCTGGGCCCAGCTAGCTCCTGCGTGTGGCTGGTCCCGGCCTCCTCCTCCATACCACTGGTCCCGGCCTCCTCCTGGGTGAGCTCATCCTGTGTAAAAAAACAAAGCAATCAATAACTAAAATATGTCTATATTTAGAAATCATCAATCACTAACAATTTTACAGTTCTCACTAGTGATGGACGAACTTCCGACGGGACGTTTCGCGAACGCGAAACGCGAACGGACACAAACGTTCGCGAAAACGACCGTTCGCCGCGGGCTCCATTGACTTCAATGGGAGGCGAATTTCGCAAACCTTTAGGTCGAATTTGCGGCCACGGGGTAATTATTAGGGGGTAGCACGTAGTCCCACCACCTGGACAATAGCATAATACATGTATGAGGTGAATTTGGGATCGATAACTACAAGCATTTTTTTTTTATTTGGGAAATTGTTCTGACAATTCAGGACTATGGAGCTAATGAAGGCAATGGAGGAGAGGGAAGGTCAGGGACCAGGGTAGGCAAACAAGAGGGTGCAGGAGATACAGAGCACTGACAGCAGCACCGTAATACAGAGCACTGACATCAGCACCGTGACATACAGCGCTGACAGCAGCTCCGTGACATACAGCGCTGACAGCAGCTCCGTGACATACAGCGCTGACAGCAGCTCCGTGACATACAGCGCTGACAGCAGCTCCGTGACATACAGCGCTGACAGCAGCTCCGTGACATACAGCGCTGACAGCAGCACCGTGACATACAGCGCTGACAGCAGCTCCGTGACATACAGCGCTGACAGCAGCTCCGTGACATACAGCGCTGACAGCAGCTCCGTGACATACAGCACTGACAGCAGCTCCGTGACATACAGCGCTGACAGCAGCTCCGTGACATACAGCGCTGACAGCAGCACCGTGACATACAGCGCTGACAGCAGCTCCGTGACATACAGCGCTGACAGCAGCTCCGTGACATACAGCGCTGACAGCAGCTCCGTGACATACAGCACTGACAGCAGCTCCGTGACATACAGCGCTGACAGCAGCTCCGTGACATACAGCGCTGACAGCAGCACCGTGACATACAGCGCTGACAGCAGCTCCGTGACATACAGCGCTGACAGCAGCTCCGTGACATACAGCGCTGACAGCAGCTCCGTGACATACAGCGCTGACAGCAGCTCCGTGACATACAGCGCTGACAGCAGCTCCGTGACATACAGCGCTGACAGCAGCTCCGTGACATACAGCGCTGACAGCAGCTCCGTGACATACAGCGCTGACAGCAGCTCCGTGACATACAGCGCTGACAGCAGCACCGTAAGCAGCCCCAGGAGGAAGTCAGCACAGCACAGGGATGGTGTGATCCCCTCATAATAAGAACCCCCAGGAGGAAGTCAGCACAGCACAGGGATGGTGGGAGCCCCTCATAATAAGAACACCCAGGAGGAAGTCAGCACAGCACAGGGATGGTGGGAACCCCTCATAATAAGCAGCCCCAGTAGAAATATGACACCGCTCAACCTCTTCAAAGAGGAGGGTAGGGGCATATAGTACGGTGTGCTTTTTTGGGTCAGGGAAGTGAGCCAAATGAATTAAGAAGGTCTGTGTGCTTGATTCCAAAAATTGTTTATAGACATATACATGGTCTACTGATCACATGTGTTGAATTCCTCCGAGATCCATGCCTCATTCATTTTTAGAAATGTGAGGTAGTTAACACTGTCGTGAGCTAGGCGAGTACGCTTATCGGTCACAATCCCCCCTGCTGCGCTGAACGTCCTTTCGGACAGGACACTGGATGAGGGGCAAGCCAACAGTTCGATTGCAAATTGGGCAAGCTCTGGCCAGAGGTCAAGCCTGCCCACCCAGTAGTCTAGGGGTTCATCACTCCTCAGAGCGTCCACATCGGCCGTTAACCCAATGTAGTCGGACACCTGACGGTCTAGGCGTTCCCTGATGCTGGATCCGGATGACACCTGTCGATGGGTCGGCTGAAAGAATGACCTCATATCCGAAGTCACCAACACATCTTCAAACCGGCCTCTTCTTGCAGGCGCTGTTGGATTGGTACCCGCAAATCCTTCTCTGGGAGTGGGAATTGCTCCTCTGCCAGCGCACGCAAAAGCAGAATGCAGCATTTCTCGAAGCAAGGCCTGGAAGTGCTGCATTCTGACAGCCCTCTGCGACGGCGGTAACATTTCCGCCATTTTGTGTTTGTACCGGGGATCTAAGTACGTTGCCACCCAGTACTGGTCCTTGACCCTCATGCTTTTTATACGGGGGTCCCTATTAAAACACTGGAGCATGAAGGCCCCCATTTGCACTCAAGCGGAAGGTATGTGGTGGTGGTGGTGTTGTTGGTGGTAGTGTCTTTGGGGGTGCACATAGCAGAGAGTGAAGAAGAGGGTGCAGATCGAGAGGATGAGGAGGGTGCAGAAGAATAAGGCTGAGTGAGCCACTCAACCAAGTCTGGTGCGTCCTTTAAAGTAATTGAACGCACCTTCTGCAACTTCCCACTTTGGCTCAAGGCTGTTGCTCCTGCCCTACCCCTACCACCCCTGCGGAAGGGCCTGCCTCTTCCTCTGCCTGTCATTTTTTAAATCACCCTGTGACAAAACTCTTAGTCCCTATACCGCTGAAGGACTGCTGCAGTATAGGGCAGCGGTCAGCAGTAGTGCACGTCAACCCTATGTATTGTGGACCGATAGCGGTCCTTACAGAACAGCAGACTGTACTGCACTCAGGCCTATGTACCGTAGCACCCTATACCAAGTTACCAGTCCTTATAAAAACTTTTGTGGACCAAGCAGGTTGTGTGTTAGTGTTTAGCAGACTGTGCGTCAGTCCCTATACCGCTGAAGGACTGCTGCAGTATAGGGCAGCGGTCAGCAGTAGTGCACGGCAACCCTATGTATTGTGGACCGATAGCGGTCCTTACAGAACAGCAGACTGTAACGCACTCAGGCCTATGTACCGTAGCACCCTATACCAAGTTACCAGTCCTTATAAGAACTTTTGTGGACCAAGCAGGTTGTGTGTTAGTGATTAGCAGACTGTACGTCAGTCCCTATACCAATGAAGGACTGCTGCAGTATAGGGCAGCGGTCAGCAGTAGTGCACGGCAACCCTATGTATTGTGGACCGATAGCGGTCCTTACAGAACAGCAGACTGTACTGCACTCAGGCCTATGTACCGTAGCACCCTATACCAAGTTACCAGTCCTTATAAGAACTTTTGTGGACCAAGCAGGTTGTGTATTAGTGTTTAGCAGACTGTGCGTCAGTCCCTATACCGCTGAAGGACTGCTGCAGTATAGGGCAGCGGTCAGCAGTAGTGCACGGCAACCCTATGTATTGTGGACCGATAGCAGTCCTTACAGAACAGCAGACTGTACTGCACTCAGGCCTATGTACCGTAGCACCCTATACCAAGTTACCAGTCCTTATAAGAACTTTTGTGGACCAAGCAGGTTGTGTGTTAGTGATTAGCAGACTGTACGTCAGTCCCTATACCAATGAAGGACTGCTGCAGTATAGGGCAGCGGTCAGCAGTAGTGCACGGCAACCCTATGTATTGTGGACCGATAGCGGTCCTTACAGAACAGCAGACTGTACTGCACTCAGGCCTATGTACCGTAGCACCCTATACCAAGTTACCAGTCCTTATAAGAACTTTTGTGGACCAAGCAGGTTGTGTATTAGTGTTTAGCAGACTGTGCGTCAGTCCCTATACCGCTGAAGGACTGCTGCAGTATAGGGCAGCGGTCAGCAGTAGTGCACGGCAACCCTATGTATTGTGGACCGATAGCAGTCCTTACAGAACAGCAGACTGTACTGCACTCAGGCCTATGTACCGTAGCACCCTATACCAAGTTACCAGTCCTTATAAGAACTTTTGTGGACCAAGCAGGTTGTGTGTTAGTGTTTAGCAGACTGTGCGTCAGTCCCTATACCGCTGAAGGACTGCTGCAGTATAGGGCAGCGGTCAGCAGTAGTGCACGGCAACCCTATGTATTGTGGACCGATAGCGGTCCTTACAGAACAGCAGACTGTAACGCACTCAGGCCTATGTACCGTAGCACCCTATACCAAGTTACCAGTCCTTATAAGAACTTTTGTGGACCAAGCAGGTTGTGTGTTAGTGATTAGCAGACTGTACGTCAGTCCCTATACCAATGAAGGACTGCTGCAGTATAGGGCAGCGGTCAGCAGTAGTGCACGGCAACCCTATGTATTGTGGACCGATAGCGGTCCTTACAGAACAGCAGACTGTACTGCACTCAGGCCTATGTACCGTAGCACCCTATACCAAGTTACCAGTCCTTATAAGAACTTTTGTGGACCAAGCAGGTTGTGTATTAGTGTTTAGCAGACTGTGCGTCAGTCCCTATACCGCTGAAGGACTGCTGCAGTATAGGGCAGCGGTCAGCAGTAGTGCACGGCAACCCTATGTATTGTGGACCGATAGCAGTCCTTACAGAACAGCAGACTGTACTGCACTCAGGCCTATGTACCGTAGCACCCTATACCAAGTTACCAGTCCTTATAAGAACTTTTGTGGACCAAGCAGGTTGTGTGTTAGTGATTAGCAGACTGTACGTCAGTCCCTATACCAATGAAGGACTGCTGCAGTATAGGGCAGCGGTCAGCAGTAGTGCACGGCAACCCTATGTATTGTGGACCGATAGCGGTCCTTACAGAACAGCAGACTGTACTGCACTCAGGCCTATGTACCGTAGCACCCTATACCAAGTTACCAGTCCTTATAAGAACTTTTGTGGACCAAGCAGGTTGTGTATTAGTGTTTAGCAGACTGTGCGTCAGTCCCTATACCGCTGAAGGACTGCTGCAGTATAGGGCAGCGGTCAGCAGTAGTGCACGGCAACCCTATGTATTGTGGACCGATAGCAGTCCTTACAGAACAGCAGACTGTAACGCACTCAGGCCTATGTACCGTAGCACCCTATACCAAGTTACCAGTCCTTATAAGAACTTTTGTGGACCAAGCAGGTTGTGTGTTAGTGATTAGCAGACTGTACGTCAGTCCCTATACCAATGAAGGACTGCTGCAGTATAGGGCAGCGGTCAGCAGTAGTGCACGGCAACCCTATGTATTGTGGACCGATAGCGGTCCTTACAGAACAGCAGACTGTACTGCACTCAGGCCTATGTACCGTAGCACCCTATACCAAGTTACCAGTCCTTATAAGAACTTTTGTGGACCAAGCAGGTTGTGTATTAGTGTTTAGCAGACTGTGCGTCAGTCCCTATACCGCTGAAGGACTGCTGCAGTATAGGGCAGCGGTCAGCAGTAGTGCACGGCAACCCTATGTATTGTGGACCGATAGCAGTCCTTACAGAACAGCAGACTGTACTGCACTCAGGCCTATGTACCGTAGCACCCTATACCAAGTTACCAGTCCTTATAAGAACTTTTGTGGACCAAGCAGGTTGTGTGTTAGTGATTAGCAGACTGTACGTCAGTCCCTATACCAATGAAGGACTGCTGCAGTATAGGGCAGCGGTCAGCAGTAGTGCACGGCAACCCTATGTATTGTGGACCGATAGCGGTCCTTACAGAACAGCAGACTGTACTGCACTCAGGCCTATGTACCGTAGCACCCTATACCAAGTTACCAGTCCTTATAAGAACTTTTGTGGACCAAGCAGGTTGTGTATTAGTGTTTAGCAGACTGTGCGTCAGTCCCTATACCGCTGAAGGACTGCTGCAGTATAGGGCAGCGGTCAGCAGTAGTGCACGGCAACCCTATGTATTGTGGACCGATAGCAGTCCTTACAGAACAGCAGACTGTACTGCACTCAGGCCTATGTACCGTAGCACCCTATACCAAGTTACCAGTCCTTATAAGAACTTTTGTGGACCAAGCAGGTTGTGTGTTAGTGTTTAGCAGACTGTGCGTCAGTCCCTATACCGCTGAAGGACTGCTGCAGTATAGGGCAGCGGTCAGCAGTAGTGCACGGCAACCCTATGTATTGTGGACCGATAGCGGTCCTTACAGAACAGCAGACTGTAACGCACTCAGGCCTATGTACCGTAGCACCCTATACCAAGTTACCAGTCCTTATAAGAACTTTTGTGGACCAAGCAGGTTGTGTGTTAGTGATTAGCAGACTGTACGTCAGTCCCTATACCAATGAAGGACTGCTGCAGTATAGGGCAGCGGTCAGCAGTAGTGCACGGCAACCCTATGTATTGTGGACCGATAGCGGTCCTTACAGAACAGCAGACTGTACTGCACTCAGGCCTATGTACCGTAGCACCCTATACCAAGTTACCAGTCCTTATAAGAACTTTTGTGGACCAAGCAGGTTGTGTATTAGTGTTTAGCAGACTGTGCGTCAGTCCCTATACCGCTGAAGGACTGCTGCAGTATAGGGCAGCGGTCAGCAGTAGTGCACGGCAACCCTATGTATTGTGGACCGATAGCAGTCCTTACAGAACAGCAGACTGTACTGCACTCAGGCCTATGTACCGTAGCACCCTATACCAAGTTACCAGTCCTTATAAGAACTTTTGTGGACCAAGCAGGTTGTGTGTTAGTGTTTAGCAGACTGTGCGTCAGTCCCTATACCGCTGAAGGACTGCTGCAGTATAGGGCAGCGGTCAGCAGTAGTGCACGGCAACCCTATGTATTGTGGACCGATAGCGGTCCTTACAGAACAGCAGACTGTAACGCACTCAGGCCTATGTACCGTAGCACCCTATACCAAGTTACCAGTCCTTATAAGAACTTTTGTGGACCAAGCAGGTTGTGTGTTAGTGATTAGCAGACTGTACGTCAGTCCCTATACCAATGAAGGACTGCTGCAGTATAGGGCAGCGGTCAGCAGTAGTGCACGGCAACCCTATGTATTGTGGACCGATAGCGGTCCTTACAGAACAGCAGACTGTACTGCACTCAGGCCTATGTACCGTAGCACCCTATACCAAGTTACCAGTCCTTATAAGAACTTTTGTGGACCAAGCAGGTTGTGTATTAGTGTTTAGCAGACTGTGCGTCAGTCCCTATACCGCTGAAGGACTGCTGCAGTATAGGGCAGCGGTCAGCAGTAGTGCACGGCAACCCTATGTATTGTGGACCGATAGCAGTCCTTACAGAACAGCAGACTGTACTGCACTCAGGCCTATGTACCGTAGCACCCTATACCAAGTTACCAGTCCTTATAAGAACTTTTGTGGACCAAGCAGGTTGTGTGTTAGTGATTAGCAGACTGTACGTCAGTCCCTATACCAATGAAGGACTGCTGCAGTATAGGGCAGCGGTCAGCAGTAGTGCACGGCAACCCTATGTATTGTGGACCGATAGCGGTCCTTACAGAACAGCAGACTGTACTGCACTCAGGCCTATGTACCGTAGCACCCTATACCAAGTTACCAGTCCTTATAAGAACTTTTGTGGACCAAGCAGGTTGTGTATTAGTGTTTAGCAGACTGTGCGTCAGTCCCTATACCGCTGAAGGACTGCTGCAGTATAGGGCAGCGGTCAGCAGTAGTGCACGGCAACCCTATGTATTGTGGACCGATAGCAGTCCTTACAGAACAGCAGACTGTACTGCACTCAGGCCTATGTACCGTAGCACCCTATACCAAGTTACCAGTCCTTATAAGAACTTTTGTGGACCAAGCAGGTTGTGTGTTAGTGTTTAGCAGACTGTGCGTCAGTCCCTATACCGCTGAAGGACTGCTGCAGTATAGGGCAGCGGTCAGCAGTAGTGCACGTCAACCCTATGTATTGTGGACCGATAGCGGTCCTTACAGAACAGCAGACTGTAACGCACTCAGGCCTATGTACCGTAGCACCCTATACCAAGTTACCAGTCCTTATAAGAACTTTTGTGGACCAAGCAGGTTGTGTATTAGTGTTTAGCAGACTGTGCGTCAGTCCCTATACCGCTGAAGGACTGCTGCAGTATAGGGCAGCGGTCAGCAGTAGTGCACGGCAACCCTATGTATTGTGGACCGATAGCGGTCCTTACAGAACAGCAGACTGTACCGCACCCAAGCCTATGTACCGTAGCACCCTAGACAGACCAAGTTACCAGTCCTGATAAAGAGCTTTGTGGAACAAGTGAGTTGTGAATGATTAGCAGACTGCAGCAGAAGGGCAGCAGTCAAGTATAATATTCTTTCTATATTTGGAAGAAAGAATATTATACGTGTACAAGCCTATTACCGTACCACTGATACCAGTCCTGAAAAGAACCTTTGTGGAACTAATAGTAACAGCAAGTCTTTAAAATTATCCTCACTGCCTGACACACTGCTTCCTGCCTGTCCCTATACAAATTGGCAAAAAAGAGTAGGCTGGAACGATTAGCTGGAACAGCTCTTTTGTGGACCTGATAGTAACAGCTAATGATGATGATGATGATGATGATGAAGAAAGACTAATCTGGCTGAGCTGTCCCTAAAATAGCAGCATACAGCGCTCTGTCCCTTTATCTAAACTGACAAAAGAAACTCAGGCTGCTGACCTAACACCTATACCAGTCCTGAAAAGAACTTTTGTGTACCAAATAGCTAGCGTTTTCTCTGTCCCTACTCCACACAGGATCCTTTCCCTACAGTGACAGAAGAAAGAATGTAAAATGGCCACCGGATCGGGTGTATTTATAGGTTAGGGGGAATGTCCAAGTGTCCATGAGCTGTCATGTCTCAATTGGTTGTCCTGTAACACATGATAAACGTGTCACGAAAGGTTAAAGTTCTTGTATACATTAAACACGTAAGTCCGCCGGGGCGAACGACGGAAAAAGGCGTTCGAACCCGCGGACGGCGAAAGTCGGAAATTCGCCGCGAAACGACCGCCGGGCGAAACGTTCGTCCATCACTAGTTCTCACTTGCAAATACATTTGTCTTGAAATACAAAAGGCTATCATTTTGACACCATCATTTTTCCATCAGTTCATTAAGATTTGAGCCACATTTGTGTAAACTACTGTATCCTTCTATCTAATTTAATTTGTGATGAAATCCTAGATTTGGAAGCAATTCAAACATTGAACTTGACATCATTAATATTTGAGTAATCCAAACGTTAGAAACTAAAATATACCTGGCTCCAGCTGGGCGCATCAACCTCGTCCAGCAAGGAAGGGTCTGGATCTTCCAGGGATGGCTCACCTGAGGCGGAGGGAAGGGTGGAGGGACGGGTAGACGGAAGAGTCGAAAGTGACGGCCTGGCTTCTGACGTGTCATCCAGAAAACGCAGCCTGTCATAATACCACAGCCTAGGTAAATAGACCTGACCTGCTGCTGCTCCTGATGTTTGGGACTCTAGGATCTTTCTTTGCTCCCGCCTATACGCGCTACGCAGGTTCTGAATTTTGGCGTTCACAAAGGCAGTGTCTGCCTGGGGGACTCGGGTTTTCACAAACGCCAAAACTGTCTCCAGTGTCTTCTTCCGGGCAGCACGGATTGGGTATTGGGGGTGTTTTGTATCCCACAGATTGCTGTGGGACTCCACTAGATCTATAAAGGTGGAGAGGAAGGCCTCCTCTTTAAAGGGGTCTGCAGTATACTTTTGCATTTTCTGAAAAGAAAAAAAAAAAAAAAAAGTCAGACCAAATGCACACTATATTGTGACAATGTAGGCGAGACACACACTACTACACACGCTACCCCCCCCACACACACACACACACACACACACACACACACACACACACACACACACACACAAACACTCCCCCCCACACACACACACTCTACACACACTACTGCCCCCCCCCCCACCCCCCCACACACACACACACACACACTAGCCCCACCCCCTATACACCCACCCCCACACTACCACACAAAACACCAAGCCCACTCAACCACCAACCCACATAGAAATCAATTAAACATCAATAAGAATAAAATTCAATATGGATATCCCTAACGCAGGCTTTAAATTAACCGAAAATAAAATGATAACTATCTTACCGTCGCGTGTAGCACTCGCTGCTCCCGTTCGGACAAGCGTACGGCCTCGTGGTACCGCTTTATATACGGCGCATGCGCTCAGGCTCCGCCTGCGTCGCCCGCCCCTGACGTTCCTTGCGACCGTGTTTCCCCGCCCCTTTTACCCTCCTTCCGCTGTGGGTGTATGAGAGTGGAAAATGACGGATGCAAGTTCAATTAGCAGCGTGAGCAGCGCGGAGGAAAGCCATGGGCCCCAAGCAAGGAGGAGATATAAGGCCACCAATATGGCGTTCGAAGAGATGGTGGAGATGGTATCTATCCTTAAAAGTGAGGATTATGATGGGGAACATGGCCCTTACCCAAAACCAAATATAAGGAAAAGCGCCATCTTGGACGAGGTGGTCACAGCCTTGGAGTCAAAATTCGGGGTACGGAGAGGAAAGGACCAGCTGCGGAAAAGATGGTCGGACATCAAGTCCAGGGAGCCGGATCAATATCATCGGATCATGAAGGCCCTGAAAAAAAGTGAGTAAACTGCGCTTTTTCCGTGACTGTCGGACATAATCGTTCGTGTACATACCGTATCTGAATCCGGCGGATTTGATCCTAATCATTCGTGTAGGTACCTTATGTGAATCCGGCGGGTTTTATCCTAATCGTTCGTGATCATACCGTAGGTGAATCTGGCGGATTTGATCTCAATCGTTCGTGTAGGTACCGTTTGTGAAACTGGCGGATTTGATCCTAATCGTTCGTGTACATACCGTATGTGAATCTGGCGGATTTGATCCTAATCTTTCGTGTAGGTACCGTATGTGAATCCGGCGGATTTGATCGTTCGTGTAGTTAATAGTTTATGTAATGAGCTCATATGGTTGTTCGTATATGTGGGCGTAAATAGCATGAATTTGTATATGGTGTAAATTTATCTGGTGTTGGATTAGATTTTAATTAGTTATTATTTTTTTGGTATTGTTCATGATAAACTGAATTGTCACGCTCAGTTTATAGGAAATTATTTTTTGCTAAAGTTTCCTAAATTTATTCAGTGCAATGTAGACTCAATCAAAAAAAAAAAAAAAGATAGATGATAGATAGATAGATAGATAGATAGAATGCTGGTTCAACATCTGGACTGGGAAACATTTAAGTGTAGTTTGGGACATCATAGAACATTTTTTGACATAATCACACACAGGTACTCCAGGGGATGATTCGAGTGTGTCCGTCTGTGAAACTTGGACAAAAGATATAAAGTATCACAGTTTGGTTAAAGGCTAGGTTCACATTGCTGCAATGTACGAGATCGAATGTGATTTGCACCGCACTGCAGTGCAAATCACATGTGATCTCTGTGTGATGCGATTTCAGCCATACATATAGTATGGCTGAATTTGCATCGCATCCGGCCCAAACTTGTACATGGCCCTTTTTTTAGTGCACAGCCGAATCGGATCACATGGGTATTCACACCATGTGGTCCGATTCCTGTCCGAGGTTAAAGATTGCACTGTGAAATGAGAACTAATTCGGAGGTGTCAATAAAACTTTACACTGATACTCCCAACAGGTCACATAGGGCAGTCGAACTGCACATGCGATGCGTGAAACCACAGTAGATTTGCTGCGTTCGCACATCGCACCAGTCTGAACACAGCCTAACTAAAAAAAAAGTCATTTTAAGGATGTATTAAACTAGGATCTTGTAATAACCAGCTAATAATTGTACACCACTTCAAACCAATGTTTCATATTCACATTTCGGAACTCAAATATCACTATGCTTAAAAGTATCTTTTATTTTTTTTATTTTTTTTTAATTTTTTTTTTCATTCTCATAGGGAAACAAAGACTCAGCCAAGAGGCGGAGCAGCCCATGACCCCCCGACCTCGCCAGCCTGATTGGGCAATTAGCCCCAGCCCCAGCCCCAACCCCAGCCCTGCGTCGGTATTGGAGCTGCCCAGTCCTGTGTCTGCGAGGGAGCAGCCAAGCTCGGTATCCTCCGCTGGACCAAGCTCCGTAGCTCCACTGGATGAGCCGAGCCCAGGGCTAGATGTGGAGGAGGAAGAGCAGGTGGAGTTACACACCCCACAAAGTGAGTGTCTGACAACCCAGCTTAAGGTAAACAATTAATGGCTGTATATTTTAACCAATTTTTTTTATCTACACATGTTTTTAGGTGATCTGGTTGTGGTAGAACAAGTCGCGGACCCATTTACCAGTGATAGTGCCCAGAGGATGATTGGTGACATCATGGCCTGGAATGGGCAGATTGACCGTATGGAGAACCAGATTCTCAACATACAAAGAGAACTGATTACTATGAGGCAGGGAATGAAGAACATGATCGATGTTTTAGGGAGAATCTAAGCCCCTTTTCCCAAAAACCCAATCGATCATGTTCTTCATTCCCTTGGAACAACGTTTTTAATGTTTTAAAAACATAGTTTTTAGAGGCCAAATTTTGAAGATGCACACGGTGTGTCAACATGTGCTATGTGCCATCAGAGGATCGCAATGGACGCATTTGGTGTTTGCAAACCCTTCCTCATTCTAGTATGTGAGAGGAAGGGATTGCACACACCAAACACGTCCATTGATCACTCATGATGGTACATAGCACATGTTGACATTACCATTTTTTGGTGTGCATCTTCAAAATTTGGCTTTACCCCTTGTTTTATGTAAATAGTTAAAAATCTGATTTTATTTTTTTATTTTTGTGATAATTGTTTTTTAGATATTTCTATATATATTCTATGTTTACAAAAAAAAGAAAAAAAAAAAAAAAATTCCCCCCAAAAAAAAAAAAACAATTAAAAAAAAAAATAAAAAAAAAAAAAAAACACCAAAAAAATATCTAAAACAGAGGCACTAGTTGGCATGTGCACTATTAAAAAATAAAAAAAAAAGATGTGTGTGTGTGTGTGTCTACTTCTTTCAATACTCAATACCAGTTTGGGAAGTCATTTTGTGTTTTCTGTCACAAAGGGCCTTATTTCCTATTGTCAAAAACCACTTTGCAATACAAATGCACTAGGACAGGAATATGCAATTAGTGGAAATCCAGCTGTTGCAGAACTACAAGTCCCATGAAGCATAGCAAGACTGACAGCCACAAGCATGAGACCCAGAGGCATGATTGACTTGTAGTTTTGCACCAGCTGGAGGTTGGCCAATTGCATATCCCTGAATTAGGACAATGTAGGAGACAAGCAATGTGAAAAGCAAACAAGAACCAAACTTAAAAATGTGAACAGACAAGACATATTTCAAGAAATTTTTTTTTTTATTGCTCAGCTGGCATTGGAATAGCCCCCCTACCATTAAAATAGCTGACATAGCGGTCACACACCTCACGTGCTGTTTGGGGGGCTAAGCCAGGAAGGGCATAATCCAGCCCTGTCAGTTCTGGAAATATGAGTCCGGCCTCAGGCCCAATAGGCTGCAGGTACTGGTTACCTGAAAATTTACGTAGAAAATTGTGCAGAATGCAGCAGCACAGAATCACATAGTTCAGTTTATATTCTACAAGGTTGATCGCTCTCAGTAACAGACGGAACCGGCTGGCCATAATGCCAAAGGCACTCTCCACAACCCTTCTTGCTCTGGCCAGCCGGTAATTAAAAACCCTCCTCTCCGGGGTGAGGGTCCTTTGGGGGAAGGGTTTCATAAGATGTTCACTCAGACCGAGCGCTTCATCAGCCAGAAACACAAACGGTAGACCCTCCACATTCTCGGCATCTGGTGGCAAGTCCAGGCCACCAGTGATGAGACGGTGGCAGAACTCGGTCTGCCTAAAGACTCCTCCGTCAGACATCCGGCCGTTCTTCCCCACATCCACATAAAGAAAGTCACATTGTGCCGACACCACTGCCATTAGCACCACACTATGGAACCCCTTATAATTCCAATAGTAGGACCCCGAATGTGGTGGGGGCACAATCCTCACGTTTCCCGCCGATCGCCCCTCCGCAGTTGGGGAAGTCCCAACGGGCAGCGAATTGGGAAGCCACAGTCTGCCATTCCTGTGGCGTGGAAGGACACTGGGGAGTCAAACACAGGGAAAAAAAAAATTGTCATTAAATAAAAACAATTCATAACAACTAAAACACCAAGCCCCAATATAGCACGAACTCGTTCCCGAGTACGTCCACTCTCCATGGCTTTGAAACGGTTGGCTGGACAGACAAGCTCAACTGAACGCACTGAAGAACAGCCAGACCTATGAAGAACGACCTGAAACACAGAAACGAGCGGACCAGAAGCGCCCAACAGGTACAACTGATCCACGCGTACTGAAAGGCAGATATACACCTCACAGGTAGACTGCGCCGCAGTGAACGGACAAATTAAGCTGAAGTCTAGAAATCGCGAATCGTCTCTAACCAAACTTCTACTAACGCAAAGTCAGCAGAAGGAGCCCAAAGGGTGCTTTGCTGTGTCTTGTGCTTCCTGTTTCTAGTCCCGTCGTACGTGACGTACGTCATCGCGCACGGTTTCAGCGGACTGTTTTTTCGTCGTGTTTGGCCATGTCCGTCCATGCTAATTTTGAGCGGACTGTTTGCCGAAACTGTTTGACGGACAAAGTTGGGCGAACAGTCCCCGCGTGTGTACGCGGCCTCACAGTTTATAGACGCAGCCAAATTCAAACATTTTTCTAACTGAATCTTGGGTGAAAAAATGTGTGAATTTTGGGTGAAAGCATTGATAAATAGACTCATTGAAGACAATTTATTCCCTGACATCCACAGCTGTGAAGCAGGGAGGTTGAAGGAGGTCAAGTTCAATACAGAGCTCACTTAAACTGGTTGTAAACCCTCTCTTATAGCCTTAGGTGATACACAGAGATTAAATAAATCCTCCTACATATGTTTTACTTGTTTATCTGCGGTCTTCTTTTGCCTACAACCCTTCAAAAGAGCACAATTGTGATAAAATCCTTCTTCATCTGTCAGGAGCAGAGAGGAGGGGGTAGAGAGCTGCAATTACAATGTGTAAGAGCTGATTGGAGGAAAGGAATACACCCTCCTCAACACAGGCAGAGGAATGAAGGAACATGTAGAGCTGTATTCTGAATAGGCAAGCTGTGTGCTGTGCTCTCCTCCCTGTCACTAATTGTATGTCATGTGTCGGAAAAACTTCTAAGAAGTGACTCATGCTGATAACAGAGGAAAGAAAGACCAGAGAGAAATAACACTTAGAGCATTGGGGAGAGACAAGTACACACTGCAGATATATGTGCAGGGTTCATATTTAATGACTGGGGTTTACAAACCACTTTAAAGTAAAACTAAAGTCTATTTTTTTTTGTTAAAAATTACAAACATGTAATTTTCATTTGCACAGAGCAGCCCCAAACCTCCTCTTCACAGGTCCCTTTTCAGTGCTCCTGGCCCTTCCCCCCCCTGTTGAGTGTCCCCACAACAAGCAGCTTTCTAGGGGGGCATCTGAACCGAGCCACAGCTCTCTGTGTACATTCAGACACAGAGCTGTGAACAGGCCTGCCCCTTCTCTCTCCTCACTGACTTTGATTGAGAGCAGTGGGAGCCAATGACCCTTCGCTACTGTCTCAGCCTATAAGGAAGCAGAGACCCGGACAGCCGAGTCTCTCGTGCAACTTCGCTGGATCGAGATGGGGATCAGGTAAGTATTAGGGGGGCTACTGCACACAGAAAGCTTTTTATTTTAATGCGCAGAATGCATTAAGATAAAAAACCTTCTGCCTTTACAACTTGTTTAAGTGTTTAGATAACCTAATTATAGGAAAAAATAGGAATAAAATACTGAAGTATGGGAATTTTTAAATGTACAATGACGGTCTCACCAAAAATAACTTTAAAACCCAACTCCATTAAAAAAATAACCCACTCTTGTTATGCCCCCCTTCCCACTCCCCACTGTAAGAGTTAATTGCTCTTTGTGTCTAGGGGATTTGACAACCGGCTATATCACTTACCAAATACCCCACACTGGATGGCACCAGGACTCTCCTCTCTGTCTAAAGCCTTGGCATAATCACATACACTACAGGGACATTACCCTATATTGTACGTTCTGGAAGCGGAAGTGTGACTGCAGCCAGTCGCAAGTTACTGAGAAGTAGGTAGGGACCAGTCACAGTTACTTCTTAGGCCTTGTTCTCATGGGAATACTAAGATGGCTTTCACACTGCCGCACCCATAGCGTCAGCGGTAAAACGCCGCTATTTTTAGCGGTTTTTAAACCGTCGGATTTGCAGCGCAGTTTGGCCGCTAGCGGGGAGCTTTTACCCCCCGCTAGCAGCCGAGAAAGGGTTAAAAGTGCCCGCAATACGCCGCAATAGCGGCGTTTTGCCGGCTGTATAGCCGCGTTGCCCCATTGATTTCAATGGGGAGCAGCACTGGAGGAGCGGTAAACACACCACTCCAAAGAAGCTGCTGGTAGGACTTTTCCTGAAGTCCTGCTAGTGCAACTCTCCAGTGTGAAAGCCCTCGGGCTTTCACACTGCAGACAAAGGAGCAGCAGTTTAAGGGCGCTATTTCTTAGCCCCTGTACACACGGTCGGAGATTTCGACAACCAAATCTGTCGGATTTTGTCCGTAGGATCTTGTCCGAAACTGTTGCATACACACGGCGGACAAAGTTGTTGAAAAATCCGATCTTTCAGAACGTGATAACGTAATTTCATTACGATGGGACTACATTCAGGCTAGTAGCCAATAGCTTTGATGTAGGAATTTGATCTGAGCATGCGTGGCACTTGGTCCGATCAAAATTCTCTACACATGATCGGAGTATGTCCGATCGGCCCAGTTGGTCGGGAAATATTTCCAACAAGTTGGAAAATTGGGTCCGATGGATATTCCGACGGAATCAGTCCGATGCATACCACACACAGTCGGATTATCCGATAACACGGTCCGATAGGACACATTCCGATGGATTCTCCGACCCTGTACAAGGGCTAACACTATAGCGCCTGCAAAACGCCCTCGGTGTGAAAGGGGTCTTAAGCTTATGCCAGGGTGAGGGCCATGTTTGCCTGCATCGGGATGCACAGGTGTTCCGTGCATTCCTGTTCAGGCAGTCCCCTTTAGGTAACTGGACATAATAAATGTGGATGCATGGAACATCTGTGCATCCCCATGAGGGAAAATTAGGCCCTTGCATGAGTGTACACTTGGGTACATCCATATGACGTGACCTTAACCCTCTGCCCCTAAACATAACAAACAATTAACCATTGCAGTGAGAGGGGACTCTACTGCCAAGGTGTTTTTTCCCATGTAGTTGAGCTTTAAGGTAAACATTAAATAAACTATCAAGTGTGTGTTTTCGTTTGAAGCTGTACATTATACATGTAGACTTTTGGTGATTTGTTGTTCCAAGTTTGGCCTATTTTGCACATTTGAACTTAATGTTAATACAGCTACTAAAATTGTATATAAACTCTAACATGTTTATATAATTTTAAATGTACAACATAATTTTCAATCGTTTTAAGTCTACAGCTTCCATTAAAAGTATCTAGTGATCCTGCCACAAAGGTTCTGAAAAGATAAAAAGTCCTTAAGGTAAAAAGATGAAGGAAGAAGAAAGAGCACATGGGAGACCTTTTGGATGAGTTGCTGTCTAGGCCATGGAGCAAGGTGTCAGTAGAAGTAGTATGCGATAATTCCTGTGTTTGCTTGGCATGGTGTGCAGAGAGTGCTCCTAATTTGAGATTGTGGAACGAAGATATGGTCTAAGGCAACAGGATCACAAGGCTTTATTAGAACAGTTCTGAATGCCTGCCATAAATGTCCATGTTCAGGCATGTTCGTGTCCTTGTTTCGTAACTCTGCTACTGTTTTATCTCCCTTTCCCCATTGGGAAGCCAACGCTAATAAATGTAGCCATCACTGGTGTACATGCATGTAAAAATCAAGTGGCTACAAAGAGTCAGCATGAGAACAGAAGCACTTAGGTGTAACAAAATATTAGGCAAAAAAAAAAAGAAAAGGCAATAATGTTATTAAAAAAACAGTAACTATTTATGATTTACAGTACTTCAGTAAACTAGATGCCATTCATTGTGGACTGTTATCTACATTATGTGCTTTTTTTCTTTTGCTACACGTTCTTTATGCTCACACCGGCCTTACACATGCCTATAGCATTAGAAACTGAAAGCAGTGAATCTCTTCTATATGCTGAGGCATGACTTGTCTAGTTCTTGTTATGTAGAGAAAAATGTCACATTTGATGTCTTAGTGCTGCTGCATTAAATACATTGCATAAAAAAACTCCAGTTTTTACAGTGCTTCGAAGGCTTTGTGTTTATACCACTCAGAAAGATAGGAGGTTGGAAAGGTCATGCAGACAAGAATCTTGACTTAGGCTGACCTTAAATGGCCTTATGCTATCTCAGCCCAATGGCTCAAGGTGAAATCAGGCAAGGTTTATTCTGTAAAACACATAGAAAAATAAAAATATCGAATGTATAACGTTGCCAAACAACACGTTTCATAGTGAATACCGGTTGGAATTGCTCTCCCGAGCATGAGAAGTGACATATGTTCATGTTCTCTACCTGTGTTCAGCTGTACTTCCTCAAGCTGCTGGTAAATTAACAACCTCTGGTATTTCAGCTCACAAGCATTCAAAAACCAGAGCTAAAAATAAAATCCACTTATTTCAGCTACCAGAGTCTTGCCGTCTTCAGAAGTTTTCTGATAATTTGGCAGTACTGGGATGTATCAGGGATGGGGAAGAGAATGAGTTGAATTTTTTCAATGCAGCAGCTGGGGCAGAGAAATTTGCCTGCTATACTCTAGCTGGTGGTGTGCTGCTGGCACGTTCAGAACGTGTTGCAAGGACCTGTGACGCCCTTCGCTATACCATCATCCCTCAGCTGCTGAGAGGTCATGAGATATAGCGGGGGGGGGGGGGTAAACATGAAAGATGAGGAGTGAAGAGGAGAAGAATTTGACCCCTTGTGTGTGGCTTTCAGGTGTTCTTGCCAATGGGCTAAGCGGTGGGAGGTTAAATGCCTTGTCAATCATGTGGTACCCAAATGGCTGGTGTTTTTGTCACGCTTGATCTGCTTGCAGCAGAGATTGCAAATTGCAACCCTGCGATCGGCTGCATATGAGCTAAAAAAAGGCCCACACAGCTGAGCTGTGGGAAGTGGGCTGGAAGGTAACAGCTTCACAATCTGATGGAATAAGGTGGCTGTTACGTGATGGCTGCCTCTGGGGGACATCCTGCCTCATGGGGGTTGTGCCTCCCCTCACTTTCCTCCTCTGCTCTAACCGACACCCAAGTCACGTCAAGGAATTATGGGCTATATTGTTACCTCATCCCTATTTGTAATCTACAAGAAATTTTGTATCGAACAGCTGAAGGGTCTTTTCATGACTCTGCAGTAGTGTTCATGTCTATTTGCTCACCTTTATGTTGTGTTCAGCTTAGAGGCCAGTCGCTGTTCACCTGTATGCTTAACCACTCAAGGACCAAGCCTCTTTCTGAGATTTGTTGTTAACAAGTTAAAAATATTTTTTTGCTAGTAAATTACTTAGTACCCCCAAACATTATATATATTTTTTTCTAACACCCTAGAGAATAAAATGGCGGTCATTGTAATACTTTCTGTCACACTGTATTTGCGCAGCGGTGTTACAATCACACTTTTTTTTGTAAAAAATACACTTTTTTAAATTAAAAAATAAGACAACAGTAAAGTTAGCCCAATTTTTAAATATTGTGAAAGATAGCGTTACACAGAATAAATTGATACCCAACACCTCAAGCTTAAAAATTTTGCCCGCTCATGGAAAGGCGATAAACCTTTACCCTTAAAAATCTCCATAGGCAAAGTTTAAAATATTCTACAGGTTGCATGTTTTAAGTTACATTGGAGGTCTAGGGCTAGAATTATTGCTCTAGATCTACTGATCGTGACTATACCACACGTGTATGCAGGTGCTACTCACGTATGCGTTCGCTTCTGCACGCAAGCTCGGCGGGACAGGGCGTTTT